>NC_091123.1:119062126-119757126 GCF_040183065.1 Periplaneta americana
CTGATTTTCATTATTTCCGATTTAAGAGTTGCTGGATTGCAAGAGCGTATTTATAAGTTCTTTAACCCTTATGGGGGACGTATGCAAAGATCTGATAGAGTATTTTTTATAACTCAAGTTATTTTGAAGATAACCTAACAAAATTTTGTACACACGAATAAATTTTTAAAGACTGTGTCGTATAATTTGTTTTTAGAAAATTGATTAATAATCTACTGTATATAATTAAGAAAATTTATTTTATGTGATTTATTCATTAATAGTTTTCTGCCCAAGGGCAGGTCCTTCACTGCAAACTCACCATTATTCACACTTTCCTATTTTCTGCCTTCTTTTAGTCTCCGTGTATATGTATGTATGTATTTATTCACACTGCAATGGGTATATACCCGGTGGCAGTATGATCTATATATCTCAAGATTGTCTATCACCTAATATCTTCTTCTGGCCCGAACTCTTCTCTCGTTCACCATTCCTTCCAGTGCATCCTTCAGTACGCAGTTTCTTCTCAGCCAGTGACCCAACCAATTACTTTTTCTCTTTCTAATCAGTTTTAGCGTTATTCTTTCTTCACCTATTCTTTCTAGCACAGTTTCATTTCTTATTCTGTCTGTCCATTTCGCACGCTCCATTTTTTTTCATGTGCACATTTCAAAAGCTTCCAGTCATTTCTCTTCACTTCGTCGTAAAGTCCATGTTTCCGTCCCCAGGCAATGCCACACTCCATATAAAGCACTTGAATAGTCTCTTGTTTAGTTCTTTTTCCAAATCAAAGCCATAATGTAGACCTACATTTTCTGAAAATCTACTGCTGCTATGTATGTAATGTATGTATGTATGTATGTATGTATGTATGTATGTATGTATGTATGTATGTATGTATGTATGTATGTATGTATGTATGTATGTATGTATGTATGTATGTATGTATGTATGTATGTAGTGTATGTAGTGTATGTAGTGTATGTAGTGTATGTAGTGTATGTATGTATGTATGTATGTATGTGTGTATGGATGTATGTGTATGTGTGTATGGATGTATGTATATGTGTGTATGTATGTATGAATTTTTTACAGTGATTATTAGGATATGTACAGTCTTAGAAAATGTTTTGTCGCACAAGTATTTTACAGTGATTATATTAGGATATGTACAGTCTTAGAAAAAAGTTTTGTTGCACAGATCTTTGTAAGTCCCAGAAAAGAGGCAGTGCGCATGATCAGAGGACGAGCGACCTGGTTCACAAGAGAAAGACTAGTCGAGACAATAAAATTAGTTTTGTGTCGTTGTATGTCTGATCATGCGCACTGCTTGCTTTCTGGGACTTGTGAAGTATCTGTGCGACAAAACATTTTTCTAAGGCTGTACATATATTATTAAACTGTACATCTCACTTGACGATATATGTATGTATGTATTTATTTACACTGCAAGTGGGCAAGCACCCGGTGGCAGTGGTATACACAATATAAACAATACACAAAAAAATGATAAGCAATACACAATAAATTTACAGTACACAATACAATTACACAATACACAATACAATAAGAATACACAATATAATTTGGCACAATAATAATAAAAAAATAAAATACCTAATTTTACATTACAACCTACATAATTATGTATAGGCCTTACATAAGTTTCAATAGTCTTTCACTTTATTCTCATCTCACTCACTGTAGTGGCACTATGACGCATTTCACTGACACTTTAGGACACATTTCACTGACACACTATAACATATTTCACTGACACTTTAGAACACATTTCATTGACGCTATAAATTATCACTGATCGGAACTATTCAGTGCACTGTAAAACCATAACTCCACTGACTCACCTCGTTTCACTGATACAACAGTTCAAATAAGTCAAATAATTACACCCTTATGCATACTGTACTTATAAACAGAACTACATTTAAACTAAAAACTACATTTAAAGTCAAAACCGTGACTGAATTCAGTATAGACTAACTATTCTGCACACTTGTGAGCATTTCCTATTATTATTATTTAAACTAAACATTTCTAGTCTAAGGCCCTCTTACAAAAATTTCACAACCTCGAGCAATAACAATTGCATGGGTTACACAGAAACTATGGAAGGATTTCTCTTGAAATTCCAGAGAATGGTTTCTGCACACCATGTAGGGTTATGGCGATTTCTAGAAAATTTACGAAGAGAACAGCATGATACTGAAAACGTGATTATCCAGCTTCAAACGGGACATCAAATAGTTCAGGAACCAGTCAGCAGGAGAAGAGTGGAAAATATTGTGCGAAGATACCAGGAATATAAGCACAACAATAATATTAAGGTGTACTTGCGTTCCATACCGCATCATCTAAAATTCAATGTGCAACCTCAGCAGAATCTTCCAGTTGTATATTGCTTAATTTTATTCACACAAATGAAACACATTATATTCAGTTCTTGTAAATGTTAGAAAAATATTCCTTCGTTTATAGTATTGGTGGACATTTTATTTCATTGGACATTTATGAATTATAGACATTCAAGCAGAGGACATCAAACTCTGGACATTTTATAACAGAGGACAATAATACATACTGGACAATAAGTAAAGTGGATATTTTTGCATTGGACATTTTAAATTGGACATTTTATCTCTGGATCAAAATGTTGATTTCCAATCATTACTGCTCTAGTTTAGATTTGGGACCGAACTAGTACTGTTAAAGTAATGAACCAGACCGAACTAGTATTTTTTACTTTTTGGTTCTGGACCGAACTAGTACTATATATTTTTGACCATGGGACTGAACTAGTAAACTCCGATTTGCACCACCCACCCAAAATTAAGGTTTGTCTTTCATCTAATTATATTGACATTATTATTATTATTATTATTATTATTATTATTATTATTATTATTATTTACACTGCATTGAAGTGATGGTAAGCGTATCTCACTACGAAACTAGTGGACCAGGAGTCAAATCCTGTTGGGACAAGTTGACTGGTCGAGGTTTTCTTTCCGGGGTTTTACCTCAACTCATTAAGAACAAATGCTGGGTAATTTTCGGCACCGAACTCAGGGTTCATTTTGTCTTCAATATCATCTTCTCTTCATCTATCCGCCTACTTCCATTGTCATAATATGTCATCTCATACTGGACAAATAGAATCCGATCTTTCGGGTGTCCCAATCTCAGAAGAGGATTGTTTCTTCACCATAATCGACAAAAAGTAGACAGATGTAAATGGCTGCACGTCAATATGCGAGAGATTAGTATAAAATAATAATAGTAGCGGTATCAGCAGTAATGACGATTATAATAATAATTATTATTAATATTATTACTATTATTTTATTATTATTATTATTATTATTATTATTATTATTATTATTATTATTATTATTACTACTACTACTACTATTGTAGCCTTTGTTCTAAACGTTAAAATCTTGATTATCAATTATTTTGCAAAGTTATCAAGGGTGATATTGATTGTGAGTCCATCATAAACAATATCAGCCTTCGTATTCCTACAAAGGGTTTAAGATTTCAAAAAATTTTTTACAACAGAAATTCAAAATCCCTTTCTCCAGTCTGTAGATGCATAAAATATGCCAATTTGCATGGGAACAATTTAGATACTTTTAAAATTTAGTTTCGTTTATTTGTCCTTGTTCTCAATTTTATTTATGTATGTTTTTCTTGATTTAAGATATTATTTTATTTATTCTTGCAACTTTGTATCTTCTGTTTGTGTATTGTGCTGAATTATAATTGGCCTCTGGCTGTTGTTCAGCACACAAATATAAATAAATAAATAATAATAATAATAATAATAATAATAATAATAATAATAATAATTATTATTATTATTATTATTATTATTATTATTACTATTTTTGTTGTTGTTTAGTCAACTGTCCGAAGACAAGTAACACCAACAAGTGATCACTCGTGAGGCAACCGGAGATAATGGTGTAGGGTGGCCAGTTCCTCTACCCCTCCATTGCATACATCGCTGACTAGTTACATATTACCCTAATCAGACTTCAGATGCATACAAACAATACTGTTCTTCCTCTGACACATATCGTCAAGTGAGATGACTGCCTGGTAATAGATGTAGGCCTACATGTCAGCCAGAACGTCAATCTGAGGTTATTATTATTTTTATTATTATTATTATTATTATTATTATTATTATTATTATTATTATTATTATTATTATTATTATTACTACTACTTGAAACAAGTAAAGCGATCGGTTTGGAAGTAAATCCCGAAAAGACAAAGTATGTGATTATGTCTCGTGACCAGAATATTGTACGAAATGGAAATATAAAAATTGGAGATTTATCCTTCGAAGATGTGGAAAAATTCAAACATCTTGGAGCAACAGTAACAAGTATAAATGACACTCGGGAGGAAATTAAATGCAGAATAAATATGGGAAATGCGTGTTATTATTCGGTTGAGAAGCTTTTATCATCTAGTCTGCCGTCAAAAAATCTGAAAGTTAGAATTTATAAAACAGTTATATTACCGGTTGTTCTGTATGGTTGTGAAACTTGGACTCTCACTCTGAGAGAGGAACATAGGTTAAGGGTGTTTGAGAATAAGGTGCTTAGGAAAATATTTGGGGCTAAGCGGGATGAAGTTACAGGAGAATGGAGAAAGTTACACAACGCAGAACTGCACGCATTGTATTCTTCACCTGACATAATTAGGAACATTAAATCCAGACGTTTGAAATGGGCAGGGTATGCAGCACGTATGGGCGAATCCAGAAATGCATATAGAGTGTTAATTGGGAGACCGGAGGGAAAAAGGCCTTTGGGGAGACCGAAACGTAGATGGGAGGATAATATTAAAATGGATTTGAGGGAGGTGGGATATGATGATATAGACTGGATGAATCTTGCACAGGATAGGGACCGATGGCGGGCTTATGTGAGGACGGCAATGAACCTTCGGGGTTCCTTAAAAGCCATTTGTAAGTAAGTAAGTATTATTATTATTATTATTATTATTATTATTATTATTATTATTATTATTATTATTATTATTATTACTTTATGTTTCGAAATTTTGCGTACTTACGTTACAATAACAATTATTGCATATTTTGTGAACGTTCAATAGTTCTTTTGTTTAGTTGATATCAATTCTTTCACACAATGCAGATAATTTTCGCTAGATGCTTTTAATAATAGTTACTTATAATTTGATTTACTGTAGTGAATTCTTACACATAATCTGTTCAATACTGTGAGAATATACAGTTACATTAATTCAAATGTAAGTATCGCAATTTCCTCCAACTTGTACTGCAACTTTTATTAGAAATCTCAGCACCTTTAACTGTAAACTGGTATTTACACTGATCTCGTTGACACCTCTGGCACAGAAGTATCTTCTTTTGTTACAGCTTTAAACATAAGGAGTACTGAGAAACTCCGATGTTTGTTACGTGGAGATGTAGGTGGAATGATTTGCATGCGTTGAAGTATCAAGTGACAGGATGTAGTCTAATTCCCAACTTTCCTCATCTGTGATAAACATCAATGAATAAGTTTAGAAGTAGGATGGAAACTGATATTGTTTTACCCGCTGAGAATCAATTTACACTGAGGAAAGTTAGTGTGTGAAATCCTTAGAACTTTAACTGACGATTCCGAATGTGTTCTCGGATTTAGCCTATTGCTTCTAGCAATTGAGATGTGAACTTTATAAGATCGATTTTACCAGAAAGTTTTAAATTCTTGGAATGTAGGTATAAGAAATTCTGAGAATTTCAAAGTTGTTCCAGGAGTCCAAAATCTCTGGTTTATGTTCGGAAACGGAACTATGGTATAGTCATATCTTCATTTTTACGCTAATATAATAATAATAATAATAATAATAATAATAATAATAATAATAATAACAACATTACTAGTAATAATAATGATAATAATGATAATGATAATAATAACAATGGTGATGTTACTAATAATAGTAATGATGATGATAATAATAAGACTAGTGATAACAATTATGATAATAATTATAATAATGATAATGATAATATTGATAATGTTAATAATTAACTTAATAACAATGATGATGTTATTAATAATAATAATAATAATAATAATAATAATAATAATAATAATAATAATAATAATAAATTCATAGTTTTGTGCCCGAGGGCAGGTCTTTCACTGCAAACCGAGCAATCTCCATTCTTTCCTATTTTCTGCCTTCCTCTAAATCTCCGCATATGATACGTAGGCCTATATTTTAATGTCTATTATCTGATATCTTCTTTTGCCCCGAACTTTTCTCCAATTCGTCATTCCTTTCAGTGCATCCTTCAGTAGGCAGTTTCTTCTGAGCCAGTGACCCAATCAATTCCTTTTTCTCTTTCTGATCGGTTTTAGCATCATTTTTTATTTATTCACTCTTTCGAACACGGCTTCATTTTTTATTCTGTCTGTCCATTTCACACAGTTCACCCTTCTCCATATCCACATTTCAAATACTTCTAGTAGCTTCTCTTCACTTTGTTGTAATGTCCATGCTTCTGCCCCATACAATGCTGCACTCCATACAAAGAACTTCACTAGTCTCTTCCTTAGTTCTTTGTCCAGAGGTCCGCAGAACATGTCCTTTTTTTCTATTAAAAGCTTCTTTTGATATTGCTATCGTTCTTTTGACTTCCTCGTAGGAAGATTTTCCGACTAAGTATGAAAAATAGCCTTTTAAAATTTCGTGAGATATATTTTAATACGTATTTCGGATTTCATTTCAATTTTTAGGAAGATTTTTAAGCTATAAAATAATAAGCATTTTTTTTTTTAATTTTCATTCTAAAATGAAGAAACGTTAGGCTACGAAAATAAGAAGTGTAAGAGTTTCTTGTCTGTATGTTTATGTACTTTCTGAGGACATTTTCTTTAAAATTATCGAATGAAAAATTGTGAAGAAAAGGCATAACGGACACTGTAACACTCTTAAATCTAAAGTGATATCAAATTTATATTTTCCAAACAAAAATCAAGTAAAATTGATTGAAAACAATCTTAAATCTGAATCTAGCAAAGAACTAATGTTTAGATGATTTTTTTTTGTTGAAAATTGAATCTACTTTTCTAAAAGTTGTGAGCAATGTATAAAATAATAAATAATCTCAATTATGCCAGAATATGAAGGAAATATATTTTGCTTCGAATGAGGTAATACGATAGTCTGTATTGTACATTATTTACAAAAGTGCAATGCAATGCAGTGTTACTGTAATACGTGACTCGGTCACGTCAGATTTCCGACTTGATCTTCAACATGTTGTTGGCAGAAAGTAGGGCATACTTAATGAGTTGTTCCACAAGCAATTTATTTTATGTAACAAGTTCTTAACGTGCTCGTGCGTTCACCATCTGGCTCGTTGGTCTAGGGGTATGATTCTCGCTTAGGGTGCGAGAGGTCCCGGGTTCAAATCCCGGACGAGCCCGTAAGTTTTTTAAAGCTTGATTTCATTTCCACCTAGTTAAGTTGCTTTAGTTTTGAAATTAAAATTCAAATTAATTTATATAACACTGATAAAATTGCATGTAAGAGAGAATTGTTGTACTTTACATATTAAAAAGTCAACTGTAGTATTAAAATTATTTTATTGATCAACCAGTTATGCCGTGAAAGTGTATACATCTTGTTCAGTACAAGTTTAATATTTAAAAGTCGAATATGAATATGTAATACAGGCAATACTTCATGTAAAGTAGCTTTCTGTCTCCAGCTAAACTGCTGACAATGCGTGCGGAAAAATGACAACTACGTAATATAAGAACGGGAAAGCATAGGTAAGCGAAGATGGTGAGACTTCGTAAAACAGCTTACTACTACTACTACTACTACTACTACTACTAATAATAATAATAATAATAATAATAATAATAATAATAATAATAATAATAATAATAATAATAGCCGTCTTCATCTTCATCTTTTATCTTCATCTTCATAAAGGAATTAAGGTGCATCTACACGGATGAACTTATCTTTGAACTTTAAGCGTTCAAGCAGTGCATGCAAGAGTGAACGAAACGCATTTAATTGTGCATGCTTTTTTTTTTTTTAAATGAGAGCGCATGCGCCAATTAAAAGCTACCCATCGTCGGTGGGTATCTTGTGCGTAGGCCTATTTCGTTCAACAATAGCATGTACTGAGCAGCTGATTGTTTTAGGTGGCCGTGAATAAACTACAAATTCTCTTGATTGTGATGGTGGACCTTTTAACTGAAAATGGCGGCAAGTAGGTACGATTAGCATTATTGAAGATTATGGCAAATACGTGTGCCTATGGAATGTTGAACCACAATTTTGCGATTCAAGTAGGCCTAAGTATTGGATTGATATTTAATATTTATTAATTAATATGTAGGGTGTTTCAGTAGGAATAGTAAATATTTTAGGACAGGGGGCGTCAAGTGAATACACTCTCGTGCGTACGTACAAACCCTCAAGCCCTGACATCCGGCTGCGGGCAAGGGTAGCTGCTTCCACAGTGGCGGAGCTAAGAACTTGTATGTGAACCAAATTTGTGATAAAAATATAAATTAATTTCAGCTTTTAATTGGAGCACACTTTCACTGTTAATTGCACTATACTGAAAACAGTACGCCATAGAATTTGGTACAGTTAACTAACTATATACGACATAAATTTTTGTATGTTTGCATAACAATGAAACAAAACAAAATACTGTATACACTTTTATACAGATTAACATACTACGAAATAAAACTGTTCACTGTTTATCTTCTTCTCATTGCTATACAGTTCAATTAACAAAATAAAACAACAGTATAAACGTTGTTATTCAAATGTCTAATAATAGTACTTTTTCTTATACATCAGAGATCCGAGGCGATTTTTGCAGTTTTCTGTTAGTAAGCAGCTTTTCAATTCATGAAGCTATTGTTTTAGTACCACCAAATCGCAAACATGCTTTCAAGTCTTCTTTACTTAATTGTCTTCTGTGACGTGACTTTGTAAACTTCATTAAAGAAAACAGTGTTTCGCTTACGTAGGTTGTCCCGAACATGCACAACGTTCTTGCAGCGAGATTGTGCAGTTTAGGAAACCTTTCTCGTGGAAAACAAGTAAGAAATGGTTAATACTTTTTCTGTTTTGATACTTATCCTTTAGCTCAATATCGCTTTGTAAATAAAGTATTTCTAATTGTAGTTCAGCATGAATATCCAGGACATTCACTGAAAAAGGTGTTGCAAATATCTTAAATTTTTGTTCAAGTTCTGTAATTTGCTGATATCTACGTTCGAAGTCTTCGCACAATTGTTGCATTATTCTTATATTCTTCCATGTCCAAGGCTTCTAACAGGTTTCCCATGTACATCTATAAATAAGGCAATTTCATTCCTAAGTGGGAGAAAACGTTCCAGAACTTTTCCTCGACTTAGCCACCTTATCTCGGCATGGTAGAGTAAATCTCCATACTCACTGTTAATATCATCAAGTAGTGCCCTGAACTCCATGTGATTAAGTCCTTTAGACCTTATGAAATTAATTGTTCGCACAACAACATTCATTACATTGCTAAGGTTCATGTGTTTAGCACAAATATTCCTGGTGCAAAATGCAGTGCACCGGTGCCCCCAAGCGACCTCGATAGGTTCCACCACTGATAGACTGCAGCGTACAACTGTACTGCCGGCAGTGGAAGCCGTAAGCAGGCCTGTACGCCCTCTCGCGATCTTGAGTCGACCTGGCGGAGCCTGTTTTAGGATATGGTAGTATAGACGTATTGGAATAAAAAAAATCCATATAAAATGTGTCCAATTTTTATTGGCTACAGAAATACAGCTGTTAGAATATAACCCAAAAAGGTGTTAAGCAAAGGTAAATGATTACGTTCAATACACTTTCGTTTCGTGTGTTGGTACTTCGGTTGCTATGGGCTTTTTTTTTATCGAGTGTCATTTTTGTTTTGAAGGTCAAGTTGTGAAGTTGTGCTTTAGTTTATATAATTGAATTTTTCAGCTGTGATTATGATTTGGTGGCTAATTCTACTGTATCTTTAAGCATACCGCACGTATTTACAAATGCTGAGTATGCCGATATGGTATTTGCGTACGGGTTTTGTAATGGAAACGCTGTTGCTGCTTGTAAAGAATATGGCAGACTATTTTCTAACCGCAGAGTTCCAGATTCCAGAGCGTTTACTCGTGTTTTCACTAAACTGCGTGAGAATTGATGCAGTGCCCAGCAGTCATATTTCATCTGAACGTGTAAATGTCCAGAATATGTATGAAGTAGAAGACATTATTCAGTTGGTAGAACGTAGTCCTGCAACAAGCACACGCAGAATTTCTGCACGTATCGGTGTTCCACATACAAGAATATGGCGGACATTACTATGCACGGGTTCTATCCTTATCATTTATAGCGGATTCAGCACCTTCGAGCAGGAAATGAAGGTAGACGATTGGAATTTTGTCGTTGGCTACTTGTAAATCGCCGAGTAACCCCATTCTTACTCTTCATCAAGAACGCTTTTCTGTAAATGATTGGTGTGGTATGATAGACAGTCAGACTATAGAAGATATGAAACAAAGAATTAGAGAAGCCTGTGGGTGTCTCAGCTGTGCTGAAGTGCAGTCACGGTTGTTAGGAGGTGATCAGAACATTGTTTAGCACAGGGTGGCGTACATTTTGAACACTTGCTATGAAGAGTGTACGTACTGTACGTAAACAGCATACAGCATTTCTCAGAAGATAACATTTTTGTTGCTTTGTGAGTAAACAATAAAAGTTAGAAAAAAAAGTTTCAGTAAAATTTGTTTCTTTTTAAAAGTAGTTTCCAATAGTACCTTCAATGACCCATGTTCTCATTTGAAATTTCGAAGTTGACAACAGGTACATCTACTTCCGGTTTGTTACGGGAAATGGTATTACCATCAATCGATTCTTTACATTGGTTTTGATTATCAAATTTTTTTTATGAACAACCGGTATCATATATTTTTCGAGAAAAAGGCTGGTACAGATGATCTGAAACGTATTTAACATATATACATAATAGTAATGGAGATAGCCTACAATATTGACCTAAAATTTATATCTACAAAATACCTACAAATAATGTAAAATCAATTAAATCTTAAACATCTTGATTACACAACTTTTAACACGTAAAACGTATTATATGACTTTCAAGTGTTACATTTTATGATAACAAGGTAAGATAAAATTTAACACGTGAAAGTCATATAATACGTTTTCCAAAGTAGGCCCTAAATCTTAAAATTCAATAGAATTTAACTTCTGGTAGTATGGAAAAGAAGGTCTCATGGCCTTAGGTCTACCAGAATAAATAAATAAATAAATAAATAAATAAATAAATAAATAAATAAATAAATAAATAAATAAATAAATAAATAAATAAATAAATAAATAAATAAATAAATAAATAAATAAATAAATAAATAAATAAATAAATAAATAAATAAATAAATAAATAAATAAATAAATAAATAAATAAATAAATAAATAAATAAATAAATAAATAAATAAATAAATAAATAAATAAATAAATAAATAAATAAATAAATAAATAAATAAATAAATAAATAAATAAATAAATAAATAAATAAATAAATAAATAAATAAGTAAATAAGTAAATAGATAAATATATAAATAGATAAATAGATAAATAAGTAATTAAACATATAAAAATACATAAATTTTGTAATTATACAATTTTATAAGTTTTTTCTATCATGATATTATTATTATTAATATTATTATTACTTTTATTATTATTATTATCATTATTATTATTATTATTATTATCATTATTTGCAATACTTACAATAAATAAATTCTTGGAAAGGTATTAGAAAGTTAAGGAAACACATTTTATCTAAAACCAGGCAATGCTATGCAATATGGATCGTACTTAGAAGTACTGTATAGTACAAAATGTAATGTTTACTGTTGTAAGTAGGTTAATGTCAGAGTACAGACATGATCTGTAACTCGTTGTTGTTGAGTGAAAGTAGGCTACTGCTATAGTTAACGAGTGGAGCATATGATATTATGTCTTTGTGTAGAAATTATCAACGTACTAAAGACCGTATTATGTGGCTCGTTGGTCTAGGGGTATGATTCTCGCTTAGGGTGCGAGAGGTCCCGGGTTCAAATCCCGGAGGAGCCCATATTTATTATCGAAACTGAGAATGAGAAACATCAAACCATAGGACATAATTTACTCAAACAGTATAGATTATCTTTTTTTTTATCTGTGCTGTGCTAGAGGAGTTGATGAGCAATTTTACCTCTCATTAGCTATTACTATTACTGGGCCTATTCTCAACGGCTCAAATTGTTAAAACAATGGACTGATGTTTGATATCCTACAGTGAAGTATAATTTTGTCTCACTTCAATAGATATTTGTTGTCTTTCATATCTTGTGCTTGACTCGCGTTTTCTTAGGGGATATCCTCTATCTTAATAACCAGAATGCTAAGTTGAGGCCCCCCGATGTTTACGAGTTGATGACAGTATTTTAACAATGAGTCCTTTAAATTCACGGAAGATGAAAAATATTAATTTACGGTAGCATAATTGTGTGATTATAATATTTCATGAGATTCCTCCAGCATAGTTAAACTTAGGAAATTATCCTCAGAAGACTTCCAGTGACGTCAGGGCTGATCTCTTGATCCCTTCTTTTTCAAAATATATACATTGATAACGCATTTAAATCCTCTGATTGAGATTCTGTCTGATATGTAATCTATTATCAGGCAGTACAGCTCGCTTGACGATATGTGTCGGAGGAAGAACTTATTATTTGTAAGCGTCTGAAGTCTGATTAGTGTAATATGTAGCTAATCGGCGATGTGTGCAATGGAGGGGGGAAGAAACTGGCCATCCTACCCCATTATCTCCTGGCCTAGTTGCCTCATAAGTGGTGCCTTCTTGGTATCATTTGTGAAGTTCAGACCTGTCTTCGGACAGTTGCCTAAACAACAACAACAACAACAACAACAACAACAACAACAACAACAACAACAACAACAACAACAACAACAACGCATTTAACTCTTTGACATACAAATGTAGAAAAAGTGGAATGCAAATGAGATGTAATTAGCTGTATGCTTAATTACTTCCGGATGATAAGTTGGTCATAGCGTTGATAAGAACGTCCTTCTTACGTAATAAAAAATTGAAGGAAGGATATGACAAGTTGGGTCTCGAGATGAATATCCAGAAAATTGAATGTTTAATAATAAATTAACCGGAAAGCGACATCGCGGTTAAAATGGGCATAATTACGAGTGATAAAATTTCAAGTATATCAAAATGTGGTTTGCCAATGTAATCGTGGCTAGGATAAATATTTTTTGAACCTTCCAAACAATGGACCCGTATTTATTTATTTAATTATTTATTTTTATTCAATATAGTGTAGTTACTGCCATCAGACTTTCTCTGCAAAGAAAGAAGTAAAAAGAAAATAAATGCAGAGAAAATAAATAAATAAGTAAATAAATAAATACATAAATAAATTAATATACATTAATAAAAATAAATAATGGAATACTGTAGGTAAATAGATAAATAGGTACATACGTGCTGATTTAAAACAAGTCCTACTTTGTAGGTTTCGTCACCCTCACCTACGATTAGATCCAACCACTCTCCAAAAGAACACAGATTAAAACGAAAATGGCACAAACGAAACACACTATATAATATATCCTAATCTAAAACAGGCATAAAAGTGTATAATTGAGTAGATACCATTAGTCCTCCGTCAGTTCGCATCACAAACTTCAACAGTTGGAGTTCTAATCTGTCTCTCCTTCAAGAGGAACAATCCAGTCTTTTGTTCCCATTCTCTATACCCCATGAAGTCAAGACATGCAAGCGAACTCCTATTCTGATTTAGCATCGAGGGTGGTATATATTTTCTCCGGATATGATTCGACACACTGCAATAAAATATGTCTCCGGGAGTTCTTTTCTCCGCACAGTGGACAAAGACAAAATGAAAACAGAGATACGTATGAACTAATTAGTTCTGGAGAGTCTGAATTAAATGAAATGCTAATGGCATGGGCAGTGATCAAGAAGGTAATGACTAATGAGCAATAGATGTTCAGGAATGAAATTCAAAGAGTTGGTACAATTCATGTCAGTTAGCAAGTTAAGTAAACAATTTCTTGTAATCATTTTATACATTTCCATCGCATAGCCTACTGTAAATTGCGAGGTAAGGTTTAATTGCACGAATCTTGTAAAAACTGTAATTAGAAACAATCTTTCAGCAAAAAGAGTTAGTACTCTGCTAACAATAGATCTTGAAGGGCCTATTCGTAAAGAATTTCAATGTTTAGAGTGCCCATAAAATAAGGTATTTCAATATGACGTAAATTCAGCAGTAATTTATTCTAAACATACTTACGTCTGACGATTTACTTACATAAGTACAGGGGGATCATTTTATTTTTACTAATATTTCTAATATTAACCTGGCTATAAGTTACCTTTGGATTTATGGTTCAGAACCGGAAATACCGTTTGCTACCCCCTTCCACGACTGGAGTTCGATGATACTGGCGTAAAAGACAAACAAATCACTTTACTAGGTATAAGAGGGAAGAAAAATAGTCCATCCAGTAGGAAATATTGCGATTTTGAGTTTGATAATTTTCATTAGGTTTTTATTTAATCAAAATACAGTACAGTATTAACAACAAGTGTTATTACTCGCTATCCATTCGGATATTCATTATGCAGTGTACATTATACTATATACAGTACATTAGCGTACAATATAGAGAATGAAGTTAAATTGAAAAATAATCATAATATGGATATTTAAACACATATTTGAAAACGGTGGCCGTTCATTTCTATACACTATTCAGTTCTTTTTTTTTTTTCATATTATCGCACTATAGACTATTGTACCTAATTCCAATTACCAGTTTCGTCCTTCGTACTAATAGGCCAACTCATGTAGAAATAATTCTACACTTGATTTATGAAAGAGTACCTTACGTACTGTAAATTCAATCTTCACTTCTACCCGATCCGAAAAGATAAAATTACTCAGACATGCTATCTACTGTCCGTCCAAGTGCTTTTGTCGCAGGGTCGTAGAGAGGAGGGAAATCACGTGACAATTAATTAACGAGGCCCTTTTATTTAAGTTATTTCAAACAGCTGTGTAATATTACGTAGACTTCCAATTCCTAACAGAAATCAATGTTTTCAGAAAAGAGCTAAGACAGCCCAGCCACTAGCCTTTACAGAGGGACGGACAGAAGCGGATGGGGGAAACCGGGATGTGACATAGGCAAACGGACGACAGTACCTGTGCGAAAATATGATTCAATATTGAAAGCGAACGTATTGCTGGAACATACTATACTGACTAACTCAGTATTGTTTGTGTTTACTATGTCCGTAAGGCGACTTTGACTGTGTACGCTTGGTTCTGTGTGGAGAACGGTTGGAAGGTTACTAGTAGAGGGGGTGGCAGTGAAGTACATTAAAAAACTCAGGTATGATAAAGATTTAAGTAAAAATAAAATAATGTCCCTGTATATCTAGAGTGTTGTAAAATGGATTGAAAGTACTAAAACTCCAAGAAACAAATTATACAACTTTTTCTTTACGCAAATCTTGTTAATTTTATCTTTCTCTACAGTTATTTAGAATAGGTGTAAATCTTTCCGCAATTTGCACAAATATAATTTATCATTTGTGCACTTTTGCGATAATTATTTGTTTTCTAGCTTAAACCCTGCTATACAGACTTACGATGATGATATTAATGCAGCTCCAGGAGGAATTACTCGGGCAACGGACCATAAGATGACGAAATTAAAACCTACATAAGTAAAACACAACGTCTGTAAATAATTAGTAATTAGTAATTGGTTTGTACTACATAACGTCACAACACTACACAGAAGCTGCATGCACGACGGCAGTCCACTTCTACTAATTTTTACATTCATTAGTTTAAATTGGTGGAAAGGCGCAGACATCCTCAATTTTATTTACGCAATAACATAGCAGCGTTCACAACCTCGTAGCAAAGCACGCAAAGCCCTCTTTAAAACGTCCGCCATAGAATTTTATTTCACAGCGTTAACCCCTACCCTGCCTAAAGAAGTTTCACTTCATAAAGTGTATCTGTGTATCTTCATTGCTTGGCATCTGTATGTGTCGTACAGTACGACTGGGTATAAAGCCGCTTATTGCACGCTTCGTGGACAGAAATACAAGTGTATACGTTTCATTGCTGCATTATCTAGCTTATGGGTGTCCAAACGCTTATAGAACCAGGAGATATTGCACGTCAAGCATGCTCTGCTAAGGTCAATAAATTTCCGTACAAAATAGGAAAAACGACCTTAAAGAATATGCGCTGTGGGTTGCTTACGCCAGGGGTTACCTCGTACAGGTTACAATTGGACATATATGATCTAGCGTTTACCAGAAGGCATACGCATTTATGAATCGATGCCCCGTGGACGGAGGGCCTTAAGCATAATATATTCCAATGACGAGTACATTGGCATGATCGTGCTGTATTCATATTTACATCTGAATCATTCTAACTTATTTAAAATTATAATTATTTGCTGTGAGTACCAGTCACAACTACAATTTCACTTCGAGAGCGTAATAGAAATGGCAAATTCCAAGGTCTAAATCATAGAATGATCAACACTCTTTACACATTATAGCTGTATAGAGTAGACCGTAAATAATGTCATTAATTTCAGGGGTTATTCTTTGAGATATTTCAAACGGAATAGTTTAATATAATTTTGCCCGTTTTTTTTTCCTTTTCGAGATAAAAATTGTTTTATATGAAACATTATGTAGCGTGTTTTGGGAAAGCCATTGATTTAATTCCCAATATGCTCAGTCAGTTTAAGAAAGCAGTGTATTATGATAAAAAATTTTAGTTTAGAATTTTAGTTTTGTCCTTTAAACTTGCAGAAATTTCATCCGAAAGAAATGTAACATTTTCAAATTCCTTTGCAGAACGGAAAGTTAGGCTATATTTGTTCGGATCAAATTTCTATACATTTAAAGGACAAAACTAAAATTCTAAACTAAAATTCTTTCAATCATTCATTATCATCATACACTGCTCTCTTAAATTGACTGAACATATTGAGAAGTCAATCAATGGTTTTCCCAAAACACGCTAAGAAATGTTTCATATAAAACAATTTTTATCTCAAAAAGTAATAAAAAACGAGGAAAATTGTATTCAACTTTCTTCTAACAAAAACAAAAAATCTCAAATAATAACTCCCAGAAAATAATGACATTACTTGCGGTTCACTGTGTAGTATATGCTCATATACGACTGCTATACATTATTGAAATGGATGGATGTAACTGAAAAATTAAAAGCGTGTTAATAATGCACATACATTATCAAAATCTTGAATATTCAATTTTATTGAAATTACATGTTAGTTGTAATCAGTAGTCTTCTGTCTCTGAAATTTCATAAATAAAAAATAATCATCTTTATGATACAACATTCATTATATTTCATCATTATTTAATAATGAACCAACATTTGTGAGCTCTATCTTAATAATTCTGTTCAGTGAGATGAATGTGTTTGTTTTTTAAGGCTGTAGGTCCTTTTTGTATCTGATTTTATGGCAGAAAGTTGCAGTCTCATTTTTCCTTTTCCATTTAGTTTTTTTTCGGTATTGTAATTAGGTAAACACATAATACACAGAATATTTAGCAATGAAAACGATAAATGATAAGTCTTATTTTCCGTTCTATATGTTTAATAATGATGATAATAACAACAACAATAATAATTTATTTATTTATTTATTTATTGATATTTATGTGCTGGACAACAGCCATAGGCCAATAAAAGTCCAGCACAGTGATACAAATAATGCAATAAAATGAACAACTATGGTACACATTACATAATAGAGATGACAACAAAAAAAAAACAAGGTTTACAATGATTAGTTTACAAGGATTAATACTAATATATTTTAAGGAAAAGAGTTGATTCATACAAAAGTATTACCAAAATGTGTAGAAAGATAATGCAATTAATATTAACAAAGACATTGCCATGTCCTAATACTTCTATACATTGAATGGATCGAAATCGCCTACATGTAAGTTAGCATGTTTAATACATCTGGAGACCGGCGAGGAAGATTTAGAATTTCTAATATAGAAGAGTTTGTGATATCTCATGTCCTTCATAGGAATACGAAGGCTGACACTATTTAAGAAAGATTGACAATTAATGTCACCTTTAAGGACCTTGCATAAGAATAAGTAATCGAGATCATGACGTCTGGCATACAGGCTTCGACATTTAAAGTGCTCACATTTTTGATCATAGTTATACTCAGAGCTATTAGGCAGGAATCGGTAAGAACATAATGAAATAAATTTCCTTTGAATATTTTCAAGTTTAGCCGAATCAGAATTAGTAATAGAGTTCCAAACTACAGATGAATATTGGAGTTTCGATCTCACTAATGTATAGTATAGTATGAAAAGAGAGTCAGGTGTTGAAAAAGAATAAGTAATTGACCGAATTATTCCTAACATTCTTATTGCATGGTTATAAATGTAATCAATGTGATTGTGAAAATATAATTTATTGTCAATTAATACACCAAGGTCTCTAATACCATCTTTTCTGTTAATTAATAAATTTTTTAGGTGATAGTTATATTTTAGTGTAGAGGTTTTCCTTGAAAATGATATTACGTAAGTTTTGGATTCATTAATCATCATCCCGTTATCAACTGACCATTTGGTAATTGAATTAATGTCACCCTGAAGAAATTGACAGTCGGCAACACCATTGATTTCTCGAAAAATTTTAAGATCATCAGCGAATAATAGATAGTCAGAACTTATTCTTTTGCAAATGTCGTCAATGAAGATTAAAAATAGAAGAGGTCCTAAAGTTGAGCCCTGGGGCACACCATAAATAATATTAAATGGATCAGAGAGAGTATTCGAAATTCGTACACAAGATTGTCTATCGTGTAAATAATTTTCAAACCAGTTTACGTAGCTTACCGATAATCCTATATTATTTAATTTAGACAATAGTATAGAGTGTGGAACTATATCAAACGCCTTACTGAAATCAAAATATATTGCATCTGTTTGGCCCTGGGATTCAACAACTGGTACAATCTGATTCAAATAAGAGACTAAGTTAGTTGTAGTAGATTTGGATTTTGTAAATCCGTGTTGTGCAGAATTTAATTTATTTTTAACAAAAAATGAAATATGTTTGTGAATTATAGTTTCAAAAATTTTAGAGAAATTATTTAAAATAGAGATAGGTCTGTAGTTACTAACTACATTCCTTTTGCCATTTTTAAAGACCGGAATAACTGCTGCTTGTTTCCAGTATGAAGGAAATACCCCAGATTTCAAACTAAAGTTAAATATGTGAACTAATAAAGGTGAAAGAATTTCTGAACACTCTTTAATTATAAAATTTGGAATACCATCAGTGCCCGTTGATTTAGTCGGCTTTAATTTTTTAATTGATTTCCTTACATCATCATGTGTTACTATAGGTATAGATAGACAGTCTGTACAATTGTTATTATTGTTTTGTGCCTTAAGATTAAGCTTTTTCTGAACTGAATAATAATAATAATAATAATAATAATAATAATAATAATATGGCAATACTTATTATTATTATCATTATTATTATTATTATTGTTATTATTATTATTGTTATTATTATTAACATCATCATAATCATCATGATGATGACAAGTATTAGGCCGAGTGGCCTGTTACGATTTTGTTTTCTGTCCTATTGGTGTGTATTATTATTATTATTATTATTATTATTATTATTATTATTATTAACATCATCATAATCATGATGATGATGATGATAAGTATTAGGTCGAGTGGCCTGTTACGATTTTGTTTTCTGTCCTATTGGTGTGTATTATTATTATTATTATTATTATTATTATTATTATTATTATTATTATTATTATTATCGTTATTGATGTTTCATGTTTTCATTTACTTTAATCTCTTAATCTTTCCATCTGCAGTACATGAATTTCTGTTTGCGCTTTTATCAAGATATTTTCCTTCACAGAAAGTAAACAGTAAACTTACGGACTTTTATTATTATTATTATTATTATTATTATTATTATTATTATTATTATTATTATTATTATTTACTTTCATGTACCTTACAACAATTATTATTATATGGGTTTATATAGTAGCGGAACACTCTTTACTCTCTTATTTCTTTAATTGTGAATTAGAGGTATTACTGCTTCTCTCCTCAGTTTTGGTGCTATGATCTACCAAATAACTTTCTGTAGTAATTAATTTGAAGCTTTATGGAGGAGATGGATAATGGCCACGAAAACAGAGAGAGATATATATCTACATCATCAATCTTCTTAATACCTTCATCCTATTCTTTTCTCTTTGTCTTTCTTTTATTGCTTTCATCCCTCCTTCTTTGTACCTTTATTTGGCTCAGCAGTTCCTTCTCCTTTCGTATAAGCTTTTATGAGATAAAGTTCTGTCAGTTGGGACTATTTTGTTTTCTTTTTTCGGTGGCAGAAATTCAACACGATACAGTTACGTATCTCTCTTTAATTTTAATGGATCTATCATAATTATGCTGTTACACTTGTAGAATACGCCGGGATTGTTAAGAGTCTTAACGGGAAAACACTGAATACGTGTTCTAATATATCTAATACATCCGTAGTAGGCTACTTTATTTAATAACGCTTTTAAGTGCAGAGTTTATTTGGCGTTGAAAATGGAAGTGGTTCGTTTTATTTTTCTATGTTCATATCCTTTTACTTTACTTCGTTATTTAACGACGTTGTGTCAACTACAAAGGCATTTGACCTCGATAGAATTAGTGATAGCGAGATGGTATCTGGCGAGATGAGGCCGAAGATTTTCCATAGAATACCTAATATTCTCATTACATTTGTGGAAAACTTTGGAATATATACAAAACAGATAATCAGCCAAGCGGGATATGTCCGGATCTGAAGACAAACGAGTCTACCGCCTAGCTACGCCGGTGACTCGAGATTTATCTCAACTGTAACGCGAATGTTAGGTAATCTCATGACACAGCTTTAGACTTATATCTCTAAAATACCTTTTCGGTGCCACCAATTACGCTATATAACAATTCGCTGAATAATAGATTTCATTGTTTATAGATTTTATTACATTCCCATCTCATATTCCAGATATACAGTATTTTTAAACCAGTCAGTTTATGTATATTTATGTTTATGTATATTATGTATATTTCTGTTGTGGTAACAGTCAATATCAAGTTATTAGAGGTGTGGAACATTTCTTGTAGCTTTCGTAATTTCAATTCTATGAAGGAATTCAGTATAAAAAATTATAGAGAGTGAAAAAGGAATATTTTGAACATGTCAAGGGCATCATGGCAGAATGGTGTATCAAGAAAACTGAAAGTTTATATTAGAGCCATATAAATATGGAATAATATGGAATGATTTTTCCTGGTCTTGTCTACATAACAAGTACATTATTTGATTCTTTCTCATGCCCATTGTAATTCTCAACCGATTATTTTCAAATATAAGTAGGTTCCATTAAAATATTTCAATAACGCGGAATTTGTTGATATGATCTTCTGTGATGGTACCCTCAATGCATTAAAAATCATGTTTTTCATTTATAAAATGTGTGCCAAAAAGTATGTTTTTTAATGGCACCATGTACTTATTTTTCCATTTTTGGATTCTTCAAGTTTCAAAACATACAAAGTAACATACTACACATTTTATAAAGTATTATTTTGTAAACGTTGCTTCATCCCACACATATACAACATATCCAATCATCCAACGCAACACAAACATGCTGTATTTCGAGCCATGGTACACAGACTACTCAACATAACAATGAATCAGCAAGACTACAAAAAAGAAATAAATACCATTAAATACATAGTACACGAAAATTGATACAACCCAACATAATGGACAATATAATAAAAAATACAAAACATAATTACAATAAGCATAGAAATATAACACAAACACAAGAACACAAAAAAAATACATCACACTAACATACTAAAAAAAACACACACACACAAGATCGCATTTTCTTTCAAGAAATTAAACTACAAAATCGCATACAGGACACAAAACACTCTATAAAAGCACTCAGCACACACAACACAAATAAACGAATACTATCTAACAGGGGTATACAAACTCACATTCAATAGCTGCATCAACTACTACAGGGAAATCATTTTATTTTTACTAACATTTTTAATATTAACTTGCCTATACCTCTGGATCAACGCCGTTTGCTACCCCTTTCCACGACTGCAGTTCGATGATACTGGCGTAAAACACAAAACAAATCACTTTACTAGGTGTAGGAGGGAAGAAAAGTAGTTCATCCATTTACGTAAACTAGGAAATATTGTGCTTTTGAGTTTGATCGTTTTCATTAGGTTTTTGTTTAATCCAAATACAGTACAGTATTAACAATGAGTGATTTTACTCAAGAAATGAGCTGTACATGTGGACGTATTCATTATGCAGTGTATATTATACTGTCTACAGCACATTAGCGTACAATATAGAGAATGAAGTTAAATTGAAAAATAATCATAATATGGATATTCAAACACATTTTTTAAAATGGTGGCCGTTCATTTCGATACAGGCTTCTGTTCTAATATGCATATTATCATACTATAGACTATTATACCTAATCCCAATTACCAGTTTCGTTCTTCGTACTAGTAACTCATGTTGAAATAATTATGTACCTCCTCTATAAAAGAGTACTTTACATACCGCAAATTCAATCTTCACTTCTGCCCGATCCGAAAAGATAAAATTACTCAGACATACTATCTACTGTCCGTCCAAGTGGTTATGTCGTAGGGTCGTAGAAAGGGAGGAAATCACGTGACAGTTAATTGCTTAACGAGGCCCTTTTATTTAAGTTATTCTTAACAGTTGTATACTATTACGTAGATGTCCAATTCCTAACAGAAATTAATGTTCTCAGAAAAGAACTAAGACAGCCCAGCCACTAGCTGGCGAATAAAAGCTGGTGGGGGAAACCGGGATACGACGTAGGCAAATGAACCACAGTACCTGTGCGAAAATGATGCAATGTTGAAAACGGGAACATATTTTTGGAACACACTGTTTACTATGACCGTAAGACTACTATGACTATATATGCGGTCTTGGATCTGTGTGGAGGACGGTTGAACTTCATTAGCAGAAGGGGTGGGAGTGAAGTACATTAAAAAACTCAGGTACAATAAAAATTGAAGTAAAAATAAAATGATGTCCCTGTGTATCGAACAGACAGGCAGATAATTTCAAATACGTTACAAAGAACACATCACAGCCATAACCAAATCACACAACACTGCAACATACGCAGAACACATCATAAACACCAACCACACCTACAGAAACATAAACACAGACATGGAAATTCTACATATTCGACCAAAAAATCAGAAACTAAACACACTAGAACAATACGAAATATACAGATACACAAAAACAAACCCACAACAAATCCTGAACACACAACTGAATTTCAGAACACACACTATTTGACTCTACACTACACAACACAAACGCACGTCCCTGCAAACCAAATAAAGACACCGGAAGACTGAAGGGTCTCATCAGTTCTGAAGATGGCTCCCAACTGAAACCAGTCAACTAGGTATTTATAAATTTAGTTCAGTATTAAAAGTGAAAGTGGTCACCATATATTATAGGCTATACCTATGTGATATGGTGTTAAAACTTAAGCAATCAAGATGTATAATCAAATTTATGATCGTAATGTGTATTTATACATAAAAAAGAGGAATCCTTCACTATTTATTACGATGGAGAAGAAGGGGATCATGAATTAAATAACCATAGACAAACGTTTAGCTTAATTCATGATTTCCTTTTCCCTGTAGTCAAAAATTGGTATATGGAATCATTTTCCTTTGTTGTGCATACATACATTAAGATCATAAATTTGAGGTAAATTTTACGAAATAATAGTTTACAGTTATTTAAAAAAGTGCAGGGACATCATTTTATTTTTACTTAAATTTTTATTGTACCTGAGTTTTTTAATGTACTTCACTCCCACCCCCTGTTCTAGTAAACTTCAAACTGTCCTACACACAGAACCAAGGCCACGTATGCAGTCGAAGTCGCCATACAGTCATAGTAAACTGTACAGAGTTGTGAGTATAGTACGTTCCATAAATATGTTCGCGTTTTCCAGTGACGAAAGAGCTTTCAATATTGAATCATATTTTCGCACAGGTACTGTCGTTCGTTTTCCTACGTCGCATGCCGGTTTGCCCCACCCGATTTTGCTCGCCCCTCTATAAAGGCTAGTGGCTGGGCTGTCTTAGCTCTTTTCTGAAAACATTAACTTCTGTTAGAAATTGAACGTCTACATAATATTACACAACTGTTTAAAATAACTTAAATAAAAGGGCCTCGTTAAGTAATTAACTGTCACGTGATTTCCCTCCTTTCTACGACCCTGCGACAAAACCACTTGGACGACAGTAGATAGCATGTCTGAGTAATTTTATCTTTTCGGATCGGGTAGAAGTGAAGATTGAATTTACAGTACGTAAAGTACTTTTTTATGGAGTAGGTACAGAATTATTTCAACATGAGTTACTAGTACGAAGGACGAAACTGGTAATTGGAATTAGGTACAATAGTCTATAGTGCGATAATATGCAAAAAAGAACTGAAGCGTGTATATAAATGAACGGCCACCATTTTCAAATATGTGTTAAAATATCCATATTATGATTATTTTTCAATTTAACTTCTCTGTCTATATTGTATGCTAATGTGCTGTAGACAGCATAATGAACACTGCATAATGAATGCGTACGAATGGATAGCTCAGTTCGCGAGTAAAAACATTTATTGTTAATACAGTACTGTATTTTGATTAAACAAAAACCTAATTAAAATGATCAACCTCAAAATCGCAATATTTCCTACTTTACGTAAATGGATGAACTACTTTTCTTCCCTCCTATATCTAGTAAAGTGATTTGTTTGTATTTTACGCCGTATCATCGAACTCCAGTCGAGGAAGGGGTAGCAAACGGTTTTTCCGGTTCTCAACCGTTAATCCAAAGGTATAGCCAGGTTAATAGTAGAAATGTTAGTAAAAATGAAATTATGCCTCTGTATAATTTTGTACGCTTAAAGACTTGAATAATTAAAAAAAAAATATAAAAATAAGTACATAGTAGGTACTTCTACGCCTCCTAGGCGCAGTTTTATAAATGAAAAACATAGGTTTTGAAAATGTGTTCGAAATATTTCTTTTCTTTCATCCCTTATAATTTTTATATACCTGTATAGAGTTTATTCATAAAATTAAAAATAGGAAAACTACAACAGTCTTCCATACTTTTTAATCACCTAGTATTTCAGAAAATCGACAGGAACAGATGAACACAGTATACTGTTTCTGATGTGGGAAGAATTACGAAATAAAATTCAAGGGCTCGTCCGGGAATTGAACCCGGGACCTCTCGCACCCGAAGCGAGAATCATACCCCTAGACCAACGAGCCAGTGATGAGTAGACGAGTATACGTAGCATGGGCAATTACCCTTGACATTCCCGAGGCACATGCTTGAGTTTGCTTTCACATCACGGTCTGTTGCCTGGGTCAATTGGGCGACGCTCTGACCATGAAGGACGTGTGGTAACATTACTCAACTGTCTACAGAAACTATTACCGATTACGGTAATATATTCAGTTGGAGTATTCATACTGGCGGTTTTATGAGACAAAATTTCCCGTCTCATTATTTTGAAGTATGGAGGGAGGCTTTAAGAAATATGTTGGATATGTCGGGGTCACAAGGGAGGCATTAAAGATGTATGTCACAGTGAAGTTCACAATATTACTTCTATGATTCTACGTAGTAGAACAATGTTGAGACAGTCAACTCCTTCAGCTTTAGTATTTATCCATTTTATAGTTTTCTTTACGTCTGAGGCCCGTTTCTTCAACCTTTGCTAAAATACACCTAATATAGCGTTAATTAACTTAATTTAAAAGTATAAATTGCTGTTAAAAATATTGCGTTTCTTCAACTTTATATGTGACATTTTAACATACTGTTTGTTAATTCTCTGTTATAACCAAGTATAGGCTCAATCACAGATATATAGTATATCCACAGTCTACTATATAGGCTACAGTCACGAAGCTTGGGATGATTTTTTGCAAATCTCGCGATAGTGGCTAGCCGCTTGGAGCGCTGTGAGTACTAGGAACAATAGACTGTGCCACAGCCATTGTGATCTAATACAGGCCGTAAGGCAGACCATGTAATTCGCTTAACCCGATCACGAAGGGTGGCGTTTCAACCATATAAATTAGTTGGAATGCATAAACAGTAACATATGTTACTGTAATTCCATTAATAAAATTTAAAACAATGATTATGAGACACTTCAGACACAATTTACTTGCGAGTTAAGATGTAATATTATTTATGGTGTGAAAATTACGTTGCTCGTATGTGTAATACCTGCCTTTACTTCGATTAATTATTGCGAAATTCTTGTACATTCATTTATGCACGATTCAATAATTTTCAATTGCACCGCACGGGTATTTAGATATGTTGAAATTATAGGTTATATTTACTGTACCAGTTGCCATTTTCTGTTTAAATTTAGTGATCTCCAATGCCTTGACATTCATACGAAAATTATAGGTTATGTTTACTATATTTAACTTATATTCCTAAATTCGCAATAGCATAATGTCATGTATGATACCCCGGACATTCAATTTGTCTGTATTTTAATACTAAAATTGAGTACTGAATTATTGTATTTATCTACTACTTAAGAGATGAGATAACACAATTGTACGTACACTAATTTCATAGGAGTGGTATGGTAAATGTTTTGTCTAAAATTAAGGAAGGTAGATGTGCTAAATTGAAATCACAATATAAATTCTTTTTTATTAAACCTCAAAATAGCTTCCATTCTAAACTTGGAATGTTGACACGAACAGATTATGTTAACATGTAAAATTCTCTTCACATTAAAATAACGCAGTTTTGTAATTATTTCCGCAAGAAATTATGCAATAAGAAGTAAACGGAACTTATGGACACATTACACTAAATGAAACTTAGCAATTATACGCAATAATGTTATAATACAATATTTCATTGAGCTCTGGCATATCTGTGGGCTCAATTCTGTTTTCTCTCTGGCATTTGCGATTCTCGCCTGTTTCCGTTGTTTGATTCGAGAGAGGATAGAAGTCTTTCACCATTCTCTTCTTCTGCTGGAAATAATTTCACAATATAAAGCAATTACTGAGAATAAACAAACAAACGATTCTAAATTGAAAGCAAAAAAATTAGGCTTGACAAAAAAAAAATAGCCTATATCTTTGTATGAACTTCTGTTCTGTCAAATTACTGATAACATCCGCTCTATTTATGTATTCATATATATCATTTTCTAAATAATCAAGATATAAAAGTTCAGTACTCAACGCACCAGCCACATTAAATATTTCTATGCTAACAGAGAGTTAAACCATGTATTGTGGGTCCCTATCACCACGGCATGGCGCGTCCTCAGGTTGCGGATAGAGGAGACGGCCTCCAGATATGGAGGGTAGCTGCGAATATATTGAATAAGTAGTCGTGGACAGCCGATAAGGGGTGGTCCTCCAGCTTGGGGGTTGGGCGAAGGGCTAACAACCCATCACCGTAAAAAACAGCTTGTTACGTATCCCTATAATAAGCCTCGGAATAGGACTGATTCTCTGGCACGACCACAGCAAAGGAATAAGGATTTGAGATTTGGCACTTGGAACGTAACTAGTCTTTATAGAACAGGAGGGGTAACATTAGTAGCAAAAGAACTAGCTAGATATAGAATAGACTTCGTAGGAGTACAAGAGGTTAGGTTAGATGGGAATGGCATATCACAAATAGGAGATTACTTGTTGTATTATGGGGAAGGAAACAATAATCACCAATTAGGAACAGGATTCTTTGTTCATAAAAGAATAAAATCAGCAGTAAAAAAGGTCGAATTTATCAGTGACAGGTTATCATATTTAGTACTTAAGGGTAGATGGTGCGACATCATAGTTATAAATGCTCACGCCCCTACAGAAGAGAAAGACGACCATATAAAGAATAGCTTCTATGAGGAATTGGAACATACTTTTGATCAGTTCTCTAGATATCACATGAAAATTTTATTGGGGGATTTCAATGCTAAAGTAGGACGGGAGGATATTTTTAGACCAACTATTGGAAAAGAGAGCCTACACGCAATTAGTAGTGACAATGGAGTTAGATTAGTCAACTTTGCCACATCGAAAAATTTAATTGTCAAAAGTACAACATTCCCCCATAAGGATATACATAAATATACTTGGACTTCCCCAGATGGATTGACACACAACTAAATAGATCACATCTTGATAGATAAACGGAGACATACTAGTATAGTAGATATTCTAACTTTCAGGGGTGCAGACTGTAATTCTGACCATTATTTGGTGATTGGAGAATTAAGAGAAAGAGTTGGTTGAGCTGGTTGAGTGGAAGAGAAGGCCTTATGGCCTTAACTCTGCCAGCGAAAATAAAACATTATTATTATTATTATTATTATTATCAGTAGCCAAGCGAGTAGAGCAACAAGTTAATATTACTAAACTCAATATTTTGAAATTAAAGGACGAGGAAGCTAAGCAAAATTATCAGGTCGAAATTTCGAATAGGTTTGCCACTTTAGAAAGTTCCGACGAAGTTGAGAAAGAATTAGATGTTAATAGCGTGTGGGAAAATATCAGAGATAGTATTAAAATTGCAGCTGAGCAGAGCATAGGTTATTATGAAACTAAGAAAAAGAAACCGTGGTTTGATGAAGATTGTTGCATGGTAGTAGAAAGAAGGAAACAGGCAAAATTGAAATTCTTACAGGATCCAGTTGAGGAGAAGAGAGATAATTATTTCAATGAAAGACGGGAAGCAAGTCGTACACTTAGGAATAAAAAGAGAGGTTACTTGAAGGAAAAACTGAATGAGGTAGAAACAAATAGTAAGAATAAAAACATTCGAGATTTATATAAGGGTATAAAGGAATTTAAGAACGGATATCAGCCAAGGGTAAACGTGATCAAGGATGAGAATGGTGACTTGCTTGCAGACTCTCCATCAATCCTAAACAGATGGAAAAACTATTTTGCGCAACTACTAAATGTACATAGGCCAAATAGAAATGATCGGGACGAAATTGAAATACAAACTGCTGAGCCATTTATACCCGAACCCACGCTTTCAGAAGTCGAAATTGCGATAGAAAATCTGAAAAAGTACAAGTCTCCAGGTATCGATCAAATTCCAGCAGAATTAATACAAGAGGGTGGGAGTGCATTATATAGTGAAATTTATAAACTTGTACTTGCTATTTGGGAAAAGGAAATTGTACCAGAACAATGGAAGGAGTCCATAATTGTACCTATTTTTAAAAAGGGGGACAAAACCAACTGTGGTAACTTTCGAGGAATATCACTTTTGTTGACGTCGTACAAAATTTTGTCCAATATTCTTTTGAGAAGATTAACTCCGTACGTAGATGAAATTATTGGGGATCATCAGTGCGGTTTTCGGCGTAATAGATCGACTATTGATCAGATTTTTTGTATTCGACAGATAATGGAGAAAAAATGGGAGTATAAGGATACAGTACATCAGTTATTCATAGATTTCAAAAAGGCTTATGACTCGGTTAAGAGGGAAGTATTATATGATATTCTTATTGAATTTGGTATTCCCAAGAAACTAGTTCGATTAATTAAAATGTGTCTCAGTGAAACATACAGCAGAGTCCGTATAGGTCAGTTTCTATCTGATGCTTTTCCAATTCACTGCGGGCTAAAGCAGGGAGATGCACTATCACCTTTACTTTTTAACTTCGCTCTAGAATATGCCATTAGGAAAGTTCAGGATAACAGGCAGGGTTTGGAATTGAACGGGTTACATCAGCTTCTTGCTTATGCAGATGACGTGAATATGTTAGGAGAAAATACACAAACGATTAGGGAAAACACGGAAATTTTACTTGAAGCAAGTAGAGCGATCGGTTTGGAAGTAAATCCCGAAAAGACAAAGTATATGATTATGTCTCATGACCAGAATATTGTACGAAATGGAAAAATAAAAATTGGAGATTTATCCTTCGAAGAGGTGGAAAAATTCAAATATCTTGGAGCAACAGTAACAAATATAAATGACACTCGGGAGGAAATTAAACGCAGAATAAATATGGGAAATGCGTGTTATTATTCGGTTGAGAAGCTCTTATCATCCAGTCTGCTGTCCAAAAATCTGAAAGTTAGAATTTATAAAACAGTTATATTACCGGTTCTTCTGTATGGTTGTGAAACTTGGACTCTCACTCTGAGAGAGGAACATAGGTTCAGGGTGTTTGAGAATAAGGTGCTAAGGAAAATATTTGGGGCTAAGCGGGATGAAGTTACAGGAGAATGGAGAAAGTTACACAACACAGAACTGCACGCATTGTATTCTTCACCTGACATAATTAGGAACATAAAATCCAGACGTTTGAGATGGGCAGGGCATGTAGCACGTATGGGCGAATCCAGAAATGCATATAGAGTGTTAGTTGGGAGACCGGAGGGAAAAAGACCTTTAGGGAGGCCGAGACGTAGATGAGAGGATAATATGAAAATGGATTTGAGGGAGGTGGGGTATGATGATAGAGACTGGATTAATCTTGCACAGGATAGGGACCGCTGGCGGGCTTATGTGAGGGCGGCAATGAACCTTCGGGTTCCTTAAAAGCCATTTGTAAGTAAGTAAGTAAGTAAGTAAACAGAGAGTTAAATGATTTAACTGTATGAAATTGAGCAGTATTAACATGGGTTTTAACAGCCTGTTAGTACTAACAATAATTGAAGAAATACTTCAACTGTTAAGTTTACAGTTAAAATGGAATAACACACTGTTATAATTTAACGAAGGTTGAAGAAACCGGGCCAAAGTCTGTTACGTATGTGAAGAAAAATGTCTCGCTCACTTGCAATAGTTCATGCATTGTCTGTTCTTTTTCCTTGCGGTCAGTTGGTTGTGAGTGTATCGTGGTAAAATGGTCATTTAGAGCGTTCAGTGAAATAGAATAGTCGTTTGTTTGGTCCTTCTGTCTCCCTATGCTCATTGTTTTCAAGTCTCGCCAAAATGCTGATGGATTTCAAGATGGTCCAATAATGTCATGCATGTGTCGAAGTTTCGAATTTTTATTTATTTATTTTTTTTGGATAACTTTGTTACGTAGTTGTTTGTACTCAGTTGCATTGTCCTCAGATCTGTCCTTCTGTATTTACGGTAAGCTGCGTCGCGTTCAATCATCATAGTGAGATAGTTAACCATGGGGCTGCTGGACTTTTCACTCGTTTCGATTTCAGTGGTGCTTGTTTATCGTACAGTTGTGTAATGTAATCATTAAAAATCGAAACCTTGTCATCCAAAGTGGGAGTAGTCCAATTTGTGTGCCAGGGAGTCACGATTGCGTCTGATACTAAAGCTGTCTGGTGAATGCGCCTTAGGGCTCTATATATCACTGTTTTACGAATGATTGGAGGGCATTTGAGGGAATAGGCAAGCTGTAGATAATATCATGCGCCGAGATTCCCGGTGCAGATATTTGTCCATGCGTCAGTACTTTGTCATGGTTTGTGGTAGCCATTATCTCCAGTAAATTCTCAGAATGCGGAGTGTGGTGAGCAGGATTGAGGAGAAGGACTGTCAAATTGCATGCTTGGAACATTGTCAATAGTTGTGTCGTGCAGTTCGATTGGGTGGCAAGCAAATTTGTATTAAGGTCGCTCATGATAATTGCGTGTTCATAATGAAGCTGATGGTTTAATAGGGGCTCTTCAATGTCTGTTATTCTATTGATGTTTGCAACAACTGCTAACCTAAATGCGGTGTGATGACACGGAATAATTAGTTAACATGCATAAGTGAACCTATAACTAAACTTAAATAGGAAAGTGATAGAATAGATTTAAATGATTAAAGTAAAAAAAAAATTGATTTAAAGATGTTTATTGTAGAAACTTGTCAAAAGGAGCACATAAATAAATTTTAAAGTTTTATGGTTATCACGATTGGTTTAAACATGCACTAAAACCAGACGTAAGTGCAAGTTTGAACCAATAAATTACTTAGATTTGTGATAGATTAATTAGTTATGAATTTATATATTTATTTGTTTCATATAGAGTACAGATCAATTTTAAAGTATTAAGTTTGTACTTTTGTGAACTAATATCAATAAAATCTATCCTATCCTACTTTTGCTTCACCGTTATGAGTTGTGCAGGGTGCGCAATGGGAATCATGTTGAGTTCTGAGGAATCTCTCATCTTTCAGTCTTGTATGCACAAAGTTTCAACAAATAAAGTTCAGAGTAAATGTTTTACTGTGGTTTTATTTTATCCATACCCAAACGGATCACACTGTAGTATTCCAAAGCGCTGTTACTTTTTGGAACAGTTTCAAGGAAGGAACTGTTTTAAAATAACTTACGTTATTTTTCTCCATCTCTACTTAGAAATAATCGTATTTGAGAGCTTCCGTAGTAATGCTAAATTATGAGTTACTAATTCATGTTTCTCATTCGAACATTACAGTCTGACCAATCGCTTGCGTGTAGAGAGAACTATTCGAGCGAAGCAGGGAATTTAGTCTAGAAATTATCATAAAGGCATACAATTAATTTTTTCCCGAAGCTTTTTCTTTCTAAGACAGGGTTATTTCATATGCCATAATGTACCTAGTGATAAAAATTTGATTATCGAGAACGACTTCCACATACCATTTGCACCACAAATTTCAAAGAACTTATCCGAGTTTGAACTTTCGCTTCTTCAGTAAGAAGCCATCAACTAAGTTACGGCTGTCACTTGCTATAAATTTATGGAACACCTTTTTTCTTTTATTATGTGTAATTAGTTTTAATTGCTTTCAGCATATTTGAAGAGTTTGAAATATGAATTCGTCTTTTTCTCTCTCATTAATCTCATCAAGTCTTTTTTTTTATATTATCGAGACATCAAAAGAAGTTAATTACTCCATCGATGCTTCAGTCTACGCGAACTGCACCTCCGGCAAGAGATATAGAATTTCTGATTAAAGAAAAAGAGATAGTGCAGAAGTTTCTGTTCGTCTGTCTGCAGTAGTTTGAGGCTCCGCGGCAATGCAAGGAGACGTGTTGCGGCAACCTTCCTTCAACTTAGAAGCCGACAGAACAAGACACAAACTTATGAAAAGCATCTTCGGTTCCAACACTCGCTAAGGAATTTCTGTAATATCGGTTGCTATTGTTCTTGATCCGCCCCTAGGTGTAGGCATTCTTCTTACAAAACTACTATCAGATTCCACAGTGTAAGTTTCTGCTAAGATATATTGAATTGAAATTATTTAGGTCATCCGCTACTTTATGCTCAAGAAGCAAATCAAATTTATATTCTCGTAAAATTGGCGACGTTTCTGACTAGTAAATTTAACTAACCAAGTTTCGATTTCCAGCATACATATGGTTAATTATCTACGTAATTTCCATAGACTTCGGTTAGTCAGTGGTTTATTGGATATCTTGCTTTCTATTACGTCTGTAGCTACGCGGATTCAAATCTTCTGAGGGTGATAGATGTAGTAACATCCAACATGCAGACTTCCCTTATCTTGCTTTCTTTGTTGATGAAATCGATACAAGTTACAAAACATTGGATATTTCTACATCTGTAATGAAATGTGAAAACCTAAAATTTATAACCATCTTTAACTTCGTAAAGTTTGTTTTTGATTTATAAAGATCAAAGTTCAATGCTACCATTATGGTGATATGGATGTAATTAATTCTATGTAGTCTGAATATTACGTTTAATACCAACCAAATTTGTCACAAGTCTCATTCTTCTTGATGATGATGATGATGATGATGATGATGATGATGATGATTATGATTATGATTATGATTGTCATTCGTTATAGATTCCGACAATGATCCTTTCTAAGACTTAAACTTTAAGACTTATCTAAAAATCTTCATTTAGGTCTTCATTACCACTTCCGTTGGGCTTTTAATTGTAGACTTTGTCAGTATTCTTGTGTAATTCATTAACAATGTACATTTATTCCTTTGGGTTACAGTTAATTGAGAAAATTCGACGAATTTATATTTTGAATTTGTTTTGTTTATAACTTGATTCCTAATAACCAGAGGTAAGAAGTTCGTGTCAAAACTGTTAAGTTGTGTGAGCTTGGACTATGTATCTTCCGAATGAAAACTAGTCAATGTCAGTGAACCAGAACGACAAACATGTACAGCCGAGTGGTAACCAAACATGTGCTCGAATCGTCTACGGCTTTATTACAAGAAAATAATAAACGAATAATCTAAAAAAAAACAATAATTTGTAATTATAAACTTTGTAAGTCCCAATTTAAAATAACTTATCCTACATATAAAAATAATATACAAAGTATGCAATTATGATTCTAGCCTCATAACAAATAATAATGAACATTTTCATTTTATGAAAAGAAAAACTTCTTTTATGTTCAGAAAAATAAACAATAATAATTTTGCAAATATGACTTTCAGGTAGAAGCTCATTGTAAAGCAGGCTTGAATAATTTCAAGGGAAAAATTTCTCCGGGGCCGGTATCGATCCCGAGACCGGAGCAATTTTTCCCTTGAAATTATTCAAGCCTGCTCTACAGGGAGCTTCTACTGAAAGCCAGATTTGTATAATATATTCGTTACTGTAGGTACTGTCAACGCGGGCTACTTGGACCCTTAAGGTGTTACTTGAACCCAAAAGAAAAAAATGTTATCGTCGATGTAAAATAACAGTTTGGTGTCGAAAGTTGTGGTTTTTTTCTCTGCAAACTTTCATCTGTACAAATATTTTCACCTAAGTTACTCCAATGGTAAGTAAACATTTTTTTCCTCTGGGTTCAAGTAACACCTTAAGGGTCCAAATAGCCCGCGTTGACGGTACGTTAACAGAAAGCCATAATTTAAGTCGCACAGAATTGTGTGCACTCAAAGTTGGGTTATGGCGTCTTGTCAGCCTATTTGAGTTGTGTGGATATAAAGGGAAGAATTGTGACGGTGTCGTGTATAGTACCTGGGGTAGCTCAGTCGGTAGAGCATTCGTGCGCTAAGCTGAGTCCCGGGATCGATACCCGGAGGAATTTTTCTCTTGAAATTATTCAATATTAATTTTGTACTTTGAAAATATTCGTTCTACGTTACATGACGTTACCGGAGCAGATCTGAAATATGATACAGTATTTCTTGCTAATCATCAGATGAACAACTATTTTGTGAATCTAATTGTATATCTCGTATGTGGCACATAATATTAAACCCATAATTGTTTTCAACAAAATGTTTCATTTATATTGTAATGACAGCTAGGAAGTGTGTATCGTAATTCCGATGTTGCACTTGGATTGTAACGCAGCCGAATGCATAGCAACACGAGACGTCAAAATTTAACGAACAATAATCCGGAAAAAAATAAACGTGTTACACACTCCTGTTTGCATAATTTTTTAATAACAGATGAATTTACTTTTTTGGAATCATGCATAATATTAATATTACGTAAATACAGTAATAATAGAATAGCTCACTTTGTTTAGAATCTAATATATTAATATAAATGAACAATATTATTCATACTATTCACGACTGTACACAGCTCCTTAGAGTGATGCTATGCGTTGTTTATGTGAACTGCGTATCGTCTGTAGCGAGTGGGAGCAGGGCGAGGCGCGGGTGACAATCTATACTCTTCTCTGTACTCAACTGAAATCTGTTTTGATACGAACTTCCTACCTATGGTTATTGTTATTGTAATAGTCCGAGTTGAATCCTTGAATTCCCCTTGTTCTCCTATATTTCCTTTGACCTTCTTGTATTCCTCCTGTTTTCTTATTATTGTTCTTGTGTGATCGCACCACCCATACGTAGTTCTATGTAAAGTTATGCAGCATATAAAGTTGTACACCTGTCGAATTTTTTCCATATCAGGACTCTGAAAACATGTATTTCCATGAAATTCTCGAACCTGTATTATTTGCTGTGTCATATTATTTCGTACAATGAGTAGGTAAAGGGTCATCTATAGCGCAGGAGTACCGGAATCCACACTCTGTGAACTTCTGAATTGCTGACGTCACTTGGGTTGTTGGGTCTTGGCGTAACCAAAGCGACAGACGGGCACAACCGGCTGATAAAACAATTCGTGACTGACTGAACACAATAAATCTTTGTTTGCGGAACGAGTGAGATGCGGTCTTGTATGTAACTTGCACACAATTACTGGGTTTTGATATCCAACTGGAACGAGCGGGCGAGCGAGCGCAGTGAAGATAGCGACACAATGGCACGGTACAATGATGGAGTGGACGTCAACCCATTGTTTGTTGGAAACTGTGAAAACACACACTTACCTCAACAAGTGGCCATGTCCATAACGCCAGGAAACAGCAGGTCAAACTGTGACACTCTGATAGCTCTGTGAGGAATGAGGAAATCTATTCAAATTTGGTCTTCTAGTGGAAGTCCAGGCGATTTAATCTGAATGAGTATTTCATATTTTACGCAAAACCTGTATTTTATATCGCGTTTGGAAACACTGCATATAGGATGATGGGAATACTCGTCTGAATAACGTAGAAACGATATCTATTCGCTTTGATGATATCAGAGCCGTGGAGGAATGCCTCATTACAACCATAGATAAATACATTAGACAGCCTTGAACTTAATTTAACAATAATTTATTTATTTAATCTGGCAGAGCTAGGGTCATCAAGAATTCTCTTCCACCCAGACTCTAAACTTACCTATTTTTACTGTTTAGTCAACTGTCCGAAGACAGGTCTGAATCTCATAAATGATACCAACATGGCACCACTAGGTCAGGAAATAATGAGGTAGGATTGCCAGTTCCTTTCCCCTCCATTGCATACATCGCCTATTAGCTACATATTACACTAATCGGCAAGGTTCAATTAAAGTAGCTGTATCAGGATAGGCTATATAGCTGTTTAGGCTAGGACCTTGACTTGCTTCAGACTAAGTAAACACTACCATTTCCACTAGCTATAACTCTACTTGCTGAGAAGAGCGCTTCCCATCCCCTACCTAAACAACAGTGAATTGACAATACAGTCGATAGGAACTGAGTTAGAGTTAAACAACGATCGAGAAAGCAAGAGTAACAGCGCCCGCAAAGTCGAAAATCCGTACGACAGTACTGTCTACGTCGTTGACTGCTTAAGCGAACTTTCAAGACATCAGGAGTGATAAACTCTCGAACATCAAGCAACCTTTAAATCGCTACAGTTGTTTATACGAGATTGAACTTCTGTCTATTTTGGCAACTGTTATGTATGTATCAACAATCAAGGAATTTGAAACATCATCTCTACCTTTCAGTGTATAATAATCCTTTCCCCAATCTTTATTTAATTACTAGGCTCATATCAAAAGGTTAGGATTTATTTTTCGTATGTTTGAGATCAAGTGTACAATCTGAAGTAAAAGAAAACATTAACGCTTTGTTTAACGTTATGTTTTATTTTTCTTACAAATGCAAATTTATTTGAGAATTATTTCTATTTATGGCACCATAGGTAATATCTGATAATAGAACCAGAAAATTTTGTTAACTATGATACTGTTTTTTTTTTTTTGTCTTTTTGTATGAATTAAACATCTCTAATGTTATTTTTTTCAATGATTTATGTTATTCAAAGTTACAAAATCTTTCCGCACCAACCAAATGTTATTTCGAGAAAGATGAGCAAGACTCGAAGCGCACGAGAATTACGAGACGAAACTCGAAAGACATGTGCAACGTACACAGCGAGCGAGAGCTGCAGTTCATCTCTAAACTGAATATACTTCGTCACTACTGTCGGCTGTGGAACACGCTGCAACTAGTTCATGTTTGTAAACAAAACGCACGGACCAAGGATGTCTATCCTGATACAGCTACTTTATCCGAACCGTACACTAATCAGACTTCAGATACATACAAACAATTATTGTTCCTCTGACACATCATCAAGTGATATGTACTGCCTGATAAATAATAGATGTACCTTACCTATTACAGTAATAATTACAGTAATATATAGACCGTACAACAGTATTATGGCAGTGAGTGATATTAGTAAATATTAAGAGTAACAGTGAATAATAAATACACTAGGGCAATTCAATGCAAATGATCGCGAGACTTTATAAGTGAATGTTGCCAGTGGTGGCATGAAACGGAAGTTCTTCTCTCATTACAAAATTCGATCGGTATTGCAGGTAATCATTATAGCATAATAATAATAATAATAATAATAATAATAATAATAATAATAATAATAATAATGAAAAATGAAGTATCTGCATAAAACTTGGAATAAGTTCAAACTAAATTGTGGATATGAACAAGATTGTTGATTTGATTTTGTTTATTGTATAGACATTTTAAAAGATTACTGATTTATGTATTTAAATGTGTTAATATTGCATTGATGGAGCTATAAATATGGCACTTCTTCAAATCATTGTAAATTTTTTTCATACGTGATAGGCAAAATCTGACTTTAAATCCTCCAAGAGAAAACAACAATTAATCAAAATCAACCTTCGATATTAAAAGTCTTGAACCAAAATTTAATTTCACAATCCTTTGTAATATTAATATTTATCTTAAGCTTTGTTTAATTGTGTACGGATGTAACATTTTAAATGTTTTTGTGTTCTAGTTTTCGTTTTACATTACTGTAATTATAAACTGTTCTGTATGATTGTGAAACTTGGACTCTCACTTTGAGAGAGGAACAGAGATTAAGGGTGTTTGAGATAAAGGTTCTTAGGAAATTATTTGGGGCTAAGAGGGATGAAGTTACAGGAGAATGGAGAAAGTTACACAACGCAGAATTGCATGCATTGTATTCTTCACCTGACGTAATTAAGAACATTAACTCCAGACATTTGAGATGGGCAGGGCATGTAGTACGTATGAGCGAATCCAGAAATGCATATACTGTAGAGTGTTAGTTGGGAGACCGGAGGGAAATAGACCTTTGTGGAGGTCGAGACGTAAATGGGAGGATAATATTAAAATGGATTTGAGGGAGATAGGATATGATGATGGAGACTGGATTAATCTTGCACAGGATAGGAACCGATGGCGAGCTTATGTGAGGGCCGAAATGAACCTTCAGGTACCTTAAAAGCCATTTGTAAGTAAGTAATTGTGAACTTTCTTGTTTTGTGTCTACGTAATTGAACGTTACTAACTAGTTTCTTTGCTGCTGTCCAAAAATGTTGTAGGTGGAAGAGAAGGCCTAATGGTCTTCGCTCCATCAGAATAATAATAATAATAATAATAATAATAATAATAATAATAATAATAATAATAATATTTTCCTATACTATTACATTATAGCGATGTGCAGCACATTTCGGATCGGGTGGGAATAAGAATTGTTTTGTGATCGCCATTCGCTTGGTGGTATCCTCATAAAATTGCGGGTGAGAATGCTAGTAAGAGCGTTTGGCCCCATTTGAATACGAGGGGTTATTGTGAACCAGAGTAAACATCCCTGCAGTTTCCCGAGCCCCGGCGCACTGACTAGAATGAGGTAGCCAACTGCTGCAGCCTTCTCAAGCTCGGTCAATATAAAGTTGCAACAATGCGAGCAACAGGAATCCTTGACGTAGCAGCGGGTGCATAGATGTTTTCTAGAATTTTGACGATCTGTTTGATGTCTTCGAGATGTGTAAATATATCCATACAACATTCACTTAATTATAACGGCCAGAGTTATGCAACGTGTAAAAACACATTTCTACGTGATGCGTAAATTATGCATAAATACGGGTAAATATGTAGAAAACAAAATATATGTTAAGTGTAAAAACCAAAACAAATGAAATTAAAAAGAAAATATGGCTCCTGATATCGTATTAGGGCCTATGTATGCTTACCAAGAAAATAATGTCTAATAAAAATGGGTCCTACAACACATACTTTCTGAGATCTGAACACTTGTTCATAGGAGGTGCTCAATGTGGCGTCCATTCATGGCAATGCATTCCTCTGCCCTTCGGCGTAAGGAATCACGCATTCTTTGAAATTTGTTTTAATACGTTAATAAGAAAGTCCTGATAACGATCCCCAGTTATTCTCTGTGGTAGCACGTATGGCTCTAATAATCTATCACCATGAACGCTTGGCCATAAGTTGATTGAGATTCGGTGCTGATGCCTTGTTTCTTCAACTCCACGGGGACTTTCATCAGCCCACACATGCTGATTACGAAAATTCACAACACCATCTCTGCTGAACCCCGCTCATATCCGCAACCAGACTTTTATTTTCAGCATTCCTTGCGACGTATCATTATTCCATGCCATGGGTGTCAACTACAGTATGATTATCGGTATTCTGCTATATTGTAGGGTAGAGAAATGCATTGCCATGAATGGACATCAAATTGAGCACCTCGTATGAATAAGTGTTCAGATCTCAGAAAGTATGTGTTGTAGAACCCATGTTTATTAGACATTATTTTCTCGTTGTGATACATACTATCACCTCCTAAAATATTGGATACATTTTTTTAACACTCTGTATAGGTATTACGTCATATTATATTTTTTTCCCTAGACAAATATGTTCATGCGGGAAAAGCTCTTTCTTGATGATAATGTGGGCTGCACTCTAAAAATATTATTTTTAGCAATAATTGTCAGAAGTTGTCTTATAGTTTAAAGTGAAGCAAGACATATACTGACAATTTTAAACATTTAAAGTATATAAAACATTTTCTTTACTGAGAGTTAAAATAATGAATGAACGTTGGGCGTAATACAAAGTGATATTTTCATTGTTAGAACAAGACTAAAATCAGTTAAAATTAAAACAAGGGGTTTAAGGTTCTGTTGAATATGAAATTTTTATTTTAAGATTAAAACAGTTATTGCAATGATAAAGTATTAAGTGTTTCGAAATGGATACATTTATAATTTTGATGTGTAGGCCTTTGGGACATTCCATGTAAAAGCGGACAGCAAAAAAACCTTGCAGTTGTCCAAATCCTCAAAAAATATATGTGTATAAAGGGATAGGAGATAATTTATTGTGAGGAGTCTGTTCTCGTGTAAGTCCATTAGTTTTCTTGTTTTAATGCGTTAAATTGATCGTAATTCCGTCAAAATCTCCAGTTTCAAGTGGCATAAACGTGAAACGTCTTTCGATACATTCCAGCAAAAGTTCATATTATAGCTGAGAGTACGATTTGCATAACTATGCATACACAGTATTTGATATTAATATTTAACAGGAGCATAACTAGGTTTATCGATATTTGATAGCCTTTCCCGCCGGAAACAGTTAAATAAAAATATCAACTAATCCCTCCCTCTTTGAAGAAGTTGTAGGCTATTAGTTTTAATTTCGGTGTTGCATAAAGGAGTGCTTTACTCAGCATGATTTTACATTCTTTTTGTCTCAAGTTTTAAGTCCACGGAACAGGTTTAATAAATGAAAACTTCGGGAGTAAATAATGATAACCCACATATACAAATTGTATACATTTTAATTTTTACTGCAAAAACAAGATAATGGCCATGTTTCAAGCAACATAATCGAATCATTTAGTAACATATTTACATAATTATTTAAAAAATCTAAGATAATGTGGTTTATAGGCTGTTAACACCCAGAAAACTGTCAATCCCAATTTTTAGAGTTATCACTATTTACCCCCAAGTTCTTCAAATGGTTACAATACATGAAACGGGTGAATGAGTAGAATTTCTACACATTCATACGTAACGTTTAATTGAGATTTGGAATATGTATATTTTAATATAGGATACCATTAAAAAATAAAGTCTATTGTCACACCCTGCATGCCTGAATAACGTTTTTCTAACACTGGTATCATATTGTATGGTTTATGTCCAAACAGATTTTGTACAAAATTATTTTTTGTAAAATTAAAATTTAAGAAATTATTAGCAATATTCCATACTTATTGTTCAACTTGTATATGCTATAAATCTTTTGTAATGTAATATATGACAAACCACTATTCAATGTGTTAAAAAAAAACGGGCTGTTATAAAGAGTTTTGTAATTTTATATGTAATATATTTAAGAACTTGCAAATAATTCAAATTATTGTAGTAGATATAGGCCTAAGTGTTAATTTCAAGTAGCAAGATTGCGTTACCCACGTCAAATGAATTCTCATTATAATAATTTAAACTCAGGCTATAACTATAACTCTAATGTACTTTCGGGTAAAATAGGGTTAAAATAGTGTATTCAAATAAATAAATAAATAAATAAATAAATAAATAAATAAATAAATAAATAAATAAATAAATAAATGAATGAATGAACCGAACCGAACCGAACCGAAACGAAACGAAATAAATAAATAAATAAATAAATAAATAAATAAATAAATAAATAAATAAATAAATAAATAAATAAATAAATAAATAAATAAATAAATAAATAAATAAATGTAGATTTATTGTGTTCTTTATGTTTTTCTTTTAACTCCGTTATACCACAGTCTAATATATACAGTCACGAAACTTGAGTTGTGAGGTTATTAGGAACAATAGACTGTGCCGGTACTATTTCGCATTGTCTGTAAAGAGGCGATATTAGCGATCTTAGTGCTTAGCAGCTATCTGTGGATGAATATTTACTACGTATTGAGCTTTGTGACTGTATATACTAGCCTGTGGTTATACTATAGATCCAATTCAGACAGGAACTTTCTTTCATAAAGCCATGTTGTTCATTTGTAAATATGTAGTCCGATAATCAAAATTACGTTACTTGATTTGTAGGCCTATAATTCCTAAACAAATTGTCACTAAAGTACTAAAGTTAAACAAAATTTGTCCAGTAGTTCAGGAGAAATCACTGTTACATCAAAAGCATTCGTAAAAGCACCTTTTTGGTAAAGTTTCGAAATTTTTATTTGCAATATTACAATATTATCTATGATAAAAAATAGAAAAGGAAAAATTGCAAAATGAGAATATAAGAAGAAGCCACGTTATCAGACGGAAACGTGCTACTGACGTTTCATCCATCAACTTGCTAAGAGAATGCTAGAAAAAAATTCGAAGCAGAGAAGTTGCTGAGATAAGAATGAGTTCATCCTTTGAAAGCTAACTCTTTAACCACCGTGTATATTATCGCTGGAGCGTCGTTAAATAAATCAGCAACTTCTATACACGCTAAAATTGCTGAGATTTATCTACACTATTTTTCACACCATTGTGATAGTTGCAGAGTCCGGAAATTGAAGCAAATTGATTTGGAAGCTGATAAACTACAAACACGACGCTTCTGAAAAATTGGATTTTGTAGCATATAAAAAAGAACATTGTTCAGTCTTTGTAAACTTCGTATGAAGCTTTCAATTCATGCACAAATTTATAGGAATAGTGTTGCAGCATGTGCTCGTTCTAAAGAGCTGTTCTGTATTTAAATAAAGCAAGCTTTGTGCTGTAACAGAGGAACAAAGTGCTAGTTGTTACGGTGTTTGCGCATGCGCGATTAATATGCGTCTAAAATCGGTACACTAATCTCGCAGCTATATGATTGACCTAATAAATAAACAATGTTGTAGCAAGCTGTGTGTGGGTTCAGTATGCCTATAGTTCTTCTTTCATGCATGAATTCCAAGAATGCAGATTTCCAGCCGTCCGTTCGCACACCCTGGAAAGTAAGCGTACAGGTGGTATACTAATGAGGCGTAAAATACTGATATTATGGAGTAATCTCAATTATTAATGCATATATGATTTTGCATGAGTGTGACACCCAATGTCTTTGCCGCAAGATGGTGTTCTGGTTATTTTTCTCCGAAGATCCGAAATTTGTTCCACAACGCTGATTATTTTGTACGAATTTTATTTTAGTTTTTCTTATTCATATGGTGAAAATTCAGTGCTGGTACAGTGCAAAAATAGGCCACCATTACGAGGGTTGATTCCTATCCTCTAGTCCTGACCTATTTCTAGTTGAACTAAAATTTCTATTTTGTGGCATACAAATGACTGAAATGTGTTATGGCTACGTACCAAGTTGCAAGTCTGTAAATGTCAGCGTTGGCTCGTAGCAGGTGTTCTCGAGTGCCGGAACTGCAAAAGAATGGAATGCCTCCATCTCAATTTCACCAAGATCTGACAGACGCCATGGGAGAATTTACTGTATCTTATGGTATTGTAACAAAGGTGGCGTCTAATGTTTAAATGTGGGAGAACATAGTGTGAAGATGAACATGCTGGCAGCCCTTCGAGAACTGTCACAACACCAGAAAACATCAATAAAGTGCGTGATTTAGTACTGCAAAATCGACGAGTCTCCATCAGGGATATAGTAGAGGAAACAGGCTTCTCATACCGTAGTGTGCATGATATTTTGGTAAACGAATTGATCATGAAAAAAATAACTGCAAGGTGGGTGCCTCGAATGTTAACGCCGACGCAAAAACGACAAAGAGCAGCATTCAACTAATTTTAGAGCAAACAAAAACTTCCTTGAACGATATGAGACTATGGATAGGAGATAGGTTTACCACTATGACACTAAAACCAAAATTGAAAGAATGGATTCATCGACCTCTAAAAAGTTCAAGGTGCAGCCATCAGCAGGCAAGATTTGCTCTCTCTTTTTCAGATGCCCAAGGTGTTATTTTGACAATTATTTGCAGAAATACAAGCCTTTATTATGCATATTTAATAGACAATTTCGAGATACTAGCAAAGAGAAACGTCGTGGCAAGTTGAGGGAAAGGTTCTTTCCCATCAAGACAATGTACCAATTCACAAGTCCTTAGCTGCAATGGAAACAGCAGAATTTAAATTGCTGGACCATCCACCCTATTCATCAGATCTGGCACCCAGCGATTTCAGACTATTCCCACCTGCGTGGGAAACAATTATTTTCATCCAATAATGAAGTAATGCAGTCCGTAAACCAGTGGTTAGCAGAGGTTGTACAACCCTTCTTCCAGGAAGCTGTGGAAATGTTGGAGCATAGCTGGGAGAAGTGCATCTATATACTAGGGGATTATGTAGAAAAATGAGATCAGATTTTTTTCAGTTTATAAGTGTATCAGTGCTACAGCACGGGGATCAACCCTCATACTTCTTTGCAAATACCTTTATATCAGATTGATGCATACATTTATAGCGTTATTTATTAAATCCATAATTATTTATTTTAAGTAAACAAAATACATATACTAACCGATATATCCTTAATTGTTTATTACCGGCTTGGCTTTATGAGAACTTGACACATTTATAGACACGCTTTCGGCCCATTGTGTTCCTTATTAGCCTAGTTGATGATTTCCCAAGTCCAACAGGTAGCCTGGGTGGCGTTCATGAATCCGACGTAGACAGATAGGCATCCTGCCTCAGCCCCTGATTGAACTAAGTCCCATTTTTCAGAAGAGTAGCCTGATGAATCCTAGGGGCCCGGAGCCTCAAGCCCAAGCCCTTCATGATCAGCCGATGCTGGCAAGTGGCCAACTTATCTTATTCCCTAATATTAGAGTCATGTCCTATCCACACACGAGTAGCCTGATACGACCCAGGGGCCCGGAGTCCCAAGTCCTTCTTATATAAGCATCGGAAATCCGTACTACTCCCAAAACTTCACCCCAGTCAATTTTTGCGATTTACACGAGTACGCAATACACCACCTCATTCTAGTGCCGAGGTCATGGAAAGCATGGGCCTCTACCTCCATGTCCCCCAAGTGCCTTCATGGCATGTTACGGGGATACCTTTACCTTTACCTTTTTACGCAATACATGGGTAACTATATAAAGTTAATAGTCTACAAGCTTGGCAATACTTACATATAGATGGATAAATAGCAATGATAAATATTTACGGAAAATTCTCATGTGTTTACATATACATACATATATTCATATATAGATTTACGTTTATTTTATTTTATTTCATTTACATTTATTTTATTTTATTTCATGTAATTGTATTTATTGTATATTATATATCACTACCATCGGGTGTATACCCAATTGTAGTGTTAATAAATAAATACATACATACATACATACATACATGTGAGGTGCTTACATATAGTTTACCAGTTAATTTTTAATTCCCTGTCGCCGAAAAAACAGTTCTTTACTTGTCCTGTTAATAGTACATTTATTTTAATTTATTATTATTATCATTATTATTATTATTATTATTATTATTATTATTATTATTATTATTATTATTATACTTACTTACTTACTTACTTACTTACTTATGGCTTTTAAGGAACCCGAAGGTTCCTTGCCGCCCTCACATAAGCCCGCCATTTGTCCCTATCCTGATCAAGATTAATCCAGTCTCTACCATCATATGTCACCTCCCTCAAATCCATTTTAATATTATCATCCCATACGCCTCGGCCTCCCCAAAGGTCTTTTTCCATCCGGTCTCCCAACTAACACTCTATATGAGTTTCTGGATTCGCCCATACGTGCTACATGACCTGCCCATCTCAAACGTCTGGATTTAATGTTCCTAATTATGTCAGGTGGAGAATACAATGCGTGCAGTTCTGCGTTGTGTAACTTTCTCCATTCTCCCGTAACTTCATCCCGCTTAGCCCCAAATATTTTCCTAAGCACCTTATTCTCAAACACCCTTAACCTATGTTCCTCTCTCAGAGTGAGAGTCCAAGTTTCACAACCATACAGAACAACCGGTAATATAACTGTTTTATAAATTCTAACTTTCAGATTTTTTCACAGCAGACTAGATGACAACAGCTTCTCAACCGCATAATAACAGGCATTTCCCATATTTATTCTGTGTTTAATTTCCTCCCGAGTGTCATTTATATTGTTACTGTTGCTCCAAAATATATGAATTTTTCCACCTCTTCGAAGGATAAATCTCAAATTTTTATATTTCCTTTTCGTACAATATTCTGGTCACGAGGCATAATGATATACTTCGTCTTTTCGAGATATTTTTTTTTCAAACCTATCGCTTTACTTGCTGCAAGTAAAATTTCCGTGTTTTCCCTAATAGTTTGTGGATTTTCTCCAAACATATTCACGTCATCCGCATAGACAAGAAGCTGATGTAACCAGTTCAGTTCCAAACTCTGTCTGTTATCTGGAACTTTTCTAATTCCATATTCTCTAGAGCGAAGTTAAAAAGTAAAGGTGATAGTGCATCTCCTTGCTTTAGCCCGCAGTGAATTGGAAAAGCATCACATAGAAACTGGCCTATACGGACTCTGCTGAACGTTTCACTGAGAAGCATTTTAATTAATCGAACTAGTTTCTTGAGAATACCAAATTCAATAAGTATATCATATAATACTTCTCTCTTAACCGAGTCATATACCTTTTTGAAATGTATGAATAACTGATATACTGTACCCTTATACTCCCATTTTTTCTCCAATATCTGTCGAATTATTATTATTATTATTATTATTATTATTATTATTATTATTATTATTATTATTACTATTATTATGTACAATGTTAGCACATTTAGTTCGATTTCATCTTCCAGTTATTATTATTATTATTATTATTATTATTATTATTATTATTATTATTATTATTATTATTATTATTAGGCTATTATTGTTGGATTATTGACTGTGATTCATATCTTAGAAAGCATGATTCATAGCTTAAATTATTTCATTCAGTACACATAGTTAAATTGTGCAGAAAATTGCATATTTCATATTAATTCAATTATCCTAATTCCTGTATAAGCGTTACACATTTCCTCAAATCTCCTGTCACACTTTTTCTAGTAAAAATATTTCACATAAAATACCTTCAAAATATCTTCCAGAAAAATTATGAAGTCCGTTTGTACATCATTCATTCCAATTTGCCTCCTAATTTATAAATATTGAATATCAACATTGTGAGGCAGCTCAGGTGGTTCTTTAACAAGGGACAAACATGCATGCCGAAATTCTAACCAACAACGATTGTATGTTTACTGTAATTGTACATTAAGATTAAAAACAAGAGTGTTGTGTTTTTCTAATATCGTCAAAAGAAGTCTGGGACAAACATTCAATGAAAGCCTAGCGAAAGAATTCAATCGGAAAATGTGACAGAAAAACATACTAAAGAAATAGACACTGTAATATGTCTACATCTAGACTGTGTAGCGCAGTGGAACGACAGATTATTCCAAGATTGGCTCTCCACTGCTTCCTTTAAATCTTTTCTGCCCATTGAACCTGTGGTCTCTTAGTTGTCCCCACTTTCCAGTTTGGTGGTTCAAGATTAGGAACCCTTTGATCTAATAAATCCAGAGCCCCGTATAATTGCATAAAGCGAGTTAGGTTCTCGGTAATGTAATAGACTGCCATTGGCTTGGGGTAGAAAGCTTAAAAGCAACACCTTTAAGCTTCACAGAATGGAAGAGAGATTCTCAATACCGATAACTGAATACTCGTTCATATCTAGTCGTGTAACGACACAAAAGCGCTACTGATCATACATTGCAAAGTAACTGAAGAACAAACTAGTTACAAAACTTAATTATTGAAGACAGTTTTATGTCCATTAACAAATTTTAATGAAGTCTATAATTAAGTTGCATTTTTTTTGTAGTTAAAATATTCAAATTATTAAGTATACAATATTTACACTAAGTTTATGCAAAACATCCGTTGCAGTTCGTTTAACTTGAAGATAACAGTTGCGCTACATATAACAGAATATTCAGAAGATATATATATATATATATATATATATATATATATATATATATATATATATATATATATATATGTATGTACATATATCTCTTCTGAATATTCTGCTGTACCAAAATAATAATAATAATAATAATAATAATAATAATAATAATAATAATAATAATAATAATAATAATAAATACAAATTATACCTAAAAAAACTAATTCTGTGCATTTAAAATATTCTTAAACAACCTAATTTTAAACAACTGAGGACTAAGACTAACCCTGATTTCCAGCGGCAGCGAATTCCATGAGCGATTGAAAAAGAACTAGAGTACAGAGATGTCTGATGACGTGGTATTGATAGCAACAGATTGTGCTGTGAACGTGTATTACGATTATGATGTGAAGCTAGGAGAGTAAACCGAGAGGCAAGGTAGTTGGGTGTGGAATCATGTATAATTCGATATAGCAGGCAAAGAGAATGTACTAAACGTCGATCTTGCAAGCGGAGCCAGGAGAGTCGTAGAAAATATTCCGATATATGATCATGTCGGCGGATATTGAAAATAAATCGGACGCAGACATTATGTACACGTTGAAGTTTTTGAGAAAGTTCAACACTTAGGTTGCTATATAAAATATCACAATAGTCAAAGCGAGGCATTACAAGGGTCTGTACTAGAATTTGTTTGAGTTTAGTAGGAAGGAAATTTTTCAGGCTATTCAAAGAATGCATGATAGAGAAAACTTTTCTACAGATATATCTGATTTGCGTATTCCAGTTCATATTAGAGTCGAAATACATACATACATACATACATACATACATACATACATACATACATACATACATACATACATACATACATACATACATACATACTTACAACATTTAACCCAAAGTTCCGTAGTCGGAACATACGTAGGCTACTCCACTACTCACAAAGAATTTAGTTACATTTGTTTACCGACAGGGACAGAGAGACTAGTGGTAGGGTCTAAGCTCATCGCCTCAAACGGCATCTAGTATGCAACTAAGGTACTGCTAGGACGCGAGAGATGAGAAATTTAGTCCAGAAGCTTCAATTTAGGCTTGGAGTCTTCAATGTGCCGGAGAACTCCGACACGGGACACACGGCTTTAAGTCTCTCCCGGAGGACTTGCGCTCCGGATTTGTGCGGTCTGAAAAATACATCGACCCCAGCCGAATTTGAACCCACAAACCCTTGTACCTAGAGAAGAGCGCACGTACATACATAAGAGTGACTTATTCTGTATTCATTTCTACATCGCGAACAGTTCCTGTTAACTTGGAAGCGAAGAAAAACAGAAGACCAGTATAGCGGTTGTGAGGAGGAGAGGAATTATCCCACAGTACTTCTCTCGCGATAAGGTCTTGAATTACATAAGATAATATTGCTGTAAAGAAATTATGTAAACATTTCATGTTCTTTTGTGGTTGGTACGATGGCGACAGAAATGTATACAGCGGATCGTGCCGATGGGTTTAAATGCTGATTCTATCGACGAAAGTTGGTAACAGCTGAGGAACATTAGCCGCGCAAAGTGAATCAAAGTGTGTATCGGCATTGATCGCGTGTCGCTGCGCTGTATAATTCAGCCGCGCTCCGCTGCCTCCTCTCTTATCGGCCTTTTGAGTCTCTTAGGGCTGGCTGTCCTGTCCTCTACGTATACTGTTTGCCTTGCTAACACTTTTGACGCCCACTGAGTGTATTTTTACATTCTCCTCCATCACTTACCGGTCTGTGGAGCGTAGACAAACACGAGCATACTGCTAATATACAGTACTAGGGAATATATGACGCAATCGATATATTCTAACAAAATTAAGGGCGTGTATGTATTGATATTCACTTTTGTATATGGGAATAAGGGCGAAGCACGAAGTGAAAGAATGTAACCTCTATGAAGATGACTATAACATATTGAGCACTGTAAAAAAAAACCGCGACCTAATGCTTATATTCATGTCATTTATTTATTTATTCTCCTAACAACAAGACTAAATGCAACTTTCAGTTGGCAAAAGTCTGCCAAATTATACTGTAGGCTACTTTGATTTTCCGTGTTAAGGCGGTTTCACAATTGCCCGGGAATGGCAACTAGAACGAGAAGGGAAAGCCGAGAAACGAGAACGGGAATACTAATATTCACAACTGAACGGAAAGCTGAAGCATCTGCGTTATTCTAATGTTTCAAGATGGACGACGACGAGTTAGTCACATATTTTGTACTTATTTTAATATGTGTTTTAGTCGCTCAGAGCACTAAAAGAAGGTAAATATTATTCCCTATAGTAAAATAAAAAGACATTTAATGTCTTACACAAATTTAATACGTATGAAAGTGGAAAATGAGAACTTCATTGCACTGCGTTTCTTAATAAGGTTATGTGCTACTATCATCATGATGTTCGTTACATTGTATTCCCTATTTTCAGATGGTGTATTCGACCGATGAACCAACAAAGAAATGAGCGTGGAGCATTTGTGAATATATTCAAATATATAAAGGTACATGATCATGAGGCGTTTTACAAATATACAAGAATGGAACCCCAGCATTTCGAAAAAATATTATCATTAGTGAAACACAAGCTACTCAAGAGGAGTAGGCGAGAATGCTTGAGCCCAGAATTTCGATTGGCGATGACTCTAAAGTATCTGGCTCATGGTGGTTCATTTTTAAATCTGAGTTGGGAATTCAGGGTTGGGCAGTCTACCGTTTCGAAAGTGATCGCTGAAACCTGTGATGTCTTATGGGAAGTACTTTATCCTTTATATTTTCCGTTTCCCACCAAAGAAGAGTGGTGTAATATAAGTGAACGTTTCCTAGAGAGGTGGGACTTTCCCAATACTCTAGGTGCCATTGATGGAAAACATGTCCAAATCCAGTGCCCTTTAAGATCCGGTAGTATATATTACAATTATAAACACACTTTCAGCTTAATATTAATGGCATGCTGCGATGCAGACTATAAGTTTATCTGGGCTGACATTGGAGCATACGGCGCTGAAAGCGATGGTGATGTATTTAGAAGAAGTAAAATAGGAAAAAAAAAATTGGAGAATGGATCTGCAGAACTATCCGAACCTCGCACTCTACCAGGCAGTAATATTTTAATGCCATATTTCTTTGTAGCAGATGAGGCTTTTCCTCTAAAGCAGTATATTATGCGACCTTATCCTGGTAAATATTTAGGAGAGAAAAAAAATATTTTTAATTTTAGACTGTCTAGGCTAGGAGAAATATCGAAAACAGTTTCGGTATACTCGCAAGTAGATGGAGAGTTTACAGACAACCATTGTTATGTTCAGTAAAGACTGCAGAATCAATAATTAAAGCCACATTATGTTTACATAACTATTTGAGAACAGAAGCTTGCAGCCAGCACCCATCTCAAAATTTCGGAAACTGGAGAGAAATCACAAGAAATGACACAAAGTTCAGATCAGTTGGTCGAATGGGATCTAATATTGCTGCTCAGGCAATTTATAAATTACGGGATAATTTAGCGGATTATTTGGTTTCAGATGCTGGAGCAATATCCTACCAACATAGATATGTAAACAATGGGAGATAGAAGTATGTCAATGTTACTATATTTCAATTGCATTATGGAAAGTATTTATTGAACACAAAAATAGGAACACAGAGTATTTGATTATTTATGAGTATCCAATAAAATATTACAGAAAATTGTTACTTTTTTAAATTTATGAATACTCTTATACCAACATCTAAAATAACTTGTCTCAGTTTATGGAATATATTTTTCTAACAGGTCCAACATCTCCTTCTTAAATTTAAATTTATCTTAGTGTGGGATCATTTTCATGTCTTCAAGTACAGATTTCATGAAATTGAGGTCACTTGGTCCTGAATATTCCCTCGTTGCCACAAAAGACGTAAAAGAATCAACAACTTTAGAGAGGATATCGTGCAGGTTGGCTCTCTTAGGGCGAAATTCCTCTTGGAAATTTCCACCTAAGGAACTTTCCTGCATGGGAGCTGGTGATTCTGTACTCGTACTGGTTTCATCGGAAAGGTGTATTGCTTCTGAAGTAGCCTCAACACTTGTGCTCGGGGTGACATCTAGTGAGCTTACAGTTGAAGTCATTCTAACCAAACAACAACGTCATAAGTTACAGACATATTATCAGTAAAATATACATAAGATTATAAAAATTTCAGTGAATTTCTTGAGTACAATAATAATGTAATCCAACATGTGTTGGGAAAAGTTTAATAGAATTATCAGTTAACAATGAAGATTAATTAATTGTAATTTGAGTGGCATTTAATAATTTAGATTTTCAATTGTAATAAATTGTAAATTGTGTAACAGACACTTAAAACAGATTGTTAATTTCTCATTGTAATTTCTAATGAATTCAGCAATTAATAATGAATAGAAACCAGATTGTATATTAGGAAAACATTTTTAAAAGGAAAATCAGAATGAACACATATTTAAGCCAACTTATCTTTTCAGATAGTAATAAAATATTATCTGCTTCAAATTGGAATTGAGCTATAGATTGTAAAGATACTGTCATTAATATTTCCAACATTGTTTAGATCATATAGGCCTAAATGCAGCTAAGAAGTCAGAACTCTAAAAATGTGGAGAAATAGCATTCTTTTTTATTTCTTTTGTGCATTGAACATTTTTTCTCCTTTATTCTGATTCTCTTTTAAGTATCTTGATATTTTTAAATTACAGTCCTTCCTCGTTGTTGGGCAATTGGTTACACCCTCACTGATCTATCAAATCTATCTGGAAATGAACAAATGCCAGAATCTGAAATACCTCCCAAAGTGCAAGATGTACATTATAGATGTTACTACAGAGTATGTCTGTACACTCAAAATCAAATCAAATCAATAACTAACACTTGAGATTAATGATATTACTTACTGACGGTTCACTCTGTACGTATGAGTGTATATATATAATATACTATAGTTATATACAGAATGAACCGTAAGCAATGTCATTAATTTCAAGGGGTTATTCTTTGAGATATTTCAAACAAAAACGTTTAATACATTTTGCTCCTTTTTTAGCTTCCTTTTCGAGAAAAAAATTATTTTATATGAATCATTTCATAGCATATTTTGTGAAAGCTACTGAATTAATTCCCTATATGCTCAGTCAATTTAAGAGAGCAGTGTATTATGGTCATAAATGACTGAAATAATTTTAGTTTGTCCTCTGAATGTGCAGAAATTTGATCCGAACAAATGTATGTTTTCGTTCTGAGAAGTAATTTTAATACGTAGTGCAGTGTGAGAACGTTGTGAAGGTTATTATACTGCCTGCAGAGAGGCAAATATATGTTGTCGTAGGCCAGGTACCTGAACAGGAGGCGTGTTCGAGACGACGGTTGAGAAATGAAAAACGTACACATATCACATACGATTGATTTTAAAGACGCCTCGGGAAATTTGACTTGTTGTATAAGTTCACCAGTTATTACTTTAAAATGAAAGTGCGAGGGAACTATAATTTCTAATTGCCAGAAGAAAATGTTTGCGTATAACAAATTGAGTTTTTTTTTAACGTTGATTTGTGTAGCGTAAAAATAAGCTTTTCGTATTGCCTGTATTCACCGATAGTATAATTAAAATTAAATTGAAAGAGTTTACAAATTAATATTATTTTTAATTTATTTTCGTTTAATGTAAAATAGCATAATATCGTATTTTTATCTTTGCCTGTGGAGTTTTAAATGTTTCAAAGTCTTGTTTTTATAATGTGAACTAAGCATCATTATTGTTTTAGTTCTTTAGCTTATTTAATTGAAATGGGAGTGTAGAAACATTTCTTAATGTTTTAAATTTACTTTGAAATAAGCGTAGCCTAACTTATTGACTATATTCTCTGAATATTTCGTTAAAATTAGGTTGTAGAATTTATTTCCAATTTTTCAAGATTTTGTTTAACATGAAGTGAGCAGTGTTCATTCTCATACAGTAGGTATAACATCAGCTGTATTTTTTATGAGTTAAAAACAAGGTACGTGGCAGTGACCTTCAACTTCAGAACAAGCCAGGTGAAGGGGTCGTTCAGAACAACAGAGGCTTATGTGCACTCCCCACTGATTACACAGCGTTGCACAATCTCGTAAAATCGTAAACCATTTATTTTGAAATGCACATTTTTCTGGAAAACTATTCTAAACACAGCAAAAAGGTATTTGACTTTTTTGTTGCTCTTTACTAAAGAAATAATCTACTAGAATTAATGACATTACTTACGGTTCACAAACTATAGTACATAGGAAATTAACAATGCCATAAGAAATGCATGTATAAAAAATTTAAAGTGGAATTTAATGTAATGTGCAATAATTTAGTAGGCCTTGTAGAAAAGAAGACTATCTACATGATCCTTTGATAATGTAAGTTTTAGGTTAGGTTTTATTGGTCATGGTATCAATATTAAAATATTAATGCCATCAAACAGAATTTTAGTTGGAACTATAGTTTGAAATACATAGGGTACTGATATATATATATATATATATATATATATATATATATATATATATATATATATACGAGAATCTTAAATTTAATTCGCTTTCAGCTAGAATAGTGGGTGCCAAAAATATTTATACTTACTTCCTCTTCCTAATGTAAGGTGCCAACCACAACATAGAATTATAAAGGGAGAAATTATTTTTCTTCTGTTGAGCCCCAGAACCAGAAGGGGGGATAGCTGTAGAATCCCTCAAGGCTCTCACAAATCTGTCCCTGAGGTTGTCCCACTTCTTCTTAACAGTTTCGGCTAAAAATAATCCAATATATTAATATTTTCTCGCCTTTCCGAAAGTAAAATATATAACTAGAATTAATTTATCATCAAATTAACATTAAACGTTGAGTGTATGCATTTTATATGAACATAAATAAATAATATCAACATATAAAATGAAATGAAAGGAAATGTACAGTTTCACAAAATCAGAAGAAAAATGTTGTAATATTGCCAACTTACCATCACTATTCAGGATGTCTGCGATTGTACACCAAGCGTTTTCTTTTATTCTTACATTTTTGTATTGAACATTTGTCTTGTCATATAAGAATTCTTTCTCTTGCACATACGAAATTAATAATTCTTCAAATTCCGTAGCTGCCATGATAATCTCGACGAACAATCGACAATCGGAATTGAATAAATGACTGATTTGACATGCGCAGAAGAATCCCGGGAATGGAAATGTTAAAACTTCGTGAAGTTTTGTTTCTCATTCCAGGGTCTACCGTTCCCAGAAAGTAATTGTGTATCCATACATTAAAAAATAAAGCTTCCAAGATTTTTCTCGATTCCGTTCTCGTTCTAGTTGCCATTCCCGGGCAATTGTGAAGCCGCCTTTACTTTGACAGTTTTCTTTGCTACTTTGACACTATGCTTTTCATCATCATCATCATCATCATCATCATCATCATCATCATCATCATCATCATCATCATCATCATCATCATCCACAGGGATTAGGCCTTTCGACCTGTTCCGTCCTCTGAAAGAAATTGATCTCTCCATCTCTTCGTAGGTCTTCCTGTCTCTCATGCCTTTAGAATTATACTCTATAATATTTTTAGGGATACGATATTCTGGCATTCTTTGTACATGATCATATTATTTCTCTTGGTATTCTTTTATTTTATTGTTTAAGTTTAATATGTTCAGTTCGTCTCTTATCGTTTCATTATATTGTCTGTCTGTTCTTCTGTATCCAGCTACCGATCTAAAAATTCTCATTTCTGATTCTTTGGTTTTCTGTTAGAGTCCAGCATTCTGAACCATACAAAAGAGATGAGACTGCCAAGACTTTGTAAAACTTCGAGATGGTTTATTTCCTTGTTTTTTTTTTTAATAGGGTTCTTTTAATCGTTCCACATTTGATTAAAATTTTGTAATTTTTTTTGTTGATCTAGTTCTCTTGTGTTTCCAGTTTTACAGCACGGGTATTTAAAGTCTTTTATTTGTCTACTTTATTGTCGTTAATTAAAATTTTACATCGTACCTGTGTTTTCCCTTCAAAAAGCTATAATTGTTGTTTTTGTAGGAGATAATGTTAATTTATAGTTTGAGGCTGTGATTTGCAATTCATATATTAATTCTTGTTGAGGCGGCGGTACGATCATCCACTCCTCCTCTTTATCTTTCTTATATTGGCTGCTTTCGCCAGGTGGAGGGCACATTGGAAGGATTGGATGTGCGCAGTGGAAGACTTTTAGAAATGAATAGTGTGAATTTGTAAAACAAATATAATTAACAATAATAAGTAACAATGAACATAAATGAAAAATGAAATAACAATAAATATGAAATGGGTGAGTGAAAATAGGACAAACTAATCTGAAATGATATCCCCAAGATATGTAAATCATGCAAGTATCACAAGGCTGAGGCCAACACACTTATAAGTGATTAAACAATCTAATATGGCCGTCTCTCGACAATCAGTGACTAACCTATTAGCCATATGTTTATGAACCACTCTTTAAAAAAAAATATATATATATTAACTATCTGAGTATGAATCTGAACAAAACACCCAGCCGGCACATTAACTTAATACATGATCCATTCGAGCATAGATACCACTCAAACTGAGTAACCAAACTATAAATACATATACACTCAATAAGAGAGAAACTCTACCCAACATAAGACATTACATGAGTGATCACTATACATTACCCATTGCACATATTGCTCACATACTCTGTGCATATTGCACTAACACAAATCTCTGCACTTTACAAACGAACACCTAACGGAGAGAGAGAGGGATGGAGACAGACACACGTAATAAGTAACTGACGATAATTCCAATCTCAGGGATCGTTTAAATACCAACAAGACTCGACGCATATGATAACAAAATAGCGGCGAAGGAAACCAATAATGAAATGGAGCAGGGAATACACTAAAACAAAATGTGAGACCGTAACCGCTGCTTTATCACTCTAACCGTCTCGGAACATGAACTCACGTTTCAAATCAAATCTCATAACATAATTCCCAAATACAATTTACCTCAAACACATATAACTCACAAATATGTTACTCGATGCAAATACTAAAACTTGCCCCCAAGACGTATCACAAGCAAGCGATGTTTCAAACTACGATCCACTAAAATCCCAAACACACACGACGCAATATAACTACTCCACTGATCTATCTCCAACACGTACAAAGCCCGAGTCACGTTGTCTATATCTGCCGCGTACCAAAATTCTAAGTCTTGCTAAATGTTTCTGTCGCGTACGAGAGCTTGAATCTGAGCCAACTGTTTCCGTATATCTCCCGCGTACGAGAGGCTAAGTCTTGTTAAGTGTATCTGCCGCGTACGGGAACCCGAGTGACGCTCCGTGTATCTCCATTAAAACAGGTAAACTCTCTCCCCCTCTATCCTCGTGAGACGTAATGAACGGCCAATAGGGTTATTTGGGAAAGAACAAATGAAGGGATTGATAGCGCTATCTATACTGTGACGTCTGAGAGCGCTCTGACGGATGAAGTGACGTACTAGGTGAACGGCCGATGTCGTGGGCACGGCTCATTCTGAAGACTATTTTCTGAAGCAGCTATTACTATCAGTCCTGTTTATTCTTTGATGAGGCAATGCAGTAAATAAAATGTCCCCCGGACGCGTTACGAGCGCTGCGCTGGGTAACTATGGTTTTCAAATGTATAATATGGTTTTTATTGCTAATATAATGATTGTACTCTTGTTTGAGCAGTATGTGTGTGTGTGTGTGTGTGTGTGTAATGCCTACCCACTTCACTTAACATGATTCGGGTTCCACGTACTGCGGATAGATGGTAGGACTGTGACCCATTTTTCAAGTTGCACACTACTTCGGCGGGCCACACTATGCATGTTGTGTATCTGTGAAGAGTTATATCGTGTACTAGGTTAGTGTATGTAAGGGAAGTTCTTTCACTGCAAACCTAGCTTCCTCCAATATTTCATATTTTCTGTCTTCCACTTTGTCTCCTCATATGATCCATATATCTCTTAGTCCACACCTGTGGAGTAACGGTCAGTGCGTCTGGCCGCGAAACTAGGTGGCCCGGATTCAATTCCCGGTCGGGGCAAGTTACCTGGTTGAGGTTTTTTCCGGGATTTTCCCTCAACCCAATATGAGCAAATGCTGGGTAACTTTTGGTGCTAGACCCCGAACTCATTTCACCGGCATTATGACCTTCATCTCATTCAGACTCTAAATAACCTAAGCTGTTGATAAAGCATCGTAAAATAACCTACTAAAATAAAAAAAATCCATATATCTTAATGTCGTCTGTCTTCTCATATCTTCTTGTGCCTGTGAGAATGATTACTTTGTAAATATCTTTATAGTTTATTCGGCACCATCGACTGATTTGACAAAATATTTCCACATGTAAGACATTCAGGATTTTGCTTATATTCATCTCCACGCCATCTAAAACCATATTGCAATCATTCATCACTATATTTACGAGTCCCAGTACGTTTTCGCTCACATTATTTGAACTAGTAATGCTGTCATCTCTAACCCAGGACTCGATTCAGATTGTCTTTTTAGAATAAAAAATTTGTCAATGAAAAAATATAAAAAAAGCATTTTTGATAAAATAGTCGCACTATTAAACTGACCGTCCCGCGCCGTGGCGTCGTGGTGTAAGGCATCCTGCCTAGGGCTCGAGCTACGGAATGCGCGCTGGTTCGAGTCCTCATGGGGAAGAAACTTTCTCATGAAATTTCGGCCAGAGTATGGGACCGGTGCCCATCCAGCATCGTGATGCACTTGGGGAGCTACAATAGGTAGCGAAATCCGGTTGCGAATGCCAGCTATAACTGCTGGGGGATCATCGTGCTAACCACACGATACCTCCATTCTGGTTGGACGATCGTCCACCTCTGCTTCGGCATGTGGGCGTGAGGCCAGCAGCCGGCTGGTCGGTCTAGGCCCTTCACGGGCTCTAGCGCCACAGATTATTAAACTGACCAATATGTTCTGACGATTCTAAACTCTGTTTATTACTAAGTGGAAAGAGTAAACCAATTACTAACCACTGTTGCAGGTGTTCACGTTTCATTAGTAAAGTCTGTCTCAAAATAAATTTTACTATATCAAAGACTTCGCTGTAAATAAAAAATGCGTTGTAAAGAGACTTTCTGGATGGCATAACATTTTATTTTTAAATTCGAAAATTTCGCTATTTGCCGGTTGTGAACTCCTGTCTTACACTAGTAATGAACAAATATTTCTGAAAAGAAAATTTTAATTGGAATTCCCAGTTTGCCCGGTATGGCTGCAATATGAATTTTGATCAAATGGCGTGTACAAAAGTTCATAAATCAATTTTGTATAGACCATATTGCAATGATGAGACAAAATCCAGAAGATTATTTTTAAGAGACAGGGAATGAAATATGTTACACTTTTGAATAAAAGGTGAGCATTTTACTTGTAAGTTGGCGCCAGCGTTTTTGGCGTGTGTCCTAGATATATAGTGCCCAATTTGTGAACATGTTGCTAGTGCAGCTGAGAATGGTACCACTTTCTATACACGTCACATCAGCCATTTTCCAAACATAGTTAGTTGTCAGACTGACTATGCTGAAGGTAAGACACTCGCACTTAACGTTCCCATTACTTATTTCACACGCCAAAACGGTGACGGGGACTGTAATATGGATACAGTTTATTTCAAAATGGAGATATGTAATAATTGTATAGGCCTATTTCTTAAATTTGTCTTTACGGATTAAAATTAATACGCTGTAATATTTCATTATTAATAATTGCACTATTAACAATTTTTATAATGACTATTACACTTTTACTGCGTCACACTACTTTTGACCAATAAAACGGTACGAAAGGCCGTCTTTCAACCAATCATGGCTGCTTATCGCACAATTTTATCGCGTCCCTAGCATTTGTTTATTTTTATCACTACCCTAGCATTTGTTTCTTTGTTTGCCAACATTTCAAACTGCTTTGGTCTGGACGTCAGAAAACAGAAAATTACAAACCACTCCAGTCGATGCACAGCACTTTCAAATATGACTCACATTGGCATTCAAGAACAAGAATTAATAAAGATCATGGTCATAGCTATGCATTTTCCCTGAAACCCTATTTACAAATAAATGAAGAGCACCATTCGGAAATCCTGAATAAGTTCAGGGATACACCATATACATCACCGAGTTCACTTCTTTTACGCACACTTCCAATATAACATCAACTGAACCACCAATCACTAAAACATTCAAATTTGAAAATTGTACTTACTTTCAATAATTGTTTCTATTAAAATTACTCATGTTTATTTTTTATTTCATCATCGTTAATTAAAATGTTTGTTTATTTCATCATCCCTAATTAAAAATTTTCTAAAACTCGTTTATGTTATTAGGTTATGTTATACCTTCTGCTATATGATATTATGAATAGTCACGTATCAGAGATTGTTTAATACTAACATTTATTGAAAATCATCTGTCAAGTGACGTTGGTTACTGGGATCGGGATAAATGAAGTGGAATGCAACTGTTTTAATAAAAATGAAACTGAATCAACAAAGCCTTCTTGGCCAGTAACCGTCCACAGAGTTCAATGAAGATTCCATAGTTGGCACAACTGATAAGAAAACAGCTATTCATAACACACTACTGCCATCTACTAGCGTAATATTTATAATGTTGAGATGGTACAAATTTGAAGACAGTTTTGTATTTTCGTAAGTCAATTAATATTTTATTGTATTGGAGTACTTCGTTACCGGTACTTCTAATCTTTATATACTTTCTTCTAATCGTGTAATAGTCAATTAAATCCCAATCGAGTTTTGATTTTCTCTAGATAAATCAAAACCTCTAGTGAGATTACTGTTGATAATTGTTGCACCACCAATCTTATACCAATTTAAGTTACGCCTACATAATGAAATTTCTTTAATATATCATTATAAAAAATTATATTAATTGAGGCAGAGCTACCATATTTCTTAAAATATTCGTACATATATATGGAAGGAGCTTCTGAATTTATTTCTGTATACGGTAATGAATATTATATTTATATACAGATGACCACACAATTGAAACATGTTTTAATTTTCTACATATTAAACTATTGTAACGTAATTACAAAGTATGTTCATGGTTAAAATATTACGAAATTACGAAAAGTAAATCCTTATTATCCATAAACTTCATCTGCGTTTTTATGAATGTGGTTTTGAAAATTTAATCCTGGAGCGAGCGCGCTGTGTACTTAGTACACATCTAGAAAAAAATATGTTCCATTTATAGAAATCATTGTTTCCTGGAATATAGTGCGTCCAAAATTGTACTAATGGCTAAAAGTTTATCACTAATCTCTCTTTCTTGTCTGGTGGTCTTGCTATCGAAACGGTGGCAGCATAAAAGAAATAGGAACGTCCTGTATGTTACAGTTGCTCTCCTTATTTGTGTTTCAGAGCCATCCGTTGTCCAAATTGCAGTCACATTTGTGTGATTTGCTTTCTTTGTTCCAATGAAATAGAGCAATCCCAGCAACGCCATTATCTCACACCTATTTTTCTTTTGTGCCTCTATCCCTAGAATATTCTACGCTGTCTTTCTTATAGTGAATATATCAATTTATATACCTTACTTTTTATCGACCATTTCAATGGTAATAATTTTAATGAGTGCCTCAGTTGCACTTGTAATATTTCTAGTAGCAGACTTGGCTCCAGAAAAAGTGTTTACGTTTTCTTCTTTTTGCTTTAGTTATTCCTGTGCAATAAATTTTACTTCATTTGCAATTTTCGTCTTTTCTTATAAAAATCGGTAGCAGTAGAAACCCTCTTGTAGTCATCAAAATCATGCTCATCATATTCTTGATCAGATTGTAAATCATGGTCACTTTCAATAATGACCATATTTTCCTCTTCTGACTGATAAACATTTTTGTTATCAGGTTCTTCCTCGAACTCTGAATTCTCGACGAGTAGCCAGTCAACTTTTCTGTCCGTAGATGGGCTGCCCTACGATATATCATTCATTGCTATCATGTGTCTAAGTCAACACTAGGAATATGTACATTGTACTGAATCGCAATGCATTACGAATAACAAGTAAATTAAATATTACTTACATACCTGGCGCACTGTGTACTTTTTGCACTGCAGTGACAATGCTATAGTTTAATTAAAATTTCTTCTCTCCGCTTGCAGACCGAACAACACAATTTCTCTCTAAGTAAGCTAAAGCTATAGCGAAGAAATAGCTAGAAGCTCGCAAAAGTAAAAAACAAAGGAAGAATGTTAAACGATATTAATTCAAAGCTGTGTAGCTACTCCTTACATAGGCGTACCCGCTCGAGGGTTAAATTTTAGATAAGAATTAAACGCATATCTTCAATAGAAAAAATACAGATGAAATTTCTAGAATTCATAGTGTATTAAACATTTGATTGTAGAGATGCTCCATGAAAATTTATGAAACTGCATTTTTAACATTAAATTAAAAATTATTTAGTATGGGTACTTCAGGTAGGAAGACTGTGATTCAATTAAAATTATGCCATAGTCTATACATTATTATCTGGAATAAATATTAGTACGTAATAATATGTCTAAACTGTTTCTCAATTAATTAAAAACATCTTCCATATACAGAGCGATTAACGAGGAGTTACCAACACTTATGGAGCTTATTTGTGGATACATTTTGAGCAAAGACTGTCATATAATCATGTATCCTATTCTCAATATTGTGAATTTTTTTTTAAACTCAACAATAGGATTTTATTCTTCCAACACTAATTCCTTTCTACAATTCGCCTTAAACGCTCTCGTCACTCAACACAGTATTCTTTATAGCACTCCACTGACGACAATGACGATTTACTTGGAGTAGTACGAACAACAATGAACTGTTAATCTTAACTAATATTTACAAAGCACTATTTACAAATCAGAACTATCAGTTCTCAGTTCACAGTTCTTCTATCTCAGTCACTCGAGTTCACAGTATCTCGAACCACAGACCTTCAGAGACAGTTCACTGTACTCGAACTCAGGTCCCTCCAACTGCGGTCCACTGCACTCGAACTCAGGCCTTCGGATGCTGATACAGTTGCGGACGCACACTCGAGTCGAAGTCCGGTACACAAGACTGGCTTGCTTGCTCTGGCTTTCTCACTGACCGGCTGACTAATCAACTGAAAACTGCTGTCGTTCCTTCGCGTCCGTAATTTATAACCACAGCGATGTAGCCTCGAAAGTTCCACGCGTCTCTAGAGATGGCAATCCAGAAAAATCCAGAGCCCTCTCCTCTCCACCAGCACCAGATGCGCGCGCACTCTCTCTCCACTCTCTCGCCGCGTAGGCCCTTCCCCCTTACTTCTCTCCGCCGCGCGCCGTCCCCGCGCGATCTGCTTTCTTGCGGGACGCTGGTCGTGAGTTCGAATCTCACGTCACTGTCACATTGCTCCCTCCTTAGGACTGCTCGTCTCGAGCAGTCCCTTGGTAGGCTGCTAGTCGGTCCAACTTTTGGGGTCCTCCGGCTGCTCCCTCCTTATGGTGGCGCCACCCCATCCTTGGCTTGGCTGGGCAGCGATACTTGTACTGCGTGGGCGCCGTCTTGCTTTTCCACTTGGCCCTTCAAGGAGAGCTCGCCGGCCACGGGTTGGTCTTCGGCGTCCATCAGGAACACTTCATCCCCACCAAGACGGAGTATGCGGCGCCGGACGTCCACCGTCGCATCGAGTAACCGCATGGCGTCGAGTCCCAGGACGACGTCCTCGGTGATGTTGGCGACGAACACCCACATCTCCAGTTTCCTCTTCTCCAAGGTCAGGTCCAGGAAGACCTCTCTCTGGATGGGCAAGCTCTCGCCTGAAGCAGTCCGTAGCTCGTATTGGCGCAGCGGCGTCCTCCCAGGTAGGTCACGCACGACGTCTGGTCTGGCGATAGTGAGCATCGCCGCGGTGTCCACCAGTACTCTGCATGGACGGCCTCTTATCCGTCCTTCAGCAATCAGCCCATCGTCGCACCTTCTGTCGACCGGTTTCAGGTCGAGCCGAGGGGACGGTGATGATGGCGCCGACGTGCTCCTCCTAGCATCGGCCCCCTCTCTCTCCTGACTGTTGCCAGGTCGGTCGCAACTCCTCCGCAGGTGCCCAGGTTCACCGCAGGACCAGCAGGTGGGCACCCGTCGTCTCCGTTGCTCAGGCGACTGTTGGTTTCTCTCGGTGTCAGCCACCTCTCTCTCCTGCCGTTGGCCGGAGCGGTCGCAGTCCCTCTTTAGGTGTCCCGGTCTCCCGCAGGACCAGCAGTTGGGCGTCCGTCGTCTCCGCCGCTCCGTTGACTGTTGGCTCTCCTCGACGTCGGCCACCTCTCTCTCCTGCTTGTGGCCAGATTGGTCACAGTCCCTTCTCAGGTGTCCCGGTCTCCCGCAGGACCAGCAGGTGGGCGCCCGTCGTCTCCTCCGCTCCGTTGACAGTTGGCGCTCCTCGACGTCGGCCACCTCTCTCTCCTGCTTGTGGCCAGATCGGTCGCAGTTCCTTTTCAAGTGTCCTGGTCTGCCACAGGACCAGCAGGTAGACGCTCCTCTCCTCTGCCGCTCGGGTGGCTTCGGTTGGCGCCCCCCAGCATCCGTCGCCGTGACGCTCCTGATCCAGTGCGGTGTTGAGACTCCCGCCGCCAACTTGGCTGCCTCCATCCTGAGGACCACCGCCAGAGCTGCGTTGATGGTGCGATGCTCTGCCAAGAGTAGCTGTTGTCTTATTTCGGGGTCTCGAACTCCGCTGCCGAAGGTGTAGGCCGCCTCTCCAGCGATGAAGTCATTAGGTAGGCCCCTGAGGGCCTTATGGGCCAGTTGTTCCACTACCATCGCAAATTCTTGTAGGGACTCGCCTGACTGTTGGACCCTCGTTTTTAGTTGGGTCCTGAATGCTGCCGCAAGTTGATGGTCACCATAACGTCCCTCCAGGGCCGCCATTATCTCCGCGGCTGTCCCATCTTCTGGAACGCTGTGAAGAATCTCCGATGCCTGTCCCTGAAGCGCGGCCAGCAGCTGAGTAGTTTTCTCTGCTGGCGTCCACCCATTGTGCTCTGCGATGGCCTCGAACTGGCGACGGAATATCGCCCAAGACGTCGTACCGTCGAACTTCGGCGTCTTGACGTTGCAAAGTCTGGCTGAGGGCGATGGTTCCACATGGCCACTACATGAGGTCCTCAATTCCGTCGTCGATCTTTCCACGGCCCGTTGAACTTCCTCGGCAATTATCTGTTTCTGTTCTCTAGCCTGGCGGTCCACCAACGCGAGGATGTGCTTGTTTTCTACAGCATGTTGCTCCATCAGCACACTCGTTTCCTCTTGGCGACGTTCGAGAGCGCGAATTTTGCCGTCAAAATGGTCTACATCCTGTCTCAACTCGGCTACTGTCTCGTTTATAGTTGTAAAATTCTGGTTTAGTTTATCCAAATCGGCCTTAAGTTCGTCTTTTACGATGGCGACAATTCCATCTACGTGGGCCGAAACGCTTTCAATTTGCGTAGTGACGTCATCTTTCACTCCGCTTATGTCGCCTTTCACTCCGCTTATGTCGCCTTTCACTCCGCTTATGTCGCCTTTCACTTCACTTATGTCACTTTTCACCTCAGTAATGTGCTTGTTCATGTCGTTCATGTTATCTTTTACTTCACTAATGTGCATGTTCATTTCTGCTTTCATTTCTGCGATGGCTTGCAGGATCTGCTGTAGGTTCTCCATTGTCGATAATATCCCACTTCTGACACCAATGTGAATTTTTTTTAACTGAACAATAGGATTTTATTCTTCCAACAATAATTCCTTTCTACAATTCGCCTTAAACGCTCTCGTCAACAATTGGATTTTCACTCAACACAGTATTCCTTATAGCACTCCACTGACGACAATGACGATTTACTTGGACTAGTACGAACAACAATGAACTGTTAATCTTAACTAATATTTACAAAGCACTATTTACAAATCAGAACTATCAGTTCTCAGTTCACAGTTCTTCTATCTCAGTCACTCGAGTTCACAGTATCTCGAACCACAGACCTTCAGAGACAGTTCACTGTACTCGAACTCAGGTCCCTCCAACTGCGGTTCACTGCACTCGAACTCAGGCCTTCGGATGCTGATACAGTTGCGGACGCACACTCGAGTCGAACTCCGGTACACAAGACTGGCTTGCTTGCTCTGGCTTTCTCACTGACCGGCTGACTAATCAACTGAAAACTGCTGTCGTTCCTTCGCGTCCGTAATTTATAACCACAGCGATGTAGCCTCGAAAGTTCCACGCGTCTCTAGAGATGGCACTCCAGAGAAATCCAGAGCCCTCTCCTCTCCACCAGCACCAGATGCGCGCGCACTCTCTCTCCAATCTCTCGCCGCGTAGGCCCTTCCCCCTTACTTCTCTCCGCCGCGCGCCGTCCCCGCGCGATCTGCTTTCTTGCGGGACGCTGGTCGTGAGTTCGAATCTCACGTCGCTGTCACAATATTTTCAGAGATACACTAAGTCGAAGTTGTTAAAAAAATATCCTTTTTCTTTAGTTCTAAGGGTAAAATAATGTTACAAATAGAAAATAGACTATACAGAAGTATACTTTCTTTAATTTGCTTGTATTATGAAGCTAAAAATGTGTTGTTAATTCCTTAGTTGCTTCGAATAGATTTTTTTTTCCCAATTTTAACTAAAATTATATTATTCTCACACATTTATCACAAGAATAAAATTGTTACAGATCACACGACTTCTAGCAACTTGATTCTTTACAGTTCAATTTTGCATTCTAATGTAGTCTTACAGAGTTTTCAAGAATGGGGTGATTTGTAACAATTGTTGTGATAAATGCGTAAAGTCTTGGTTTTTATGAACCGACGCATGCGACGTGAGAGGTGGGCCTCACACAAATCTGGACTACACGAGAGACAGTGAGTGGTTTCTGTGGCTGCGAGGTGCGCAGACCTCTCATCTCGCAGTTATAGAAACCACGCACTATCTCTCGTATAGTCCGGATTTGTGCGAGACGGGCCTCGCAACTAGCATGTCGCATGCGTCGGTTCAGAAAAACCAAGGCTTAAGAAAAGTTTAATTTCGTGTTTAAACATTAAAAAAAGAATCTTTATGCTCGACCATGCCGAAATGTAGTAATTATACACCTGGTAGCAGTTCTTTAATGCATGTCATTAAAGTACACCTACTCATTAAAGTACAGGTGTTCAGCCAATGATAAGTCAGCTTATAGGTGTTCAGCCAATGACAAGTCAGCTTTGTACCGTTATAAAACCGCAAGTATCGATTATTCTCGGATATGCAATCGAAAGAGAATTAGCGAAAAGTCACGGAAGCTGGAAATCCAATACTGTCGCAGAAGGTTATGTTCTGTTACTATAATAATTAGCGTTAATTGTAAATAATATTCAAATAAATTCAATTTTTCATCTCGTTTTTCAATGTCTAATTTAATTTCAATGTTATATCAAAGTTAACATTTAGTTTACTCTGTAGGTTCTTATAGGCTATCAAGGTCAATGTGGACATCTGTTCCTCGGAAAAAATCAATACTTTCGCGTCTGCGCACATCTCACAATTTACGAGGTATTGCTCAAGGTCAGTTAGATACAAATAAAATGAATAATTTCAAGTTAGAAATATGGTCGAGCATAAAAAGTCGTATGAAACTCGCCTATAATGGTAATTAAGAAGCTCGTATGAAAATTATGAAACTCGCTTGCGCTCGTTTCATAAACATCCATTCTCGCTTCTTAATTACTATCATTATAGACTCGTTGCATAATGTACTATTATGAAGCAACTATGGAATTAACAACACATTTTTAGCTTCAGCATACTAGCCAATTGAAGAAATGATACTTCTGAATAATTAATTCTCTAATTGTAATATTCTTTTACTCTTGAAATTGAAGAAAAATGGTATTTTTTAAATTTCTAATTAGTGTAACTCTGAAAATATTGAGAATAGGACCAATAGGACCAATAGGACCAATTTTTTTTTTTTTTTTTTTTTTTTTTTTTTTTTTTTTTTTTTTTTTTTTTTTTTTTTTTTTTTTTTTTGTCTTCGGGAATATGCTCCGTAAGTGATGGTAACTTTTCGTGAATCACTCTGTATATAATTTTAGACTTGATACTTTTCTTTTATTTCTATAATCAATAAAAGTTACTAAATATGCAAAGTAAATAGCATTCTCACTCAGTACAGAATAGATAGAGAGCGTGTAGCCCGATAGCCTAGTAGGGGCGGGAGGAGGAGGACTGGGATGTTTCAACGCTTAGTGACAGTAGCCTATCCAACAATCAATATCTTTGGGGGTGAACGAATAAATAAAATTAATGTAACATTAGCTATGCTCGTACATTAAATGTCAAGGTGAAGGACAAATTAATGTCAATATCGGTGATGCAACCCTTACTTGATTCACACATGAACGCAAAAGTGTATTGATGCGGTTGGCGGTCTATTGTAAACATCGTCTTCGAGTACACACTGTTAACGTATGTAAATGTGAACATGAAGTGTTAATTTTCTTGATTTCAGTTTCTAAACGTGATTTAGAACTGTAAAAGCGTAGCTATTTTTTTTTATAGAATATACTAAGGTGGGTGCTCCTGTTATGGCCATGTTCCTGATATGGCCACCCCCCTATTATGAGTTAGTTAACCAAAAAATCCGCTACATTGCAGGAGCATCCAGTGAAAGGGCATCCTGGTATGTCACTTGATCGTTTTCGATCCAGTCAGGTTGAGCAATATGGCGTCAGTTGCCTGTTTTGCGGTTTTCATGTGACCTCTTCTTATTTTTCTCTGATAAGTCACCTTTGTTTTATGCATGTTTTTAAAAGACTTGTTTCATGAAAACCATAGTACTCCATTCAGTTTTTAATGTTCTTTTGATTGGTGTTGTCGTTGATGGCGTATCGTTTACCAGTTGTTCATAATCAAACGATTTTCGTGAAAGCTTACCTGCTCCTGATATGGCCATATCAAATGCACCATTGCCATATCAAGTTCATTTCACTTTTATTTTTTCACCTGACAAATATACATGCCTTATAGCTGAGATTACGCAAAAATTTTGTATTTTAAGAAAAACAATGTATTTTTTTTTATAGAAAAACCTGTTTGGACTACACTTTTGAATTATGAAAGAGATTATTAAGTGTCGTGTTTATTCATTTTACACCAAAATTATTTAATTTTAGCACAACTGCGCTATTAAACTGAAAACAATCACGATTTGTAGAGCATGGAACAAGGGTGGTCATATCATGTGCACATATTCCTGATATGGCCACTAGGTAGACATTTGGAATTTGGGATTTTTTGGACAATTAAAGCTACTTTTATGGGGAAGGAAATTGTTTTAAGAAAGTCAATTAGACTGAGAACGAGTAAGAAAAAAGTGGTTTACATTTTTTCAAAATGGGGGCTAGAAAAATTCTCAAACTTTAGCATGGCCACATCAGGGACACCTGCCTTAGGTACTTATAGTTCTAAAACCACTTCATAAATTAATGTTCATATTGAAATTTCGTACTTGTATTTACAATTTATGACGCATCCAACCCAAATCCACAGAGCGTTCTTCAGTATAAGCAAAAGAAGAGAAAAACTACCAACACACATAAGAAGAAGTCTGCGTTCACTCTTAAATACATGGACAACTGCTTAAAATTTGGTTTCGTACAATGTCCTGATATTGACCAATTGCCAATTGACACTACCTCAATGTATCGTTTGTCCTACTGCTCTGGGAAATGAACCTACGAAGTTTTCGAGAACTTCAACACAAAACATTCTAATTTAGTCAATAAACCATTGGATTCTTTATGCGTAAAAGACATGCTCTTAAATACAAAAGAAAATTATTTCTCAAGTTTCAACCACTGATACTATGTAAACCTTAAGATGACGTGCGCCAGTGATGTCAAAGCAAGCGCATTTTTCTGACCTTGACGTCGTGCGCGGGCATCAAGCGCTGGTATGGAAGGAGGAAGGATTATGTATATGAATAATTAGCCTGTTAGATTAAGAAAGCAGTGGTGTACAAACTTCAGACGGAACTTTTTATGTTGTTATTTTTATATGACTTCTTTCTGTTTGATATTATCTAGGGGAGAGTCGGGTAGTATCGGACATTGGGTAGTATCGGACAGAGCGTTTCTTTCATCTACCACCATATGGTAGTACCTGAATGACATGGTTACGTTTCTCTATGCGACATCACAGAAACGTAACCATGTCAATCAGGTACTATCATCGTGTGGTAGATGAAAGAAACTCACTGTCCGATATTACCCGATGTCCGATACTACCCGACTCTCCCCTATATTGTTTGTAAAACAAAAGTACTAACACCAATTTCTTAATATTGCAGTTGTGTTTTAAACGTTAATAAATAATAAAGAGTTAAGAAGGAATATTCATATAAATTCCATAGTGGTACAACTAAATTGTACCAAGTGAATGAAACACATCATTCATAAAGAAAGTGATATCCCAAAGAAAGAGATTGAGTATGATATGATAAGTTGGAATTGAAATTGATGGTATCTTATAAAAGTAATCAATAAACTAAGCGAAACTATGTTATGGTACAAAATAAAGTTACCTAGATATATGTTTTAACTGTAACTAATATTACATAACAAAACCTTTATCGCATTATGCTTTTAAGGTGATATTGGTTCGCAACTTCGTATCATCAGAATTTTAAATTATTTTCTCGAAATCTGTTAAAGCTATAGAGCTGACGTTTTTATAACACATGGGCACATATCTCGTATCTATGTTGTAACAGTAGTTGATTTATTAATTAAATTCCATGCGAATATTTTCAAAATTTGTAATACACTATCTTCAGTAATACGTATTTACAGTACATTAAATTTACGAAAACATTATTTCAGTACCTGTAAGGCTACTAACTAAACATATCTCAAAATTTCAGTTTTCTGTCAAAAAGTTGAGAAAATATTTCTTTTGAATAAAAAAGTACGCTTGTGAAAAATGAGCATTAAAAATAAAACTTACATTCTTATAATGCACTTATATTCGTACTTCACAGAAAAATTTAAAATTTAACATGAATACAGTTTTAATAAGTCCTCTTCCCTTTATCCATTGAATCAGTGCTGGCTATCCCTGTTTATAGCTCGACCAAGCGGCATATGCTACCTCTTTCGTCTGTCTCCTTTCCGCTGTAAAGCGTTCGGGCTCTCCTGGGCTCTAAAGCGCGCGCTTGCCCGTATGGGCATCAGTTGACATGACGGACGTACGCTATACCTACTTAATTATTAGTACTTATTTTTGTCAAATATATGAACTTTAAAAAATATTCGAAAGGTATTTACCAGTAAATTTGTTGCGACCGGATCCTAGTTTTATAGAGAAAGAATTTACTGGACCGCGGTCTCTGGATCACTGAAATAAATAATAAAAATATGTATTAATGCTGAATATTGTATTACCGTTCATTGTTGTGAGGACAGTCGACATATAAAAGCTTTTTTTTCATATGCAAATGTCCTGTTTTGCAGAATTCATTATTCATATGCTTGTTTATGTAACGTGGCTCAAATAGAATCTCATCTTCCCAAAATGCATTATGGCATTAGAAATTAATTACTGACAATACCACAGACAGCGTTGTGAAGCGCGTTCGAGGATGCACTCGTTTTAGCCATGAATATTCATGCTGGAGTGTAGTTTGTTTTCCTGACCATCAGCTTACGGTAGACCAAAGTGTCAGAGCTTAACCTTCACTGGGAAGAAATGAGATTTTCAGGTGACTGAACTGCATATTATGCTATACAGTTTCCCGGATTTCAATTTACATATAGTATAGTTTTACAGTATTTGTACAAACGAGCATTTGCTTCCAGACTGTAGGACTGAGAGAGTGGATTATCTGACTGAGAATGATACAACTAAGTATTGAAAATGATTGCTGTCTTTTTATGGAATAAAACTTACATAAACAAAACACTGATCAAACGAAGTTGACTTATAGGCTACTTAAACGATTTATATGCTTCAGAAAAATGTAGTTAGTTTTAGTGATTGGCAGAATCGAATAATCTGTTCTCGAATAATGTTAAGAATCTAATAGTTTATTGGAATAAAAGTTCTCGAATACTTTCGTCATTCGAATAACGATTTCATTACTCACCGGCAAGTTCTCGCTTCTCGGTTCTCCTATTCAACATCCAGCGTGACAGCGATAACGATAGCAGTGACAGAACATGCTGGTAGCTGAAACTTTCGATTAACATGTTTGTTCCTGCGTTCCATAATTAGACGAGAGAAAGAAAGAGAAAGAAGTAAGACTGAGACGATCTGGGGCAAGTCTTTATTGCACGCAACTACGTCATGTTTGTGGGTGAGGTTAGCCGAATGTATATGGTTGATGAGTAATGGTGAGCAATCGGTGTTCTCATTCTTCACTTCTCGCAGCATCTATCATCTGAGCAAATTATTCGAATACTTGTTCACGATTCGAGACATATCTCGAGAACTTAAGAATCGAATAATTCGTATATTTTTATTCGAATTCTCGCATCACTAGTTATTTTATCATACTAATGGCAAAATACCCTACCCCATTATCTCCTAGCTTAGTTGCTTCATGAGGGATGCCTCATTTGCTCAAAAGGGCGCTACCCTATTATTCAACTTCACCTACAGGAAAGAAATATTTAAAAATAAAAACAGTATATTTATTTTTCTTCCTTTCTACAACAGCTAAGGTTATGTTGATTCTAAAAGCAGATCTGTATCGATGCCTTTAGTCTCTATTTTTTATGTAAGTGGTTTTCATTAGGTCGTCTCAGAACCATCTCGCTATCACCAATTTCATCGAAGCTAAATAACTTAGTATTTGATACAGCGTCGTTAAATAACCAACTAAAAAGACAATGACCATATATTTTATGGTTTGCTCATTCACAGTTGATATGGATGCGTTGTTATTTTTTGGATATCACATCTTGTAAAATTGTTTGTCGTTCCTATTGGCGTTATCTTGATTTTACCGGTTCAGTATTTTTACTTTCATCACTATCTTGGCTTTTTCTCTTGCAATAATAGTGTTCTCTTCTTGCGACTATTTCTCTTTCATAACAAAGCTATACTGACTCTTGTAAATTTATCAATTTCGACTTTCACATAGAGGTATGAGATATAGATAATGGTTCTTCCACTTTTTAACTTTTAAGTAGGGCTATCCAACCTCGCTACTACCCTACTAACTTATCTTACACGGTGGCCTGTTATCTTATCAGAATATGACTTCATCATTTTAGGAGAATAGTATCAAAATTAGACAACTCCATTTTTTTTTCGATTTCCAGATATTGATTGTTTCTCATAGAATTTTGTATGCTGAATGCGATTCTGGAACTGTTTGGGTTCAAAAGCAGATAGAACAGAGCGAAAATAGCACTTAATTGTGCGCTTTAGAATCAAAATGTAGACAACTCCACTGTGGCTTGGTTTCAAATTAGGACATTTCTTTTAGTAGCCAATGAGAAGCCCACATTCGTACCACCTTTTCCCATCACACATCGCGAATCCAACATGGCTGATTGTTTATATATTCGGTTTGTGGATGAATAAGTAGTATTTTAGGTAAATTTGCTTTGAAACCGAGTTAGAAGAGACTTAGATTCAAAAGTAGACAATTTCACTTTAAATATGGCATCGTTTTGTTTAAAAAACAGACAACTCCACTTTAAATATGACTTCATTTGGTTTCAAAATCAGACAACTCCATGACTTAGCTTCAGAGATGGACAACTCTACTTTTTAAACTTATATTTCGAACTGAATATTAATTTTAATCATATTTTGAGACTGAAAAAATATTTCTATGACCCATGAGAATGTTTTTAAAAAAATATACATATAACGGTGGCATTGGTTTCCAAGGATCCAGTTTTTTGCCTCTCCTGTAAAAAAAAAAAGCAAAAGTGGAGTTGTCCAACTTTGATACAAAGCTCCCTTTATATTTATACACAATTCACATGCGAAAATCTTGAGAACCATTATTAGATGTTTATAATATTACCAGCAATCACTGATAATGTATTTAACAGGGTTCCAAGACTACCGTTTAAGGAAATACAGAGCGAATACAATATAATAGGGAGTTACTCAGTATCTGTGCAGGTTGCAGTTTGAACTCACTGGAATCATGTAGCTGGGCTCCCGGTAAGAAGTAGGCTATGGTAATTGGTTTCCAATGCATCCAGATAAAATCAATGAATACCATTCTGTAGTCTGCTCGTCTGCTATCTGTAAGGTGGAATTCATTACATCCGACGATAGAATTGTAGTGGTGGATGAAAAGTAAAGTGTAATTTTATGGTCAGGATTCTTTTTTTAAGGATGTAGGCAGCGTTGTGGGCCTATGTCTTTCTTTGTTTTCCGAATTAAGACATTAAATAGTAATATGCGTTACAAGAGCGGTATGTTGAAGTTTTCATGTTTGAGGAAAAGTTTGAAAAAGCGAAACGTAGTTGAGCTTTTTTAATTTCCGAGAACATGAAAACAAACATACCGCTCGTGTATCGTACATTATTTTGTGCGAAGATCGTTTATTACATACCTGAAAGAAGAATTTCTAATTAGTTGCAATGGAATCTCCATCTTGGTTTCTGTTCAATGACGGAAAATTTGCAAAACAAAAATATCTATCTTCAACATTGTTACTTTAAAATGTTTTCTGTGTTTACTTTACTCCAGCAGGCCGTGATATACGTCTGTCTTTTTTTTCCCCCAGTCTATGATGAGTCTGGAATCTTGTTGATTTTTTTACGGCTTCCTTAATGTTACTTGCATCACGAATGCAGTAACTTTAGTGGAGTTGTAGAGTTTACTTAATTTTTGCAAATATTTAAAAACAATAATTAACAGTGCAATTTAGGTGAAATTGCAGTGGTAAGTTTCCAATTTATAATTATTACTATATTGAACGTCTCTAAAAATAATATGTTAAAAGCCTAAAGTAGTAAAATGAATATGTCACTTAAGCGGTAAGGAGAGGGAATTGTTATGTGTGTTAGGTTGGGAATACTGAATGTGGAATTTTAGACTTTCCGTGGATTGGTTTTGTGCGGAAACCAAGCAAATACGCACGATCTCGCACAAAGGTTTATTACCTTCCACAAGAATTTATGGCCATCGGCCGAATGTGACCTTGTGACCTTCGAGTATAGAAGGTGGAAGGTAATCACTAGAGTCCGGATTTTTATGTAGGCTAACATTGATCCTAAAAATATGTACATAAATATGTAAATAAAAACCTCAAAATACGTACTAAATATGTAATATAAAAATTTCACAGAGAGTAAAAAATTGTTATTTATTTTAAAAAATAATTTCAACGTGGCTGACAGCAATGTCTTTTGGAGGGTTCTGCGTTTCTCTACTGAGGATCTGTCTAACAGTAAATGAACTGGCGTAACCCCGATTTTTTTCAAGAACTGCTTCGAATTTTTTCACGACTTGCTTACTTCCAATTCTAAGGAGATCAATGATATCCATCGATATCATAAATGAAAGTCCGATAGTGTCCAACCTTCTGATGCCTTCGAAAATTCAACTCATGTTGCAGTCGATACTTCGCACGCAATTTTAGAATCCTGTAAGACACTTTGCGAAGCAGTCAAGTGAATAGTGGAATAAAAGGTAAAGCCACGTCCAGTATAACAAAATGCACCTCTTTAGTTGCAGTCCTATACCCGACACACTCGTCCGTTTCTTATTCTCTGTAAACATCAGGTAACAATAGACAAAGTTAAAAGTTCAACTGCTTAGGTGACGACTTACATGAGTTCGTTTCGTAGCGAGACCTGTCAATCACCTATGTTTTTCCAGAGTAGAGTACAAAATTCAAGATGGCAGAATTAGTAGGGAAATAATTACCAGGTTATACCTGAGTGGATGTCTATTCCTGAATGCTCAAATTTTTATCTCCTTATGTACTGCATTATGTACTGACAGCTTTGGGTTTAAAATTGTATATATTTTTATGATTTCATTTTAGTTTATGCTGTAATATTGATTGTTTTCTTTACATGGCGCTTAATTAAACGACATATGGCATGAACGTTAATTTTATGTATGTAATTATGTACGGAATATGTAAAATATATAGCATTAAAATTATGAGTAAATATATGTACATACATTTAATTAACTACTATCTAATCACACACATACACACACTACAAGAAAGATAAATTTAATACACCACTAGTTTTAACTTTCTCTTCATATTTCAACTTCATTATCATTAAAAATTTGCCAATTTTTTTAACTCGCTTATAGTAGTTGTATTACATATTTTCTTATTCGCAAAAAATTTAATACCCCAAAAATTTTTTGTCTAACCACTTTTTCCTTGTAGTCTGTTTCTTGGCATTCTAATACTATATGGAATGCGTCTTCTGCCATACCGCAAAGGGGTCATATATCGTTCTCTGCTTTACCCCTCCTGTTTTTTTAAATTTCCATTACTCCTAGCCTCCACCAAGCTAAGCCCATCCTGATTTCCCTTAAATTTGTTACATATTCTTTTTGTTCCCAAGACGTTTTTATGTCCTTAAAATTACTTAATGTTAAGTGTTAAAATAAATTAGTATATTTCTATATGTTCTATTTTACATATCAGACCATCATGTATGCAACAATTAAGATTCGAAGTTTTAACGATGCGTATTTGGTGAATTTGAATAGTTCTTATTGCATGATTGTTCAGCGTCATGAGGACCCCAGACCACGGAAGTCCCACCATAGGCTTATAATCATCTGAAATCAGGTTGAAGTAAATTTAAAATGAGACTGATATGGGAACCTTCGAAAATCATCAGATCGAATCTTCCATTGAAACGTCACAAAAAGAGAAGAAAAGACGTCATTACAGGCTTGGAACTGCCCTTAGGTTGGCGATATGTTAAGCCTACCTTCTCACGAGACAGCAGGCACTAGATGTAAGTCCTACATGCTGACTGCCATGGCCCAAGGATATGCTTCTGTTAGAAGCTGAATGAATCCCATGGCTCTTGTGCGGCTGAAAGGCTCATATTGATAGATGCTGTAAAGGAAAGTGTAATTAATACAAAAAAGCTATCTATCAGTACTAACTACAAGACAGAAAAAATATCTTCAAAAAACATCTTAAATCTACAGTTTACTAGCTTGAAACTTTCATGCTCGTGTTTCAAATGGTTAAAACGTTATGGAACTTACTACATTTGACGTTACTTTTTAGCAACGAGCTACAGTGGGTGATAAATGAAGTTGTGATTGACATTGCGTGACCGAACTCATATGTGTGGAGACTTGGCGTTACCTTATCCAATCGCAATTCATGTTCAAGCAGTGAGGTCAGGAGGTCAAGAATTGATATTGGGCAAGACGACTCCGAGCCTCCACACATGAGAGTTCGTCCACGCAGTGCCAATCACAACCTTATATCTCACTTACATTACATCACTTTCTTACTTAGTAATGACAATGAGTTACGTCACACTATTTTGACTTCATTAAATTAAGAACAGACGAGACTCTTGCATTGATGTGTTATCTAGATAAACGTACTTTCTTGCATGATTTTATTAATTCCAAAACAAGGACATCCGCCCGGCAGTCCTGGTGACCATGAATATATTAACAATGTACAGGGTCTTTCATAAGTAACGAATCTTTTGAAAAATCAACTATTTTGGATAATTTTTTGAAATGATGTTCATCCTCACGAGAAAGAACCCTTCCCGGTGCCGTATAGTCGATTTGGAAACAAAATCCCCTTCCCCCCGCCGCCAGAGCTATTAAACGAAAGAATGGTTAGTGTTTCAAATCTTTATTAAAACACATAAATGTAAAAACAGTTTCAATTGTTCACTAATTTTGGTGTACAATTTTCAAAATGTCTTCCGTTCTGCTGAATGCACAAATGTAAACGACGTATCAACTCTTCATGGACTGTGGTGTGTTCAATTCGTTCCATTAATGCAGGATTGGTGCGTGGCTTAGTGGCGTAGACACGATCCTTGATGAATCTCCAGAAAAAGAAGTCCAGAGGAGTCAAATCAGGTGATCGCGGAGGCCAACGGATTGGGCCTTTGCGACCGATTCACCTGCCTGGAAACACTTCGTCAACAGAATAAATGCTTAATTTGAGCAACACTGTTTCCAAGTTCAAACTAGGCAGCAATTTGTCCCTTCTGCATTAACGTTAAGCGGCTGAGTGGCATTTTATCATTCCATCACAACAATGTGTATGGGCATGGCCGTGTGCCTTTATCCTTGGCGTATAGAAGGCCATGCTCCAGATCGTTTTAAGTCTTTGGCGTATAGGAGACCACACTCTAGATCATTTTAAATTGGCATCAATTGCACATTACACATGGATAAGTAGCTTCCTCTGGCGGCGGGAGGAGGAAGTGTTTGTTTCCAAATCGACTGTACGGCACCGGAAAGGGTTCTTTCTCGTGAGGATGTACATCATTTCAAAAAATTATCCAAAATAATTGATTTTTCGATAGACTCGTTACTTATGAAAGACTCTGTATAATAAAATAAAAGTGAAAAGCTACATACCCTATCTACATATCGTGAACACATAAATTTATATACGTACAATGCAAATTGAATGTGATTAAACAGAAATTACAGAAACAGTATCATACATATTTACGAGAAGTTATACAAATGATTATGAAGAATTATTAGTGAATCTTTCAATATGTTAATACAAATATTTTGAATGATATGATTGCATATACCTAATGATCTTAGGAATGCGTTCGTAAATTTATATGAGGTAGCCCGAGCCCAGAAAGGGGACCTTTCACCTCCTATACATTAATAGACAAGTTGTTTCTCTCACTCAAGCTTGTTCAGTAATCTTCTGCATCCTTATTGTTGAGTTCAGAATTAATCCTCTGCCAATAGATATAATATATACTCTACGATTGCTTCCATGCTCTGAGATGCAGCTTACCTCCCTCTTTTCCTTGCGTAGAGCCGTTGCAATTATTTCTCTCATAATAGACCCATAGTAATGGTTCTTCAACACACCAGAAGAAACACAGCAATTCTATTGAAAATATTTATATAGATTTATGATATATATTCAATAAAGAAAGAAAGGAAAGTAGTCATTAATAACACAGCATATACTTTGCATTAAATTTATTTTACTCTCAATCATATTCACAATCCTTATACAGAGTGTTTCATAATTCCTATTACAAACTTCTAGGGGTTGTAGAGGGGACTAAGTAGATAAAGTTTTGATTGGGAACCCATGTCCGGAAATGTGTCGTTTCGATGTAAAATAAGTTGAAGATCGATTAGATTTAAAATCTCCCGCTTCATGGTACGCAAACAATATGGGCTGAGGGCGACGACTTCTGCAGTCCCCTGATATCGTGTGTCTTCTGTTTACAATCCGTTATACGGAGTCGACTTTCACATAAATTATGATTCAGTTCATTGAGCAGTGCAGGACGAGACAGACGATATCAGAAGACTGCTGTCAGCCCATTTTGTTTGCGTACCGTGAAGCGGGAAATTTTAAATCGCATCGATCTTCAAACTTATTTTGCATCGAAACGATACATTTCCGTACATGGGTTCCTAATCAAAACTTTATCTACTTAGTCCCCTTTACAACCCCTAGAAGTTTGTCATAGGAATTCTGAAACACTCTGTAGAAATAAATCTATTAAATCTATTAAGCAAACAAATGAATGAGTGAGTAAATAAATAAATAAATAAATAAATAAATAAATAAATAAATAAATAAATAAATAAATAAATAAATAAATAAATAAATAAATAAATAAATAAATAACATCCAACCGAGAGCACACACATTTCACGGAATTATAGGGATCCTATCGATCAATCAATCAAATAATCAATCAGCCAATCTATCCAGTCAGTCCGTCAAGTCAATCAGTCTTTATTGTTATAAACATGAACATAGTGAACTACATAGTGACTCTATGCTACAAGCATAATGAAAATACAATAAAATACATAGAGTGTGTAATAAAATAATAAAATACCTGATACAATAATATGAATGAACCACAAAAATATAAATACAAATAAAATAAATTATAGCTCGCGCAAGAAACGATTACCGAAAAGCAATGGTGGCGTTACTGTTTGTTTTGACGTGTGTATGTAGGCACGCCGAGGGAGCGAGAGTTACGGGTCGATGGAAGTACTGCCTCTTCCAAGAGGATGAACAGATGGGGACATCGCCTGTGGAAATAAAGAGCGTAGCAAGAGAACAATCCGAAGAGAATTAAACGCGCAACATAAGTTTACGAATGAAATAATGATACTCTGCGAGGGGAACGCTCCATCACTACATATTATAATAAAATAAACGCACTTGGAACAAGACACGTATTCATATGCAGTGGAAATGAATAAAATAGTAATGTAACTATCACAACGCAAGAGTGATTCTGTCGATGTCGCTTCTCTTCCGAATATACTCTTCAGTATCATTCAAGTTATCTCGTGACCTTTCGTATCGCCCGCTCTTCCTTCTCGCAGTGTTTCTTTCGCATTCCTGCCGTCGGTATTCCTGCTTGCGAGACCTATAGGCTACATTAATTAAAAATATTTACACTACAAATAACATATTACCTAATATTATAAACGAGATTGTCTACAAGTCATCTGTGTAATAAATAAAAAAAAAATATTTAATTGTTCAGTCCTTGAGGAATTTCATGAAATAGTAAAGTGGCTATCGATTTTGTGAATAGCCTGTCACTTTTGGTTAATTATGCCTATTCATTGTATTCACAGTTACATTTTAGGTCATTTGTCCTTGTACAAACTTCCAAGAGTGGGGAGGGTGTTTGACCTGATGTCCCTTACAAGGTTATACTCGTAATATCGACAGAATTGTTAAAGCTTCCTATACATGCAAAGTTTTGTGCTGGGTATTATAGCAAAATTCCCATTTCAAATCACATCTTGGAGAAAAATGTTAGTAAAAATATTATGTGACCCTTAATTTTAGGACATTGACAAGCATTCGTGAGGTTTCTACGACGAGTTGTAACAAAAAACTTAAATCCGATAAAACTATAAATTAGAGTAATATGGCTGCGTTAAACGTATTTAATCTCCTCTGTTCAAAGAAACTTTCACGATACAGAAGCCATAAAACATAATTCAGTAGAGGGACTTCTAGAGATTCCTTAAAACTCAGTCCAGATATTTTTACTTACAGAAGGGAGGAAATGTTAGTCTCATAGGCTACTGCACTTTTACATAGGAAAATGAATCGTGCATTTCTATGATAATTATTTTTAATTTCACCACCATCAATACTTACCATATGAACTTCATAGTGCAAGATATTGTTTGGAATTATAAAATCGGTACTAATTTCCATATTCAAGTGTATTCGTGGTAAAACCTAACCATAGTTAATTATGATGAAACTCAGGAACACAATTAATACATAAACTTTTACATTTTCTATGACAGAAATCGCTTACTCTATCGTATTTCTAGCTGCAGTAGACCTCTGCAATGACTGCCTGTAGTTCATGAACCTGTTACAGAAGAGTTTCAGGTTATAGTTCTGGTTATAAAATGAAGAGATAGAAATTTTAATTGAAATTGTTACCAATCAATCAACCAGCCAACCAATCAATCAATCAACCAGGCAATTAATCAATCACCCAATCAATCAATAAATGTAGCTGCTGCCACACGTAAGCCAGTCTCAGCCACATCTCCCGATAACGATGCGTCCTAGTGACAAACAGCTTAGGGATCAGTCCATTTCAATGATTTATCCTCTTCACTTGATCATTTAAATAAAAGAAACCATTACGTAAAGTAATTCCTTTAATGGAGTTTTCTCCAAATTTTTTATTCACGTAAAGCAGGCTTGGAGAACTGGGTGACAATTGTGGCGTTGCGTCACTCATCGGATGTCACTCACCACTCACCACTTCCTTCCATCCCCGCGTCATTGACTTGGTAGGAGAAGGGATTTGTATTCAGTGTCTGTCTTATGTGATTGCGTACGGGCCACAGATACGTCATTCAACGCCGGTGGACTGTGGACGGGGAACCAACGCTTTCCCCAGCTTTCCACCCCTCTCGCGCCAGTTTTGTGTCTCTGATGTAAGGTAAACTATGGGAACATTAATCTTTTCGTTCCTGAAATTGAATATGGAAATAAAAGCAAATCAATACAGTTATTTATTAATAATTATCCTCATCTAACATTAATAATAATAATAATAATAATAATAATAATATATTATTATTATTATTATTATTATTATTATTATTATTATTATTATTATTATTATTATTATTATTATTAAATTACATCAAGTTCATGAACAGTTTTGTTTCAAATATCATGCAATGCCCTTAAATTCTTTGACAGCACTTTGACAACTAAGACTCTCGCGGATAGGTAATGGAATTTTGCTAAAATTGAAAACTATTGAACGCTGGATATTGAGGTTGAAATCGTGAGAAAAATTGCAGACATGTTTAAATCCAAGACTACCCTCAAATTTTTAAATAATTAATAACGTAATTATAAGCGATTGAGAAGTGGAATTTGTATTGAACAAAGATGATGTTTTTGGACAGATATTCTCGAACTTATCATAATCATCATCGTTGTTATCATATAACATAGGCCTTTATATACTCCCTCATAGTGCATCAGGATGACTCTCATGAAGACAATATATTATACATTTCCCGTTCATTATTATTCGTAGAGAGAATCTCTTGGATTCATAATGAAGATATATGTGTTTTCCGTTAGAAAAAAGATGTGTGGAGAATAAACTATGTATCTAAAATACTCGTACTGCTAAAAATTATTAGATTTTTAGTTTTGTTGATGTTGAACTCTGTGTTGAAATTGAGCCTTTATAAAGTTTTCATCTTCAAGGATATCTTCCTGAGTCCTGAGAGGCTGTACTATACCGTACTTCATATGATTATGACATGAGATGTATGTGCAGAGGCTTGAAATATTGTATAATATACCTGTATTTGTGCCCTAACTGTAATCTGCAGAAGTTTTTTCAGCATTTTTTTCTGATGTCAGTGACTTTTTTTAAGTGGAGAATTATATTTAACTTTAAAAATAAAACAGCAAATGTCTCAGGACTCAGAAGGATATAAGCTACAGGATATACTTAGCAAGTTTTATATTAAATTTTTCAGGAGTGCGTTTCTTGATTAATCCAACATCAATTTAATCTAAAATATCTAGATGAATCGTCGGCCTCACTTGTCAAATACAATTTCGCTATCATCAATATTCCTCGAGGTAACCTCATTGTTGATAGAGTGTTGTTAAATAAACTATTAATAATTACCAGCATGTGTTCCAATACTTCCCCGACGATGATCATGATGATGATGATGACGATAATGATGATAATAATGATAATAATAATAATAGATGAAAGGAACTGGTCATCCTACTCCATTATTTCCTGGCTCAGTTGCCTCATGAGTGGTGTCTTATTGGTCTCATTTGTGAGGTTCAGATTTGTTTTCGGACAGTTGACTTAATAACAACAGCTCTGAATATAGTGAACTCAGTTATAGTGAACATTCGGCTATAGTGAACCTAACTCGTTGGTCCCGACCCGCATACATTAAAAAGTACATTATTATTTCCGTTTATAGTGAACCCTCGCTTCGGTTATAGTGAAACTAAAACTATAATTTCCCCAAGAAAACGTAATTTTAAAATGACCAAAATAGAATTTAGGAAACCCTTTGTCCTATAAACTTCCAAGAATATGTTCAGAATAAAATCTCAAACCATCTACTCCTTAGGTGCATATAAAGACAAAGGATTTGTTCAACTTCCTGGACAGCTTGAAACATATTAAAGAGAATAGTGTACGCAGTGAGGGATAAAGGAAGGATTAATTGTGACTCCTTTAAAAGAGGTTATTAGAAGAATAGGAAGAGAAGTGATGACCAAAAGTAAATACAAGAAGGATTACAGTATAATTGTCCTCAACACTTCCTCCCGCATCTTTGTAAAAGTGAACCCGGGAAATTCCAAGGCTGAGTACACAGTAGCATACCTCTATGGGAAGAGGTGCGAAATCGGTCAGTGTCTACTACCTACATGGCCAGATTATATTAAAGTTTCTAACTGTGAACATCAAGATGTCTAAGCGTAAAATGTTTAAGTTGGAAGATAAAGAGAACATTAGTACTGATATTGAACGTGGTCTGTCCCAAACGGGCATTAATGCTGTAGGTATAGCAACGTCAGTAGTATAAAAACAGACACTTCGGTTTTAGTGAACCTCGGATATAGTGAACGAAATATGCTGGTCTGCAGAGGTTCACTATAACCGGAGTTGACTGTAATAATAATGATGATAATGATAATAATAATAATAATAATAATAACAATAATAATAATGACAACAGAGAAATGATGTGACGGATTACAATGAGAAAAGTAAATCTCTCCTATAATTTTTTTGGCCGTAAATTTAAATTTTCATTACTGGAATTTAAGCTATAAGCGTAAAGTCGATATTCTAGTCATTCGCTAACGGCGTATCTGCGCTGTTTGAGTACATTAGTTGTAATCATTATCAAATAGAAAATAAAAAGTAATATATGGCCTCGAAACTTTCTATTTATTCTTGTTGAGTTTTTATCTTTATGTAACGACGACGCGCTAAAACACTGGATTAGTCGTCGCCTGCATGACTGCGATTACGCTACCCGCATGATGCTTTGTCGTAGAAGTTACCAACACAGCAAGGCGACATTTAAAAATATTCAACAGGAACTATGTTAGGTTTTTATCTGTGGTGTATAAATGCTAAACAGACTTGCTTTTATGGTAAGCTGTTTGAATACGTAGTAAACAGTGAATTTATAGGTCTGGTACAATTTTTCTACCATTTTATGATAGCAATGTTCACATACTCTAATGTTACTACTGTTTCCGTTGCTACAATTCATAATAATGATTATACTAGTAATAACAATAATGACGATGATAATAATAATAATAATAATAATAATAATAATAATAATAATAATAATAATATTAGTCCATGGTAGTAGAAAGAAGAATACAGACAAAAGTGAATTTTTTTACAGAATCCAGTCCAAGCTAATAGAGATAATAATTTCAATGAAAGGAGGAAAGAAAATCGTACGAATAAAAAGAGAGATTACTTGAAGAAAAAACTCAATGAGGTAGAAACAAATAGTAAGAATAAAAACATTAGAGATTGATACACGGGCATGAAGGAATTTAATAACGGATATCAGGCAAGAGCAAACGTGACTTGTTTGCAAATACTTATTCAGTTTTAAACAGACTGAAAAACTATTTTTGGCAACTACTAAATGTGCATAGGCCAATTAGAAATGATTGGGACGAAACACAAACTATTGAGCCATTTATACCAGGACCACACTTTCAGAAGTCGAAATTGCGATAGAAAGGCTGAAAAAGAACAAATCTTCAGATACCGATCAATTTCCAGCAGAATTAATACAAGGGTGTGGGATCGCATTATCTAGCGAATACTGTGTTTGCCCTTGGACAGAACAGTATGAATGAATGAATTAACCGGAAATATCCTGCTTACAATATAACTAACAGAAACATCACGAGAAGACGTAGGCTAAGAAGAAACATAATAAACTAAATAACTAGTAGAATTTTGTGAAGGGAAAGATTGTTTAACTGAAATGTAATACAGAAATGTCGTACAATGTGTAGAGTATATGTATTCATTACTTTTGTTAAAATTCACAAAAAAAAAAAAATCGTGGATGACTGTTCCTTCCTTCAAATATCATCAGAAATGTTGAACGAAAACTCAGAACAAACGCCTCTGTGCTACGGTGTAAGAAAATAAAAACTCTATCATACGCTGTTAAATATACATCCGTAAGAATTCATTTTTAATCTCCGTTTTCACAAATAGCCTTCGCGTGCAATTTCCCCCTTCACCCTTTCCTAAGTTATAGAGGAAATATAACTGCCGTCATAGTAGACATGTCGGGATTTTTAAGTTTATAGAAGGACTGAACATTTAATATTTTACATGTTAATATTTGAATTGTATTAGTACATAGACATATATTATTATTTAGTTCAGAAACGTGGCAAGTTTATTGTGGATACATTTTCATATAGGCTTAGTTCTAAATTAATGGAATATTAGTAGTAGCAGCAGCAGTACTATAGTAGTAGTGAAGGGGGAGAAAAAAGAAAATGAACGTACCTAATATGTGCCAGGAGGGAAAATTAAGAAAGTTATGCAGCAGGACAGGGTCGTCGATGTTAAAAGCTTGGAAAAAGCGAGTGGTATCACTATCCTCGCTAGACAAGGGCTTCGAAACCTTGCACCAGACGAGTGACGATTTAGTCGGCCCGCCCAGATATACCCAAGGCGATCAGCGAAAGCCAGGACAACTTTGGGGGCAAGAAATAGTCGACGAATTTTGCCTGGACATGTTTATTTTGCCTCTTGTAAATTTACTACACGTGACACAGCTTTACTTCCCTCCTGAATGTAGCCATCCTAAGGATTTTTGTTCCTTTAAAATCCATCGCCCGCGACGCTCTGATTCAACGCCCAGCCTGGTAAACGGAGGACTAAATTAGCAGAATTAAACATGACGTGTACATATAACTACGATAGAAACGACTACAGTTCTGATGAGATAAATTACTATTGGATTTGTGAGGAAGATAAAACCGAATAGACAGGTTCAGCGCCAACTTCAGAGATCGTTATAACTAACTAGTTGCTCCTTTGAACATCCGCTATAATGATTTTATGAAATTTGACAGATCCTTTTGAGTCCTGAAAGTATAGTATACTATACCACATTTCATACGTAATTGTGATAAAAGATGTGTGCAGAAACCCGAGGTACATTATAAAATATCTGCATTTGTGCCCTAATTGTAACCTGAAGAATTTTTTCAGATTTTTCCTAGTTTCAGTGACTTTTTTTAAGTGTAGAATTATATTGAACTTTAAATATAAAACAACAAATGTCTCAGGACTGAGGAGGTTAAAGGGAAAATAAAAAGATATCCTGCTGTAATACCGTCTTTGTTGACCTAAAGGGAAAATAATAAGATATTTTGATGATACCATGTTCGTTGACTATTTGGGTTAACGATAAAATAATAAGATAATCTGCTCTAACACCTTTCTTGTTGACATTAAGCTTAAGGGGAATTTACCTTCTCTAATACAGCTTTTGTTGACTGTTGTACTAACAGAAAAATAATGTTAGCCTACTCTAATACCGTCTTTGTTGACTATTGGACTTAAGGGGATAGTAATAGGTTGCTCTGCTTTAATATCATATTTATTGACTATTGATATTAAGGGGGAAAAATATATCCTACTATAATACTATTTTTGAGATTATTTGACTTAAGGTGAAAATAATAAAATATCCTACTCCAGTGATGTCTTTGTGAACTATTGCATTAAAGCGAAAATAATAAAATATCCTGCATTAAATTAGTTTTTGTAGACTATAGGATTTAAGGCGAAAATAAGGTATCCTGCTAAAATAATAATATACCTTTCTGCAATAGCGTCTTTGTGAACTATCGGAATTAAAGAAAAAATAAAATATCTTGCTCTAATATCGCCTTTGTATACTATTGGATTTACGACGAAAATAATGAGATACCCTGTGAAATTAATAAGCTATCTTTCTTTAGTAGCGTTTTTTTTTTGTGAATTATTGGATTTAAAGCGAAAATAATAAGATGTTCTGCTACAATATTGTCTTTGTAAACTACCGGTATTGGATTGAAGGCAAAAGTAATAATCAGGGAACGGATTTATATGGACTAAAAATATATGAAATATGTAAATATATATGTAGTTATTTTTACCAAAATATGGAATTAAATATGGATTTTTACCAAAATATGGAATTAAATATGGACTTAAAATTATAAAAAAATGACTATGTACGTTAAATATTGGTACATTTTAATCAAACTAAACAAAAAATATAATGGACGTACCTTATCTTCCAATGTAGTTTCAACAAAACACAATTTTTATTGTCTGTTACCATAACAATAGGTTACAAACATTTCTTTCAAGTGCTGAAAAGTGAATCTTCTTCTATTGTCTCTGAGGATAGATTTATACTGACTAAAAGAGCGTTCGACGTCACAAGAAGTAACTGGTACATAATTCAATTTCACAATGTCTGCTGGGGATAAGTCCAAGTTAATCTTCACTGTTGATTCACCACTCATCACAGCAACAACCTTTTGTAGTTCTTCATATCCAGGGTTTTTTGAAAGTACAGTGTCCACCTTAGCTCTTACTGCATCTGCAACTTTACCTCTACCACGATTCAGTTGTTCCACAGTACTATTTATAATTTCAAAACTTTCAGATAGTGAAAGGTGCCTATTTTGGAGACTTTTGAGCGTTTTTATGATGCATGAAAATGTATGCTGAATGTGAGCTAAGTCATTCTTCACACTTATGTCACAGGTAACTGTTTTCGCAGTATCAATTGAGACTGCATCTTCAGAGTCCAATGCAAGGAGAACATTGTTAATAGAGTCTATATGTTCGGCATAATATTCAACTGCTTCTAGCCATGTACCCCATCTAGTTAAAATTGGCTTTGGTGGCAATGGAATTTCAGGGTACATTTCTTTCAACACGTTAACTCTACTGGGAGCTTTGAGAAATACTTTTTTCACTGATGAAATCAACAAATCTACTTTAGGGAAATTGTCTCTGACCACTTCTGCCACACGATGAAATGCATGCGCCACACAAGTAAAATGAGTCAATTTAGGATATACAACAGATAATGCTTGTCCAGCTTTGACCATATAAGGGGCAGCATCGCTAATAAAGAATAACACATTATCGTACATAATACCCTTTGGCCACAGGATACCCATAGCTTCGTTGAACAGTTTAACTATAGTTTTGTTATTGCACTTTTCTAGAACATCACAATGTAAAAGAATTCGTTCAGAATATTGTTCACTTAACAAACCGATAACTACATTACCAACAAGTCTACCTTCTTTGTCGGGAGTCTCATCAATGGAAACCCAAATTGAACTATCTTTAATTTCATCTCTTATCTTCTGTATTGTCTCATCGTAGATGGATGGAGCATACGTCTTCCTAAGTGTTGACTCATCCGGGATTGTATGTTGAGTATATTTTTCAAGGAATTCCCTGAAGACCTTATTCTTTAGTTTGTAGAGAGGAATATCAGCAGAGATGAGAGAACGGCACAGGTCGATGTTAAACTCAGATCTTACATTCGATGTTGTTGGTTGTGTTAAAAACAATTGTCTCTGCTTGGAATTTAGTTGTTTGTTGGCCTGATGTTTACTAGTTGTAATGTGTTGTTGCACCAGGAACTTTTGTGTAGATGATACTGCACACTGACACAAATTACAAAATAATATTTTATTGTCAGTTGATAAACCATCTTCTTTAAATTCTGAAATGTAACTTGTTAGTTTTGATTTTAAATTGACTGAATGACGTACTTTTGGCATATTTACCGTCTTTATAGTATGATTTACAAAACTGAACCTATGTGTACTCTGACTGGCATTTAACTGTTGAGCTGCACAACTGAAGTCTGTTAAAAATTTTAAATTAAATTAATACAGTTTTGTAACTTACTTTCCCATTGTTGATAGGACTGCTAATTTTCAAATAACTCTGATGTTAAAGGGATTACTGAACATGTGTTTAAATCTCTATTGTTGAAATGTATTTTTAAAAGTTAATGGAATTTTGTTTTGTTTTATTGTTAAACCTAATATAATATGGATTGTTTTATATGAAATATGGAAAATATATGGAAATTAACGAAAATATGTACTAAACTCTAAAATATGGAAAAATATGGAAAATAAAAGTAGGATTTTTCAACCCTACACATTGTGAAACATAAAGATAATGCAAAATATAAATTATATTAGCTTTATAAGTAAATATGTATTTACATATAAATCCTTTCCCTGGTAATAATATATCCTGCTTTAATACCGTCTTTGTTGTGACTACCTTATTTGTTGACTATTGGATTAAGGAGGAAATAATAACCTGCTCTAATACCGTCTTTGATGACTATTGGAGGTATTGGGAAAATAATAACATATCTTACTCTAACACCGTCTTTGTGGATTATTGAACTTAATGGGTAGACAATAAGGTATCGTGTTCTAACATCATTTTTGTGGACTATTGGATTTAAAGCGAAAATAGTAAGATATCCTAATAAAATTATAATAGGCTATATCTTTCTGCAATAACGTCTTTGTGAACTATTGGACTTAGAGCGAAAATAATAAGGTATCCTACTGTAATATTGTCTTTGTAAACTACCGGTATTATATTGAAGGCAAAAGTAATAAGATATCCTGATTTAATACCGTCTTTGTTGTGACTACCGTATTTGTTGACTATTGGATTAAGGAGGAAATAATAACCTGCTCTATACCGTCTTTGATGACTATTGGAGTAATTAGGAAAATAATAACATATCTTACTCTAACACCCTCTTTGTGGATTTTTGGACTTAATGAGTAGACAATAAGGTGTCCTGTTCTAACACCATTTTGTGGACTATTAGATTTAAAGCGAAAATAGTAAGATATCCTAATAAAATAATAAAGTATCATGATCGAAACTATTCACTACACTGGAAACCATAACTTTAATGACTCACCACGCTTCACTGATACAACAGTTCAAATAAGACATACAATTACACCCTTATTCATACTTATAAACAAAACTATATTTAAACTAAACTTACAATTCAAACCAAGGGAGTAACTCGTCAGGCTAAATAAATACATGTCACCTTAAAAATAAGTGTCGCCTTAATTTTAATTTACACTTTATACACAACGTTTTAAGTTATTTTTGAATATCCTTAAGGAAGGACAGCCCTCAAAGACCGCTGCAGGTAGGTCATTCCAACCATTTATCGTTCTATTTAAAATGAGAATTTACCTACATCCGTTTTACGTTTCCTATATTTGATTTTAAAATCACGATCGTTCCTACCATAGTACGTTGGCTTCTCTAACCGAGCCGTTACGTCTACACATGCTTTTTGACCTAGATATGCTCTATACGGTGATGTAATTCTAGTTTTTCTACGTCTGTTTTCCAATGTTTCCCTTTTAAGTTCCTTTATCGTATCATTTCCGTCTTCTCTTTTACCTTTACCAAATTTAGCTGTCCTATACTGGGTTATTTTTAAGAAATTTATCTGACATATTCTATAGGGATCCCAACATGTATTTTCGTATTCCATTAACTGTCGCACTAATGTTAGATATGCTATTTCCCTCGATTTGTGGCTAGCCTTTTTCAAGATTCTCATAATAAAGTGAAGTGCCCTCCATGCTTTGCCCGTAACATTGTCAACAAGCTCTCTTCAAGAAAGTTTGAAGTTTAAATACGCTCCTAGGTATTTACAACATTGTTCTTGCGGAATTACAACACCACTGAATTTGTAATTTAGAATAGTTTCCTCTCAGGTTTTACAAAATGTTATAGATTTCCTTTTAGAACCATTTATTTTCGTCCTATGCATTAACGCTCAGTTATAAATTTTATTCAAGTCCGTTTGAATAGCATCCACATACGAATTATTTCTAATCTTTCTATAGATGATGCAGTCGTCTGCAAAAAAGCCTCACATTTGATGTAATATTCTGGGATAAGTCATTTACGTATATTATAAAGACTAATGGCCCCAGAACGCTACCCTGTGGAACCCCTGAACTTACATACCCATTCGAAAACATTACATCGTGCTACATCTTATGGAATTATAATAGTGAATATTTCCTAAAGCAATAAAATAATATGCATAACCACTATAGCCTATTTTAAATGATACGATAAACCTCTCTCTTCTTTCAAACCAAACCACTGCTAAAGCATTTTTATTAGTTCGAAGTATTCAAGCAGCAAATGCAATTTATCGTAGATGCCTTCAAAACAGACGAGTTATGTGAAACTTTAGTACTGGCATTGATTTTATTGTCTATTCCTGGAACATTGACCCTGTCTGTAGTACGTCTGGCGGGGAGAGATAAAACAATTGGATTGGTTATGACCTTACGTAATGACCTTCACATCACTTCCTTTAATGCATACGACACTAACATTAACGTCACCAATATGATGTAGGGGTATTTACAGAAATTTCCATACAAAATGTTCTTTCGTGGGTGTACTGATATCCGAATTGCCAGAATGACAACTGTTTTTGCCGAAGAACAGGATTCTAATCCTGGTGATCTGGGCTAAATTTTCTTTCACTTCTTCTGCCATATTAGTATTTCAAATAATGTTATACTGCTACTGTACTACAATTTTAGAGTGAGCAAGTGCCTGGCCTTAGAAAAAAATTCCAACAAATAATACACGATACAGTAACTAACAAATGGGACTGGTGCTGAAAAAGGTAATGCTGTCTGAGCATTGTTCAATCCAACTAGCTTCGAACAGGTTACATCAGCTGCTTGTCTATGCGGATGACGTGAATATATTAGGAGAAAGTCCACAAACTATTAGGGAAAAGACGGGAATTTTATTTGAAACAAGTAAAGAGATAGGTTTGCAAGTCAATTTAAAAAAGAGAAAGTATATGATTGTCTCTCGCGACCAGAATATTGTGCGAAATGGAAATATAAAAATTGTAAATTTATCCCTTGAAGAGGTCGAAAAATTCAAATATCTTCCGAGCAACAGTAACAATTAATATAAATGACACTCGGAAGGAAATTGAACAGAATAAAATCGGTTGAGAAGCTGCTCTCAAGAAAGCTGAAAGTTAGAATTTATAAAACAGTTATATTACCGGTTGTTCTTTATGGTTGTGAAACTTGGACTCTCACTTTGAGAGAGGAAGAGAGATTAAGGGTGTTTGAGAATAAGGTTGTTAGGAAAATATTTGGGGCTAAGAGGGATGACGTTACAGGAGAATTGAGAAAATTACACAACGCAGAACTGCACGCATTGTATTCTTCGTCTAACATAATAAGGAACATTAAATCCAGACGTTTGTCATTGGCAGGGCATATAGCACGTATGGGCGAATCCAGACATGCATAATTGTCGTTGTTCCTGGAATAACTCCTATGTGACATATTTATCGATTTTTAGATTTTTGCTCTATTAAATTACTTAAATAGTGATACAGCAAATAATAAAATATCCTACATGTAATTGTATTTCTTTCTTTCGAAAATGTAAGAATTCACAGTCTCATATGTACGGCTGCCATAGAATGAATAAATGTGTTTTTTCTTCCTACTGAAAAATTTTATACTTTGCACATAGGAGTTATTGCAGGAACAACGACGATAAATAGAGTGTTATTTGGGAGGCCGAAGGGAAAAGGACCTTTGGTGAGGCCGAGACGTAGATGGGAGGATAATATTAAAATGAATTTGAAGGAGGTAGGATATGATGATAGAGACTGGATTAATCTTGCTCAGGATAGGGATCGATGGCGGGCTTATATGAGGACGGCAATGAACCTCCGGGTTCCTTAAAAGCCATAAGTATATCGTTAATATTGATTCTATTTTGGAAAATGTAACAAATTTCACTACTCATATTCGCTTAATATTAATTCTGAAATGTAACCTACCTATCATTCCATTGAGACTTTCAATAGGTACACGAAAATACTGATTTATGGAATGGGGGTGCGCAATGCTAATAAGTTTGAGAACCACTGGACTAGTGCTTTACAAGGACTCTGAACCCAAAATTCGTCTTTGTATTAAGAAAATTGACGACTTCAACATGCTCATAATACGCAATAATAACCAATGCGTCTTGTAAATTGAATTGCCCAACTAAATAGATCATTGAAATCTTACATAAAACGAAAATTAACCTATGAGACGATCTAACAAAACTTGTAAGCAAGAAGATCAAGAAAGAATGAAGACTCCAGTAAGGAGGAAGTCTGCAAGAGTTGCGTCGGTAGATGAGGTTCACAGGAGGATGTTCTCATTAAGGATGCGTGTATAAATTAGACCAAAGACGCTCCTTGTCTTAACTCTCCTTTCTGATTACTTCACCCTCTGTGTGCGGCATGGTGACGGTGTCTGAGCACCTACTAGTCTCGCTGTGTTTATTCAATTTACGGTCTGCTCTACCCAACAGTCGATGTAATCCATCTCGAGCTGCAGGACGTAAGCGAGTTATGTCTCCTAACAAGCAATGCCGGCAGATTTATTGCTATTTTACGCTCACGGAATCTGCTAAACAGAGATATTTATGAGCAAGAAAAATACGCCGAGATTTGATATTGTATACGCATGTTCTGTTACTTCTCTCTATTCTCTTCTTCTTCTTCTTATTCTTCTTCACTCTCTTCTTCGTTTCTCCTGTTTTGTCTCTTCCTCTTGAAGTCGCTTTTCTTTATCTTGTTCCATAGTTTTATTTATTTATTTATTTATTTTTTATTTATCTATTCATTCATTTCAAGATGCGACGTAACGCAAGATAAACCAATTATAATGTTCAAATATAGAACAACACTAATTATTATTTAGTACAAAAATTACATGTATATTATTTATAAATACATAAGTTATTTTATATTTACAAATGCAAGAATATACGAGCGTCATTTATTAAGTCATGGCAACTACTTTTTGAGGCAAATGTTTTGTTGTATAAACATTTCATAATATACATATGAAAATACAAAATGTACTTTACCAATAATGTCTCTTAGAATGGTTACTCAGAAAGAATTGTAGACAATGAAGAAGAATAAAAAAAATTAATCTACCGTAATAATTCTGAGCACAATAATATGCACGCACATTAACACATTAAGAACCTTCGAAGTAATCACCAAGGCAATCAACCGTTCACTGCCAACGATGAAGAAGTCGACGAATACCATCAGCTGCTCAATTTTTTCTGGTAATCTCGCGTCACACTGCGTTAGCGATGTCTTCTTGTGTAGGGCAGCATTTCCCATGCAATGGAGCTTTCAATTTCGGTATCAAATTGAAATAGCATTGTGACAGATCGGACGAGTAGGAGGGATGGTCTAGTACTTCCCATCTCCAGCGCCGTAAACGGGTCTTAACAATGACCTCTGTATGGACTGTTACATTATAGTGAAGGATGATTGCATTATTCAACAACTCGGGACGTTTTTGTATGGGAGAGCACCATCTCCAATAGCTTCTACGAGTTGTGCGTGACATTTATTTTCCTCGCGTTTTGACCGCGAAGCACTGCTATTTTTACGCATATATTTGTTGTTCTAACCGACTGACATCCATACTTGACAACGGTTGAAAACCAACTGACTTCAGCGCATCCCTTCCTCTTCCGTCCTTGAATATCTACACCAACGAGTTAGAAAGAGAAGACTATAGAGTGGTCATGTTGTCCTGTACAGAGCTCTTTGCGGTGCCACCGCGAAACACGGCAGATCTGAGCTAAGCGCCCATCTTTGTAAAAATTCGTCTGCTTACAATGTTGTATAACGGAGGTAATAAATACAAAAAAAACGAAGAAAAAACATGCCTGTTGTGTGTGCTGCATATAACTGCGATGTCAAAAGGAAAAAGACAACTGATATATCATATTTCATGTAAATTTTATGAAGTTAAGTCCATAGTTTTGTTAATTAGCAGCAATTTTTTCATGCATAAATGTGTAACAACGCCCGGCATAAACAAAATAAATGGTTCACTGGTAATGTACTTAAACTAAATACGGATAAAACCAATACAATTCCGTTTCAGACCCAGTGAAAAACAAATAGCAATACAATATTAAAACTGTATTTCGACACCGGCATCCTTTATTTCTGCTCCTTCTGTCCTTACTGCTTATACAAGAAGACGATGAGCTGTAGCTTATAAGTAGGCCTATTTCGAAGACAAATGATTAATCAAATACATGGTTCACTAGTAATAAAGTTAAACTAAATACGGATAAAACCGCTATAATTCCGTTTCAAACCTAGTAATAGCAATCAAATATTGAAACTGTATTTCGACACTCGCATCCAAAGTAACGCAAAACTCTGGGGTAGGTCGTATTGTTGTTAGTATTTTGACTGGAAGGACATGAAAGAACATAATTGAGCACCCACGTGCAATAATGGGATAAGTATGAATATATTTCGTAACTACTTACCCCATTATTGTACGTGAGTGCTCAATTATACACTAATAATTATCTATGGTGCCACAGCCCTTGAAAGGCTCAGACAGACCAGCCGGCTGTTGGCCTCACGTTCACATTTCGATAATAATTATACTTTACTGTAACAAAAAAACTGAAAGCGTGTTTTGTCATGTTTCACCCACGTTACAAGCTTGGAGGTAAAGGTTGTTTACTACAGATAGGGCCTACTTTCATTCTATATCTTATGGTATAGTAAATAGTTTTGCAACGTGTAGAGACTGAGAAAACAATTTAATAAAATCATCCGAATCATATTCGTTCATTTTATAGGCAATCTTGCAGGTCGCATTTAAAAGAACCTAGGAATATTAACATTTTCTTCAGTATATTTGCTAGGACTTCTTGTCATATTACATGACAATTTTGCTTAGGTTATTCTTTTAAGCATTCCTTCTAGGAATAGCTCAAGTGTTTTAAATTTAGCGTACATAAGTTTAGATTAAGTTCCTAGCACGCATTTGACGAAATACTAGGTTTTTCCACTCCAGTTTAACTGATTTATGCAAACGAAATTAAGACAGCTGACGATTCTAATGTCAGTTATCACCACGCCCACTTTGTTTTGGGCGCATAAGTTCGTTACCGACGGTCGTTCAATTTTCTTCAAACATGGCGGCGCAATGACCACTCTATATCTTTCTCTTTCTAACTCGTTGATCTACACCATCTAGCGGCATCAATAGACTAAGTACCATAAGTCTCAATGTCATTGTGTATATCGAAAAATGTGGATGGTAGTCTGGGATTCCGCGGAAAAAAATAGTTGACATGTCTTAGTAGGTTGCCCTAGTATCAATAAAATTAATATAGCCTACATGAAATGGAGAATAAATGGAGAAAAAGAGAAATATGTTATAAATATAAAGATATAAACGAACAATAGCTGAAATATCAAGGCCAAAATGTATTTTATATACATCTTAATAGAATATAATGTAACATAAATTATTAATTTTCAAAATTTTATCACAGAAGCTTTTGAACTGTTTAACACTCATACAAAATATATCTATTTCTGCTCAATTACGCGAGTTGTTACAAGTATGAAGACTCTATTAACAGGAGAATAGTAATGGGAATTTTGAATTTAATTTTGGAATAGAAAAAAATGGGATTTCTAAGAAGCAGTGTGGGACATAATAAGTTATTTTATGATGTATGTTGATATAATCTATGTCATTTATTAATTTATATGAAACAATAAAACATTGCAATTTCTTGTGTGTATTGAAGCGGAGACATTGAAAATTTTCACCAGAAATATATAGTAGAACTCCAATAATTCGAACCATAATTATCCGGGTCACCTTCCAGGACAGTTTGAAATTGTTTATTCGAAGAAGTTGGGTATGTTTAGGTTTTTCTATTCCGTGCACTGTACTACCATACAAAAGTAAAGTTCTGTTCTTTATGGAATATGAAGAGTTTTTATAATTTTAATCTATTTAAAATTCTGTTTTCTTTGAATATGTGTAAATTTGTTCATTAAAAACTGTAGGCCTATAGTCATTTTGCACTTGTAATACATGCAGTAGCTTACTACTGTTGTTTGCATACTCTTTTCATTTCTGACCCATTTATCTGCATATCCGGATTACACTACCCCCTATCAATCACGATAATTGGAGTTCTATCGTATTTAATTATTTTTTTCTTTTTTTTTACAAGGTTTAATTCTTTTTATTCGTATTTTCTTCCATCACACTTTCTTTCTGTTTCTTCCGTTGCCTTTCACTTTCCTCTATTTTTTCTTCGTCATTTCATTTTACAATAAAAAGTTGATAACGAACGCGAAAAGAAATTGACTATGTCACTTAACTATAATAGCTGTAACAATATTTATAAACTGATGCCCACAATGCTTTTAAGACGAATTATGAAATCGGAGCTACAAAACGGCTGCGAAGATGTGACATTCTGAAAACGATACTAGCCAACAGTGATAATGACGACTATGTCGACTACAATAGTGACGAAAGAATCCAAATAATATTAGTGACGAAAATGATAACTCTAATGATTCCAGTGATGATATAATAACGATGATGAAATAACTAAGATGGTGAGAATACATAAATGGTAGCTCTAATGATGACGATAACGAAAATGATAATTCCAATGATGAAGATCATGACAAAAATGATAATTCCGATAATGACTATGGCGAAACATAACTCCAATGATAACCATTACGAAAATAAATACAATGGTGACTATGACGAAAATGTCCAATGATCTATGATGAAAACAGTACCGGTATCTCTAAAGATAACGGTGACGAAAATGATAACTGCGATGACAACGTTTATTAGAATAATGACTCCAATGGCGACGATGACAATAATGACAAATTTAAAGGTAACGATGACAAGAATTATAACTCTAATAATAACGATGACGAAAATAAGTCCATTAGTGACGACGACGAAAATTGTAACTCCAGTAATAACTGTGACAAATGATAACTTCGATATTGATGATGACGAAAATGATAACTTCAGTGATGACGCAAGCGAATATTATAACTCCAATAATGACGATGACGAAAATGATAACGCCAATGATCACTCAAATATGATGATGACGAATATAATGACGACAGTGACAAGAAGGGTGTTTCAACATCGATGAAGTGTTAACGTCGAAGATGATTACGGTTATTAAATTATCAGGGCTATTCCAGCTGAAATTGCATTATGCGTGCTTCCGCACTATAAGACAGGCAGCGCACCGGGTTGCAGGGTATGGCTGCGATTCAGAGCGACAGGAAGGTATTCAAGACATCTGTCACAATGAGATGCTGTGGTACACGCAGCCTATAAACCGCAGTACATTACGTAGTAGCTGTATGGCAGTTGATATGATGTAATGCATAGGCTATAACTACTACAACTCGGTAATTAGAATCGTTCTGGCGAACAATGGCACCTGCAGCTTTATATTTACCTTGTGGCCAGGATTTAATAGGGTCATAATTACTGTGCTTATTGTTTTAATGTAGCGTAATAAAACTCATTCCACTGTTGACAGTATTGCTTTAAGCAAACAACCATGTAATGAAAGAAAAACACACTCTATCGATGCGTTTGAGTTCTAAACATCCACTGCCGTTGAGGATTGCAGCGATTTCTATGCAGTTGCTCAATTGGTAACGTTGGTGATGATAATTTCCCGGAAAAATTTCAATCAGAAAATTTTCTCCTTAAGCAATTTCTATCATATTTGCAATTGTACTAATGTGATTATAAATTTTCCTATAATTAAGTAATTTTATTTAAGCTAAGTTTTATAATTGCACTGATTTGTAAGCAGTGGCACGATAGCCCATAAAGAGCCAATACTGACAAACTAACTGCTGGCTTCACGTCAACATGTCTTAGCAGAGGTAGACGATCATCCGACCAGTGCGGGGGTATCATGTGATCAGCACTATGATCCCCCACAACCGTTATAGCTGGTTTTGCAATCCGGATGTCGCTGCCTGTTATAGCTCCCCAAATTCATCATGATGCTGGATGGGCACAGGTTCCATACACTGAGTGAGAAATCGAACCAGCACTCATTCCATAACGCGAAACCAGGCGTGGTGTCTTGGATCACGACGCTGCTGCGCGGGACAATTTAAGGATTCCCTACAAAAACGAGGTAGCTACGCTTTTACAGAATTGTGGAAAATTGCAAAAAGAAAAAAAAAAAACATTCTAACAAATTTAATTTAAACTGACATTGTTTCCTTTTTAAGAGTATGTCTTAGCTTCCTAGGAGTTACATTTTATTACTCAATCATTTATTACAATCATCAATTTAGAGTGGTAAATATAAACAAAGAATGGAGCTGCATCCTTTTTGCAATGCAATTGGCTATTAGCCACGTTTTGCACTGAACACACAATTATTGTGTCAATATAATAATCTATAGGCCGCGCCACTATTTTTGGCATGTGAAAAAAGTAATGGGAATCTTACGTTCGAGTAGCTTATCTTTATAGCAATCTATGGGCGATAAAGCTTACTATTGTGATTGGCAGATTGTTGATGTGATGTGTATTTAGGAAGTACCGTTCTCCTGTGCAGAGGCGACAGAAACTCACTGACTGGACACTGTACTCAAGGACACACCGCAGGAACGCTAGCGTAGGGAAAGTTAAGTGAGAGAGCGTATTCCGAATCTCACCGGTGAGCAATCCGATGGCATCACGGTGTTCCGAATTCCACCGATGACGTCATTGATGCTCCACCTGTGTCGCACCGGTGCCATTAACTTTCAGAGGTGGTGGCAGTCTCCATCAGCCGCCATCAGTGAATCTGATTGGTTCTTGTATAGGGCGGGAATTAGCAGACGAATAACATCGTGCACTGTTGTGTCATGGCGGTGTGTTCTGCTTTAGTTCTGCTGTATTGTTTGTAATGAGCACAACGTAAAAACAATATGTTAATGGCTTATGAGCGAACATGTCAACGGACCCATTATTACTACCGGTTCAAGAAATAAATTGTTTATGCCATCTTTTCTTTGAACGAGATGCCAATACGAAAATTTCGCAAAATTTTGCTGGCGTAGCACAGACAACAACTTGTACAGTCGCCATGACAGCCATCGATCCTTCCAGCAGTTTTGTTCCTTATTTCGCTGCAACGTGACATCATTGATGCCACCGGACCGGTGAGATTCGGAATACGCTGAGAGTATCTTTTGCCACAGTCTGGGCAACAAGACTGATAACTGTGTTGGCAGATTGCTGACGACGTATATAGGAGGTGGTACCATTCTCAGATACACTAACAACAGATGCTCGCAGACTGTGCATTGTACTGAAGGTCACGCCTCAGATATACAACACAAGACATAGCAGTTATAGATTATACAGAGTGAACTGTAAATAATGCCATTAATTTCGGGGGAGGAGGTCATTCTTTGCGATATTTCAAACAAATAAGTTTAATACAATTTTGTTCGTTTTTGCTTCCTTTCCGAGATAAAATTTCTTTTATATCAAACATTCCATAGCGTCTTTTGGGAAAGGCATTGGTTGAATTTCCAATATACTCAGTGATTTTAAGAGAACAATGTATTACAATAATAAATTATTGAAATAATTTTAGCTTTGTCCTTCAAATGTGCAGAAATTTGATCTGAACAAATGTAACTTCTCGTCCTGCAAAAAAGTTTAAAATATTTTATTTCTTCGGATTAAATTTCTGTACATTTGAAGGACAAAACTGAAATTCTTTCAATCATCTATTATCATAATACACTGCTCTCTTAAATTGGTTGAGCATATTGGGAATGAGTAAAAACACTTATTGTTAATACAGTACTGTAGTTTGATTAAACAAAATCTAATGAAAATTATAAAATTCAAAATCGCGATATTTCCTAGCTTACGTAAATAGATGAACTATTTTTCTTCCTTCCTATACCTAGTAAAGTGATTTGTTTGTTTTTTCGCCAGTATCATCGAACTTCAATCGTGGAAGGGGATAGCAAACGGTGTTTCCGGTTCTCAACCGTTAATCCAAAGTTATAACCAGGTTAATATTAGAAACGTTAGTAAAAATAAAATGATGTCCCTGTATAATATAGAACGTAATCAACTGCAGCAATATTACAGAATTTTCGTACTTGGTATAAATCCTTCTTGCTCACACTTGGCTTTTATGATGAGGATGTCTTTAATAAGTTAATTAGCAACTGTAAACAGAATTGTTAAGTAAACAAGCGTGTAATGTTCTTGAAATGAACGAGAACGTGATTAAGTAGCTGGATTTAATGCTACTAATAAATACTGTGTTAGCATATTTGTATGACAAACATTTTGAATGAACATGAACTTGGTGCTTTGTGTTTACTAATAGATGTAGATTTAATTCTCTGTCTCACGTAAACCGCAGCACCTTGTCAAGCTAATTGAATACAAGTTCATACATATATCTGCTTTTGTGCTCGTATTTCAGCTCCTATTCTCTATCATCACCAGGGAAATTGCGGTTTGATAATCGGATAAATTTCTAGCAGAATCGTCTTTCTATTTCTCAATAAGATTTACAGTTTCTAAGGATCGTTAAATCGTACTTCTGTTTTGCTTCCTACAAACAAACTGATATCAGTGGTTCCGAGAGTGAAAGATTCAAACACAAATGTATTTTTAAAAACATCTGTCACAGATTTACGTACGGCACATGAAAGGAATCGATATATAAAAGAGAGAGCTGTTGTAAAAATTTAAATGTCATTTCTTGCATATGACAAAATTCGACTATACTAATCACCCCAGGTGGCTACAAGATTAAGTATTAGCTTAGATCATATATACTTAGATTGCTCGACCTCAGAGGCTTTGACGGTAACTACTTTTTTCAGGTTTACTATGCTGCCATCTAGTTGTTACATAAGGAGTCACGTCATAACTCCCATTTGAATTGCATTAGCGACTGTACTGCCATCTCGTGTTCGTTTACGGCGGACGGGTGGCGATCCTGGCGGTTGTTCTCTTCAAAGTGCTGCCGATTTTAACATAGGAATGAGCAATCTGTTACTCATTATGATCTAGGGTATCACTGAAGTTTTTAAGTGGGCGACGCACGTGCATTCAGCTCACACGACACTTGTTTCGTTAAGTAGGGCAGAGCAAAACATGGATCACCTTAACAATTACAATAAGTTTTATAATTTACATTATTTACACTGTGTACACTAGAATTCGCTATTTTTACTATTTACACTGTAGTAAAAATTGTAGACATACATTGATGAAGCATTACTTACAATATTAAGCTTATGTACAATGTTGTATATTGTAATGCAAGGTGTTTTATTTCATAATACTAAGGCAGGTGAAAGGAACTGGCTACGCCACCCTCAATATCTCCTGGCTTAGTTGCCCCATGAGTGATGCCTCATTGCTGTCATTTATCAGGATTAAACCTGTTTTCGGACAGTTGATTAAAGAAAAATAACAATTCGATGGCCTACATTTTTCTTTGTAAATTGTGTGCAATAGTGAAAAATAATGTTTGATTAATGTAAGCTTTCATTTATGTGACAGTATAGATAGTGAAAATAGCGTATTTTAGTGCACATAGTGTAAAGGGCTGTCAGACATTGATTACTTTCGAAAGCCGATTGTCAGAAAGACTGCTTTTCGTCTCTAGAATTTGATCTTTCTTCAAATATTTACATTATAGTGATAAAGAGTGACAATACGATGATGTTTGCTACAATTTAAACTATTTGTTCATTTATTTAATTATCTATTTTCACTAGCACAGTTAAGTTCATAAGGCCTCTTCCACTCAACCAGTACAAAAATGCATAGCAAATATAGCCTGAATAACAGCAATACAGAAAATAATAATAATAATAATAATAATAATAATAATAATAATAATAATAATAATAATAATAATAATAATAATGGTAAAATATAGATGTGTTTAGCTACATGTAATTTGAAGAGTTAAACAGTTACAATTTAGTGTTAAATAAGACAATTTGTATCAAAGAAATTATATTTCAGAGTTATACTGTATAAAAAATAAAAATAATATTCCACAAAACATATATTTGAAGAAAGATCACATTCTAGAGACGAAAAGCAGTCTTTATGACTATCGATTTTTGAAAATAGTCAATGTCTAAAGCCCCTTTATGCACTATTTACAAAATAAATAGACTATAGCAGTTGTCGTCAGTACTAGCTGAAATGGATAAAGGGTTTTCGGTGCAACATCGTATGCCCCGTTGTGCAGCAGGCAGAGAGGGAGAGGGCATACACGTCAGCAGCTACAGATGCACCATAGTGCAATCTCTTATCCGCGGGTAAGAGACGCTAGTCCGAGGGTGCTCTGTGCTGATAACCGCTGGCTATAGTAAAACGAAATAAGATATCTTTCACTACAATACACGACATTGTACTCGTCGTTGTTGTTGTTTAGTCCAGTGGTTCCCAACCGGTGTGTCACATAATTTAGGAATTGAAAAATAAATTTTATGTCATCCAGAAAGTCTCTTTACAACGCATTTTTTTTTATTTATATCGAAGTCTTTGATATGGGTCATTTTGAGACACACTTAACCAATGAAACGTGAACACCTGCAACAATGCTCAGTTTAATTTTTCTGCCTGACGATAATTCGAATGGACGTGAAACAATGCTTATAGATATTCTACAAGCAAAACTCAGCTCGGATTCCTCGCAGCGCGCATGCTATACCCTCTTACTCCGCTGCAGTAGGCGCGAGAGCATGCTGGGACGGGAGTATGCGTCATCTGCGCGAGACAGTCACGCCCGCTGGTTTCTGCGCACTGAGTTTTCCTTGTCGGATGCCTATAGAAATTCGTTTACTCTTCCCACTAATAAAAACAAGAGTTTATAATCGTCAGAATAATATTGGTCACTTTCAGTATATACTGTACGTGTGAGCGGGTGATAAGTGCGACTATTTTATCAAAAGTGCTTTATTTAGATTTTATCATGGACAAATTTTTAATGCGGAAAGGACAATCTGAATCAAGTTCTGGGTTAGATGACAGCAATGCTAATTCAAATAATGTAAGCTAAAATTACCTCCAGGATTCGCAACAACGTACTGCTTTCTTTGGCGTACGGAGGGAGCGTAGCAGTGAGTTCAATGACCTTCTTGGAACTGACGTACACCTAACGTTCAATATCGGGACCGAAAATGCGCTATCTGGTCATAACAAAAGCCAGGGTTGTCAATTTCATTGTACTTATTGTTCGCATATTCAGACGTGCTGAAAAATATCAAGTAGGATAACGCCAGAACAAGAAAGGATTTCCAAGATACTGATAAGTGATGATTCGTACAAGTTATTTTTTCACATTAATTTTACATAATTTTGCTACAGTTGTTTATATTACTTGTACTTTATAATTGTAATTGTAAGTAATAAGTAACTTATACAGTCTAAATTTTCATAAATATTAAGAAAATCCTTTCACATACTTGTTGCATTTTTATTACTGTACAAAATTTGTTTTATTACTGTCCATATTGGATTTATTATTGTACAAAATGTGTACGACTGTGCAATAAAAAAATCCCTGTCAAGAAACAAATATTCGAGCCCCTATTTTTTGAAAGGTTCTTGACTGGTAATGCCCACCAAGATAATGCAGAGCAGTTCATAGCCTTATTGAAAAGAGACGAACGTGATCCCTGGATACAGAAATATGGTGTGAACTCTCATACAGCGGGTGCAACCATGACGACGATGAAGGCACTTTTTGGCGACAGAATCGTCTACAGGACTATGTCCTCCACCATCTCCAGATCTCACCAGTTATATCACTTTTTGAGAGGGCACTTCAAACAAATTATGTACAAAAACATTTCACACAGCTTGGAGCTGAAGTTGGACATCACTGCTGCCATCCAGAGTATAGACATTGAAGTGCTTCATAAGCTTGATAGGAACGTAGTGGCAATTGCATTCAAACGGAGGGGCATCATTTGAACTGTCTTACATTAATTTTCATAACATTTTGTATTGTAGTTGATATTTGTTTTGCAGTCATAAATAAAAACAGAATCCTCCATGATTTTATGAAAATTTCAAATCGTTCCTTTTCTTATTTTCTCGTTTGAGGTTCGTAAAATTGTTTTTCATTGGCCGTTTAGTTTCTAATATCTGCAGATATGGTCGGCGAAGACTTTCTTGAACTCTTGATAGTGTGAAGAATTTGGGTTCTGACATGGGACTCCTAGAAATTGTAATTCTTAACACTAATGACTGGCGAGAGTGACGACTAGTTGAATTTTAAAACGAACAGAGAGTGAACATTAAATTTTCCTGTAAACCTCTCACTCACAGAAAGCATTATTTCAAATATCTTACAGCTATCTAAGAAACTGACCTTACTTTCCTTTTAAAATAACTTGTGCTCTTATGTTATTGTTTTAAAATCCATAGTCCTATATCGGATTTTAACTCACTAATCTGAGATTTTTTACAAGTACAGTAGCCGCTGCCTCACCGATATTAATTGTTAAGACTTTTAAACTAGTTAATATTATTAGCTTTTCTGTTTTTAAACTTTACAGCACATTTTATTACGAAATTTTATAAAGCACCAGGTGGCTGTATTCATTTTTCACGACTGTACACATTGTTCATGATAGGGAGTTCGGTATATGTTTATTGAAACGATGCAAGCAAACAGTTCTATAGAAATGTATATGCCAAGGGGATTATAATGTAACTCATGTGGAAAGATAGCGTGACGTAAAATCCCCACATGATCCATTTCCGCTCTGCACCTCCAGCGGTGAATGGGTTAAGTGGACCTTCCCGTCACATTGGATATTGAATGCAAGCCTTGGGGGTGTTGCAACTGCAACACTGATTTCTTGTTTTCAGTAATGGAATTTTCATTATAAAAAAAACTGGAATTATCTCCAATGCATATCTGAGGTTGACTACACAAAATTGAACATTGCCACTGAACATATGTTTAATCTGTTTACTAAATAATATTCACAAAAGGTGGGAGTTTTTACGTTTTTTCCTGGAAGAGGCCCTGCAGGCAAGCACCGTAGCCTTAGACTTATTGTGTAAACTACTAATGTTGGAATGATTGTTGAAGTCTAATTAGGATCGCTATTCAAGCGCATGATTCACTGTATGATGCCATCGTATCCATTGAACCACATCATCCAGTTCTGACTGGAGACAGTAACTCCGCCTACCTATCCTAAGATCGATATTCGCAAATAGTAATAATAATAATAATAATAATAATAATAATAATAATAATAATAATAATAATAATAATAATAATAATAATAATAATAATAATAATATTTATTTATTTATTTATTTATTTATTTATTCTGGCGAAGTTAAGGCCATCAGGCCTTCTTTTCCACTTAGCCAGAAACAAAAGAAGCTGATACAATTTGCAGAGAAGTTAATGCAATTTGCAAATCATGTACTTGAATCTGCTGCATTCTCAATCAGAGGGAAATACCGTCTTCGATTCCGAGACTCATCAAGGCGCCACCTACCTGAAAGAGCTATACCACAGTGTACTATATACAGTCACGAAGCTTGAGTTTTGAGGGTGCTAGAAACAATAGACTGTGACGGTACTATTTTGCATTGCCTGTAATGAGGCGATATTAGCGATCCTAGTAGTGAGAAGCTATCTAATGTTTGCATATTTACTACGTATTGAGCTTCGCGACTGTAGATGTGGCTATACTCCCCCGATCTAACCACTGTTCGCTTCTCTGGATATATGCAGCTCCCGCAGTCAGATGCCATCTGTAGGCGAATCTCGGAACCACGTCCGCCATGTCCTTTTTGCAACTAGTAACTATTCAAGATGATTAATGAAATGAAACTAATGAAGACGAAATGAGTCCGATGTGCAACGCCGAAAGTTACCCAACAATTCTGCTTCGAGTGATTAAGGGAAAATCTCGGAAAAAATCCCCAACCAGGTAACTTTTATTCCAAAGGATTTGAATGCGGGTCTACTCGTTTCACAGTCAGGCAGGCTAACAATTACTCCACAGCTATGGAAGAGTATTTGTTTCTCATAGACGTTGTTTATTAATATAATTTATTACTTAAATGTAAAAAAAAATGTTGAATTGGTGGGATATTTTGTTTGTGTCGATTGATTTACAGACAAAAATCATTACGAAAGTTCAAAGAAACTTCAGGACAGTGTACATAAGACTAAGTGTACCTTCCAGACATGAAGCTAACTGCAATATAAACTGTGTAAGAAGGATGTTTGAGACCAGGAAGACCATCATTAGGTTGATACCAGACGAGAAGCATTCTAACACAACCATAAAAACTCGATTCGTCGATCATCATGAAAGTTGCAGATTCCAGTGTTAACCATCCAAAAAGTATCCCACTGTCATGTACTCTCAATGTATGCAAGAACAAGATGCAAATTTTGCAGGCATTCTAGGTTATTGATGAAGCAATCTTTCAACAAGGCGGAGAAACTCTACCGGATAGAAGTGATATGGCTGTGCAAATTGAAGAGGACAATAGAATACATTAAAATAGACCTACATAAACTTTATATGTGTTTTATAATTAAGTGCATGGTTAATTAGAAAGGTAAGTTGAAGGTCTATGTAATTTGGCAATACCGCAACGCCGATCCATCTACGTAAACGTATACTCAATCTAACTGGATAGCAGCTTTCCGTTCCTTAGTCATTAAAGTGATTCACAATAAACCAGGAATGAGGACGGGAAGCGGAGGACGTGAACATGAAGATTTTTTATTGACAATAAACCGAGAACGGAAACGACTAAGCATATCGATATATATGTGGATATTACGTATTCAGATATTATTTATGTATAATTGACCAATGGCGTTCTCTCACAAGCCACACAAATTAACCAACTTCAAAATGAATGATTGTTAGAGGAGAAGAATTCGCGGCTCCGGAGATCGAACTCGGGTCCTTGGTTCTACGTACCAAGTGCTCTAACCACTGAGCTACGCCGAAGTTCAATCACAGCACCGGATAGAATCCCACTCATCTAGTGCTTTTCCCTTTGTGGCCTGACTCCAAGGTCGACATATATGTTGACATATATTAAGTCAACTGCCATTATACAAGGAGCGCACTCAATTCAGTGAGTTGGTGGTCGGGATTCCACAGTCATATGCACTGTTGGGCGAAGAATCTACGTAAAGATTAATTTTTAGTCCTACAGAATATATCTGTTATGATAACAATGATTATTAATTGGTTCATTGTTACCACAACAGATATATTGTCTTATTATTTATTTATTTATTTACTAATATTTATTGTGCTGTGTAATAGTCTGGGACCAATAACAGTTCAGCGTAAGATTTACAGTGAACAAGAAATTACACAAAGAATGCATAAAATTATTATTGAAATTAGAGACAAATACAGATGTACAATAATGACAAAACGAATAGATAACTGCAAAATACATGATAGAGAATAGCCCAAAAACGTTACTAACGAATGAAATTGAAATGAACGTGATTTTGATGTGTATATTTAATATAACAATAACCAAACAACGACTATGCATTTTAAACGGGTCCGAATTAACACACTGTAAATTGGCAGCTTTCATGCATCAGACAACTGGAGAGAGAGATTTCAGCTTATAGGCATACAAAGCTTTTGAAATCTTAAACCGTTCGAAGGGACCCGATGGTAGATATTGTAATAATAATAGTGATAATATTCATAATTGTAATAATAATAATAATAATAATAATAATAATAATAATAATAACAACAAAAATGATAATGTATACAAATATATAATACAATTGAAGAGGTGGATTCCAAAACCAACAAAGTCAATTTTCGGTGATTTTTAGCTATGCTACTTAGTGTGTTCTCCTATACATGTTACACATTTCTAATAACAGAATAGAAGTCGAATCCAACTAAGGCATGTCGATTTTAAATGTGAAAATTGACGGTGTTTTCCAAATCCAACTAAGTCAACTGTTATTTTATTCCAGACCCAACTAAGTCGGTGAGCATGCGCACTGGCTATCGACACAGCTGACTTAGCAGTGTTTGGCGCATTTTATTTCAGCCCTTCTATTGCAGTTGCACGCTCAGTTCGCTACTTATATTCCTAATGTAACATTAAAACATATCATTAGCTTTGAAAAAAGGAATGACATTCTTAACCTGATGAAATACATACCCGAGGAAAATAGTAAAGCCAAACAATTTTATGAACAAGCACTGAAGGAACCTGAACGGGATAATGATAGTACTGTTCATATGCATGACGAAGAAAAGCCATTTGTTTAAATGAAAATAAAAAAATGGCAAAATTTCATATTGAAACTAACGTGTACATATTAAGTTCAATTAAAGGAGTAATAAATTAGATTTCAATTTCAGTGAGAATAGAACATTGCAATATTCAATTCAAACATTTTCACTTTTTGTAAGTGTATAGTGTAAAATCTGCGTTACAACTAATAGTATGTAATATGTTAATTCATAATGCCTACAGTATAATATATATATTTTTTCAGTTAAAACAGCATTTACAATTCAATTGTTTATTTCTGTAAATGAAAAATGTAATATTCCATGATAAAATTAACACGTAAAAGTTTTACATTATCTATACTAATAATAAATCTGTAGCCGAAATTTTTCTGGTAATTTTCGATTTTCCAAAAATAACTGGTCCTAACATATATAATTAACCACCCTGAAACCGAAAATCGCTTTTTTGAAATTTTTGTTTGTATGTCTGTCTGTATGTTTGTTACCTTTTCACGCGATAATGGCTGAACCGATTTCGATGAAAATTAGAATATAAATTAAGTTCGTTGTAACTTAGATTGTAGGCTATATGGATTTCAAAATGCATTATTTAAAAGGAGGGGTTTTAATGGGGTTCTCAATTAAATAAATCGAAATATCTCGCTTATTATTGATTTTTGTGAAAAATGTTACATAACAAACATTTCTTTAAAAATCATTTCCGATACGTTTTATTCATTGAAAAAGTTTGATAGGACTGATATTTAATGAGATAAATCAGTTTTAAATTAAAATAACTGCCATCTAAGGCGGTGTAATGAAATAAACAAATGAATTCGTCTATAAGGGGCCTTGGACAACAACAATCGAAAGCTATGAATCATAGCCTACATAGAATGTTTCTGTGTTTGTATGAAGTAATATCGGAAACTAAATTAACCGATTTGTGTAATTAATAATTATTTCATCATTGGAAAGTGTAGTTTCTCTATATGGACATAATGCTATAATGTTATTACAGTAACTTCGGAGTGAATTGAGGACAGGTAAGATTAAAATAGGTTCTTATGCACAAACAACTTGATAGGTTAGTCTGTGTATTCGTTTCCTGTATTTCTTAAAATAATGTTTATCTCAGAGAATTAACGAACCACAAGAGTGTATTGATTTAGTATGCAGTAATAATATGTTAGCTTAGCATTCCATTATTTTATAATCCAAATTTTAACTATGTTCAATTAAATCGTGATAAAATACATAAAATACATATGCATTAAATGCAATGCAAAAAAATTGGGTAATGAGCCAAGCAGATTATGTTGCGCTGTTGTAAAATAAAATTTGTTCCTCCTGAGATTCAAGAGCCCCCATAACAAATTAAAAACTTACTTATCGGTGAACATCCGTTATCAACACATTTTTTATATAATATAATATAATATAATATAATATAATATAATATAATATAATATAATATAATATAATATAATATAATATAATATAATATAATATAATTTAAGTTATTTAAGTTATGTGAATGGTTCACAACCATAGTGGCCCAAGCGCCATTTACTGAATACGTAGAAAACAAGGGTTAAAATTAAGTTATTATCATAATTCAATGGAAACATATAGCAAGTAAAATAAAATATACACATTAAATCTAAATGATATGTCAGTCTTCATCAAACTATGGTTGCATGTAATAAAAATTAAGAAACATGTTAAAGGAATTGTCATTGCACCAAATGAGTGGTCTCTGGACCAAAATGATCGCATTTTAATTATTTACATACAATTTAAATTAAGTAACATATTAAACGATTTATCCTTCTATCAAACACGAATCTTCCCTGGATCAAATGTCATATTTTAATTATGTAATTACTTTATATTTATTTCTAACGGGTGCAGCGGAGCGCACGGGTACGGCGAGTTTAGTAATAAATACGTGGAACATTTTCTTGAGTTAACATAGCATACTTGAATCAACCAGTATAGGGAAATAATCTCTTTTTTTTTTCAAATCAAACTAAGCCATTTCTTAGTGCAATTTTAGAGCAATTTTGAAAAAAAAAACATGCGCCTATAAATTGTAAGATATAAACGTAAATGCCACAAATATTTCGAAATGTCCTATCTACATATCGTATGTTACGACGGATGTGGTACAACATAAATTACTCAAATAATCAGCTCCAAAATACTTATTTCAATTTTATTACTCTCCTGAAAAAAAAAAGAATTTTTTTGACTTAGTTGGTTTTGGCATCCATCTCTTCATTTAGAGAGTTGTTGTTTAGTCAACTTTCCGAAGACAAGTTTGAACCTCATAAGTGACACCAATAAGGCATCACTTGTAAGGCAGCAAGGCCAGGAGATAATGGGGTAGGATGACCAGTTCCTTTCCCCTCCATTGCATACAATCGCCAATTAGCTATATATTCCACTAATCAGATTTCAGAATTGGAGAGTTATATTTTTATTTAGATACTAATACGTCTAAAGTGACTTTCACGTCGAAGAAAATGTGGGAAAAGAAATTTGGCGAGGTATTTCACGATGACATATTTTATTGTGACATTACCGCGACAGTTTATTTGACTCCAAAGAAAAAAATCAAATTTAAAAATTGGTCGTGAAATTTTAAGAAAATTGTCACTATAAAATCACGGATCTGTACAGACCGAATATTATAATGCGGTATCCTAGCTTTACTTGTCTTCTGCAGAAAAGCGTAATGAGGATTTTATTGCCTTCAAAATTCCATATTTCTCGGCAGGTTTTGAACCTACCGCCTTCGGGCCTAATGCCATGGCGACCACTTGACCACCGAGAATGGTTTGAATGTTTTAGTGAATCTTGTTTTCTTGGTGAGTTACTAACAAGAGAGGCGCCTTGCAGAATATTTAGTGGTGGTGAAATAAGACGTCCAGACAACGAGCAGGGAGATCGAAGAAAGAGCAGAGACGGGCCACCCCTCAACCTGTGTAATTAACCTTGTCTCTACCCGTAGCCTCGTGTCTTTGATAAAATCCTCCGGGTTTAAGGGGAAGGGATCAAATATGCGGTCTAATAATACTCCTCCCTTCAGTTTCTAATCTTCTTCATCCAAAACTGGGTGTATAAAAACAAGAAACTCTTTTTTTAATAAAGAAACGAGAGCGGATTCAGCTCGCCAAGGAAATTAAATTCAGGAAAGTTTCAGTACCTCGTGACCATGAGCCCTAATTAGTTTTCTTGTCTTGCATGTAAAATCATACGATAACTTGTGTGGCTAAGACTGGTTATCGAAAAGTAAAGATTAATGTAACAGGAATAAAAACATTTATACACCGTCATTGGAATAGTTAGAGTAATAGTATTGTATTGTAGATTCTGGTTCGAAGTCCGAAATTAATATCTCATATTATATTCATATATATATACATATATATATATATATATATATATATATATATATACACACATACAGTCCACACCTGTGTGGAGTAACGGTTAGCGCGTCTAGCCGCGAAACCCGGTGGCCCGGGTTCGATTCCCGGTCGGGGCAAGTTACCTGGTTGAGGTTTTTTCCGGGGTTTTCCCTCAATCCAATATGAGCAAATGCTGGCTAACTGTCGGTGTTGGACCTCGGACTCATTTCACTGGCATTATCACCTTCATCTCATTCAGACGCTAAATAACTTAAGCTGTTGATACAGCGTCGTAAAATAACTTAACCTACAATATATATAATATAATTTTTTGTGTGGACTACTACGAACAATCGACGAAAGATACCTAGAGAAGAATAAAGAAGTGTATGTAGTATTTGTGGACCTAGATAGACGTTTGACAGAGTGGATTGGAACAAACTGATGGACATCCTGAAGAAAATAAATTTGGATTGGAAAGACAGGAGGCTTTCAATACCGGTAACTTATAGGCTACATGAAACGACGAGTCAAAGTCAGGATAGGAGAAGAGGATGCCCTTTATCACCTACCCTGTCCAACATCTACTTGGAGGATTTGGTGAAGAATTGTTTTCAAAACATGGGAGGGGTAAATGTAAGAGGAAGAAGAATAAAGTGCATAAGATTTGCTGATGATTTGGTTTTGTTAGCAGAAGAGGAGACGACATTAAGGAATATGCTACTGGAGCTAAATGACAACTGTGAGCAGTATGGGATGAAGATAAATGCAAACAAGACGAATATCATGGTTGTCACAATAAAAATAAAGAAGGTAAACTTGAGAATTCTAAATGAGGTAGTTGAGCAACTGAACAGCTTCATATAGTTGGGGTGTACATGAGCGGCAACCAGGAAGTCAAAAGAAGGATAGCAATGGCAAAGGAAGCTTTTAATAGAAAAAGAAGCATTTTCTGCGGACCTCTGGAAAAAGAACTAAAAAAGAAACTAGTGATTTGCTTTGTGTGGAAGAGAAACGAATAGAAGTATTTGAATTGTGGATATGGAGAAGAATGAAGCGTGTGAAGTGAACATACAGAGTAAGAAACGAAGCTGTGTTGGAAAAAGTGGATGAAGAAAGAATAATGCTGAAACTGACCAGAAAGAGGAAAAGGAATTGGCTGGGTCACTGGTTGAGAAGAAACTACCTAGAAGGAATGGTGAACGGGAGAAGAGTTCGGAGCAGAAGAAGATATCAGATGATAGACAACACTGAGATATGTGGATCATATGCGGAGACAAAGCGGCAGGCTGAAAATAGGAAAGATTGAAGAATGCTGGATTTGCAGTGAAATACTTGTCCTTGGGCAGAACACTATGAATGGATTATTATTATTATTATTATTATTATTATTATTATTATTATTATTATTATTATTATTATTATTATTATTATTATTATTTGTAATTGCAGTAACGTTTTAGATATCTAAAACTGTATTTTAATGCGTACTTTCGATCATTATGGAGCCTAGTTGAGATGTATAAAAGTTGGTTAATGGCCTAAATATTCGAAGTCTAGTTATAATGTATATATAATATATAATGTATGTTTTTGCAAGCATCATTATCATTTCAACGGACTCAACGTACCTATCTTGTGCGATAAATTTGCTAGAACGCTGTACGTATTAGGTAGAGAGTGAGATAGAGATACTATACCTCACTTGTTCTACTAACGGAGGCATCTTGAGGCAACAGTGTACTAGAGAACACCCGTAAGGTGGAATACTCTATAGCGAGAGCGAAAGTTTTGAAAAGCTATGTTGGAATCAGTCTCTGAGCAGTATTTAACTGCCGGTTTAGTCGTCTCAACCGGGGAAGGTGGAGTGAAATCTGTGTTACTCAATTGACCTAATAGCGCCCAGGCCCCTTGTATAATCTTAATGTGATATTCCTATGCAATGAAGATGCCTTGAACATAGAATGTATTATGCCTGTCATTTAATAACATTTGTAACCCTCTTTTGCAAATACAATATCTCTTTGATGTGATATAATAATGTAGTCTAGTTATTTAAAATTTCTTAGCGTTTTAAGTCTATCATAATCAAGATATATTTTTTGAAAGAAAATAGTATATTATTTTCGTATTTTGAGATATAAAACGTAGGCCTATCGTTTTTATTTATTACTAGAGCCCGGATGTTTAGGCATTTATTTTGGTTAAAATAGGCAGGCACTAAAAATAGTAAAAATAGGCAGTGAAATAGGCATTTATTATTCATGGAAACAGACAAAAAATAGACAAATACGTAATAAACTATCCAATACGATACTCACTTTCCTTGGTTACATGTCACAACAAGATGCTTTTTTTTAAGCTGTTAACTGTCATAGCGATCCGCCTATCAGAGAGAACGTTTTTCATAGTGGAAAAGGATCTTTCTACTTCTACTGAAGCGATTGGAGCGAACTTAAAACAACTTATTTCAGAAGGTTTGTCTCTACTTTCTTTCAGAGATCGGGAAAAACCGACTGTGTATTGTCTCAAAAAGAAGGTTGTGAGAAGGGATTAGAGACTTCAAAAAAGTAGGCAACGCGTGCGTGCAAGCGAGAACAGTAACGGGACCTGGAAACTTGCTTTTCATACTTCCCTCGTCCCCTTTCTTTCGCTGGTAAACCCCGAAATGACTTGAGCACTGATGGTTATACTGTTCAAACATCTTTGTTAAGTGACATAAAATATGGAATCGGTAGGGGAGAAAAGTTTACGACTTCTTGGAAAAACATGTATTGCTGAAGAATAAGATTCTCAGCAAATATTTGTGTGAGGTGAATATATATTTTTAATTTGTTCAACCGTTATTGTTTGCTTTTTTGTATAATTTATGTGCGGTTTATTTTAAAAGCATTAAAATATATAAAATATACAATAACGACGGAACAAATGCTAAAAACAAAGGCATTTAATCTTAAAATAGGCAACGGGAGCTAAAATAGGCAAGAAGGCAAAATAAAAATTGGGCCTATCGTCTCCAAATGTGTGGAAACTTGTTTATCTCTAATAGGTCTTTCATACATACACTCAGTTTAAATAGGCATTTTGCCTAACATCCGGGTTCTATTTATTACCATTTGTTTCTGTATACTAAACCACAATTAGGTTATCAGTACGTGCAATAATAATTTGTAGCTTCAAATTGGGTGCAGCAGTATTCAATTTGTATTGGAATTTGATGCGACTTTTTAATGGCCGGTAACATAATTATTTGAAATTCAATTTTATTGCTAATGTGGCGGTGGAAACTGCGCTATCGTCCTTAACTACATGTAAAATCAGTTTTATATAAATTTAAATAAATTTTCCCATATCAGTAAATTTTGGTTTATTTGCTGGTAAAATGTAAATAGATAAACTATGGTGAACTTACATGCTTATAAAATTCGTTTTAGTACAAGGTGGGTTAAAAATCGCTTTCTCCTGTATTCATTCTAGGTTTCATACTTATACACCTATACAGATGTCATAACTTGAACAAACGAGTAGCTGGTGTCATAGGACTATTCCTTTTCGAAGGAACGGTTACCAGCGACCGATATCTTCAGATGTTAGAAGTGATTATTCCTGAACTTGAAAACAACCCTCGTTCTGCCGATATGCAGTTGGTGTGACAACAGGATGGAGAACCACCTCATTTTGGTGTAGGGGTGAGAGACTTCTTGAACCAGCAATTCCATGAATGGATTGGCCGTCATGTCACAACAAAATGGCCACCCAGATCATGCGACCTGACACCATGTGATTTTTCGCTGTGGGGTATCCTGAAAAATGTATTTGCTCTGAAACCACAGGATCTGCATCATTGGCGAACAGCCATTCGTAAAAATCGATTAAAGTCGGCAGTCATGATTTGTCATCTGTAAATCAGTGAATAAACATTGTATAAAGAATAAAACTTATCGGAAATCATTTTTAAAGAAACTTTTGTTATGTAACATTTTTTTTACAAAAATCAATAATAAGCGATATATTTCAATTTATTTAATTCAGGCCCCCTTATAACCCCCTTTTAAATAAAGTATTTGGAATGCCATATAGCCCAAAATCTAAGTTACAATGAACTTAATTTATATTCCAATGTTCATATAAATCGGTTCAGCCGTTATCGCGTGAAAAGGTAACAAACATCCAGACATACAAACAGGATTTTCAAAAAAGCGATTTTCGATTTCAGGGTGATTAATTATATATGTTAGGACCAATTATTTTTGAAAAATCAGAGATTTCAGTGTACCTTAATTTACCATTTACTGGAATTAAATTGTAAAGGGTGTTAAAAGTGTTAAAATATGCACCGTAATGCAACTAAAGAACGAGGATGAATTTTATTGAACTGAATTTCTTAACTCCCGCTAATGATTTCCATCTTCACAAGTATAAGTTAGCACATTACAAGAATTAAGTATATTAGGTAGTTCACATGCGACCGTGTGGGGCGACGTATTGCCGTAGTCGCTAAATGTAGGAAATTTTGAATCAATTTCGGCGACAAATTTTGTAAAATACGATTAGCGATTTTTCTGCTGATTTTTATATTCGTCCACTTTTTCGTTTCTTTTAAATTAAAACATTCGACTGAAGGCATGGGTGCATGACTGAGTCGTCTAATGATTCATATGTGAAAGCCCTGATCTCATATATTTGTGATCAGTGATGAAAGATGTTGATTCAGTGATTCTCACGGGTTAGGTCTCTCTCTCAATGCTACTGCTGCAACACCCATAAATGATGGCAACTTTGACTGGCACGTGACGAGTCGCGAGTTCCAGCTAATTCTTGGTTCTTCCCCGCAGCGAGGAGATTTTCCACTTCGAACCGACCCGAGGCAGTTGAGTTTTGGAATTTTGTGCCTACAGTACGTAGTCTAATCCATCATGGCCAGGACCTATATTACGGAATGTGCGCTAGTTCGAATCCTCATGGGAAGGAATTTTTTCATAACATTTTGACCAAAGTATGGGACCGGTACCCACCCAGCAGTTTGTTGAATTTCAAAAGCTACGCTGGGTAACGAAATTCGGCTATAACGACTGGGGATATCATCGTGCTGGCCACACGATAATCCTTACTGGTTGGATGATCGTTTACCTCTACTTTGCATGTGAAAGTGAGGCGAGTAGTCGGTTGGTAAGCATTGGTTTTATATGAGCTGTCGCTCCGAGGATTGTTACAATAACTACTTGTTGAATTTCAAATTAATTCAAAAGAATCCGAGAGTTACTATTAATAATAATGCTGTTCAAGTAGGTCTATAGTCCTGCTATGAAACTATTCTACAATATGGTATATCGAAGAAAATAGGATTGTATCAAATAGTTCTGTACTCATGAAATTCATCGACAGCTTACCTCCGCCCACAGAAGTACTTGGCTCAATACTTTGATAAAACCACAATATTCCTGAAGTCAGCCTCCTGAGTCGTGATAATATAATATACTTTATGCTCGACCATGCCGAAATGTAGTAATTGCTAAGCTAACGTACTGCATACTAAATCAATACTCTCTCGTTGTTGTTAATTCTCTGAGATTAAAATGAGTGTGTACATAAATATTATTTTAAGAAATACAGAAAACGAATGTACAAAATAGCCTATCAAATTTTCTGTGCATAAGAATCTATTTTAATCTTACCTGTCCCCGATTTACTCAGAAGTTACTGTAATAACATTATAGCGTTATGTCCATCTAGAGAAACTACACTTTCCAATGGTGAAATAATAATTATACAAATCGGTTAATTTAGCTTCCGATATTACTTCATGCAAACACAGAAACATTCTCTGTAGGCTATGTTCAATAGCTTTCGATTGTTGTTGTCCAAGGCCCCTTATAGACGAAGTCATATGTTCTTATTACATTGCACCGTCTTAGATGGCGTTATTTTAATTTCTGGTAATTTTCGCTTTTCCAAAAATAATTGGTGTTAACATGTATAATTATTCATCCTGAGACCGAAAATCGATTTTTTGAAAGTTTTGTTTGTATGTCTACCTGCCTGTCCGTCTGGATGTTTGTTACCTTTTCACGCGATAATGGCTGAACGGATTTCGATGAAGATTGAAATATAAATTAAGTTCGTTGTAATTTAGATTTTAGGCTATATGGCATTCAAAATACTTCATTTAACGGGGCTTGAATTAAATAAATCGAAATATCTCACTTATTATTGCTTTTTTTTTTTCTGAAAACATGTTACGTAACAAAAGCTTCTTTAAAACTGATTTCCGATAAGTTTTATTATACGCAAAATTTTGATATGGCTGATATTTAATGATATACAAGACTTTTAAAATAACAATTCGATTATTCTCGGATATGCAATCGAAAGACAACTAGTGAAACGTCACGAAGGCTGGAAATCCACACTGTCGCAGAAGGTTATGTTCTATTACTATAATAATTAGCGTTAATTGTAAATAATATTCAAATAAATTCAATTTGTCATCTCGTTTTTCAATGTCGAATTCAATTTCAAGGTTATATCAATATTAACGTTTATCTTACACTCTAGATTATATCAAGGTCGTCGACATTCGTTTCCCGGAAAAAATCAATACTTTCGCGTCTGCACCCATCTCACAATTTATGAGGTAGGCTATTGCACTCACATAACAATAACATGAATATTTATGAATAATTTCAAGTTAGAAATAGAAGTCGTATGAAACTTGTCTATAATGGTAATTAAGACGCTCGTATGAAAATTATGAAACTCGCTTGCGCTCGTTTCATAAACATACTCGCGTCTTAATTACTACCATTATAGGCTCGTTGCATAATGTACTAATGATATCCTTATACATGATTATGATATAAGATGTATGTGCAGAGATACCAAGTGTGGTACAATATAGTGTATTTGTGCTCTAACTGTTACCTGCAGAATTTTTTCAGCACTATTCCTCATGTCACTGACTTTTTTCAAAGTGTAGAATTATATTGAACTTTAAATACATCTTGATTACACAACTTTTAACATTATATCACTTTGGAAAACGTATTTTGTTTCTTTCACGCGTTAAATTTTATGTTACCTTGTTAACATGTTTCGGCCTCCTGCTATTGGCCATCATCAGAACTGGTTGTTGCTGGTCTTGGGGCCCCCACAGGAAACAAAACAAAAGGCGCCAAGACCAGCAACAACCAGTTCTGATGATGGCCAATAGCAGGCCGAAACATGTTAACAAAGTAATATAAAATTTAACACGTGAAAGACACAAATACGTTTTCCAAAGTGAACTTTAAAAATAAAACTAAAGAGGTTAGCTGCTCCTTTTCAAAGATTATCCAATGAAATACTTTAAAAGTTGTGAGAAAAATAACACCATAACACGTTGTAATAAAAATGTACTCGGTACAAGACGCATAGAAGACGTCAGTATAACTGAGAAATTATTCCTAAAATTAATTTCCCCTCGTCTTGCAACTATCTCAGTTGATCAAGTAAACAGATTTTCTGTATTGGAATTTATTCAATAACTTCTTTCCTTTTATACAATTACTGCGATTTCTTGTTTTTTTCAATAGCTTTGATCGTTATGGAGAAAGTTGCTAAAAGAAGGAAATGGAGAAGAATCATAGAAAGAGAGTTTCCAAATAATAATGTTTGAAGATAATAGCACACGTACTAAGGGAAAAAAAGTAGGATTTCAAAGTAGGATATGTGTTTGCAGTTATTTCCAATACTGGTGACAGGGTTAGCCATATTGCACAGTAAACTACAAACCAAAATATAAATAAAACCAGGAAGAACTTACAACATATCGTAGAGATTCCAGAGACCACAGCGCTTCCCCTGCGGTTTTTACGCATAAAGGATCAACATTGTTTTGAATGCAGATTTACCTCTACTATCCTCACTCTCTATACCATACACATGTTCATAGCCACCATTATGCGTAAAAACCATGAAGACTCGATTCAGTAAAATATAGAAATGTTACAAGTTTCAGATAATAAACATAATAATATCATCACTGTCATTATCGTGGTATTTAAAGCCATTATTGCCAACATCGTTATCACGATTACGAGCATTATATAGTGATCATTATTTTTATCATTACAATCACGAACACGAACATCATCGTAATCGCTCTCTTTGTCCTAACGATCAGGAAGTTCATTATCGTCCTTATCAATATTTTAGAATCGTCAGCCTCCTGATCATTATCTTCATTATCACTATCACCAGCATTTGCATAGTGATCATTGTCTTTATCGTCAAGATCGTGATCATTATCGCCCTGATCATTACCTTCATCAGGATCATGAGTATTACCATGGTGATCACTGTACTTATCACGATCACGAGCTTTATGATTCTTATCATTGTCATAATTACGATCATGAGGATCATCATTTTGACCATTGCCTTTATCTTTATTATCAAGAGCATTATAATTGTAATCGTTTTTCTTCATATTTACGATAATTATCACAATCTTTATCATTACAATCTTGAGAAATATCATCGCCCTGATAATCACGATCATGAGCATTATTATAGAGACCATCGTCTTTATCGCCAAGGTAACAAGCTTTATTATTATCATCAAGATCATAAGTATTACTACAGTATTCTTTGTCTTTATCATCACGATCACAAGCATTATTATAGAAAATATTGTCTTTATTGTCACGATCACAAGCATTATAGAAAATATTGTCTTTATCATCACGATCACAACATTGTTATAGAAAATATTTTCTTTATAGTCACTATCACAAGCATTATTATAGAAAATATTGTCTTTATCGTCACTATCACAAGCATTATTATAGAAACTATCGTCTTTATCGTTACTATCACAAGCATTACTACAGAAAATATTGTCTTTATCGTCACGATCACAAGCATTATTATAGAAAATATTGTCCTTATCGTCACTATCACAAGCTTTATTATAGAAAATATTGTCCTTATCGTCACTATCAAAAGCATTATTATAGAAAATATTGTCTTTATCGTCACCATCACAAGCATTATTATAGGAACTATCGTCTTTATCGTCACTATCACAAGCATTATTATAGGGAATATTTTCTTTATGATCACGATCACAAGCATTATTATAGGGACCAGTGTCTGTATCATCACTATCATAAGCGTTATTATAGAAACTATTGTCTTTATGGTCACTATCACAAGCATTATTATAGAGACTATTTTCTTCATCATTATCACAAGCATTATTATAGAAACTATCGTCTTTATCATCACGATCACAAGCATTATTACAGAAAATATTGTCTTTATCACCAAGATCACAAGCATTATTATAGAAAATATGTCTTTATCGTCACAATCAGAAGCATTATTATAGAAACTATCGTCTTTATCGTCACTATCACAAGCATTATTATAGGAACTATCGTCTTTATCATCACGATCACAAGCATTATTATAGAAAATATTGTCTTTTTCATCACGATCACAAGCATTATTATAGAAAATATTGTCTTTATCATCACTATCACAAGCATTATTATAGGGACTATTTTCTTCATGATCACGATCACAAGCATTATTATAGGGATCAATGCCTTAATCATCACTATCATAAGCGTTATTATAGAAACTATTGTCTTTATCGTCACTATCACAAGCATTATTATAGAGACTATTTTCTTTATCATCATTATCACAAGCATTAATATAGGAACCTTTGCCTTTATCATCACATTCACAAGCGTTATTATAGGGACTATTTTCTTTATCATCACGATCACAAACATTATTGTGGAGACCATTGGCTTTATCATCGCAATAGCAAACATTACTTCAGAGACTATTGTCTTTTTCATCACCATCACAAGTATTATTATAGGGACCATTGTCTTTATCGTGACTATCACAAGCATTATTATAGAGACTATTTTCTTTATCATTACTATCACAAACATTATTATAGGGACCATTGTCTTTATCATCATGATCACATGCTTTATTATAGACAACTGCCATCATGATCACAAGCATTATTGTAGATTTCATAAGGGCTATTATAGGGATCATTGTAATTATAATCACTGTTACAAGCAACACTTTAAGAACCATTGCCTTTATCATCACGATCACAAACATTATTATAGTGTGCATTGTATTTATAATCATGATGACAAACATTATTATGTATCTAGAGACCATTACCTTTATCACGACTGTCACGAACAATATCATAGTTATCATTGTCATCATCACGACCACTAGTATTATATGCATAGAGATCATTGCCTTTATCGTCTCAGCGACGAGCATTATAACTGTGATCACTGTCCTTATCTTCGTCATCGCTATTTTTGTCATCACGATTATGAGGATCATTATCTTTCTGTTCATTATCTTTATCAGCGCCACAGGCATTATTATAGTGATCATTAGCTTCATCATTATCAGGCACTGATTTTCGGTCCCATACTGACCGTGATGTACTGTACGTCAGTTTCAGGGAGGTCATTGAAATCATTGCTACGCTCGCTCTCTCCGTAAGCCAAGGGACTGACGTCTTCTCGCTGTGTATGAACCGAAAATCTGCTGTTTGATCATTATCATTTTAATCACTGTAATAACCACAATCATAAGGAACATTATATTTAGCATTATAATCATGAGCATTATCATCGTAATCGTCGCTATTATAGCTTCCATTATTGTCCTCATTACTATGATCATCCTACTTATATTATTTACATCTGCGTTTAGATTATGCACTAACAGTGAACGTTAAGAAATACTTAACACATTATATCATGCAATTTTTTTACAATGTGAATTCAGCCGAATTAATGAAAGATAAATAAACTATTTATAACTTTGATTATATTTCAAATAATCGACAATATTGGTAAGTAGTATAAAAGCATTCTGCTGGAATAATACACTATATCTCTATACATACTCTCATACACAAAGTTTCTTTAAATATTTCACATCAGTCCGAAGCAATCATAGTAGCTATATATACAGAGTCAACTGTAAGTAATGTCATAAATTTCAGGGAGTTATTCTTTGACATATTTGAAGCAAAAAAGTTTAATACAATTTTCCTCGTTTTTGCTTTCTTTTGGAGATAAAAATTATTTTATATGAAACATTTCATAGCGTGATTTGAGAAAGCCATTCACTGAATTCCCAATATGCTCAATCAATTTAGGAGAACAGTGTATTATCATAATATATTATTGAAAGAATTTTATTTTTTTGCCCTTTAAATTGCAGAATTTGATCTGAATAAATGTAACATTGTAATAGTATATTACAATAAAAGTTGGAAAGTGATTTTTTACAAAATCGATAATAAGTTTGGAAGACGAACGAGTTTTTCAGTTTCTAAGATTTTGTAATACACTTAACAAACGTGTATTATACTGTATTATTTTGCACCATAGTATATTTTGAAAGTAATATTTTAGAAAATCTTAATACACAGTACGTACAGTACATTACACTATGAACTGCTGACTGATGGTTAGCAGTCTAGCCAACGTACAAACTCCACTATCAACGTCAATGTGGAGGAACAAAAATGATTCAGGTACTTGTAATATTTCGTGTTCAATTGGAATAATTTTTATTTTATTTTTTAAGTGAAGTTTGAATTGTTTAAATGTAGTTCACTACATTTCAAATGCAGTGATTTGTTTCCTATAATGTAATATAATAACACTGCCTTTTGCGTATGAAGGAAACCATTTTTCATAACATAAAACTATACTGAAATAGACCCATTACAGTGCACTTATTGTTATTTAGTTATCATTGCAGTGCAGTTTTACGAAGGCCTTGGAATAATATTGCTCTAAACTTTCAATACAAAATATATTGTATTTGCAATTTTAAAAATATACTTATGCAAGAAATGTTGTACAATAAACGTTTGTGAAGTGCATTACAAAATCTCAGAAATTTAAAAACTCGTTCTGCTCATTTTTCAAACTGTTCCTCGATTTTGTAAAAAGAAAAAAAAAAACACTTCCCAACCTTGTATCGTAATATACTATTTCACAACTAAAAGTTACATTTATTCTAATGAAATTTCTGCACATTTAAAGTAAAAAAACTAAAATGTTTTCAATCATTTATTATCATATTGCACTACTCTATTAAAATGGCTGAGCATATTGGGAATAAAATAAATGGTTTTCCCACAACACGCTATGAAATATTTCGTATAAAAATTTTTATCTCCGAAAGGAAGCCAAAAGAGCAAAATTGTATCAAACTTGTTTGTTTGAAATATCTCAAAGAATAACCCCCTGGAATTAATAACATTACTAACTGTTCACTTTGTATATTTCAATTTTCCTGAGAGTAGGCTGTATAATTAGGGTCTATATAAAGTAGAGATGGGAAAACTTATTTTCTTGTAACAGTTCCAACTGTTCCAGTTCCTTGAAAATACTAGGTTCCAAATAACAGTTCCGAAATAACAGCACCATAATTATGTAACTTGTGTGTAACTATAAGGTGCACAGTGGTATCTTGGAACCGCACGGTTGACTAGTATCTGATGGAACTGTAGTATTTTGGAACAGGCACATACTACTAGTATGTAATGTAACAGTGGTATTTTGGAACATACACGTACGACTAGTACGTAATGTAACAGTGGTATTTAGGACGCTAAATGATCACATACTTCCCTGTATGCCTTGTAATGCAGTATGTCATAGTGAGTCGAGATGTAAATTCGTGGGAAAGAAATGTTTTCTAATGCCAAATTGAATTCGTAGATCAGGTTTGTTCGAAGCAGAAAATGTAATGCAATTTTAAATTATTTATAAATTTTATTGGTCACGAAATCGAAGTGGATCCCAATGGTAAATAAAACTTAATAGCCACCGACGTAGCTCAGTCGGCTAAGGCACTGACCTGATGGACTTTCCATCCTGTATAGCTCTTAGGGCTCCCTGAAGATCTTCTGCTGTCAAGCTGCCTCTGTTTGTCTTACGCCTGTATTTGCTAACCATCTCAAGGAAATGCAAAAATAAATAAATAGATGACTAGATACACAGATACATAATTAAATAATTAACTAATGAATAAATAATTAATAAAAATAAGTAAGTAATATTAAACGCATGAACTATTAAGAATAAAACTAAATCACTTGACATAATGCATTAGATGCATTTCGAAATGTTATATTCACACGAAGGTAATACCGGTATAGTGAAGGTAATGGCGGTCAGTTGACCGGTACTGCATTTGTAAAAATGCAACCATAAATTAATGAATGTAGGTACCAATATCAAACTGTTACTCATTGACTAGCAACATGTAAGGGTATATTCCTAGTGTGAAATTATTAAATAAAACAAGATTAATTACTTACAGCAGCAGCCTGAAGTTCCTTTTGATTTACAAGAATATCAATGAAAACATACAAGCACTCCTCGTAATAGCTAGGCTTCAACTACTACAAAAAGAGTCTTGCACATAGTTAATGTCATTCTTCCAAAAGTGCAGCACCAGTCGGAAGACAAAATCGAATTATTGTTTTGGAGATAAAGAGGTGACCGGCATTCCCAACTGACCGGGCTTACCTGCAGCTCCCCTATGTACAGCTTACAGCAGTAAAATTTTTGGAAGAAATATATATATATATATATATATATATATATATATATATTTGTGTGTGTGTGAGAATCATATTTTATTTCAATTTAAATATCTTCATGGAATCAGTGTAATCTAGACTGTATTATTATTTATAAACATACAAATTAATGCGTGTATCATTGTTAGTGATACCATTCACATTATTAAGTAAATAATAATTAGTTCATTTGTAACATGGCTCAAAAACATATCTTAAAGAAATAAGTTAATATTAATCTGAATCATTTACAATATTGGTTTCAAGTCGATGTGCAAATCAAATTGTCTTTGCCAAGCCATAGAATAATTCTCGGATTCAAATTGTAGACACCGTGGAGGTGCTGTGGACTCCGTGGAATCTGAAAATTGAATTTGTTTTATTGCTCGTAGCACACGAAGATTTAGACATGGCCACAAACACATCTGACTTATCCTTCACAACTACAACCAATACCTATCAAAAAATTAATCTTCTAACAATTTAAGTTGTTGCCGTTTTTAGGCTAAAAAAATGACGGGTTTCGAGAGAATGACCCAAATGGTGAATGCCTGTTGGATTGCGACCAGACTGCACGTAGCACACCAGTGTCAAGAGAAGTTATCTTCTCTAGCCGTACCCGTGCGGTCCGCTGCACCTGTTAGAAATAAATATAAAGTAATCACATAATTAAAATAGGGCGTTTGATCCAGGGAACATTCGTGTTTGTTAGAAGGATAAATCGTTTAATATGTTACTTAATTTAAATTGTATTTAAATAATTAAAACGCGATCATTTTGGTCCAGAGAGCACTCATTTGGTGCAATGATAATTCCTTTAATATGTTTCTAATTTGTTATTACATGCAACCATAGTTTAATGAAGATTGACATATCATTTAGTTTTAATGTGTAAAATTTATATTACTTGCTATATTTTTCCGTTTAATTATCGTAATAACTTAATTTGAATCATTGTTTTCTACGTCTTCAGTAAATGGCGCTTGGCACACTATGGTTCTGAACCCTTCAAATAACTTAAATAGTGATACAGCATAAACAGTGATGTGTAATTATATTTCTTTTTTTCGAAAATGTAAGAATTCACGATCTCCTATGTACCATTGCCATGGAATGAATAAATGTGTTATCTCTTCCTACTAAAAAATTTTATATTTTGCACATAGGAATTACTGCAGGAACAACAACGCTATAATCTGAGGCAGCGGTGAAAATGTATTTTATTGTTATTTTAAAAGTCTTGTATATATTAAATATCAGTCCTATCAAAATTTTGCATAGAATAAAGCTTATCGGAAATCGTTTTAAAGAAGCTTTTGTTATGTAACATTTTTTTTTTTTCAGAAAAAAGCAATAATAAGTGAGATATTTCGATCTATTTAATTCAGGCCCTGTTAAATGAAGTGATTTGAATGCCATATAGCCTAAAATCTAAATTACAACGAACTTAATTTATATTCCAATTTCCATCAAAATCCGTTCAGCCATTATTGCGTGAAAAGGTAACAAACATCCAGACAGACAGGCAGACAGATAGACAGACAGACATACAAACAAAAATTTCAAAAAAGCGATTTTCGGTGTCTGGATGAATAATTATTATACATGTTAGCACCAATTATTTTTGGAAAAGCGAAAATTACCAGAAAAATTTCGGTTACATATTTATTATTGGTATATATTATATTATATTATATTATATTATATTATATTATATTATATTATATTATATTATATTATATTATATTATATTATATTATATTATATTATATTATATTGTATTATATTATATAAAAAATGCGTTGATAACGGATGTACTCCGATAAGTAAGTTTTTAATTTGTTGTGGGGGGCCCTTGAATCTCAGAAGGAACAACTTTTACAACAGCGCAACATAATCTGCTTGGCTCATTACCCAATTTCTTTTTTTGCATTGGATTTATTGCATATATATTTTATGTATTTTAACACGATACAATTGAGCATAGTTAAAATTTGAATTATTAAATAATAGATTGCTAAGCTAAAATACTATTACTGCATACTAAATCAATACTCTCTCGTTGTTCGTTAATTCTCTGAGATTAAAATGAGGGTGTACATAAATATTATTTTAAGAAATACAGAAAACGAATGTACAAAATAGCCTAACAAATTTTCTATGCACAAGAAGCTATTTTAATCTTACCTCTCCTCGATTTACTCAGAAGTTACTGTAATAACATTATAGCGTTATGTCCATCTAGAAAAACTACACTTTCCAACGGTGAAATAATAATTAATTATACAAATCGGTTAATTTAGCTTCCGATATTACTTCATACAAACACAGAAACATTCCCTGTAGGCTATGTTCAATAGCTTTCGATTGCTGTTGTCCAAGGCCCCTTATAGACAAAGTCATTTGTTCTTACTACATTGCACCGTCTTACATGGCGTTATTTTAATTTTAAAACTCATTTGTCTCATTAAATATCAGTCCTATCAAAATTTTGTAAAGAATAAAACTTATCGAAAATCATTTTAAAGAAACTTTTGTTATGTAATATTTTTTTTTTACAAAAATCAATAATAAGCGAGATTTTTCAATTTATTTAATTCAGGTCCCCTTATAACCCCCGTTTTAAATAAAGTATTTTGAATGCCATATAGCCTAAAATCTAAGTTACAACGAACTCAATTTATATTCCAATGTTCATATAAATCGGTTCAGCAGTTATCGCGTGGAAAGGTAACAAACATCCAGACATACAAACAGAATTTTCAAAAAAGCGATTTTCGGTTTCAGGGTGATTAATTATATATGTTAGGACCAATTATTTTTGGAAAATCGAAAATTACCAGAAAAATTTCGGCTTCAGATTTATTATTAGTATAGACTATAGACCATAAAACTAATGTCATGTGTGCTGAAATTCTTAGTTTCTAAGTTATTATTTCAGTAAGATTTCAGTGCACCTCAATTTACCATTTACTGGAATTAAATTGTAAAGAGTGTTAAAAGTGTTAAAATATGCACCGTAATGCAACTAAAGAACTAGGATGAATTTATTGAACTGAATTTCTTAACTCCCGCTAATCTTCACAAGTATAATTTAGCACATTACAAGAATTAAGTATATTAGGTAGTTCACATGTGACCGTATGGGGCGACGTATTGCCATAGTCGCTAAATGTAGGAAATTTTGAATCAATCTCGGCGACAAATTTTGTAAAATACGATTAGCGATTTCTCTGCCGATTTTTATATTCGTCCACTTTTTCGTTTCTTTTAAATTAAAACATTCGACTGAAGCCATGCACTTCTCAGTTTTAGAAGAAGGCATGGGTACATGACTGAGTCGTCTAATGATTCATATGTGAAAGCCCTGATCTCATATTTGTGATCAGTGATCAGGGGTGAAAGATGCTGATTCAGTGATTCTCACGGGTTAGGTCTCTCTCTCAGTGCTATTGCTCCACCACCCATAAACGGTGGCAACTTTGATTGTCACGTGACCAGTCGTGAGCTCCAACTAATTCTTGGTTCTTGCCCGCAGCGCTGAGATTTTTCACTTCGAACCGACCCGAGGCAGTTGAGTTTTGGAATTTTGTGCCGACAGTTCATGTGAAGAAAATGAGACTGTAGTCTTAGCTGGTTTTAATATATTCTAATATATGAAGAGTCCAGTGAAAGAATGATGAATGTCACTTTCTTGTCGAAAATGAACCAAGACTCTCAATGCATAGCTTAAGACATATAGAATGTACATACAGAGTTATATGGCATTAACACTGATAGTCATTGACCAGTAAAGATCGGAAAATCACAGTTAAGCTTTGAGCGCTAAGCATTTGAAACTTTCAATTGCTTCTCCTGCAAAATGTATTCCAAATGACATCCATCATTCTTGCAGTGGACTCTTCATATAAGATATGAAAAGTGTTAGATTTCACAAAAAAAAAGTTGTGGTCAAACGCTTGGGTGAAAATTTCCACACTTACAATTCGCCAGGAAGTGTAGTGTCAATGGTTGGATCAAGTTTAGTGTATTCACAATCAGCTGTTTCCACACCTTCCACCTCAACATCATAGTCGTCAACACTACAACCAGACTCCGCAGAAGAGGGTGACGACGAGGAAATTATATTTTTCTCCGCATATGTATGTTTTTCTTATTTTTATTTACTGATATTTATTATTAATTTTTAGCGACATTTCTGGGGATTTTTAAACAAACTTTGGAGAGATTTAGCTATTTGTTGAAAAGTTAGCGAAATTGTAGGGAGGTATTTTGACAACAGTGACTTGAGATCCCACACAGGATTTGCTTCAAGGTTTTGGTAGTGACCATAGATTATACACAGAAAAATAGGGATGGGAAAGTTGTTATTTTCTCGTAACAGTTCCAACCGTTCCAGTTCCATAAAAATACCAGGTTCCAAATAACAGTTCCGAAATAACAGTACCACGATATATTGTATAGCCTCCTGATAGTGCTGTATTGTCTCATAATAATCTCTTTCTATTATCTAACATTATTTGAAATATATTAACATCTATGTATTTTAGCTTAATTCTGCTACATAGTTTGTATTTCAGTGTTTAATTAATAGTTCGTAGTATTTTGTTGTTTAATTCGTAAATAACTCTTGTATACATGTAGCTCTTATCTAAATCAAATTGTTGAGTTCTTTGTAAGTTGATACATATGTATGTATACTTTTTGCTGATTGAGTGGAAGAGAAAGCCTTACGGCCTTAACTCTACCAGCTAAAATAAATCATTATTATTATTATTATTATTATTATTATTATTATTATTATTATTATTATTATTATTATTATAGCCTACGCTGAAGTTCAGCACCGAATCGAATCCCTCTCTCCCATTGTTTTCCCTTTTGTGGTTTGACTCCATGTTGTTACCATAACAGATAAATTCTGAAGGATCAAAAATTAATCTTTACATTATATGTAGGCCTATGTATGTGGAAACTGCAGCAAAATAAAACACACCAGGAATGCACGAAACTCCTCCAGAGTCAAGTCCCTAAATTCAGTTCTGTCATTCTGTGAAGAGTCTGATACAATTTATTTATGTTAAACCCCTTTAGTCAAAGTAGTTTATGCAAACATTTGGGTAAAAAATGACAAAAGTATAGGTCGAAGGCCATGAGAAAGTCTAGAAGTCATACTGACAGTATTGGCACCACGAGTCCATGATACCAGTTACGTTATATTTATGCACGACGCCAGTTCAGGATTAAAAGTTGGTATTGATTTTGTTCCTGAAAATTGTTAAAAGTAGCCAGATCTAGTGACAAAGTCGCTAAATTGACAACACTGCAGTGCCAAAGACATTCCGTTCTGTGGAACCGGTCTTGTCATCGTTGCTTACGAGACTCTTAAGCAACGGTTGTCATAATGTAGTTCCATAACACCGAGTATTTTGTGACAGCAAGTATTTTATATAACAAGTACCGGGTACAGTACTACTAGTATGTAATGTAACAGTGGAGTTTTGGAACAGGCCGTTACGTTATTTTATAGTCATAACTCATAATGTAGTTCCATAACATCGAGTATTTTGTAACAGCAAGTATTTTGGAACTGCAAGTATTTTGTATAACTTCTAGTATGTAATGTAACAGAGGTATTTAGGAACATGGACGTACGTACTACTAGTATGTAATATAAGAGTAGTGTTTAGGACGCTAAATGATCACATACTTCCCTGTATGCCGTGTGATGTAGTATGATGTTATAATGAGTCGAGATGTGAATTTGTGGAAAGGAAATCTTTTCTAATGCTAAATTGAATTCGTAGATCAGGTTTGTTCGAAGCAGGAAATGTAATGTAATTTTAAATTATTTATAAATTGGTCACGAAATCGAAGTGGATCCCAATGGTAAATAAAACCTAACCTATTCTTCCTCTTCTGCTTAGCTGAAGGTCAAAATAGTATTCAATTTCTCCAAAAATTAGTAAATAAAAGCTATAATCAATTCGACCGTGCTAAAATTCATATTAATACCGTCATGAAGAGTAATAATCTCATTGTAATGAAATATTAAAATTTACCGTTCTACTTTTTTTTAATAAAAGAACATCAACAATATAGTCATGCTTCAACAGATTTTAGTTTAATTTTAAGAATTGGTATTGAAACAAAATTTAAAATATTTTGAAATAAAACATAACCTATATATTTTCATCTCCCTTCACAAATGCACAATGTAGTTATAGGGATTATGTTATATGATAGAATCCTATACTCAGTAACATCAGTTCCAAAGGTATGAATTCTTTAAGATTGTTTGAACCAAAATGCAACACTGTTACAGTATTTAATCATAGTAGTAATTTAGGCCCAAGAATATATAACAAATTTATATTTAAATATCCTAATCTTGTCAATTCTAATAGTTCTAGTATTAAATTTAAAAGTTATGTATGGATTTTATAAAAATTGAAAAATTGTAAATTTAAATTTATATAGGTAGGCTACTATAATTGCATAGTAGACATAAGACAAATTGTATTGTAAAAGTAAAAGTAAAGGTATCCCCGTAACATGCCATGAAGACACTTGGGGGGCATGGAGGTAGAGCCCCATGCTTTCCATGACCTCGGCACTAGAATGAGGTGGTGTGGTCGGCACCACGCTCTGGCCGCCTTTTTACCCCCGGGAAAGACCCGGTACTCAATTTTATAGGAGGATGAGTGAACCTCGGGGCTATTCTGAATGTTTGGCAACGAGAAAAAGTCCTGTTACCACCTGGGATCGAACCCCGGACCTTCCAGTCCGTAGCCAGCTGCTCTACCAACTGAGCTTATTAATTTCAATTCAGGAATCCGCCCCTGAGCACGAGTTCTACTCTTTCAGGGGCGAGCTAAAGTTTTTCTGTATATATTATATTTTATGTTACATTTATTAGCAAAATAATATAATAATAAATATATAAATATGCCAACAGTAAATTTTACACTAGTTATTTTTAGTTTTCCCTTCTACTGTTACCCAGAAAATTTAATACAACTCCCTTGAATGCAATCCAACAAAGATTCGAAGTGAAAGATAAATAGTAAAGATATGAAGAGTATTTAAAAAAAAAATGTACACATTATCTTGAAAGTAATGTTATTGAGTATAGGAATCTATCAAACAATTATTAACGTAATGCATGTATTAGAGTATAGTAACTACATTGTGAATTTTATCAAGGGAGATGAAAATATATAGGTTATATTTTATTTTCAAATATAGATGTTTGACCCCACCCAATATTTTCTAAAATTTGGCGCCACTGCTTTCAATAATGCCAAACATGTTCCGTTCTGTGTAAAAGGCGTTGTCATAATGTAGTTCCAAAATGAAACGAGTATTTTGTAACAGCAAGTATTTCGTACTAGCGTTATTTTGGAACGTAGTATTCCAAGGTGCTGTTACGTTTTGGAACAGTTCCAAGCAAGGAACGGGTCCAAAATAACCGTTACGTTATTTTTTTCCCACGTCTAATATAAAGTATGCTACCCACATAGTTCGAATTATAAAACAGCTATGAATTTCTTGTGAAGAAAGTCTACTTTCAACACGAATAACATAGGATGAAGAACTTCAAAGGCGAAGTGAAACACTACACAAAATATATACTTCTTGTATTCCATGTGTCACTGCCAGCATATTGCTTTGTCTGCGTCCGCATGCAGCCAATTTAGCTGCATCGATTCCTCCACCCCATAGCCGCTTTACTTCTTTCATCGCAGCCTCTTCTGCTCCGCGTCTGCTACTCATCTTTAAAGATGTTGCTCTTCACCTTGTTCCTTTGCCTCTACTATTGTAGGTATAAAAAGTAGATTCCGACAGGAATGTTTTATGAAGCTTAAAATAGAAGCGACCTCGATTATAGAATCCCTTTAAGGAACGGAAGAGCGTGGATGTATCTTGTTGGTCTAATAGTTTATCATCCTTTCCTTTGAATCCATGGTTCATTGGAGAAAAATCTTGGCTAGAGAAATAGATTTATAAAAAACAATAAAATTATTGGTATTAATCCTACATCTTGATTACTTATTTACTTACTTAGAAATGGCTTTTAGAGGACCCGGAGTTTCATTGTCGCCCTTATACAGGGACATACTTAAATTTTTATTGTACCCGAGTTTTTGAATGTACTTCACTCCCACCCCTTCTACTAATGAACTTCCAAATGTCTTCCACACAGAACCGAGGCTACACATAGTAAGCAGTACTGAGTTAGTGAGTATAGTACGTTCCAGAAATATGTTCGCGTTTTCCAGTGACGAAAGAGATTTCAATATTGAATCATATTTTCGCACAGGTACTGTCCGTTTGCCTACGTCGCATCCCGATTTCCCCCACCTGCTTCTGTTCGCCCCTCTGTAAAAGCTGGGCTGTCTTAGCTCTTTTCTGAAAACATTAATTTCTGTTAGGAATTGGACGTTTACTTAATATTATACAACTGTTTAAAATAACTTAAATAGAAGGGCCTCGTTAAGTAATTAACTGTCACGTGATTTCCCCCCTTTCTACGATCCTGCGGCATAACCACTTGGACGGACAGTAGATAGCATGTCTGAGTAATTTTATCTGTGCAGGTCGGGCAGAAATGAAGTTTGAATTTACAGTTCGTAAGGTACTCTTTTATAGAGTAGATACAGAATTATTTCAACATGAGTTGCTAGTAGGAAGGACAAAACTGGAAATTGGAATGAGATGCAATAGTCTATAGTGCGATGATATGCACAAAAGAACTGAAGCCTGTATCGAAATGAACGGCCACCATTTTCAAAAATGTGTTTAAATACTCATATTATGATTATTTTTCAATTTAATTTTTTCTATATATTGTACGCTAATGTGCTATAGACAGTATACGCAAGTAAAAAAGTCTGAGGTTTGGGAATTCTTTGTGCAGAGTGGGGGGCCAACATTCAACATTATAACATCTGTAATCGTCTTTACCGTATTAATGATATCCATCTTAACTTTGTAAGGAACCTGCACCTTGAACAGCAACTGAGTCTACGTAGACTAAACAGCAATAAGTCTTCTATTGCTCCCAACACTAAAGGTCGACAATTGAGGGAGATCTTGCGGAACAGAAGTTTTGAATCATGGTGTAAATTACCTCATAATGGCAAAGGTGTTATCCTGTATTCTGAGTGCCCCACGACAAATTTCTGGATGTCATCAAAAACAAATTTATCAATTTCAGAATACATTAATGCAATTAAAATGTCCATCTGCAGTTAGATCTGTGTCCGGCAGAAGTTTTAACACAACCCGTTGTCGCTATCCCGGCTGCAACGAGACGGAAACTCTTGGTCACGTGTTGGGATTCTGTCGAAAAACGGAGCTGCTGCGCAACAATCGACACCATAAGGCCAGGACCGGTATTGCTGATGTCCTCAAGCGTCGTAGATGGGAGGTACACGAGGAGATCCACTGCGTTTCATCTTTAGATTCGAACAGAAGAGCAGATATTGTAGCCATCCACAGGACTCAATCTAAGGGAATAGTTCTTGATCCTACAATCCGGTTTGAGAGGGATGCCCTGCAGGCACAACACGTTGATGAGGAGAAGAAATCCATTTATGAGCCCTGCATCCCTAAGTGAGAAATATAACATTCCCACTAGTCAGTGGAGTGTTTCTGGTTTTTTGTTTGGCGCACGTGGCACACTTCCTAAATTCACATGTAATATTTTAAAAGCACTCGGTTTCCAATTCTTTGAGATTCAAAAAATCTTGTTGAATATTCTTAAGGATTCAATCCAAATATTACATTACCATTTATATTTTGACCATTGATGATTCTGTTGGGTTTGCATTTCTCTGGATTTTTTACTAAACAATTCCTGTCTTTCTAAATTATTCTGTAGTGCTTTTATTCTGGATCTGGACCGTCATTGAGGGCAGATAATTTCGTTTAAAATTTATCTCTCTACACTGCATAATGAATACGCTCGCATGGATAACTCAGTTCGTGAGTAAAAACACTTATTCTTAATACAGTACTGTATTTTTATTAAACAAAAACCTAATGAAAATGATCGAACTCAAAATCGCGATATTTCTTAGTTTACGTAAATGGATGAACTACTTTTCTTCCCTCCTATACCTAGTAAAGTGATCTGTTTGTGTTTTACGCCAGTATCATCGAAATACAATCGTGGAAGGGGATAGCAAACTGCTTCCGGTTCTCTAAAGGTATAGCCAGGTTAATATTAAAAATGTCAGTAAAAATAAAATGCTGTTCCTGTATAAGCTCTCATCTACGTCTCGACCTCCCCAAGGGTCTTTTTACTTCCAGTCTTCTAACTAGCACTCTATATGCATGCTCATCTCAAAAGTCTGGATTTAATGTTCCTAATTATGTTAGGAAAGAACTAAGGAAGAGACTAGTAAGGTGCTTTGTATGGAGTGTAGCATTGTATGGAGCAGAAACATGGACATTACGACGAAGTGAAGAGAAGCTAATAGAAGCATTTGGAATGTGGATATGGAGAACGATAGAGCGTGTGAAGTGGACAGACAGAGTAAGAAACGAAGCTGTGTTAGAGTGGATTAAGAAAGAATGATGTTGAAACTTATCAGAAAGAGGAAAAGGAATTGGCTGGGTCACTGGTTCAGAAGAAACTGCCTTCTGAAGAATGCTCTGGAAGGAATGGTGAACGGGAAAAGAGTTCGTGGCACATGAGGATATCCTATGATATACGACATTAAGATATATGGATCATATTAAGAGACAGAAAGGGAGGCAGAAAATAGGAAAGACTGGAGAATGCTGGGTATACAGGGAAATACATGCCTTGCGCAGAACATTATGAATGAATGAATGAATTATGGTTTGGACATCTGGCTAGAATGAGAGATTTGAGGAAAGTGAAAGAAGAATTCGAATCAAGAGTAGAAGGTAAAAGGAGGAGGGTACACCAAGAATAGAATGGGAACAATACGTTAATGATGTGGTGAGGCGAAGAGGGAAGGAAATCCGGGAAATAAGAAGATTGGCATTGGACCGCGAGAGATATAAGAAATGGGTGGAGGACCCGACGCTGCAAGGCACAAGGGATATATGAAGAAGAAGAAGAAGAAGAAGAAGCAGAAGAAGATGAATGAATGAATTATGTTAGGTAAAGAATACAATGTGTGCAGTTCTGCGTTATGTAACTTTCTCCATTCTCCTGTAACTTCATCCCTCTTAGCCCCAAATATTTTCCTAAGCACCTTATTCTCGAGCACCCTTAATCTCTGTTCCTCTCTCAAAGTGAGAGCCCAAGATTCACAACCATTCTGAATAACCGCTACCCTTGCCTGCTATCCTTTCTTAAATTCCTTTATACCCTTATATAAATCTCTAATGTTTTATTCTTACTATTTGTTCAGTAGCCTGTTCAGGCTAGTTCTGAAGATGGCAATTACTAAACTGAAGCTAGTCGACTTGATATTTTCAAACTTTGTTTACATTTAACATGTGAAAGTGACAATCAAAATATTATATTCCTAGTACTTATTAATCTTTTTCGAAAGAAAACAAAGGTAAAGGTTCGTGTCGCGCGGACTCAATGAAAGAACGCTGTGTATAATTTAGAGGATTCCGGAAAAATATACCAGTCATTTATTGGCCAAGTTCCTGCAGATCTGAAACATTTCATTGGTCGCTAATGCTTAGACATCAGGTTTATATATGGTAGAAGTTAAGGGGAGAAAATAGTGAAATTTGAATTTTTTTCCTAATTGATGTATAATTTTATTTTATTTATTTAGTTATTTTTTTTTTGCATGTGGAAATATCGTTGCTGCAACAACTTAAATTTGAAATTAATTTCTGGAGAAATAAAAAAAAAAAAAATGGGCCTACATTTTATAAGTATTTCAGGAAACACTAATTCACTAAAATGAAGATATCTGAGCCATTTTTTAAGTTAAATAATCTTGTGTTAATGATTGCGATTATGCATCCAAGAGCTTAACTGAAGATGTATTTCATAGCATGATTTCAGATTAACTATTTTTATAACTGGCTCATAATGTTAATTATCTGAAAGTTCAGTGTTTAAAAATATGAATATAATTAAATAAAGAAACTGTAAATAGGAAAAGAGAAATGCCAATCATTAACAAGAAAGATATGACAAAAATAGGAAAAACACAGTGTAGGGTAAACATTGGTAATTTCGTGATAATTTCATGAAAAATAATTTAAAATGCAAATGTGTAAATATATCCTTATTCCGATTTTTTCTTCTAAAAGACGAAAACTTGCTGTACAAATCTGGAGACGTAAAAGATTGGATACGTTCTTGAATATGTGCCAAAAACCACTTTTACAACTTAAGCTGAAAGGTTGGTTATTTCGTGATATTGCATTGATATTTTCGTGAGAGGTAGAAGAATTGTGGAAAAATTCATTAAAGTCAAATGAAATTCTCATTTATTGTTACAAGACTTCAAACATAGTAATTCCGTCTAATATTCATAGCAAGAAAACATAGAAATACATATCAACACATAATAAGAATGAAATCAAAGTAACAATTGAAATTGAAAAGGGATCTTCTTTGCCCTGAAAGGGTGAACACTTTTATTACGAACTTTACTATAGCCTATATTACTAGGGTAACTCCAAAAGTAATGCATAACGTTTGTTTAAAAATTATATTTTTATCCTACAGCTTTGCTATTTTCACAGAATGTAGATGCATCCTTAAGGAACAAAATGTCACTTTTCCATGTAATCCCTGTCCCTTTCAACTGCCTTACGTAACCTAGGAACGAGGGCCTGTAAACCAGCACGGTAAAAGTCTGGACCAACACGTCTGAGCCACTCTTTAGCAGCGTGCACAAGGGAGTCATCTTTTAACCTCGTTCCGCGAAGGGATCCTTCAGTTTACCAAAGAGATGGTAATCGCACGGTGCCAGTTCAGGACTGTAAGGCGGATGTTTCAGTGGTTGTCTATCCGAATTTTCTGATCTGGTCTGTGGTCTTGTGACTGACATATGGCTGTGCGTTGTCGTGCAATAGCAGAACATCCTGCTTCTCCCAATGTCGTCGAACACGACTCAGTCGAACTTGAAGTTTCTTGAGAGTTGCAGCATACCCGTCAGAATTAATGGTGGTTCAGTGTGGCATTATGTCCACAAGCAAGAGTCCTTCTGAATCGAAAAACGCAGTAACCATAACGTTTCCTGCCGAAGGTGTACTTTTGAATTTCTATTTCTTTGGTGAATTTGAATGATGCCACTCCATTGTCTGCCTCTGTCTCCGGTCCAAATTGGTGGAGCCATGTTTCATCTTCTGTCACAATTCTTGCAAGTAAGTCATCTAGCACTTATCATTGACAATTAGCATGATAAATCAAACAGAAGCTACACTGAACCCATTGCGTCTCCATTTTCTTTTTTGTTATCACATCTTGTCTTCAGATTTCTAAAATTCCTATTGTAATACATTTTATACTATTTAAAAAATTGTAACACTTAATGCTCAACAAAATTTCGCCTCAAACAGCTAAGATTTCTATCAGTAAAACTAAGGCTATATGGCGACTACAGATGTATCTAAAATTCCAAAAACATTTCCTAAAATTTCATGAAAATACAATAAATTTTTGTATCAAATATCATATGCTTACCTTTAGTAATAAGTCTGTAACGTACTTACAAACATCCACAAAATTTGTATGCCTGAGAAGTCGACGCAAACTTGCTCTCTCCAAACATAAAAGCTCACTGAAGCAACTACTATAGCGACACAAAGCTTAGCTGTATGTTTCTGGAAACTGGACAACATATGCAATCCCTGGGCGGAAATTTGGATCTCATAACACCATTGGTTAGTTCACAAAAGAGCAGAGAAAAAGTATCACGAAATAACCACTGCCACGAAATTACCAATGTTTACCCTAAAACTAAATGCGTGCTTAATGTTTAATGATTCTTGCTTAGTCCTACCTTCTTTCAGGTTATATTAAAACGTTCTTTCGTATACAAATATGTATTTTTCTAAAATTTGATGTTTAGTTGTTACATCACCTACTTGCAGAATGGGGACAAGTGAGAGGTTAAAAGAAAATAGAAATATATATTTGTTATTTAAGGGAGCGGGTAGTAATTAGTGCTCAAAATTCTGATTTCTTATTTTGTGTTAAAACCGTATAAAACTTGCGCTTTAAGAGTCCACTGCAACAATGATGGATGTCATTTGGAATACATTTTGCAGGAGAAGCAATTGAAAGTTTCAAATGCTTAGCGCTCAAAGCTTAACTGTGATTTTCCGATCATTACTGGACAATGACTATCAGTGTTAATGCCATATAACTCTCTATGTACATTCTATATGTCTTAAGCATGCATTGACAGTCTTGGTTCATTTTCGACAAGAAAGTGACATCTATCATTCTTGCAGTGGAAGTGAAATAATCTTGCAGATTGAAAGGCACGATAGGGTACACTTAAATTAATAGAAAATCTATTTTACGTTTTGTGATTAAATGCACAGTTAATTAGAAAGTTAAGTGTGAAGTTTCAGCAGTGCTGCTACATCGCCGCTAACACAGTCTACTCGTGATACAGATGTAAGTGGTCAACGAAGTTGGTGTCAGTAGGTGAGCTGCTCTCTACCTCGACGTTGCCACTTGTCGCTTCGTGCAGTAACTTGAAATGAGAGCTTTTAAAAATTAAATTTACACGATAATCCTGTAAGCTATTGAAATACGTCAGAGGAATAACTATTCTTTATTAGATTTCCTATCGATATGGGCAAAAATCACGATCCTAAACATTTGTTAAACATTTAGGAAAATTTTTTTCTGAAAAAAACTATAAATTTTCCACCAGTATCGTATTAAATTTTTTGTTACATACAACATGAGCTATTCGCTATAAAAATCTGCAGGGCTATTTTGCTTCCACTTATGTTACAGGAGAATACAATGGATAGAGGGCACTAAAAGAAACATTTTTCATTAGCACTGGTTTCCTATCTCGCACCGGTACGGCGCTACACTTATTTCATTGTTGTGGCTGGTAGGCAATCATTCATTCAAGGGCCAGTGGCTTGACTCTTTGATGGCTAAGCTTTCAATGAAAAACAACAGGCAATGACGCTTGAACAGTGTTGCCAACTCAGAATTCCATTTACCGCTGCACAAGCTTAAAAAAAAACCGATAAACTGTAAATGAAAAACTCCAGATTTTTCTTAACACATCACTTTCAAATTTGAAATACAAACTATACAGTTTTAGGAACTGGAGAATTTTTAAAAAATGTATACTAAATTATGGAAAGTGTGTAGGCTATCACTTTGTAGGTTCTATATTCTGTGCAAAATCGTGTGGACAATTAAATCTGAACATTTTGCATTCAGTATCACTTTACATCATTTACATCGGGCTTTCCAACTACCACCGACAACTTCTTCCACCTAATTTTTCAACACGTTTTTTTTTTTCACACATATATAAACTTTAGAACGTAGAGAGTTATACGTGGCATATTTCTTCAAAGTGAATGAAGTAGCTCGAGAATATACTGGACACTTCGGAAACAATCATATTCACAATCACACCAGTCGGTTTGTAATCTTATTTCACACTGAACTGGAGACGTGCCTGCCAATAATGAGTCTGGTTTTAAGTACACCGTGTTCCGCTTATACGTATAATAAAAGAAATAGTTATAATTTCATAACAATGCATGCAAATGGGTTAAGATTGGTACCATTGTAAAGAGGAAATTGGGAAGTTTTAATCCATTGTTGTTACTTATTTTTAGAAGACTCACGCATGCGCAGATCATTAAATAAGAGAATTCGTATCGTATCTTTAGTCAGTCAGCATGTGTCGTAATTGAACACCAACGGGATTCCCCTAAATGGAATGTTTGGTGTGGGATCATGCGTGACAGAATCATTGGTCCCTATTTCTTTGCTGAAAAGACAGTCACTGCAAACACGTACCTGGATATGTTGCAACTGTATGCTGTGCCACAACTCCCAGATGGAGCAATTTTCCAGCAAGATGGGGCTCCACCACACTTTGCCAACATGGTTCGCACATTCTTAGACGAACAATTCCCTGCAAGATGGATCGGAAGAGGATCACCGTACATCACATGGCCTGCCAGATCACCAGATCTAACACCACCTGATTTTTTCCTGTGGGGGTTTGTTAAGGACCAGGTCTACAGGACGCCAGTACGTGATTTGGCAGACTTACAAGAAAGAATTTATGCTGCTGTCAACAATGTTACACCACAGATGCTTCATAACACTTGGGTCGAGGTTGAATACCGGTTGGATATTTCCCGTGCCACCAATGGAAGCCATGTTGAGGTTTATGGAACATAAGGTAACAAAAATTCCCAGTTTTCATTCTTTGTAGCAGTTGGTTTCAACTATATACTTGTATTAATTCAGAAGTTATAGCTATTTCTTTTGTTATACTTATAAGCGGAACACTCTGTATGTCTGTGTTACATAAACTATAATGCGGAATGATAAATTAAATAATATATCATAATATAAGTTATCATAAATGGAAATAATAATAATTCAGTTCATTATCTAGTCTTTATGATTAAATATATTAACTAATTTACAAAAACAATGCATACATGATTAGACTAAGAGTTTAACAAAAGGCAGCATACCTTATTTGTACAACAACAATGGATGAGGCAGGAAATGTTGTCCGCAAGTACATATAAAAACAATTATATCTTTACAGAAAAAAAAAACTGAAAAATATCGTCTCTTTCTGCAGGAATCATAAAAAAACGTCAAATAAACAGCTAGCCGCTGACGGTAATATTTTGTAGTTGACCATAGTCCTGAAAACACCAGATTTAGCTACAAAACCGCTGACTTGGCAACACTGCGCTTGAAACTTGTGCATTATATAAGAACTTAGAACTGACACCCCCTTTCTGGTAAACAATACTGACATCGTCGAAGCATTGACTGTCGCACCTATTCAAATGTGCCCGGTGTAGTATGTATGGTGATACAGGCGTCGACAATCCGTGGAAGATCATCGACATGGTCTACAGGTGTGGTATACACTAAAGTCTTCAGAAGTCCCCATCAGAAGTCAAGTGGATTAAGATTGGTGAAGTTACTGGCCATGGGACGGGACCTTGGTAACCAATCCGTCATCAAATGTTGCCGTCAGCTGTTGCCTATCTGCGAGACTGATATATACTGCAGCCCCGTCATGCTGGAATCATGTTCTGTCGCGTACTGCAAGAGGTACCCCTTCCAATGAAATGGGCAGGATGTTTTATAAAAAGTGCCTGTAATTTTCTCCCCTTAAGCGATTTGGCATGACATGTGGGCCGAGTAGTGCAGTCTTGCGATGGTGACTAGTATTTTCGAGCGAGAGTTCTTTTATGCCCGCTGCGCGCCCGCGGAGCTCTTTTACCTGTAAACATTGCTGAAGGATGCACAGATCTTAGAACACAGCGCATCATGACGGAACGGAAGCGCTTGAAGCTTTCAAGGAAGAGTGGAAGATACAATATTTATGCTTCGAACATGGTGATGAAGTCCAGTGTTTGTTGTGTAAAAATATATAATTTGCAAAAAAGCAACATAAAACGGCATTATGAGACGTAACATGAAAAAAATATATAGGCATTATTCGGGAGAAGAGAGAAATAAATTGATTTCGGGATTGACATCGAAGGTAAATTAATTTACATTTGGGTTAGTAGATAGTATCTAGATTCCTTTTATTTCTTTATTTTAAATGTATTGTTGATGTTTTATTAGTTGCTTGTTTCTGGATATTTACTTTTATTAGACTACGTGTTTCTTTAATTTAGAAATAATATTTTATCTTTGATTGCACTTTAACTTGTATTATTACTAAGCTCAAAAAGCTAATTCACTTTTATTCCAATAACTATTTTCAGGATTTTGAGCAAATAATATGAACTAATCATTTTGAAAACTTTGATGCAAGGAGCTTTTTTAGTAACGTCAATATAAAATATACTTAAAAATATAATTTCAAAACTATTAGACCTAATTGCACCAAATTTTGTACAGATGATATTATTATAGATCTGTTTATATAGTTTAAATTTCACAAATTTTGGCCGAAAATTGTGGAAGTTTTAAAAGTCATACATATCCCCTTAAATGATTGACCCCAAAAATTATGATGGTTCTCAATATCTTAATTTAATCAATTTGTGTTTTCGTGTTACGTGCATCTCACAAATCGCTCTAAGAAAACTCATTACATAATCACGACTGGAGAGTAAGGACTACATTTTCACAACCACACAATCAATATACTCCATTTCAATCAATATTATCATTATAATATATTGTCAACAAATACTCAAAAGTACTTAGAGATCACACACGTCGAGCAGGTAGACCTTATTAGTTTCTCCTAACCAATGAAGTGAAGTATTTACATAATAAATAATTGATTTTAACAAGAAAATGGTTTACATACAATTAACTTTTCCTACTTCTCTTTTTGTTCTTAAAAACCCTTCCCTTTGCGATTTGTTTATATATGTACATGTATATTAAATAACTGAATAATTAGCCCTATTACATAGCCAGAAATTTAGTAACGCAAGTTATTGTAATAGTTGCTGCCTTTTTTCGCTGCATGTTCATGCACATCCCTGATGTCTACGTTACGACTATATGTAGTGGATGCGCTATGCGCTCGTGATCAAGGTCGAGCTCTTCTACCATGATTGGGAGCTAATATCGTCTCATCCCTGGAGTAATGTGTCATTAATAATGCCACACCACACATTGACACGAAATCGCGCCTGATGAGATCTGAATGCAAGGGAATATGCATTTATCTGCTTCCAAATGTGCTGGTTGTAGGCCTATGTTTTAAAAATATCATCCCCTCTGAAAGTTGCTTCATCAGTGAACAACACACAACTTGCGAACTGGGGGATCACTGCGCTTTGATGCAAAAACCAAATGCATGTCGGCTAGTTGAGCCGTTCAGAGCAAAAGTGGTGTAAGTCAAAATTGGGTAATGAGGTTTAAAGTAAAAGTTCTTCAATATACAGCGCAAAGTAGCAGTTAATATGTCCTTCGTGCTATCCACTGACTACTGCTGTAAATTGAATAGTATAATGTATAGGTCAACTGATGAATTGTTTAAGCTTATAAATTAAATTAATCTACTTCATATGAATTGTACAATTTTGTATAGCTTAACAAAAATAAGTTTGTAAATTGAACTAATTTGATTGTATATGTTTGTATAGTTTGGCTGATGAATTGTATATGTTTTTAAAATGAATACTAGTCTGTGTAGCTCTACTGATGAATTGTATATAGGCCTATTGTAAATTGAATGGTAGTCTGTATAGCTCAATTGATGAATTGTATGTGCTGTAAATTGTATAGTAGTCTGTATAGCTCAACTGATGAATTGTTTATGATTATAAATTGAATTAATCTACTTGATATTAATTGCACAAATTTGTATAGCTTAATGAAAGTATGCTTGTAAATTGAATTAATCTGCTTACTTCGTATTGTATAGTTTTGGCCGATGAATTTTATATGCTTTAAATTGAATAGTAATCTGTATATGTAGCTCTATTGATAAATTGTTTGTGTGTGTAATTTGAAATATTTTGCATGATATGTATTATCAATTTCTGTATATCACAACTGATTGAATTGTTTATGCCTTAAATTTAATTAACTTACTTGTTTTGTATTATACATATAGCTCAACTGATGAATAATCTTTGGGTTTGTAAATTTAATAATCTGATTGGCTATGTACTGTATATTTTTAGTAGAGCCATCGATGTAGCTCAGTCGGCAGGCTCGCTGGGCTGCTGATCCGGAACTGCGCTCGGGCTTGGGTTGGATCCCCCTTTGGGTTCATTGAATGGTTTCTTCCGAGGTTTTCCTCAGCCGTGGGACAAGCCGGGTGATCTATGGCGAGTCCTCGGCATCAACCCCTTTGATTTGATTACCTGGTTGGGTTTTTCCGAGGTTTTCCCCAACCAAAAGGCAAATGCCTGGCAATCTTTTGGCGAATCCTCGGACCTCACCTCATCTGACTACATCTCGTCAAAATATTGTAAAGATTGCACACAATTGTAAAAATTGTAGAAAATTACTAAGTTGTAAAACTGTAAAAATTTGTAAAAATTGTAATTGTAATATTGTAAAATTTTGACTTGTTCCACATCTTAAAGCTTCATTGCTCATGTAAGATCTATGGAATAAAATAAATGAATGAATAAATGAATGAATGAATAAATGAATGAATGAATGAATGAATGAATGAATGAATGAATGAATGAATGAATGAATGAATGAATGAATGAATGAATGAATGAATGAATGAAATTGACTCAGTTCTCTCAAGCCCTAACGCTCCATTTTTTAATGTTGACTCTCTGATGACTGGGCTTTCAATAAATGTATCTAAAAACAACAGACAATGGCAAATCAATGCGAATAGCAATAACAAACAATCACAATGTGGCAGTCACAACACTAAAATAAATGAAGTGTCAAACCGGTGCGAGATAGGATACACATTGATTAATGAAATATGTTTCTTTTAGTACCTTCTATCGACCATATTTTTCTGTAACATAAGTTTTGAATCACTCTATATAGTGGGGGTATCCTTGTAGATAAGCCCTTAAAATGACGTCTTTAAATTTGGCGGCGCATTCAATTCATACATACTTCCTTTTTTTTTAATGCAGTTTTCCGTAAGTTGATATTTTTGTAACTTAAGTGGATATTTCTCTGAAACTACTGACTCTAATTATATGAAATTTTTACAGTTTTTTTCTGCAACCTGTGTTGTACAAAGTAGCTCTACTGTTTTCTGAATATTACACACATAACATGAAGAAAAAATATATACATTGAGAAGATGGCAATCATTTTTAATAAAAGTCCAATATTTGTTTCTGCTTTACAAAGCGAGAAATATTTAATTAAATTTGCTTTAGAATTTACAGTATACATTATTCGTTAACTTAAAAAATACAAGATATATGTGTGAAGATTGTAGCAAATAATGTGGAGCTGAAGATTAAGATACAAGTAGATTGTCAGTTAGAGCCCTTCTTTTGAACTTGCATAAGAAATTAGATTTATATTGTACTACTGAATTCAGAGTGATTTATTGCATATCCATGGAGATATTTGTTCTACTCTGAACACTAAAAGCCTGTAAATATGGAACTAAACTTTTGTACTAAAATTCTCTAATCGCATAGGTATCGCTACTCGCTCTCCTTAAGTGTAATTTCAGTAATAAATGTATTCAAACATAGATTTGTTAATAACTAGTAAGATTTTAAAGTATTTTTATTTTAGAAACCATTTTAATAATCAATTAATCTTTAAATATATATGTGTCTGACTGAAACACGCCGAACAGTATAATCCATATACGTAGATAATAATGGTACTACAGAATGTTTTGAGTTTAGAAAATACCGTTGAGTATATAGGCGTCTTCTTAGTTAACATCGCCTCTCTTTGTAATACAAGTAAAATAATTTATTTTCTGACCTGTATAAAAGAAATAGGCTAAATTTTTCCCTTTATACGGTTATTGGAAATATGCTTAGTTACAGTATCTAGATTTACTTATGTTACTTTACATACGTTAGAAAATAGGTAAATAACTTATTTTATTTATGTTAAAAGAGAAGGGGGAATGTCCGCTAAGAAGTTGCCTATCTACCCAATGGTATTTTCTAAATTCCGAACGCTCTATAATTTCATTATCACATGATTATATTCATATACAGTATATATATATATATATATATATATATATATATATATATATATATCTTTAATACATATAAAAGCGATTGCGAATAGAGCCTTCAAACTGGTAGGTTTCATCTACAGAAACTCAAAAGATTTCAGGAATGTTAAAACTGTCTTAAAAATATATAATAGTTTAATACGAAGTAAATTAGAGTACGCATCTATAGTTTGGAACCCTCACTACCACTCGCACTCGGTCATTCTAGAGAGAGTACAGAATAAAATCCTGAAACTGCTATATATGAAAAAACATTCATGTTACAACATATTCCAAACTTATGAATCCATGCTTGTTGAATTTAATGTACCATCTCTCAGTAGTCGCAGGATAAGAGCACAACAAATGTATTTGTTCAAAACCATAAATGGCTCAATGGACAACCCTGATCTTCTACAGCTAATTAGTTTCAATATTGGTAAATCAAATTTGAGAAAGCGATTTCTCTTTTATTTACAGACAACAAAAACACTATCTCATGAAATGTCTCCACTTTTATTAATGCTTCGAACTTACAATCATCTATCAAATAAACAGGATTTAGATTTTTCGTTATCGTACAATATGTACAAGAAAAAGTTATGTAAAGCATTACTTGAAACACATGTTCTGTGTTGGTGAGTTTTTTTAATAAATGAATTGAGCCTATTGGGCCTGCTGTGTAGTGCTGTATATTGAATTTATTAACATGGTGTTGTATTTGCTCTGCAATTTGCCAATTATAGCTACGCCTACATTTTACATTTTTGGCTGTGATGTCTGTACTTGGCTCTTTTTGATTTGTTTTTATTTGGTGTTTGTCATTTATATCTGTATCTGTGTATTTTATTTAGGTGGTATCTATTTGTTTTTTTCTTCTCTTTTCCATTTTTAATTTGTAATTACACTTGTATCTGTTTTACCTCTTTTTTCGTGTCATATGCAATTCTAGGTTTTTTATCTGTACTGTCTATTGTAATTGGGGCTTTGCCCTGTTATGGACATAAATAGATAAATAAATAGCGTTAAAACAATTTCTCGTTAAGAGGTAACTTAAGTTGTATCAAATTTAAGATTTTTGCTATATATAGTGTACGTCGCATTAGTGTTGGTAATATTCCTTTCCATGTAAAGACTTCGCCTTCTGTATTTTAGTATCAAGCTTGCTTTCATTTTCCGTAAACGCAGTTTAATCTTCGCTCTCGTTTAAGATTTAAACTTTAAAACTTTTCATTACTTTGGGAGTGCTCCCAGGGACTTTTAAGCCGAAGTTTCTAGAGACTGTGATTTAGAAGTCTTCCAAATACCTTCCCTGTTAAAATTGTATAGACACTAAATATTTACACTTTTGTAACAAGAAAACATCCCCTAAGTTAACATTTGAAACTCACAGACTTATATGCATTTACAAATTCTACTTGTTTTAGGAATCAGTACTAGCTGTAAAATATATAGATTGTGACTAAAATGTCACCTGAAAAGAATAACACGTAACAGAGATCAAATTATCTAAATTTAGTACAGAAACCCCCTAACTTGCAATTATATCACCTAGTCAAATGTGGTACAGCAGTTTTAAACAGGTTATTGTACATATATTAAAGTACTCCACCTTATTTTTCACTACAAATGACTATGTTCAAGAATAATGTGATACAAACATAAGTTATGAGTGCGTTTATGTACTTCAACATATTAACGCGCCAGTTAGGGGATTGTATTGTATTTATTTACATTCCATGGTATTCATACATCGCTTCACAGCTAAAATATAAAATATGTAAAAAAATTAGTAGTACTACAAAGTCTTAATTATAGTCACAGTCTAGTTGAAATATATACAGAATGATTTTACAATATATTACAAGGGGTTAGTATCGATATTTAATACAAGACAGACATATTCATGCAGTGTTGTTGAATGTCAAAAATTCACCTACAGAATAGAAGGCGTGAGAAATTAGGTACTTCTTTAATTTAGCCCTAAATAATCTTAGGTTTTGAGTTTAATTTTTATATCCATAGGAAGGCTAGGACATGTAGCACGTATGGGCGAATATAGAAATAGATATAGAGTGTTGGGAGACTAGAGGGAAAAAGACCTTTGGGGAGGCCTAGACGTAGATTGGAAGTTAATATTAAAATGGATTTGAGGGAGGTGGGATATGATGATAGAGACTGGATTAATCTTGCTCAGGATAGGGACCGATGGCGGGCTTATGTGAGGGCGGCAAAGAACCTGCGGATTTTTTAAAAGCATTTGTAAGTAAGCAAGTATAGGAAGGCTATTAAAAATTGTTGCTGCCATATAATGCACTCCTTTCTGATTGCACGGTAGATTTGCCGATGAAGTACGAAAGTCATTTTTGACGAGTATTTATATATTTACATAATTGGTGTTCTCTGCCAATTGCTTTTCTTGCCAGAGAACGTTTTAGAAACGCATTGTATTATAATATAATCTAAATAAAGAACGAACTAAACGAGGAATAAATAATCTGAAGATATGAGAAAGAAAGATAGAAGCGATGATTATTCAGAGAACATCAAATAATGCAGGATAAATACATAAATTCACGACGATTCGAAGATGACTCAGCGTTAGGTTTTCAAGTGAGTAAAAATGGAAAGAGAAAAGAGATTCTACTCGCTGAAGTCGTTATAAATTGAATGAGTCAAGTGGATGTAGCTATTTGTAAGAACGCAACTAGTAGATACACTTTTCACCCCAATTTTTGTTCATCGGAAACGCAAAAAGTCCAAGTGTCACTTCTCCTAAATCAGGGGACATGACTATCAATCATGAAATCAATCAGAGTTTTCCTATCACCAGCATTATTTATTACCCTTGTAAATGAAATGGGAAAAATTGTAATAAATCAGAGAGTTAGACATGATGCAATTTATCACCTGTCTGTTTTAACATATTCTTAGACGATGTCCTGTAGCAATGTATCAAATTGAGTGAGCCAGGAATTAATACAGGAAACGGAAAATATTTAAATATAGGGTTTTCATCCTATTCGCGGACGATTAGGTCTTCATAGCAGCCTCAAAAAATGAACGTAATAAAAATTTATCAATTGAGAACAATAATTTAAAATATATATAATTTAATAATATCAGTTAGCAAGACTAAATAAACGGCATTATTGAGTGAAAAGTCCATAAGAATAAAAATAAAAATATAGTGATATAATGAAATTGTGGAATAAATCTGTGTTGTTTGGGTAAAGGGGGATAAGTCATAAAAATGAGTTTGGAGATAAAACACATTAACTGCTAGTATTCTTTTGATTTTTGCACACTCACTTGTATAATTTATCTTATGTGCTCATCTGGGGAACAAAATTCCATCTGCACAAAAAAATGACTTATCCCCCTTTACCCGAACACTACAGAAATAAAATATATGTATGTATGTATGTATGTATGTATGTATGTATGTATGTATGTATGTATGTATGTATGTATGTATGTATGTATGTATGTATGTATGTATGTATGTATGTATGTATGTATGTATGTATGTATGTATGTATGTATGTATATAATTTAGGCTGCGATGTAGGCTACGTAGCATACAAGGAGATTCATTAGGAATAATTAGTACTTTCGGTAGTTTACGTGCTAATGTATAGGCCTACATACAACATATTAAGAACATATTAAGACACTGGAAAAGATTCAAAAACGGGCTCTCAAGTGTTTTCGTAATAATTCACCATTAAAATGGGACACACTCACGGACCGGAGAACGCGAATTCGATTATGCGCAATGTTCAAAACATACATAGGTGAGCCTGCCTGGAGCGAAATAAAAAATAGGTTGCAGCCGCCAAGTTACTCTTCAAGGAACGACCACTCATATAAATTGAGGGAAAGAAGACAGAGAACGGACACTGGAAAGTTTTCTTTTCTCAATCGTACTATCAAGGACTGGAATGCTTTACCTACGGACTTACTAAAGGCTTTACTAATAACCAAAAATGTATTTAAAATAGGCTTAAGGACTTCACTAATAGACTGTAGTATATTATACACGCTAGTTAAAGGGTGTAATTGATATCTTGTTATTTGAAGTGTTCTATCAGTGAGGAAGTGTGTTGTGTCAGTGAAGTGTGTAGTGTTAGTGAAGTCTATTGTGTAAGTGAAGTGTGTTGGTGTCAGTGAAATGGCTGTGCAAAGTATTCGAACAGTGAAATGGTTAGAAGTGTTAGTGAAATCAGGTAGAATCAGTGCAGTGAGTGAGTTGACAGCGAAATAAGTGTGCAGATATGAACCTGTCAGACTCGTGGGTCTTAGTTCGAGCTTAGGGTTAAGATGCAAATTAGATTTACTTTAAATGTTATTTTAAGTGACCATGCTTCATTTTAATTTAAGATTCTCCTTGTTATTAGTATTTTATTATTATTATTATTATTATTATTATTATTAATATTATTATTGTTTTCTATTAGTTGTGTTTATTATTAATTGTCATTATTGAGTGTAATTAGTTACTACAGCCACCGGGTGGTGAATAAATACATACATACAATATGCACTATTCTGAGTTATTAAATGGTGAAATATAGGACAGAATAGTAAGGAGATGGAATTAGCAAGGAAGAAGATTGCTAAAAAGTGAGTGCAAGAAAGTCATGGGTGGCAAAATATTAGAATAGGAATAGAGAAGAAAGTGTTAAAAGAAAAAGAAGATAGTGTAAGAGTGTGTAAGATATACATACAAACAATGATTTAAAAATAATTAAAGTGAAAGAACATCTGAACAAATAAGAAGTGGAAGAGAGAGAAATTAGAAGTGTAATTAAGTGAATTAGTTATTTCATGTGTTGCAATGTTGTGGGTTTGGATTAGCATCAGAGGTACTAAAACTGTAGGAGTATTATAGGGATAAATTTACGGAAAGAGACAATAAAAGAGAAAATTCAGAAGTGAAGCGAAGAGAAAGAGATAAGTACGTAAATGAATAGATGATAGAATAATAGAAAAATAATAAGTGATATACAGTAAGTCTTGTTAAATAGAGAAAATGGAAATGTAGATTAATCATTCAGCAGAAAGTAGGAGGAAAAGAATAATTAAGAAAGGTAGGTTGAGAATTGAGGATAAAAATAAATAAATATAAATTATTATGGAAAAGAATTTGCAATATTTAATAGGAAAGCGAGAAGTGAAAGGGAGACAGTCTAGGAATGAACACAGTCTAATATGTACAGTCAAGAAAGTTCACTGTGGTATGAGAGAGAATAGAAAAGGATAGACAGGTAAGGATAGATAGCAATTTAATTAAAACAGAAGAATAGGAAGTAATCAGAAAAAAAATTTGGCAAATGAATATATTCACATAAAAGGGTGGTATTTATTAAAGTAGATCGAAAAGCAGGTTCACCATAAATACTAATATTGTAAAGTTGGCTGACAAATAAATATAAAATATACACTAATCTGAGTAAAAAGTTCAAATAAACATATTATGTTCTATCTTCGGAGGGTGTGAACATACAGCTGTTTGAATGTTATGCATATCAAAGCTTTATAAGTGTCAAGAAGAAAGACAAATTATTTAATGATTACATTTATTGATTATTTATATAGTATCTCAATGTGTTACAAGAGCTTATCTCAGTCTCGGCAGAGTGGCGAAAGAGTTGAATACCGGTATAAACAAAAATAAAAAAATGGCAAAAGTAGTTATTAATGGTAATTTCAATCACCATAAAATATTGTCATTATATCTGACCAGCTAATGGCTGTATAATATGTTAAGGACCGGTTGTATAAACAATTAACATCAGATAAAGATTTCAAATTAACCTTCAGTTATTCTTAACTGCAGATTTTTTGTTGTACAATTTGGTGGAATCCCCATTGAATTAGAGAAATGCTTGTGTGAAGACGGGATGGAAATTCTGCCATTATGCAACGAAATATAACACAAAGGCGAATGGCCTGAAAATTCCACGTAGACAGTGTTGCTGCCAATACCGAAGATAAATAATACCAAGAAATGTAACGAGTGCAGAACTATCAGCCATATCACATTCGGCAAAGAATCGACGTCTATATTTTAAGATGGAAGAACAGTTGGAAGAAGACCAGTTTGGCTTCAGGAAGGGAAAAGATACGAGAGATGCAATTGGTCTGCTATGAACAATCGACGAAAGATACCTAGACAAGAATAAAAAAGTTTACATCATATTTGTGGACAGAGAAAAGGCGTTTGACAGAATAGATTGAGATAAACTGATGGGGATCCTAAAGAAAATAGGTGTGGATTGGAAGGAGAGGAGACTGTTCAGTAAATTTTAAATGAAACTAGTCAAAGTCAGGGTAGGAAAATAAATGTCGGAAGGAAGCGAAATAGGGAGAGGAGTACGTTAAGACTGCCCTCTATTACAAACCTTGTTCAATATCTACTTGGAGGATTTAGTGAAGAACTGTTTTCAGAACATGGGAGGAGTAATAGTAGGAGGAAGAAGAATAAAGTACATGTAAGATTTGCTGATGATTTGGCTTTCTTAACAAAAAAGAGAGATGTTACTAAGGGATATGCTACTGGAGCTAAATGACACTGTTAACAATATGGGATGAAAATAAATGCAAACAAGACAAATACCATGGTCATAGGAAGAAAAGTATAGAAGGTAAACTTATTAATTCTAAATGAGTAGAGCAAGTGGACGGCTTCATATACTAGGGTGTACTATACGCAGTAACATGAACTGTTGCCATTAAGTCAAAAGGAGGATACCAATGGCAAAGAAAGCTTTAATAGAAAAAGTAGCACCTTCTGCGGAGAAAATACTAAGGAGGAGACTAGTGAAGTTATTTGTATGGACTGTAGCATTGTATGGGACAGAAATATGGACATTACGACGAAGTGAAGAGAAGCGATTAGAAGCATTTAAAATGTGAATATGGAGAAGAAGAGAGAGTGTGAAATGGACAGACAAAATAAGAAATGAAGCTGTGTTGGAAAGAGTGAGTGAAAAAAGAATAATGCTGAAACTTATCAGAAGAGAAAAAGGAATAGGTTGGATCACTGGCTGAGAAGAAACTGTCTACTGAAAGATGCACCGGAAGAAATGTTGAACGGTAGAAGAGTTCAGGGCAGAAGAATATTTCACATAATGACGTTATTTAAATTTATTATGAATCATATGTGAAGACTAAGCGGTAGGCAGAAAATATGAAACACTGGAGAATGCTGGGTTTGCAGTGAAAGATCTGCTCTTGGGCAGAACACTAGGCCTATAAATGAATGAATGTATTAACTTCAGGTTATTTCGTCTCAGCTGTAGTTTAAGTGTAACTGACGAATCTTCTCAAGTTAATCATATTAATTGAAGTTTACAGAGAATATATTTCCGAAAGGAAAGAAGAGTTAAGTTTCTTCTCATAAATAAAATGGTGAGTGAAGTTTATTTTCATTGTATTTAGAGAGGTTTTGTTAATTTTTTTAGCCGATGGTGGTGAAATGATGTTATAAACACTTTTAATATATTTTGTAGGCTAAGTTAAATTAGAAATTAATATATTTATTTTCAGGTTTCTGATTATTCTTATAACTCATAATATGATGATTTTTAATTTCACCATACTTCTCGTATGTTCCACGAGCAAGTAAATACGCTCATAAAACTGGATGACAGACAATTTAAAATGTGATTGCGATTGTAGTGGAAGAGCTTGAATAATGGTTACGTCTTCAGTGGCAACCACAAACAAAACGAAATCATACTCTGGATACAATATTCTGCTCACACGTTTTGAGACGCATATCCAGGAGGCGGTAGTGATTATGTTTCCGTCTCGTTAGCGAAACAGTTGGGAAATCAACTGGCTTTACACAAGAATTTCATTCATGTTTCGCGATATTGCCACACATTTTACTGAAAATATCACTTAGTACTAAACTTCGTTTCTAAACAATGATTATTAGAGGAGAAAAATTCGCTCCGGCGCAGGGAATCGAACCCGGGTCCTTGGTTCTACGTACCAAGCGCTTTAACCACTGAGCTACGCCGAAGTTCAATCCACAGTAACAGATCGAATCCTTCTCCTCTAGTGTTTTTCTCATTGTTACCATAACAGATCAATTCTGTAGAACCAAAAATTAATTAATCTTTACGTATATAGATTCTAAAGTTAATTTTATACAATGTAGTGTAGAAACTAGCCTCGAATTATTCACAATTTTCATTAAAATGTAATCTATACTTAGTGGCTTTTATATAACTGGGCCTAAGAGGATATAAATTTACGAATATTCTCACAACACGGCTTCTAAGTTCATTTTATTGTCGCTCAATGCAAAATGTAACCACAACTTCTCCTGCAGACGACACGTTGTGGAAATGTCCTGGCCCTCGACTCGAAGGGTGTAGAGGCTGACGACTTAATTAAGGTCCCAGACATAACGATCGTAGATGTATTTTGGCTTAGAATCTCATTTGTGCCTTCAGAATTAACGTTTTGACTTAGGTTGAAGTGCCCTTCTGCTTAAAATTGCTTCTCTGTAGTCGTAGCACACCCACACGATGTGATGCGTAAGTCCAACGCACACACGTACACAAACCAGACGTCGCGTTGTGGAAACAAGGCAGTAGGTGGAGGAGAATTTACATGTACGAATGCAACACAGGACTAAAGCGGTCAGGTGTGTGCACGAAGGGAGTATTCAGACCATAAGAATGGATTAGATGCTTAACAGGCTTAAACACTTTAGTACAAGTAGACTTTTTGTGCCCTTTACTTTTTAACTTCGCTTTAGAATATGCCATTAGGAAAGTTCAGGATAACAGGCAGGGTTTGGAATTGAACGGGTTACATCAGTTTCTTGTCTATGCGGATGACGTGAATATGTTAGGAGAAAATCCACAAACGATTAGGGAAAACACGGGAATTTTACTTGAAGCAAGTAAAGCGATCGGTTTGGAAGTAAATCCCGAAAAGACAAAGTATATGATTATATCTCGTGACCAGAATATTGTACGAAATGGAAATATAAAAATTGGAGATTTATCCTTCGAAGAGGTGGAAAAATTCAAATATCTTGAAGCAATAGTAACAAATATAAATGACACTCGGGAGGAAATTAAACGCAGAATAAATATGGGAAATGCGTGTTATTATTCGGTTGAGAAGCTTTTATCATCTCGTCTGCTGTCCAAAAATCTGAAAGTTAGAATTTATAAAACAGTTATATTACCGGTTGTTCTGTATGGTTGTGAAACTTGGACTCTCACTCTGAGAGAGGAATATAGGTTAAGGGTGTTTGAGAATAAGGTGCTTAGGAAAATATTTGGGGCTAAGCGAGATGAAGTTACAGGAGAATGGAGAAAGTTACACAACGCAGAACTGCACGGATTGTATTCTTCACCTGACATAATTAGGAACATTAAATCCAGACGTTTGAGATGGGCAGGGCATGTAGCACGTATGGGCGACCCAGAAATGCATATAGAGTGTTAGTTGGGAGACCGGAGGGAAAAAGACCTTTGGGGAGGCTGAGACGTAGATGGGAGGATAATATTAAATGGATTTGAGGGAGGTGGGATATGATGATAGAGACTGGATTAATGTTGCACAGAATAGGGACTGATGGCGGGCTTATGTGAGGGCGGCAATGAACCTTCGGGTTCCTTATAAGCCATTTGTAAGTAAGTAAGTAAGCAAGTAAGTAAGTAAGACTTTTTGTGCACCCGGTATAAAATGACTTGCGTGTCACTTGTGCTACGCGGTTAAACTGACTCCACCATCCGCCGTACTAAACATTCTTCTCCAGCTATCAAATCTTTATACTGTAGTGGTGGGGTGTGATTTGAAAACTGTGATTTTGTCATTGGTCCCGACTGTGATTATAGTTCCACCCTACATGTGACTCATAGCAATGATGGCGACTGATGCACGTATATGTGATAGCTTTACCGTCCAGACAACTGCAAGTCAGAAGACCAATACAAGTTAACTGAGTTCCAATTAATTATTATCCCACTCAAAAGGTTACAGTCGACAAATTTTAGGCATTGCAAGAACGCATTTATTCCTTCGTTAGCCCCTAACGGACTAATAAGTTCGAAAAACGCGTTGCAAGAAACATCTTTAGTGTTAGTGAATCCTTTAACGGATCAATAACTTAGAGAACTCATTTTCCTCCTATAATAATATTTATTCATCCGTTAGACAGCCATCTTACGTACATTTTGTGTATTGACGAGTAGTTTATATATATATATATATATATATATATATATATATATATATTTATTTATTTGAATCCTTGTTTACAAGCATGTTCCATTACAAAAATGCAATACTACATGCTAATAGACTACACATTACAATATTGCTAACTCTTCCGAATACAATGTATACACATTATTGCTTAAAATATTTAGTACAAAACTATTTTAGTACCTACTCCCTTTTTCTATTTACAGATTAAAAAATCAATACTATTGCTAATCATTTTAAAAACTATGTTTAGAAATATACTATTTAACAAATTAACCTACTTTCCCTAAATTTACTATTTACAACGTGTTAACATCTATGCTACTGTTGGATCTTTTAAATACATTATACAACACTATTTTAGAGCCTATTCTGCTTTTCTGTTTACAAATTAAAAAAAAATCTATATTATTGCTAATACTTTTAAAAACTATGTTTAGAAGAATACTATTTAACAAATTAACCCATTTTCCTTAAATTTACTATTTACAACGTGTCAACATCTACTGTATGCTACTGTTGAATCTTTTAAATACATTGTACATCACTATTTTAGAGCCTGTTCTGTTTTTATATTTAAAAATTAAAAAAAAACAATGAATACTATTGTTAATTCTTTTACAATCTATGTTTAGAAGTATACTATTTAACAAATTAACCTATTTTCCTTAAATTTACTATTTACAACGTATCAGCATTGTTGAATCTTTTAAATACATAATACAACACTATTTTGGAGCTTATTCTGTTTTTCTGTTTACAATAAAAAAATCTACACTATTGATAATACTTTTAAAAACTATGTCTAGAAGAATACAGTTTAACAAATTAACCTATTTTCCTTGAATTTACTATTTACAATATGTCAAAATTAATAGTTTTTGTGAACTTTATGAATGGTTTTGTGTATTTATTCACTAAGTCACAATTACTCATCGGCCAGTTGATGCCGGCGTTAATCACACTTTTCTTGAGGCTTAGTCTTTGTTTATTTAGTAACTCACATTCCCAGAGCAGGTGATCCACAGTTTGTGGACTCCGTTTACAAGGGCGTATTGGATCGTCCATTATCTTAAAGCGATGGAAATACGATCTTAGTTTCCCACCACCTGTTAGGATAGTAGCTAAGTTTGTACACATATATAGTTTCTTAAACAATCTATCCTGTACACCAGGGAAGAACGATCTTGTTAATTCACCCTTGGTTGCGGTGTCCCATTCACTTTGCCACTCTTGTACACCTTTCTCTTTCAGTTCACTTTTCACTGCACTTTTGGGGATCTTGGAGTAGATGTCGACCTCGTTGCTGCCGGCTACTTCCTTCGCCAGCTGATCAGCAAGCTCGTTCCCAAAGTTCCCAGCACGTGCCTTCACCCATGTGAAGTGGATGGTCCAGTTGGCTTTTTCCAGGCTCCTTATTTCTTCTCTAATTTGTTCTATGAGGCACTGGTGATTCGTGGAGTTGACTATGACATCTAAAGTTATTTTACTATCTGTGTGGATTGCTACCGTGCGTTTGTTTTCCTGCATGTAGTTGAAATCCTTAATTTTTTTCAACGCTTTAACAAGTTTATATATTTTTATTCATCATAATGTTACCTGTGTGAGATTCAGGCATGCCGTAAATTTTAGTTAGTTATATCCAAGAACTTTTGTCTTTGGTATTTTTTCATAAAATGAATATTATAAAGATTTATTAGCAATGTTCCATACTTATTTAACCCAACTATATGTTACTTGTGGACAGTCACACGAAACTTGTTGCGTATATAAATGTGGAATTCCATCAAAACTCAGACCATTTTTTTTTCTAGAAATGTAGGTACATAATATTATAAAATACTCTGTAGAATTGCTAATGCATTATTTCAGTGACATTCAGCAAAGAGACCAAATTTTAGCTACTGTACTAACATGATTCACGTACAAAAGCGTATGTCTTCTTTTTAAAATATACTTTTGAAGTTGAAGGGCTATACTTAGATATTTTGTGCTGTGAACTCCATTTAAAGTCTAAACTTTCGCATGATATTGGATGTACAACATAGTTTTAGAAAAGGCAAGTCTTGTATAGACTGTTTATTTATTATCACTCAACTTATAGAAAAACGTCGCGAATTTAATTTGTCAACATATTTCGCTTTTATAGACTATGAGAAGGCTTTCGACAGAGTAGACCGAAAATTATTATGGGGCATACTATTTAATAGAGGAGTACCTCCACACCTTATCAAAACGATACAAAGTTTGTACAAAAATAATGTCATACAGATTAAAATACAAGATAGTACAAAAAATGGCCGAAATAAGCCAAGTAAATTTTACAGCACTTTTATTTGCAGACGATCAAATAATCCTCAGCCGTAACGAAAATGATCTGCAAATAGCAATTATTAAATTAAATGAAGTTGCCAGTAAATATAATATGATTATCTCCACAGATAAAAGAAAAGTAATGGCATTCTTAGGATCCTACCCAATCAGAACAAAAATTGTACTAAACAATAAAATCATAGAACAAGTGAATACGTTCAAATATCTAGGCTGCAAAGTCACTTATAATAAGAGCCGAGAAATAGATGATAAGTTAAATGCTTTTAATTATTTTTGTGGAACAATACGTCGAATTTTAGGTAGGAAAGTTCGGAAAGAAACATTACTAAAGTTTTACAAAGTGATGGCTTTACCAGCTTTCCTGTATGGATGTGAGAACTGGGTTTTAAGGAAGAAAGACGAGAGAAGAATTGAGGCTGTTGAAATTAAATTTTGGAGGTTTGTGGCTGGCTATACAATACTTGACAAAAAGAGAAGTGAAGATATTAGATCTGAATTAAACATGCATAATATTATACTGGGTGTTCAGTTCAAACTGTGTCATGGCTCGCTGTATGCCGTCATGTAGCTAGTCGATGAGCCTAGAGAATTCAATCTTCCTACACTTCCGCAGAGGTGTATTACCTATGTGTCAGAGTAGTTGCCTAGCAAGTACGGCGTTCATTCTGAAGAGTACTTACCGATATGTACGGTAACGCCAGTAGTGGCAGGAATGTGAACTGTTTGGAAACATGTACTGAGATGGGGTTTTTCTTACTGTCGGGATATGTGGAGAGGATTAAGACGATTACTTACGTATTTGTTGACATTAACTTCGACGGTGAACGTGGACACGGAACATTTGATTTGTATTGTGGAATGTTGCCATACGCAACCGATGATAACAAATACCCTGCGTACGACTTGCCCGCGCAAAACACAGTTCGAAAGAGGTTGTGGTAGTACACAGACAGTACAGACCGCCATCTGTTGCTAGGGCGTTCAAGTTATACCGTACACGTTCTCAAGTTCAGATTGAACGCTTTGATTAATAGGCAACTTCTCTGACATAAAAACTGAAACTCGCTTCAAATCGCTGACTAACAACAGTGACGTCATGACACATTTTTGAAATGAACACCCAGTAGATATAATAGAAGACATCAAAACAATTGGAGGGAGCATATACATCGTATGCCAGAAATGTCAATTACTAGAACAATATACAGTCACGAACCTCGTGGGAGAAGAAACCCAGGAAGACCCACAAAAAGATGGAGAGACTAATTTTGATTTCGTTGGAGTGAAACGGATCTTATGGTCAATACCGTAATGAAGATTATGATGATGATAACTTTCACTTATTTTCTTTATAAGAGAATCATAATTTTGTGTCTAAACCTCTAGGCCTACAATAGGAAACAACGGACTATAGACTTTTGAAGTTCTTTGATAATCAGATTGTATAGTAATTATAACCAAAATTCGTGCCACATTTTAGGGTGTAGCTTGAAGATGTTTTAAATTAGGGCGTAATCATGCACTCTATCTCTCTGACACGAACGTTTCCATGAAAATATTTTATTCATTTGATCAGCAAGGCAATTTATCCTCTCTCTTGCTCTCCGTTTCGCATACATTAATCTCACTCGGAGATGTCACTGCATTAGCTTCTCCCTCTGGGCTGATAAAAATCCGCTGGGAATATGAAATTTAGAGGATGCTGCAAATGGCTCTGAATGTACAACACATCATCCTAACGCGGTTGCTAAAATAAATCTGTCCCTTCCCCTTCTCCGGAAAGCTGCGTAAGTAAATCGTGACTTCAATTTTTAAACATACAGTCTGCTAATCTCATTACACTAGGTATTAAATGGTGAGAGGATTTTGCAGGATGGAATGGAAATTCTGCGAACGAATTGTGTAGCTGCATTAATAGCCAGTAACCATGTTATTTTTCCATATGTTGATATTTCAGTTATTTTAAAAATCATCTTCATACCGCGCTATTACCGCTATAACAAGTCTTCAAATTACACGTTCGAAATTACCTTGCTTCATAGAGATCTGTACAGAATTATACTACAGTGTACTGTGTTAATAGAGCTATGGCAACATGTTAGCTGAGCATCAATTTAAATGAATTTGAACAAAGAAACTATATGGAAAGCAAGGAATTTTATTTGAGAACTGACATTAATTTCAAATGCCAGTTAACCTCTAATTAAATGTACTCCCTTACTTACTTCCTCACTTACTTACGGCTTTTAAGAAACTCGGAGGTTCATTTCCGCCCTCACACAAGCCCGCCATCGGTCCCTATCCTGAGCAAGATTAATCCAGTCCCTACCATCATATCCCACCTCCCTCAAATCCATTTTAATATTATCCGCCCATCTAAGCCTCGGCCTCCCCAAAGGTCTTATTCCCTCCGGTCTCCAACTAACACTCTATATGCATTTCTGGACTCGTCCATATGTGCTACATGACCTGCCCATCTCAAACGTCTGGATTTAATATTCCTAATTATGTCAGGTGAAGAATACAATGCGTGCAGTTCTTCGTTGTGTAACTTTCTCCATTCTCCTGTAACTTCATCCCTCTTAGCCCCAAATACTCTTCCAAGAACCTCGTTCTTAAACACCCTTAATGTCTGTTCCTCTCTCAAAGTGAGAGTACAAGTTTCACAACCACACAGAACAACCGGTAATATAACTGTTTTATAAATTCTAAATTTCAGATTTTTTGGTAGCAGACTAGATGACAAAAGCTTCTCAACCGAATAATAACAGGCATTTCCAATATTTATTCTTCGTTTAATTTCCTCCCGAGTGTCGTTTATATTTGTTACTGTTGCTCCAAGATATTTGAATTTTTCCACCTCTTAGAAGGATAAATTTCCAATTTTTATATTTCCATTTCGTATAATATTCTCGTCACGAGACATAATCATATACCTTGTCTTTTCGGGATTCACTTCCAAACCTATCTCTTTACTTGCTTCAAGTAAAATTCCCATATTTTCCCTAATAGTTTGTGGATTTTCTCTTAACATATTCACGTCATCCGTATAGACAAGAAGCTGATGTAACCCGTTCAATTACAAACCCTCTCTGTTATCCTGGACTTTCTTAATGGCATTCTCTAGAGCAAAGTTAAAAAGTAAAGGTGATAGTGCATCTCCCTGCTTTAGTCCACAGTGAATTGGAAAAGCATCAGATAGAAACTGGCCTATACGAGCTCTGCTGTAAGTTTCACTAAGACGCATTATAATTAATCGAACTAGTTAATTAAATGTAGGCCTACTCCAGGCCCTATTATTACAAGTTTAATCACTCCAAAATTATTCCTTGGAAGGTTAATATTACTGATTTTGTTAATGATTGATTGATACATGAATAGAATAGAAATATAATTATTATAAAATAAATTCAAATCAACAATCATCAACAAAAATTAGGTAAATTACCATACCGTGCTATTACCGATAATTGACAAAAATTGTAATTAACACTTTTTTAAAGCCACCGGCGTGGCTCAATAGGTTAAGGCGCTTGCCTGCCGGTCTGAAGTTGCGCTCGGGCGTGGGTTCGATCCCCGCTTGGGCTGATTATCTGGTTGGGTTTTTTCCGAGGTTTTTCCCAACCGTAAGGTGAATGCCAGGTGGCGAATCCTCGGGCACATCTTGTCAAATACCATCTCGCTATCACCAATCTCATCGACGCTAAATAACCTCGTAGTTTATACAGCGTCGTTAAATAACCAACTAAAAAAACATATTTTTAACAACACCTGAGAGCCTTGGAACTTTAGACAAGCAAGAGTTTAGGATTTTTAAGAAGTCATAAAAGTCCCGTATACAACGCTTCATCGTACACCGGCGACGCTAATATAATCTCAGCAATTGGGAGCGTCTTTAAATAAAACATAACATTTAATTTCGAGAGAATGCGAACACAAAGATGGCCAAGGGCAGTGCTACATTACCGTCCTTCTGGACAACGATCTGTTGAAAGATCATTAAAAAGATGGCATGAGACCATTGAGATCCAGCAGACCACTACGTCGAATGTTTGAATTGGATGATGATGATGATGATGATGATGATGATGATGATGATGATGTTGATGATGAAAATTTATAACCAAAATAAAATTATTTGAATCATATCGAAGAACCTGAGAAATAACAAAGTGCTTATATCAATGTATTATTATTATTATTATTATTATTATTATTATTATTATTATTATTATTATTAAATAAGTTATGGCTGGTTGGTTTTTCGAGGGTTGGAACCGGGACGAATCCGAACATCTAGACAAGATTTGGCCCAATATGCGCCTAGTGTACTGGATGAATGTAAGGTTGCTTGGGTGGCATTCATGAATCCGACACATCTCTGGTGGGCCATCGTGTCTCAGTCCTGATAGAGCTAGGTTCCGTTTTGCGGAGGAGTAACCTGAATATCCCCAGAGATCCGTAGTTCCAGACTCTTCCATATCCGACGCTCACAGGTGGACCATTCTGCCTCGGCTTCTGATAGAGCCAGAAGTCCTGTCCGCATAGGAGTAGTCTGATAAGCCCCAGGGGCCTTGGGTCTAACCTCTTGCTGTATCATCATCGGAAACTGGTAATATCCCAAAGACTTCATCCTAGCCTGCACTTGGAAGATGAAATGAGCGAGGGTGGAGGATATTAGTGGAATTATAGAGGAAAAGTGGAGTACCCCGACAAATACAGTACGATTATTTAGTCCTGACCAGAGTGCTGCATTCGAGTTAAATCGCTCGCTTGAACTCGGTCGAGTGTCGCACCCTCGAGTGAGATACGATCGGTCGTGATACGCTCGTAATAAATAGAAGCACAGTACAAGGTCATCTCACCGACATGTCTTATCTTGTATGGAAGGCGACAGATAAGATACACATATGTTTTGCTCACACGGTAAAAATAAGGCTTTATTTTCTGCTTTTATGACAAACGTTTAATGGAACAGTCAATGGAACGTACCAAAACAGGAACATGAAGTTATAAATAAAATAGTATGAAAAACTTCGATACACAGTTATTATTGCTAATTAATAATTATTCAATACTTGATTTACCACATATATAATATGATGGGTCCATACATAGTGTTCCGCGTATATACTGTGACAATGTAGAAACGTTTTACAAAATATTATTGATATAGCAGTAGATTAATAATAATATTAGTACAGAGATAACGTCACAGAAAATATAATAAAACGAATAATCATGCTGCACAACTGTTACAGACGCAAAGATTGATACACTAATTATTAGAGATTATTATTATTATTATTATTATTATTATTATTATTATTATTATTATTGTTATTATTATTATTATTATTATTATTATTATTACCAGGAAACTTGATACAGTTCTTGCATTATCGTGATTGTGTTCTCCGTTTATAATAATTACATTTACATCGAATAACATCTATCAGATGTGGCAAAAACAAAATCACTCTTGTGTGGGGGGGGGGGAACATTTAGGGGCTACCTACAACATTTATATGACATTTTAAAGCAAGTTTTGTAGTTGTACTATGGAGAGGTTAGTTAAACACTGCAAAGTTTTGAAATGACAAACATCTATGATGTTACTACACAGTTCATCACTGTAATAAAAACGAATGTCTAACGCTCAGCTTATGCCGTTCGAGGATTTATCGCTCGCGACAATTTTACCCATCATGCATGTGCGCTACCTATCGGATCATGCTATGAACTACTTGGCGCTCGAGCGAAAACGTCCGATGCAGACCTCTGGTCCTGACAGTCCCCGGAGATGTGCGCGTGGGACAGGCGAGTCCATTTAGTTACGCCAAGGGGTGTTTGGGTTATTCACTCGCTTGCCTTTACCGACTGCTCGCCCTATCTCTACTCCGGAACTCTCCTCACTCCTCCTATTACTTCCCCTCTTTCGTGTCGCTGGGCTGTCAGGACTAAATAATCGGTCTGTACCTCTGCAATATCTGGTTTGTCCATTACAAATTCCATCACAACCTAGCTGGGGATCGAACCCGTAGTTGTAATTTCCTAAAATGAGAGTCAACAGTTTATTTTATATTGTTGAAAGCATATTTTATTTCCCTGTCGGCCTATACATATAACTCATCTCAAGGGTCACTACAGTAACTACTGTTCAAATCTTTTGACGTTTGGGACAATAGCCGGTAGCAACATAGTGCTCCGTTGCTGCGTACGGACTTTCGTTGACGCCGCTTGTAAAAACAATACTTGCGCTCGGCCTAGTTCTACACGACAGGTTCTCTACATGCGTTTACGTTGAATGGCATTATTTTTCTGAATATATAGAAACAAGAATCTCATTTCTATGCCAAGTAGTTCGCATTTTATGAGCATTAATCTTGTCCCTGCTGATTCATGGTTTTTATGGTTTTTCACGACTGATATTTACACAGCTGCATGTCGATAAGAAAGCCTTTCGAAACACCAAGACTATTAACTGTAAACAATATCCATTCCGCAACATAAACATCCGAAAAAATAATTAAGAAGTGAGAGCCGAGAAAACCAGTTCGATTTCTGTTTGCGTTGTGTGTAGGTATTGTATCTGTCAGTGAAATCAATAATTCGTTTGTAATAACCATTTTCTGTGTGTTCTTATTAGTTTATTGCTTTATTTGTTTATTATTGTTGTTGTTTAGTCAACTGTCCGAAGACAGGTCTGAACCTTACAAGTAATAATATACCTGGTAAGGTTTATCTTGTCTCAGTAGCAATAAAACCAAGTCCATTCAAATGAGGGTGGAGATTATAGGAGGGTTGTAAATTTTCAGGATTCCTTTCAAAACCTTTTTTTTGTAGAGGCTACCGGAACTCAATTTCCTGAAAGACAAGCTCAGTGACGAAACTACACAGTACGAAGAGAGATATTTTGTTGTTTTATTTTGTGCTACAAAATGTATCAACTAGTCCCTTCCGCCATTGGATGGGTGAACGGCATCGTTCCACTCCCCCATAGCTATAACAACACAGACGAATTAAAACATATCTCCTTTCTCTCTCTTTTCACAGTGAGACAAGATACATCACACAGACTTTAACAAGGCACTATTTATGAGGCAACTAGACCAGGAGATAATGGGGTAGGGTGGCCAGTTTCTTTCCCCCTATTTGTTTATGAGTAGTACACTGGCAGGCAAAAAATTTAGGATACTTGAATTTTACTTTGTAAATGTGTTTAATAGGTCACCAATATGTTTTAAATAGTGATTAATAAGATTATAATTTAACTGTACAAAAAACAAAATGAACATGACTTCATAACACCAAAAATTACCAAAAATAATGTCCATTGTTGTCACACTCTGCATAAGCAAAATGTTGTTCAAATCTAGATCGTGATGTTATTGTGTGCAATTGTTGGTTGGTGGTATGAAACCATAATAATTTTCGTTTTCAGTCTACTGTATGTTACGTTTGTAATCGTATTATAATGAAATTAATCACCATTTAAGACATATTGGTGACATATTAAATACAAAGTAATATTCAAGTGTCCCAAATTGTTTGTCCGCCGGTATATCAAATTCAATTATATCATTCAACAAGACCAGCACTAGTGAAAGTAACAGATCCAGTGGATATAGTAGCTAAGTTCGGAAAATTATATTTAATGTCTACGATTTCTTCAGAAAATATTCGTCCGCAGAAACCAGTAGTCTATTACTGTAAAAATCTTAACTTTTTTAAGTATCAAGAACTAACTACCAAGGCGTGTTCAATAAGTGTATGAACCGTGTCACGAGTATGCAGAGAAGTGCAAAAAGCGGAAATACAGAGTGCTCGCAAATTTTTCGTCTCGTCTAGAAAACATTTTATTATAACTAAAACAACGAATAATTTCAATGACTTCGAAAACACACCATTGGATTTCCATCACCTTTAAGGTATAGTTTTTTAGTACATTATTATTGTATTAATATATCGTCGTTGTTCCTGCAATAACTCCTATGTGACATATTTATCGATTTTCAGATTTGTACTCTATTAAATAACTTAAACAATGATACAGCAAATAATAAAATCTCCTATATGTAATTATCTTTCTTTCTTTCTTTCTTTCTTTCTTTCTTTCTTTCTTTCTTTCTTTCTTTCTTTCTTTCTTTCTTTCTTTCTTTCTTTCTTTCTTTCTTTCTTTCTTTCTTTCTTTCTTTCTTTCGAAAATGTAAGAATTCACAATCTTCTATGCACTACTGCCATAGACGAATAAATGTGTTTTGTTTTTCCTACTGAAAAATTTCATATTTTGCACATAATAGTTATTGCAGGAACAACGACAATATTATTTATGTTGCATTACACTGTTATGTTTTTTAGAACGAAATCTATAGAATGTGGATAGAACATTTTGTAGCATTTCCGGAGTGTCTTTAGCACAGGCTTCAATGATACGGTTCTTTAAATGTTCTCTTCATCCTACCAAGCTCTTTATGTAACCCCAAGAGAAACAATCAAGGGGTGTTAAATCTGGAAACCTGGTTAGCCATTTTACTGGTCCATGTCGACCAATCTCCAAGTCCAGGGAACTGTTCGTCCAGTCTGCTGCAACATTTCTATGGCTTAACCTACCAGAATGAAGAATGATATCAATTCTTTCCTCTTTCGATAATGTCATCACGAAAATCAAGAAATTTGTTATAGGAAAGCTTCAAATAATCACAACACTGCATTGAAACTGTCACAAGTTAACCAAACAGTAAAGCAGGAAATAGTAATATACGTTACAAGAGCGGTATGTTGACGTTTTCATGGTCGAGGAAAAGATTGAAAAAGCGAAACGTAGTTGAGCTTTTTTAATTTCCGAGAACATGAAAACAAACATACCGCTCGTGTATCGTACATTATTTTGTGCGAAGATCGTTTATTACATACCTGAAAGACGAATTTCTAATTAGTTGCAATGAAATCTCCATGTTGGTTTCTGTTTAATGACGCCAACTTTGGAACACCAAAATATCTTTCTTCAACATTGTTGCTGTAAAATGTTTTCTGTGTTTACTATACTCCAGCAGGCCGTGATATACGTCTGTCTTTTTTTTTTCCCAGTCTATAAATTCGAACTTAAAACAAACGGTAAGGTTATGTAATGATTTATTTTTCATTTTAATATTTTAACAATATTATTTATATAACATATTGCAGTAATAACATCGGCATGTGGAATCTTGTTGATTTTTTCACGGCTTCCTTAATGTTACTTGTATCAGGAATGCAATAAGTTTCCTGGAGTAGTAGACTTTACTTAATTTTTGCAAATATTTAAAAACAATAATTAACATTGCAATTTAGGTGAAATTGCAGTGGTAAGTTTCCAATTTATAATTATTACTATGTTAAACGTCTCTAAAAATAATATGTTAAAAGCCTAAAGCAGTAAAATGAATGTCGCGCTTGAGCTGTAAGAAGAGAAAAATTGTTATGTGTGTTACGTTGGGAATACTGAATGTGGTATTTCACACTTACAGCGTATTGGTTCTGTGCGGAAAACAAGCAAATACGCACTATCTCGCACAAAGTTAATTACAACAATTGCATAAAAACGCCTTTTCCAAAGCCTCCTTAGTACCGTACCATGTTACAAAATATCTGTAGATGCAGTAACTAATGTTTGTGTCATTATTACAGTTATCTTTAAATAACTTGAAACGATTAGAGATATTTCAAAACGGATTGCACCATTGTTTTTCTCAGAAAATTTCAAATGATTTTGAATACCTAGATGCTCCCCTTTCCATTTAAAATTTCAAATTTGCATTCAAAATGGCGGCTTTAAGATAGCTGAGTTCTAGAATCGAATGTGTCACTGGTAGAGCACTTGGCCTTACGAATACTGGTAACACCTATACTAATCGAAAATCAAGCATATGGAAGATATTTATATGGTTCCAGGTTTTTGATTCACTCTGTATTATTTATTATTGCATTACACTATTGAGAACGGAATCTGTTTTTAACGCCTGCCGCTCATCTCTCCCACCAGGCTAGTTCGGTGGAACACGCATCACTCACTCTGTAAGTTTGACAACGTCGCGCTTGCATGTTATTGACTCTCAGGAGATTTGCACTCCATTACAATTGCTATATTCCTCCTTAATATAATCCATGAAAACAACTCAACAAGTGACAAACCTATTTGATTTGGTTTGATATGATTACATTTTCTGTGTCACATCCTTGCAACCAACGTGATTTTCTCGTCCGATGTCATTTGTTTTAGATTATCACTATCGTAAATCCACTCAATTGCAGCCGTATACAGGGTTTACGAACACGCCACTTGTCAGGTTGTTGTTGCATCGAAGCATCTGCACGCTTCCACGACCGTATCAATTATTCAGTCAATTGCTGCCGTGTATTTCGCTGTTGTTTCGTTTCACTTTGCATGACCGCTCCCATTCACTTGAGTTTTTCTGTTACTCTTTAATGGATAATATGTCGTGTTTGTTCCCCACTTCGGATGTAGCGTGCCCGGTTATAAACCCAACGACCCAGGATCGGTTCCCGGCAGTAAATTGGAAGTTATTTTCCGTTTACAAGAAGAGTTCATGTCCATTGCCTTTTGTTCATTCCCTGTTACCTTTACTGATGGCCTTAAAGCCAATGGGAAATTTCCTTATATACAGAAAATTTTGTCTTTGTTTTTAAAGGAAAGCGGCAGAAGAAATTGTTAACTCTTGGCTTGTTCCACATCTTAAAGCTTCATTGCTTAAGTAAGATCCATGGAATACAATATATGAAAATGAAAAAAGAAAAAGAAGAAGAAGGTAAATAAGCCTATTGCACATCTTAAATATTCAGGAAGGTTTTTTTATATTTTTAGTTGGCTATTTAAAGACGCTGTAGAGGCTCTTGAAGTGAAATTCTCTTTTTGATAATTATTTTTTAATTTTTGTAATATTGTTCAAATGGAGAAAAATTTGGTTACTCTACACCATTACTGCCAATGAATATTTTCAATGACACGTATTTGTTTTCTTAAGAAAACGGTGGTGTCATCTCATCGATGGTGTTGAACATCGACCTCGTATGTTAAAAAAAATTAATAAAATGGGATTATAATTAATTTCTATCACAGAAGTCTTCTCTAACCTTCTGAAAACACATCTTGAATCAAGGCATGGATACAAACTTCACAAGAATAAATTTAAAATATCCTCTTATGAAAGATATTATTTGTTCTTTATCAAGGTATTAAAATGTTTTTTTTTTTTTTTTTCACTCTCGTGTGAAATTTAATTTTTTGACATACGATGTTGCTGTTCAACACCATCCTCATGTGCTTATTATGTCTTGATATCATAATAGATTATCAACGTTTTTATTTTAATAGATATTACAATAGCTTGCAATTAAATTTGATAAGTATCCAAAACATTCTCAATCAAGTGATGAAGGATGGGTGGAGCGGAGAAAAATTATCTCCGGCACCGGGACTCCAACCCTGGTTTTAAACTCTAGGTGCTAACGCTTTATCCACTAAGCCACACCAGATTCCAGTTCCGATGGCGGATTGAATCATCTCAGTTTAAGTTCCACCTCTCAGTTTCCCTTCAGTGGCCAACCCTCATGCACTGTGTCACAGATGTGTGACACACACTATGTGCAGAGGTGCACTCATTAAAGAACGTATGATATTTCCGTACTGGAATTCTGCATTACCATGTGATGAAGGATGGAGCGGAGATGTATTTCAGTATCACAATAATATGGTATGCGTAAATAACCATTTAGTGGTTTAAGACGGCGCTAATTCCGTCGGATCCCGGCCACTTAGTCACTCGTAATGAGTGCACCTCTGCACATTGTGTGTTGGATATTGTGCCACTGTCACACATCTGTGACACAGTGCATGAGGGTTGGCCACTAAAGGGAAACTGAGAGGATTCAATCCAGCATCGAAACTGGAATTCGGTGTGGCTTAGTGGAGCTGAAAACCCGGATTCGAGTCACGGTGCCGGAGAGAATTTTTCTCCGTTCCACCCATCCTTCATGGTATGGTAACGCAGAATTCCTGCACGGAAATATCATACTTACTTCGGTACATCAGAGTAATTCTCAATCAAGGATAGGAAAACTGAAGATGTTAAAATGTTCGTAGTACCTGAACAAAAAGTGATGCAATCCACTGTACAAAAAAACGAATTCACAACAACATTATCGTACCACGTAGCAGAAATTAAGCCATTTGCAGATTCGGGGATTGTTAAGAAGTGCCTTCTAGCTCTATGTGACAAGTTCTTTTCTAAATTTCGAAATTCAAAACAGAGTATATGTGAAATAACACAAATCGATATGATATTGTAGAAGGGTAGCAAAATCCGTACTTCAACTTCAAAAATACCAGTAATAAAGTGTTAAATTTGTTAATTTATATTGAAATAATAATAATAATAATAATAATAATAACAATAGGCCTAATCATCATCATCATCATCATCATCATCATCATCATCACGGCATGGGCCTATTGACCCGTTCCGTCCCCAATTAGAACTGTTGCCTCCTTCGAAGTTTCGGACGACCTACAGTACATCTCTTCTTCCTTTTGGACAATATTGAAAGGCTACCTTTGGGAAACAGTTTTCTTTCATCCTATCTAGGTGATGCATCCATTTACTTTGATAATGCTTTACGAGCTGATTTAGTTCTTCTATCTGTAGTTCATTTCTTATCTCTTCAATTCTCATATGATCAAGTCGTGAAATTCCTGCTACTGATCGCAGAAACCTCATCTCAGAGGCTTCAAACCGTCTTTTGTCTTCTTTTGTTAATGTCCAAGTTTCTGCGCCGTATAGGAGTATTGATAATGCAACTGATTTATACAACTTCATATGTGTATCTTTTCTTGCATTGTTTCTTAAGGATCTCCTTAAAGTTCCACAGATCCATTGATATTTATGTAGATTTTCTTCCATGTCCATTTTTATTTTCTGATAGGATATTCTGCAGTCTAAACATTTAAAGTCGCTTACTTGCTCAATAATTTTTTAATCTATTACAATTTTTTAACTTTTATGTTGTTTACCTTTGAATCTCCCCAATTGAGTAATAATAATAATAATAATAATAATAATAATAATAATACTAATAATAATAATAGCTCAAGTAATTTAGTAATGAAAAATCTGCGCATTTTGTTAAGCTTCAATACTGTGAAATTTATTGTGGCTCTCTAAAAATTACTACAGGTATTTCTTACTTTTGGCTCTCCTCTGATTTCTAGTGGTACTACTGCTTTAGAGCAACAAGAGGTGCGCATGTGGAAACTGTGTAATTAAACTCTAAACGCATTATCATATTGCAAAAATGAATTAAATTAAATTAAATGATATGTAATTGATTTCAGAGTTACTTATGTCTATTTTGTTACGCTTATGTTATTTTATGAACACCGTATATATTCTTCAAAGATTAAATTAACAGCAAGTAATACAACTGTCACCATATTCTGCATATTGTAAAGTACCCATATTACATATATGAAAATGCTCGGAAAATTCAGTAATTGAGAATTGCCAGTCGCTATAGGTTCCTTTCTTGTCGGAACTGTTAGTTTCGTTCCAGGAAATGAATTTTTAATAGAAGAATAGGATATAAGTCGTTTTAGCTCAAACCTGTATCATCTTAATGGATCATAAAGAGAGAGAAGGCTTGTACAGTTTAGCCAACCACATGAAACTAAACCGCAGAGTTTTATTATATTTAATAACTCGCCTCGCTTTTGAATAAAAACATCACGGAAGAAGAATGTGTCGTAATTTTGGTGTTAGCGTCTCTCCCTTTGCATCAGTCTTGTTTCTGAAATCTCCCCATCATTATAGGGGCTGCTCGGTGAGCAATATTTCTTTATCTTCCGGAAAGAGAGTTGAGAGACAAGGTCAAATGAATTTTATAAACGTGGACTGCAATATGAAACCTGTGATGCAAATGAGGCAATTTTATCCGTGGCGACACAGTTTCTGGCCGACAGAGCAAAAAACCGACCATAAGCCGAAAGAATTTTAAACTTCTGTATCTTCGAGTAGGAAGTTATTATTTGCATGAATATAGCTGGACCTAGTGCAGATTTTATTGTTAAGAAGGGCATAAGATAAAAACCTATTCGAGCTATTAGACGAAAAATTACACTGAACAACAAGAATTTTACTCTGACTTAAAATAATGTGTCCCTTATGGTTTGATGTGCGCTGAATCCGGAAATGCATCTCTTTTTTTCGTATCACGTAAGGTTTTTAAGATATACTATGATTTCACTTTTCGATAAGCGCTTCCCCAGGAAACATCTGGCGCGGGTTGGGGTTATAAACCAAAACAAAAGCTAATGCATTTTATGAGTTTATGACTTATTTCCGGTTGTTTCTTATGGTTCTTGGCATGTTCTTTTCTACTTCTTATAAATAAACAGATATTGGTCTCTTCTATTAAGTAAATTTTATAATATTTGAAAGTGAGGTCTATGGAATGAACACACAAGGGTGTGGTTTTCAGTACTTAAAGGAAAAGTTTACCAGTTTGAGTGAAGGCAAATTAAAAGAGGGCATTTTCATCGGTCCACAAATCACAAAGTTATGGCTGACACTTTGTTTGAGGAAAAACTTCTCATTACAGAATGAATGGCATGGCGCACTTTCAAAGACATTGCTCAAATTTCGTTGAAAATTCTAGATCAGAGAACTGCATAGAACTTTTTGTGGAAACCATGTTAAGTGCGCATGACAAAATGGAGTGTAATATGTCTCTCAAAATATAATTTTTACATTCTCATTTGGATTTCTTTCTTCCTTTCTTTGCAGCGGTAAGCGACGAGCATGGGGAAAGATTTTATCAAGAAATATCTGAAATGGAAAGGCGATATAAAGAAAGATCATCATCCAGCATGCTTGCAGACTATTCTTGGTTCCTTCTAAAATACATTTCCTGGTCTATTTATAAACAGAATTTATCTAGAAAATTATTTTAAATGTAAGTTCAAGTTCCGGGATTTTTCTCATTATACTATGAAATATTTTTATTGTTCTGTTTTAAACTATGTAACAACATTTTTGTATTCAGTACACATTTTTCAAGTATTAAGAGGAATTTTGAATTCTTAATGTATTGTAATTTTATCAGTAGCAGTAAAAAATTAAAAACAAATAAGTTTTGTCATAAAAAATTCAATTCATATTCCCCGGAAAATGGTACGTGATGGAGCAATTTGGATTTTAAATTCAGATTTAGGTCACACATATTAGTAATATTCACCGATTTTTATTTCGGAGCAAGACAAAGAGTAAATATTTTCTTTTTCAGTGTTAGACCTTATCGATGCAATTACTTTATCATTCATTGTTTGGGATTAATGTGAAACAGCACAGTATCTGATATAGTATAAACTTATTGCGTTAGGAGTGTGGTAAGTGCCTTATAATAGAATCGAGGAAAAAGTAAAAGACGAGACGAAGTCAAGTCTTTGTTATTTCAGATAATCTGTTAAACCAGTGATGTCAGAGCAAGCGCATTTTTATGACCTAGACGTTGTGCGCGGGCTTCCAGCTCTAGGTATGGAAAGAGGAGGAATTATGTGTATGAATAAGCAGCCTGTTAGATTAAGAAAACAGTGGTACACAAACTTCAAACGGAACGTGAAATTTTATGTCGTTATTTTTATATGACTTCTTTCTCTTTGATATTTTATTCATTGTCTGTAAAACAAAAGTACTAACATCAATTTCTTAATATTGCACTTGTGTTTTAAACGTTAACCCGTTAAGAAGGAATGTTCACATACATTCCATAGTACTATAATTATAATATATTAAGTGAATGAAACTCATCATTCATAAAGAAAGTGATAATCCAAAGAAAGAGATTGAGTATGACATGATAAGTTGGAATTGATATTGATGGTATCTTTAGCTTTATAAAAGTAATCAATAAACTAATCAAAACAATATTATAGTACAGAGCAAAGTTACCTAGGTACATGGTTTAACTGTAACTAATATTACATAACAAAACTCTTGTCGCATTATGTTTTTAAGGTGATATTGGTGCGCAACTTCCTATCATCAGAATATTAAATTATTTTTTCGAAATCTGCTGAAGCTATAGAGCTGACGTCTTTTACAACACATGGGCACATATGTTTTGTTTATGATACAAGAGTAGTTGCTTTGTTATTTCACTTCCTTACAGACATTTTCCATGCGAATATTTTAAAAATTTGCAATACATTATCTTCAATATTACGTATTTACGATATATTAGATTTACGAAAGCATTGTTTCAGTACCTGTAAGGCTATAATTAAGCATACCTGAAAATCTCACTTTTCTGTAAAAAAAAAAGCAGAGAAAGTATTCATTTTGAATAATAAAAAAAGCAAACTTGAGAAAAATGAGCATTAAAATTAAAACTTACATTCTTATAATGTACTTATACTCCTCACACAAATATAAAAATTAACATGGATACAGTTTTAATAAGTTCTCTTCCCATTTAATCAGTGCTGACCATCCCTGTATATAGCTGGACTACCTCTTTTGTCTGTCTCGTTCCTTACCGTTATAAAGCGCTCAGGCTCTTCTGAGTTCTAAAGCGCACGCTTGCGTCTATGGGCATCAGTTGACATGCCTGTGTTAAGCACTTAACACATTTGATTGTATACTATTTATGCACTATCATAATTTTGTAATTTCAAATACTATATAATTCTTACGATATTTTTTGCATTGAAAATAAAGAGCAGCCAAGTTCAACCGTAACTTGCACGTGTTAGTGGCATTTGAGCTATGAACATCCCAATCTCCTTGACTTGAGGGGAAAGGACTTGCCAGCTGTCCATTTCTTAATATGATATTCATGTTAATTCATTCGCAATGGCGGTGGCCTTGTGAGTTGTAATTTTCAATGGCTTATCCAAAGACTTCTAGATATTTTGAGATCTGTAGCATTTTCCGTCCTTGGATTCGGTTTTCATTATAAATGTTAATTTGATAGAAAGATATCTTGATATTATAAAGCAATTATATACAAATTTCTAATCACAATTTGCCGAACTGAAAATTATAAACTGGAAAATTCGCCCGTTTAACACAATCCTTTAAATTTCTTCTAAAGTGAGGCTCCACTATGGAACTATTAGAATTACAGAATTCTACTACAATTAAATATTCTAACAAAGAAGACTGGGAACTATTTGAAATCACTGCCTGTGATAGATTTCCACGGTTGTGTGTGTCTGCAACAAATGTAATGGCAATCTTCGGATCTACATACATTTGCGAGCAAACCTTTTCTAAAATGATTTACATTAAAAGCCAGTATCGAAATAGGATACACGAGGATCACTTGGTTTATCTTCTAAAACTTCGTACGTCATCATTTGTGCTAAATATAGATCGACTTGTTAAGAATAAGATTTGCCAGAAAAGTCACTAAGAGAAATGTGAAGTACAAACGGCACGAAATCTACAATATTCAGCGTTCATATTGAGATAATTACATTAAATTTCGTTAAAGAATATCATAGTGCATTCAAGCCACCACTGAAACTCAGCAGACATAGCCCATGTTGTAAACACGGAGCACACGATCACAACAGAACGTTGCAGTTGGTGGAAAGAGGTAAACCCACCCTCCCCACTGCCAGCTGCGGTTGTGAATCACTGATATAGAGTAAATTTATTTTTAAAGATCTCTGATATTGTTCCTTATTATTTAGGCCAATAGATGACTAAGTAAATCCAAAAATAGAGTTTGTTGATCCGGCAATTTAGTCATTCATTATGACAGTTACACTTTAAGGGGAATATTATTTTGCTAAAATATTAGCAAAATTTGGTGTTATAATAAATTATATCCGATACATCACAGCAACTAAGATGATTGAAAGTGATGATTCTGACATATCCGTGTAAATAAATTTTGAAGGGTTATGGAAAATTCTATATAAGGTAATTCTTTGCTACTGTTCTGTCCTATAACAGCACTAGTGCTGTAATAAATTGTACCAATAATCTGTTCCCTAGCAACCAGTTGGCGTCAATGATTAACTTACAAGATTATATAAACTATTTCCTTCAGTATTTTTATTTATGTATGTATGTATTTATTTATTTATTTATTTATATTCAATAAATCTTTTTTATGACAACAAGGGTACTGTTGCCATTTTGGTTACGTAAATCATAAGTACCAACAGAATAAACAACTCGATTTTGCCACATATGCTCTAACAGTCGATCAATCGACCAGAATTGAAGACGTATTTTTATATAGGTTTTAAAAAGGGTGCGTCAGCTACTACGGCTATTTTCGCCCTTACCATTGTATACATCCATCATGTTAGTTCCAGAGGAATACTTTTTCTCCGAGAAAAAAAATAATTTTCCCTAAATGGTAACACTGTTTCAATCGGTAAATGCTATCCGTACGATTCTGATTTTTATTCTTATCATTAGAAAAAAACTTATAAAGAATGATTTATCCCTTTGCAGTTTGTAACTAAAATACGGCTGTCTTAGAAATGAAATAAAAAGATTGACACATACCGTTATTTCCTGCTACAAAGAAGTCTGACAACCCAATTGCAGTGACAAAGCGACGGAATGCTGCTATTCAGACCAGTGTCGTGTACATGCACAAGGCTTATCCAGAAAGTAAGTTTCCCTGGACTCGTTTAGAGAAAGAAAACATAATTTCATGGAAAGATTTATTGGAACAGATACAGCAATTGTTGACCTATTTTTCAACATATTCACCACCGGAATTGAGACATATTTGTCATACCGTGGGGTCAACTTTTGTATCCTTGTGTAGTAGAAGCTTGCCACCTGGGAACGGAACCAATGTGTGACAGCCGTCTGCACTTCTGACACTGTGAAAATGCTGACCGGACAGGAATTTCTTGAGGTGTAAGAAACTATGGTAATTGCTCGGCCACATACGGCTTGGCGCACAGCAGATCTGCAGAAACTCCGCTGAGAGGTGTTTAAATGTCCACCCTACAGCTCGGATCTCGCTCCCAGCGATTACCATCTTCCAGGGCACTCTTTCGATTGTGTAGACCTATAAATTGTTTGGAAATTTTCTTAATATTGAGTGATGTTCCCTTGTAAGACATTGCGCTTTAGTTGACGTAGTTACGACACGGGAGATATTTATACATTACTGTACTTCATTAATATATTTCTTTTATCTCACTATATACTTATTTTACCGGAAGGAAAATAAAGAAGGTAAACGTGCGAATTCTAAATGAGGGTTTACTATAAGCAGTAACATAAACTGCTGCCAGGAAGTCAAAATGAAGATAGCAATGGCAATGGGAACTTTTAGTAGAAAAAGCAGCATTTTCTGCGGACCTCTGGAAAAAGAACTGAGGAAGTGACTAGCAAAATACTTTGTGCGGAGTGTGGCATTGTATGGGCTAGAAACGTGGACATTACGATGAAGTGAAAAGAACGAATAGAAGAATTTGAAATGTGGATATGGAAAAGAATGGAGTATGAGAAATGGACAGACTGGATAAGAAATGAATCTGTGCTAGAAAGTGTGGGCAAAGAAATAATAAAGCTGAAATTGGTCAGGTAGAGAAAAAGGAAATTGGTTGGTTCACTGACTAAGAATAAACTACTTACTGAATGATGCACTGAAACGAATGGTAAACGGGAGTAAATTTCGGGGCAGATGATAGACGAAATTAAGATACATGGATCACGTGAGGAGACTAAGAGGAAAGCGGAAAATAAAATTGGAGAATGCTGGGTTTGCAGTGAAAGACCTGCTCTTAGGCAGAAAACTATGAGTGAATGGGTATATATTTTGAATAATTTTAAGGGAAAAAAATTGTTCCGGATTCGGGTATCGATCCCGGGAGCTCTGGTTGAACGTACCAGTGCTCTACCGACTAAGGTACCCAGGAACTCTCTTTATATCCACAGAACTCGAGTGGGCTGACGAAACGCCAGAGACTCAGATCTAGTGCACACAAACTCTCGATGTGGGTCTCCGGCGTTTCGTCAGCCCACTCAAGTTGTGTGGATATAAAGCGAAAGGTTGAGTCGGTGTCGAGTGGAGTTCCTGAGTTGCTTAGTCCGTAGAGCACTGGTACATTGAATCAGGGGTCCCGGGATCGATACCAAAAGATACATCAAAAGAATTTTAACAAACCTCTGTCCCTACAATTTAGATGAAACACGTGTGGGTTTACATTGGTCCTAATTTATCGTATTTTTATCTATTTTAATTATTGTTTTCTGTTGTAATTATTGTTTTCTCTTTCTCTCTCTTTGTCAAGTCCTATGGTTTTAACTCTTTTATGGACAAATAAAAAATGGGGAAAAATGAAAATGAAAAAAAAATAAAAAAATATCAAAATACCCGGCTCTGGAACAAATTTTCCCTTGAAATTATTCAAGTCTGCTTAACAGGGAGCTTTACCTGAAAATTAGACTTTCAATATATATATATATATATATATATATATATATATATATATTGTATTTATTAATTTATGTATGTGTGTGTAGCGTACGCGCTTGCCACCCAAGCGGCTCGCTTTTCGATTAGTGACGTGAACGATCCCGAAGAGTTATTATAGTATACTTATGTCGTCGTCCATGGGATTGGGTGTTTGTCTCTTGTCCTGTGTTGTCTTTGCGGTATTTCTATGCCGTGCTGGCCATATGAACAGGGACACCCCCAATGTACGCCTTTCCAGTATCGCTCCAAATAATTATAACTTATACCCTTACATCGCTTTGAATATTATTACAAGAAGTAAAACATGATAAAAAAGAGAGAAAAAATTATTAATCCATCGGTTCATTTATTTCTTCGTAGATTTATCGATTAACTTCTTGATCTCTTTTCGGTTTCACGTGTTCTTTAGTGTTGGTTCAGCTCGATTACATCTGAAGCCCATTCTAAAAGCATGGTTTATAACACTTCTCAATCATTTGTAAGCATCTTTTGAACGCGGTCGAACATGTAATGTATATCCATTATATACACAATCTCGAGATATGTTGACAAGGTCGTGAGCTATTAATAGCCAATGTCCAATTTTCGTCAATAGTTTTGTAAACAGGCAGATGTTTTTGCCTGTAAGGTCAATGCTGATGCCTTGCGGGACGCAGCAACAAAAAGATGATAGATTTCGTCTTCTGCAGCACGGATTTCATATTTCCTTCCTCCATCCCTGATGGATATAATGAGATCATTTCAGTGGATGGATTACCACACAGGCTCTTTGTTTGGTCAATTGTACTGTAGATTTTTATCTGGGCCAAAATAATTTCAATGGAAATATTGAGAAGTGTGTATTAACACTACTATGATATGTGAACATAAAAGTTTTAATTAGAGTCCGAGACGGAACTAAGTTCACTAGATACTTGAACAAAAATTAGTGTAAACATACTGTTTCACAACAGAAGAGGCATATTTAAAGTGAAAACATTGCTCGAGAGTCATACGGATAAATAGTTATGAACATTTCAACATCTGACATTACTTGATTACTTACGGCTTTTAAGGAACCCGGAGGTTCATTGCCGCCCTCACACATAGGCCCGCCATCGGTCCCTATCCTGTGCAAGATTAATCCAGTCTTATATCTCACCTCTCTCAAATCTATTGTATTACTATCCTCCCTCTATGTCTCGGCCTACCCAAAGGTCTTTTTTCCCTCCAGCCTCCCAACTAACACTTTATATGCATTTCTGGATTCGCCCATAGGTGCTACATGCCCTGCCCATCTCAAACGTCTGGATTTAATGTTCCTAAATATTGTCAGGTGAAGAATACAATGCGTGCAGTTCTGCGTTGTGTAACTTTCTCCATTTACATCTAGCAGGGGGCACTTGGCAACATACGATATATTAAATAACGCTGAATTCTGTGAGAGTGTGGGAAAATTTATGGCAAAAGTTCGACAGCTGAGGGTGGAACTGGCCGAGGGGAGGCGGCCGAGGAAATAAGGGGAAGAGTTATTTATTAGTGTTGCAATGAATAGTATTAACACTGAGCGAATAAGGTAATTAGGGGATGATCTTCTTTTTGTATTTATTGTGTTTCTTTTCTATTTGCGCTTTTTATTAAGTGAGTACTTATATGTTTTTTTATGTCTTACATTTATATTTATTATTTGGATTATTTATTGCAGTTTCAATAAAGAATTGAATTGATTTGTTTATATATATGTTTCACTGTGTTTTTATTTATTTTATTTTTATAATTTTTTGTGAAATTTGATATGAAATTAGATTAGTTGTAATTGTGTTATTTAACAGTAGTAATAATAACAATTATTGTTGTTTTACTATTTTATTATTAGTAGTATTATTTTTGTTTAATTCATTCATTCATTCATTCATTCATTCATTCATTCATTCATTCATTCATTCATTCATTCATTCATTCATTCATTCATTCATTCTCCTGTCACTTCATCCCTCTTAGCCCCAAACATTTTCCTAAGAACCTTATTCTCAAATACCCTTAATCTCTGTTCCTTTATCAAAGTGAGTGTCCAAGTTTCACAACCATACAAAACAACCGGTCTTCATGCATTAGGAGTTATTGACAAGGTAGTTTTACATGATCATCATTGTATTACATCCAAAAGTGCGAAAAATGAATGCTGATACGGCTTATTTCTAAATACTGGTTATAATTTTCACAATATAGTACATATATTTTATTTTCCTTCACTCGCATGTGTACAACTGCGCTGTGCACTGCCGCGTCCACTCTACATCCGCGAGAGGAGGAATATAAAATGTATGTACTGTATAGGCCTAACAACTCAGAGCGGATTACAATGAAGACAGATATTATGATACTTATCCCTTTCTTACTGTTATTATTATTATTATTATTATTATTATTATTATTATTATTATTATTATTATTATTATTATTATTATTATTAGGCTATTATCAGGCCTAGTATCATTATTATTATTCAATACATATTTCTTACTCGAGGTTGGTTGGAGGAAGCACCAGATGATGGCAAGGACGTTTGTAAAGAAGAATGATGTAACTAGTCGGAGAGGTCACAGAACTGTTTTAATTAAACATTCAAATACTGCTATACTTAAGATAAACATGCAAAAATTAAAAATGGTTGTCAACTAACCGTAAACGTATCTAAACAGCCGTAATGATGGAAATGCGTGGAAAAAGTACGTAAGCACAGGAACCGCTAAACTTTACCTTTGCTTAAATCAGTCATGTCAACTGATGCCCATAGGTGTAAGCGCTCGCTTTAGAGCTCAGGAGAGCCTGAGCGCTTTACAGCGGAAAGGAAAGAGACAGACGAAAGAGGTACTATAGGCCTATGCCGCTTCGTCGAGCTATATACTGGGATGGCCAGCAATGATTCAATGGATAAAGGAAGGAGAACTTATTAAAACTGTATCCATGTTAATTTTTAGATTTGTCTGAGAACTATACGTGCATTATAAGAATGTAAGTTTTAATTTTAATACTCATTTTTGACAAGTTTCCTTTTTTATTCAAAGGCAAAGATTTCTTAACTTTTCTTTTACAAAAAGTGAAATTTTAAGATATGTTTATTTAGTACCCTTACAGGTACTGAAACAATGTTTTCGTAAATCTAATATAACGTAAATCCTTATTACTGAAGATAGGCTATTGAAATTTTTGAAAATATTCGCATGGGAAATATTTGTAAGGAAATTAATTAACAAAGCAACTAATGTTACATCATAAACAAAAGATACTGTATGTGCCCATGTGTAGTAAAAACAACAACTCTATAGATTTAGCAGATTTCGAGAAATAATTTAATATTCTGATGATAGGAAGTTGCGCACCAGAATCAACTTAAAAGCACAATGCGATAAAAGTTTTGTTATGTAATATTAGTTACAGTTAAAACATTTACAGTACCTAGACAACTTTTCTTTGTACTATCATATTGTCTTAATTAATTTATTGATTACTTTTACTTGGCTAAAGATACCGTCAATATGAATTCCAACTTATCATGTCATACTCAATCTCTTTCTTTCGGATATTACTTTCTTTATGAATAATGTGCTTCGTTCACTTAATATAGTGTAATTGTACTACTAATATTCCTTTATTATGTTATTAACATTTAAAACATAACTGCAATATTAATAAATTGGTGTTAGTACTTTTATTTTCAGACAATATAGATAATATCAAACAGAAAGAAGTCATATAAAAATAACGACATAAAGTTTTACGTTCCGTTTGACGTTTCTACACCACTTTTTTTAATCCAACAGGCTGCTTATTCATATACATAATTATTCTTTCTCCTTCCATACCTAGAGCTTGATGCCGGCGCACGACGTCAAGGTCGGAAAAATGCGCTTTCTTTGACATCACTGGCCTAAATCGATGTGTTATACAGTATATGCTCATATTTGTAATCCAAAGTACAAAGTTACCAATAGCCTACTTCAGAAATGTTTAGTATTGTTGTAATGTTCTTATGTTTCTAGTTGCAAACGTATGTATACAAATATATTTAGCACTTTATAGGATAACCGCATATACAATTCAAATGGTAAATAATATAATTATGCCACACAATTTCATTGCATTTTATTCAGATGCAGAACTGCGGTGATAGTTCTTAGTTTCCTTTAAGGCGACTTCGTTACATATAACTCGCAAATCGGCGGTTAGTAGTCATCACAATCTGGCAACTCTGTTTAGTAATTTGAAGACATTGTTTACACATTCGTAGAATGCTTGGTATTATTTACTATGACTGAGTTAATTTCATTTAGAGATATAAAAAAATGTGTGACGAAATTACCGTGTCACGGATTTCCAAATCCTCTTATCTTGTAAAAAATTACAATTCTAAGAATCCTATCCCAAAAGCTAGCCTTAAGCAAAATTCTCTTCTCTAAGATATTCACGCAAAGGCTTTAAGAATTTAATTCAAAATTACTGAACAAGTAGCTACAAAGAAAAGTATTACATTTTAACACAATACTATGTAATAAATAATGCAATAGAAATTATAGCGGGATTTAAAGGAGCATGCTATCGTTTCAGGTGTTATCTGATTGCAGGACCAGTTCTGAACCAGCAACATGGTCCTAATACTGTTATATTATATGACGTTTCGTTTTTGTCTCCACTGACGTGACTGGAACCTCTTCTAGGCTCCTTGGGAATCTAAATTGAATTCTCTCCTCTTCCTCGATGCCACTGTGTGCTGTATTCCTGCCCTAGCATCAGTCTCAATCCAGAGTGTGCACGCATAAGTAACACAAGTGCCTACTTCGTAATTCCTTTCAACACGGCTCTTCCTATTTCAGAATGTTCTATAGATCAGCTGTCTCAAGGTCAACACACAGAAACTGTCATAAACAGGAAGTTAAGGATACACCGAAGTGAAAATTCGTCATTTTTGTTTAAAAAATCACATTTTTTGTTTGTAGCACTAAAAAATTATTTATGATCTAATGGACCCCTGGGCCAACTTTCATGGCGTTATGCCCCTCCTATTGCAAATTACAGCGGACATTTTTAAAAAGCTATGCGCTCTGGGTAGGTGTTTAAAATTTAAAACAATTATTGTCGGTTTTTAATTTTTGCACATTTTGCTTTACTAAAAATTTTATTTCTTCTACAAATTTTGTACTACATGCATGATTTTTTGTGGGAGTTTTTGAATATCTGTGTAACAAAACTTACTATCAGGATTTTCTTCACACAGTTTTTAAAATATTAATTTGTTTTTCTAACAGTCGCTAATTTTTTACTGTTTTTAGGATTGACAATACAAAATATTTTTTTTTATTATTTTTAGGTGAAACTAATGAAACACCTGGTAATAAGTTTTTCTTGGAAGGGCAAGTAATAAATGCATGAAGAATTTTAACTTACCCTTAACTTCAGGTAAATTCTCCCAGTCTTCGCGATATAGTTTATCAAATTTGCCGTGTTTTCCCATTATCCCATGATAATGATGATGATTATTATTATTATTATTATTTATTATTATTATTATTATTATTATTATTATTATTATTATTATTATTATTATTATTATTATTATTATTTGGAGTTAGCAATAGCAACGCAATAATATCGCAATAAAAAGCGTACAACAAACGAACAGCGAAAGATAATAACGTATTTTGCGGTTTTATGACATGACGTCACGGTAAGAAATTGGTCATAGAATACAGAGATGAAGATAAATCGAGGTAGTCTATGTTGCATACTGTCAACAATGAGCAACAGTGACTTAGGATTTAAAAAATACTCTGATAACCTATGAATAATTCTGTAGTGCTCGGGAAAAGTGGCACAATTAAAAAATGTTAATTTTACAGGAGAACGAAGAAAACTATCTTCACACTAGTTTATGTCAATTTGATTTTCTTCTGTATGAATTATTGTAATGAGAGAAATACTTATGTCTCTCTTCCCAAGCGAGCAGATGTTCCGTAAGTTGTCAATAAATTATTAAAAAACGTTTGTGGAAACTGACTTATGCCACTTTTCCCAAGCACTGCAGAATTGTAGATCTATACCACAGTCTAGGGGTACGGCCACACGAGCTACATTTGTAGCAAGTTTTCTGCTACAAATGAAGCTGCCGAATTGTCGCAAAATGGGTGGCCACACGGGCGCTACAATTACTGCTAGTTTCTGCGTTAAATGTCGCTACGTGTGGCCACATGACATGCCACACGTAGCGACATTTGTAGCAACTTTTTGCGACAAATGTAGCTGGAATTATAGACCGCATTGAGTTAAATGGAAGCGGCCACAAGGAGCAGTAAGTGTAGCAAGTTTGGCGCCGTCTGACATGTTAAGTCTATTCGTGACCAATAATTTCGCACCTTAAACGAATTAACATTGTTGTTAGTTACTGGGAATTTCTTATTATAAAATCCGTATTTTTTAAACTTTAAATTTATATTAATATTTATTTCCGCTTTACTAATTCCCAGAGGAGACTCAGCGAGTCAAAGAATATACATGTCAATAGACTTTTATCTACTAACTGACAATACATAAAGAATAAATATCATGCAAAAGAAAACAAAAAAATTGTAATAAAAGTAAAAACAACCGTGTAAAATGAATAGTTATGCTTTAATTTTTTAGGAATGAGATAGAAAGCGAAAATCAAATGTCATGTAAAGGACACACAGATTAAGACTTTAAAAAGAGTGAAATAACAAATCAAAGTTATTCATTTTACAGTAGAGAATTACAATAATTTAGCGCAATGTAAATTTACAAATGCGTATGGATATACGCGTAAGCTAATTTTAAATACTATTTTCTTAATCTTACTCCTGTTTTTTTGTTACTTCACCAGAAGGAAAGTAAATATCGCCACTAAGTTCCTTTCTGGTAATTGAATTTGCAGCCAGGCATACAACACCTTGGCATTTTATTCAGGCTTAATGTATTTAAAAATATAACAAGTGACATTGATGAGTGCAGTGAAATTTGTCTCTCGAATTAGCTATAAGATATCGCAATTTGTACCACCCCGCTTATCTTTTAGCGTTAAAATTTTCTTTTGTTGTTAAAAAAACTTTATGAGATATGAAACTGTAACATACCCTAAGATTCACATTTCAGTTTCCCCCTCCCCCGAAATTTAGTAATCTGAAAAACGTGATCTATCATGTTTAAGAGGACGTAAACTCTGTCTTTTGACATGTATATTCTTTGTCTCACTGAGTCTCCTCTGGGAATAAGTAAAGCGGAAATAAATATTAATATAAATTTAAAGTTTAAAAAATATGGATTTCATAATAAGAAATTCCCAGTAACTAACAACAATGTTAATTCGTTTAGGCTGGAAAATTATTGGTCACGAATAGACCTCATGTCAGATGGCGCCAAACTTGCTACACTTACTGCTCCGTGTGGCCGCTTCCATTTAATTCAATGCGGTCTATAATTCCAGCTACATTTGTCGCAGAAAGTTGCTACAAATGTAGCTGCACGTGTAGCCACCCATGTCGCTACGTGTGGCCACCCAACAGCAGTAAATGTCGCAGAAAAAATGGACCCGGACCCATTCGAGTTGCGACACGACCTTGGGATGCGCCAAACTTGCTACATTTACTGCTCCGTGTGGCCGCTTCCATTTAACTCAATGCTGCCTATAATTCCAGCTTCATTTGTCGCAGAAAACTGTAGCTCGTGTGGCCGTACCCTAGTACAGTGATGTCAAAGTAAGCGCATTTTTCTGACCTTGACGTCGTGCGCGGGCAACAAGCGCTTAGTATGGAAAGGGGAAGGGTTGTGTATATGAATAAGCAGCCTGTTGGATTAAGAAAACAGTGGTGCACAAACTTCAGACGGAACGTGAAATTTTATGTCGTTATTTTATATGGCTTCTTTCTGTTTGATATTAACTAGATTGTCTGTAAAACAAAAGTACGAGTACTAATACCAATTTCTTAATATTGCAGTTATGTTTTAAATGTTAATAACATAATAAAGAGTTAAGAAGGAATATTCACATAAGTTCCATAATAGTACAACTATACTGTACTAAATGGATGAAACATATAATTCATTAAGAAAGTGATATCCCCCCCCCCAAAAAGAGATTGAGTATGACATGATAAGTTGGAATTGATATTAATGGTACCTTTAGCCTTATAAAAGTAATCAACAAACCAATCAAAACAATATTACAGTACAAAGCAAAGTTACCTAGGTGCTATATATGTTTTCAGTGCAAGTAATATTCCATTAAAAAAACCTTATCGCATTATGTTTTTAAGGTGATATTGGTGAGCAACTTCCTGTCATCAGAATATTAAATTATTTTCTCGAAAAATGCTACAGCTATAGAGCTGACATTTTTACAACACATGGACACGTATTTTTTGCTTATTGTGTAACAGTAGTTGCTTTGTTAATTCATTTCCTTACAAACAATTTCCATGCGAATATTTTAAAAATTTTCAATACACTATCTTCAGTAATACGTATTTACGGTATATTAGATTTACGAAAACATTTTGTAAGGCTACTAAATAAATAGGTCTATATCTGAAAATTTCACTTTTCTATAAAAAAAAGTTGAACGGCTGGGGGAATCATCGTGCTAACCACACGATACCTCCATTCTGGTTGGATGATCGCCCACCTCTGCTTCGGCATGTGGGCGTGAGGCCAGCAGCCGTCTGGTCGGTCTAGGCCCTTAACGGGCTGTAGCGCCACGGATTATTATTATTATTATTATTATTATTATTATTATTGTTATAAAAAAGTTGAGAAAACATTTATTTTGAATAAAAAAATCAAACTTGTGAAAAATGAACATTAGAATTAAAACTTACATTCTTATAATGCACTTATACTTCTCAGGCAAATCTAAAAATTAACATGGATACAGTTTTAATAAGTTCTCTTCCCTTTATCCATTGAATCAGTGCTGGCCATCCCTGAATATAGCTCGACCAAGCGGCATATACTACCTCTATCGTCTGTCTCTTTCCTTTCTGCTGTCAAGCGCTCAGGCTCTCCTGGGCTCTAAAGCGCGCGCTTGCTCCTATGGGCATCAATTGACGTGACTGGCCTAGTATATACAGTCACGAAGCTCAATACGTAGTAAATATGCATCCATAGATAGTTGCTAACCACTAGGATCGCTAATATTGCCTCATTACTGGCAATGCGAAATAGTACCGGCACAGTCTATTGTTCCGAGCACTCTCACAACTCAAGCTTCGTGACTGTATATACTAGACTGTGCCTATACCATAAATAAGTAAAAGGAAATAACATGTAACCTAATTTCGCCTTTTGGAATTTTGAGGTAGTCTGAAGGGCGACTTGGCGACTTCATTTTATTTATTACTTTCCGATTGCTTCTCTTATGTAGCCTAACTTGGTAAAATCGCCCAGAGTGGTAATTCTGTTGCTGAAATAGTTGAATCTTCAGTAACGCATTAACAATTGACTGTATTATATGTACGCTCGTATAAATATGACTTTAAATTATTGCTAAAATATGTTACATCAACAGCAGCAGAACATTGTTAACAGTTGATTGTAGTGTGCGTTTTCTGTGAAATAATGGTATAAGACGCTTAAAAACATTTCACTTATGATTATCACAGATATTTTTAAAAGTCTGCTGTATATTCGTAAATTACTTTGAATGTCATTAAAGTTAGATTGAAGGAATCACATTTCTTGTATACATAGGCCTAGTGTTATCCGCTCATTTGTAATGACTTCGTTTTAAAATTTTACATGTAAATAAAAGCATAATTCATTCATAAAACAGAGTTTAACATCACAATGCTTGTTTTCAGCTATTATGTTCCTATTACTTCCGCAAGGTTTGTTTCGAAATGTAATAATGCTATTCAAACTATTCTTGGAAACGAAAGAGCTGATGAACTGGTAAAAACAGCAGCTTCCAAGGAAGAACGATTTCGATTGTAAATATACCCACTACCTCATGCAAAACTGAGTGTAAAATGTAACAATAAACCGTGTAAATAACAGTGGACAAATAGTAATAACAATGGCTCTATCACAATAGATGTTTTTTTCCAGATATACGCAATCGTTTGTAGTGCACATATAGTATTTTATGCCTGTTTTTATAACAATTTATTTATATCAGGTCATGGTAAATTTCGTTCACATTTTCGTACATTTTCAGAAAACTCAGGGAATGAGCTTTCGAGTGCACTTCTGGAAGTAGGAAAACAGTACAAATTCTACTACTTGATTGCGTAATATCCTGATATCGATATATAAAACCTTGCCTTTAAATTGACTTAAAGATTGGAGCTATTCCATAAAATTTATCATTCATTAATATGACTGTAGTAGATGATTTTGATACCACTGCGAGAAGATTTAGAACTCTTGAATCTAACGTTTTTCATTGTGATTCCAATAAACTGACTTTATTCCGGAAGTCTGTATTAAGAATTGAAGGCACAGGTTCCATGATAGAAATATTTTAGTAGACAAAAATAAGTGGAATACAATATGTGAGTAAGTTCTTGGATGGTTTCACATGCTGAAAGCTCGCATAATTTGCGAAAATTCTGATTATAGAATTTGCAAAAGGAATCAAATTATAAACGGTCATTTTCTTAACATAAGTAGAATACGATGTAAGTTAAATGCTGTGATGTTTCACAGAAAGTCCAAAAATTTAGTGAAACCTCGATTACGGAATGCGCCGAGGGAATCGAGATATAAAGAAACATTTTCCTATCTTCTGACTTCCACATTCGCTGGATATGAATCCTGCAGATTTCTGTAAATTAGGTAGTTATCTAAAATTAAGAATTTTCTTTATAGCATTTGTAATACTGAATAATTCATGTGACAAATTACTGAAGAGATTAAGAATATTTTTTTTCCAGATTTAGCAGACATCCCGAAACAGAGATTTGTAATGACAGAAAATATTCACTTTTGAATTTTACACTAATATTTACATTTTTGAATTAAATAAAACCCAATTTATTGTAAATGAAATTTGTTAAATAAACCATTCACCGATTTAAAAAGTGACCAAAGGTTTTATTACCTCCGTAGTTAATTTCATGAAAACCATATTTAGCTTCAAAATATTTATGTAAAAATTATTAATTTTTTGGTCCTACAGAATTATCTTATTGTTAAATATTGGTTAATAACGATTTGAGCCTCGGCGTAGCTCAGTGGTAGAGCACCCAGTGCGTAGAAATTTGTCTTCGTTATTAACCAATTCAAAATATCATATTAATAGTGCAGAGAAAAAATTGGTCAATTGTTTAATTCATATGGAAGTACAGTAAATGGACAATACATTTCGACACTTTATTTTGTCCCGAATTAAAGTAGATGGCGCTTACCTGAATCCCAGTTTGAATATAAAATACTGCATCGTCTAAATATTTCGGGGAAATCAGGGTACATAAAATATGTTATTTTTATACTGTTACTTTCACAAAGAAAATTTAATATTAGGAGGTTTCGAAATTGGCCATTTTAATTTAAAAGATGTACAGAACACAGAATTTTGCTAATTAAAATTAATTCTGTTACATGTATACAATTACAAAAGCATTAAATTGTAAATCTGTATTGTATTTGGGCTGAGTTGCCTGGAGTATAACAAGGCCAACAGTTTAGACATCTCTGCCCTGGTGATATAACGTGCATACGAAACGTTGGAAATGTCAATTTCGAGGGAACAATGGAATACCCAAAAGTATATTTCTGATTATTTAATTTTATTTAAAATTTTATTTTGGATAAATAGTTCATAACTCGCCTCTATCTAAAAAGAAAGAAGCAATAACACTGGTTAACTGTCATTTTGCACTTGGTGTGTGATACATCAATGAATATCAATCATTGGTTGTAGAATCTGAAACGACCTTCGGAATTGCTGTATAACGTAAGGGTTTTGAGATATTTTAAATTTTAAAAATATTTTACGTCGTTTGTGTTCTCATTTTTTCAGAGATATTGTATAATGAATAAGAATTACGATGGCTAAACTCTTTATTTCGATGTAATACAGGGTGTAAGAAGATAGCTATATTTATTGTACTAAACATCAGGAAACTGTTGAAAGATCCTACTTTTAATGCAAAGTATTGAGTTAACTCCTTGGTACTCTTTCAAAACCATTATTTAGGGATTTCTAGGCAACAAAAGAGACGATAAATATTTCCATAGTGACTGCTCTGCTAGATAACTACAAGAACTCAAAATTCACGTTTCCACTCACACCTTCACTTTTCCCCATAAAACTGAGGTGCTTGTAGTGACGAACAGGGTGAACGTTTCACCAGGACAGCTTCCCACGGAGATTCGTTACCAAGGTTACCGGAACCGCTCAATGATGGGTTATAACTGTTGGTTAATTTTTTTAGAGAGAGGGATGAGATACCGTACAATAGGAAAGCATCGTCATCCCATTTCGCTGAAAAAAAAATTGATTTTGAACATTGTAAATATTAACATCTTGGATTACTGTGAATAGTTATTTTAGTGATTTTGTTGGTTTATAAGAATTTCGTTATGTTATTAAGAAACCTTTAGTGGGTTCTGAGTGTTATATTATGTTTGTATTTAAAATGAGCCATGTCTGCCAATATCGTATTGCTATCTTTGTGTTAGTGCTATGTACCTAGGAAATGTGACGTGATAGAAAGATGATGGTTTTTGCACTGAATACAGCACCCCAAAATGAGATAAATCTACCCATTTACACAACAGATACACGAAAAAAGTTTCAATTTGTTGACTAGTGATCAGGAAAGGTGGTGGGTGACCATTTCCCCTTATAGTAGGGTAGAGTAGCATAAATCGCACCGCTTCCTAAATGGCACCACTGCTAGTTTAAAACAAATTACTATAGTAGTGTGGCATCTAGTTGTATTGTTACAATCTACCATATGAACTCCCACCATGTCACTTGATTTCTGCCACTTCTTTGTGTCAGCAGCGTGGTGCTAGTGTATCTAATATAATCGCTCAGTTGGATGTATATTTAGCTAACACTTTGTAACTAAATAACGGATTTCTATGCAAAGAAATCCATAATCTTAAGATGTTATTCGTTTAAAGATACGTTTAACTTAGTAGGATTTTCGAACATGTGGTGATTATAGGCTACAATGAAGGAAATAATAACTTATGGCGTAGTTTCTCAATTCGCACCACTTTGTAGGTGCCTAATTCGCACCCGTGCGATATGAGCAACTGTAGCAATTCTAACCGTACAAAATAAGGCCCCAAAATTTTAACTGAACTAGGAATGCATCAGTTGGGTGCAATATAAAGTGGTGAGAAGGGCGTTAATACAACAAGTGTGTGTTGTACAAGCGCACCAGGTATTTTGTGCCACCTGTGCTAATTTTTAAACGTCAAACAGTGCATCCTTCATTATCAGCTGGTGCTCCTCCAGGATCGTTATTTGTTTGCTCTGAGTCAGGTTACATCAACAGTGAACTATTTGTCGTAAAGCTCAAACATTTTATTTGCCACTCAAACCTGCCATAGAAAAAAGTACTGCTTCTGTATGTCCACCTATACGACCCATTCCAAAAATTTAGAAGCTAGATTATCTCGGGAAAATGGTATGCTCCTGTTTCAGCTTCCTCGTCATAATACTCATAGGCCCAGCCTTTAGATGTTTCTATCTTCAAATCATTTCAGACAGCTATATCATGAAGCAGTTCTTAGGTGGCTTCGAGATAATCGTGGAGAAAAGGTGACGCAGTTTACAGTCTGAACTGCATGGTGAAGCACATGGCAAATGTATAACAATAAAAAACGAATTCAGAAAGTTTAAATGTTACGTAATTTGTGCTCTATTGTTTTCAATTTCGTTTGAAGATGCGTTAGTCTCTTTCATTAATTTCAATAAACTTGTAATTTGCATTTATTACTTTATTCATTCAAATACTCTTCAATATGTTCAATATTAAAAGCTTTCCTTCATCCTGTTCCCTGCAGTTAAAGAGGTGCGATTTAAGAAACCGCAGGTGCTATTTAGGAAACTAGTTGCCTAAATGGCACCACTGACATGTGTTTCGAAAATGTCATTTTAATTAAAAAATATTAATTCAAATTCAAGGATTCTTTTTTACATCAAAGGTAAATGTTCTGGGAATGTATCTCTGTAAAGGAATGCAGAAAATAAAAACTATATTGTTCAATAAAAATTATAAATGCCAAAGTGGTGCGATATAGGCAACCTACCCTACTTTCGATTTGAAGCACCTAATGGAATATCTCCCATGTTCGAAAGTCCTATCTTTGAAGTAAGAAATAGTGATATTATGAAATTAACTTATATGTAAGTGTAGGGCACATTTAACTAGAATTTAAAAATAAAATCACATATTTTATGACAATCTTTTAACGCTGTTTTCGTTTTCTTTTTTTTTCAGGACGGTGCGCATATTCTTCATGGAATATACACACGAAGTACGTGCTTAGATCTTGACATCGGAATACAAGAGACAAAAGTTACGGAAGAAAGAGTTCCCTGTATGCAGAGGAGGAGGAATATAACCTGGTTGATTTATCCTTAGCTTTATAACAAAGTTTAAAGAAGACTTTTCAAGTTTTTAAATGTCTCCTTCCATTTATCGCCAACGTCTGCATGGATTGACACATCAACCTTCGAAGATCAGTGAAGCTGAAACCAATTTTCTACTTTGCTCTTCGTGTTTTATAACAGCCATTACGTTATGAACTCCCATTCTGATTCTTTTCATCTCGTACGTTAAGAAAATAAGAAATATAGTACACGTGTTCTATTCGTGTCTGTAAATATTACTTCCACTCCATTCCCTAAGAAAGAAAACTTTCTAGGTGAAATTTATTAGTGAATTTCTTATTGAATAAATACAAGATCTGAATATTGTATTTACGTAAGACTGAGTGAAAAGAAAAGATTGTGTTCTTGTGTTGAATTGTGTTTAAAGTAGATCGTGGAAATACGTGTGAGTCTTTTGTGGTGTCATTATTTAACGAGTAAATTTTTGTGTAACACTTTTAACTCTGGTTAGAGTGAGAAATATTCTATCCCCAGCTCCTTATTCGGCTGATGTCACAAGTATAAGATACAAGGAACTGAGGAAGGGAAACAATTTTGGAGCACGAATCTAGTGCAAAACCACTTTTTTATTTATATAAACTTGACAACATAGCAAGAACCGTAGAGAAACTTTTAGCAAACTCCACACAAACTTCGCGGGTCGATATCCACAACCGTTTCACATGTTGTTTTGCAACTTTGTAATTTTCAACCAGCCCTGGAGGCGTTGGTAAGAGATAATACTTCTACTCTCTTCCTTTTGCAAAAGGCAATAAAACTTTCTGTGAAACAAAACAAAGAGACAGAGGAGAGGAATTCAAGCGCGTAGTTCTCTTGATTTTTCATATCATTAAACTGAGGAGGATAGATAATAAAGTAAAGGGACGGAAATTTGCTTAATCCTGCATATTAATTGAAAGCTACAGAAACTGAGAATCCGTTTCCAGTGCTTTTGTCATTCGGTTTAGCAGAGTGCTAAAGAGTGGATTGTTTTATATTTAAGCTCCGAATCTTATCGGATGTGTACAATGTGACTGTACGAATATTGGAAGTAGTGTTTCAGTAATATTCTGTTTTGAAGTGTTAACATTATTTGCTGGCTTGAAGAAAATTGAAATTGTAATGCTACCATACGAGTCTACAATTCTATTTGGAAACAAAAAAGTTGTTTTTCATCACAAGTGGGAGTAAACTAAGAATTGCGAGGTGGACGAGACAATAAGGAAGTCGGACGCCATTTTGCGACCGCGGCACCACGCTAAGAGACATATTCGCGATGAAGAGAAAGAAGGCAACAGACACTCGGGGACGACACAGCAGCAAGATAATTTGAGTGAGGCCCCTCGCCGCCACTCCATGGCACTTTGTGACGTCACCAGATTGTGGTACTGTCTCCTCGTGCTTGTGGTCGGCCTATTTCTCCTAGTGACTGCGGAAATCATGATGCTGAGGGAGCGAAGGACAGCGCTGTCCGGCGGCGACCAGCATGTCCGCACCGTCGTGTTCCTGCGGGAGCTCTGCTTCCAGCCCCAGGTGAACGTCACTCGCCTCGAGACGCTAGCTGCGCGCTACGTCGAGGGCGGCGCCGACGACGACGCCAGGTCCGAGCGCCTCCCCATCCGAGTGGACATCTTGCCCAAGTCTGGTGAGTACGCATTCTCCTTGCTTGGATTTCATATTCTGTAGCGTGAATGGTTTATAACAGGCCTGCACAAGGTTTCCGCTCTCCGAGACGGCTCACAGCTCATGAGCGGAATGCATATATTAGCTGCGGTCAGTATAGGGTGGACTGGAAGAAGGGGTTATCTCGTACAAAATATACACAAAAAGAAGCACTAGTACGAGTGTTTATGAAATGAATTCCCGTTCAGTGTTTGCAAAACTATCTTGGACTTATTAATTAATAAACAAATATTTATTTTACAGAAATAATAGAAATTTTAAACCTACTTAAATGTACAATATCATTTTATTATATTTTTATTTATCAGTACATGAAAACGAGGTTTCATGCTGTTGGCAGCTGAAAGGAACAGTAGTCTACTGATCGTAATGAAAAATCAGTTACAGATGTTCGATGCCTGCCTTTATTAAAGTTGATGATAGAAAACAGTTGCTCACAAATATAAATGCTGAGCCAAACATAGCAATCATTTTCATAGCCAGCCTGTGTAGTCGTGGATATTATTGCTAATGTTTAGGCTTGTAAAACTCAACCAGGCTAGTAGTATTATTTAAACGATCTTTAGCCCTTAGGCCACATTGAAGATCAATAAGTCCGAGCTGTAAATCGTTAAATGTTATGTTTTATTTAACGGCGCTCGCAACTGCCGAGGTTATATGAGCACACTTAAATGCAACTGACCTGGCCCGGAATCGAACCCGCAACCTCGGGCCTAGAAGGCCAGAACTATACCAACTGCGCCAACCAGGCCCACCTGTAACTTATATGGCATTGTTTCAACTGGTGTTGAAGAATTTATTATGTTTGTGCAGGTATGGTTTATAACTGGAGTCCTAAGTTTGGTGACTTTGAGTGCAAGTTAGGTGTACGTGAATCATTCTAACTTCTCTTGGAACGAAAAGCTCTGACTTGTCTCCTCTCTCAGTTTCGTGTATTTACATCCGCTTATTCGTGTGTCTGCCTGTGTAGGCACTGAACAATAGGAATACTATTCACGTACAGAATATACTGTCACGTGGATTTAACAACGAATTAAATATTTACTTAAAGTCACCTTATGGCATACATCGGCAAAAAGTCATCGTGATCGCTAGTAATAGTGACGTCGCAGCGGCAGCGCAGTAAACTGACTTTTCTTCACCCCCTCCCTTCCGTCCAATTCCCCTACAACTCCAGTACACAGGCATCCATCAGTGGCGGGTTACCTGGTTAGATTTAGATCGCTTCTTCCTCAAAATCTTCAACGTCTGTTGATAAGCTGAGTCAAAGGGAACGCCATGCAAGTTATGTTATTGCTTTGGAAATCACAAAATCATTGAAGCGCTATAATGAAGGGCAGTTCATTAAAACATGTCTGAATAAAATTGCTAACATTATTTGTTCGAATAATCTGATGTTTTTAACAGTATGAAATTATCCACACGAACAATACAAAGGAGGATAATGGATATTGAAACACTAGCTGAACAAGAAATAAAATCAAAGATGCATAAACAGTGGAAACACAGATATTGATAGAGTGGAATTGGTAGGCCTAATGCTCACCCGCGGAGTTACGAAGGATCTCTCTGTATAAGAATATTTGATCGATGTCATTGCAGTTAAAGAAAATACAACAGGAGAGGAGTTTTTATAAGTATAGAGAAAATATATAGAAGAAATTAATCTGAACATAAAGCAACTTGTATTTGTAGTAACATACGGGACTAGAAATACGACTTTAGAAAAGTCTACTAGGTGGACCAACGTGTTATTAAGAGAGCTGGAAATAAGTGAAGACATAAAACGTTCCCATTGCATAAAACACCAGACTGACTTAGATCTATTTAAAATGCTCTCCATAGAAAATACATGTGGACCTATCTTAGATCACCTGTCGCTACCCTACACAGCTGCTTTGGCTCTATATTCAATATATTTCGGAACACTTTTTTTTTTTTAACGGAAACTTGTAATATCTAAACAAAGATCGTGACTAGCAGACGAAAATTTACGAGTTGTTTCAAGAGTGGCAATTTGTGACGTATTTTCCTAGATTGTTGTAGCGCAGTAAAAATAAAGGTGAAATAAAATATAATCTGTCCATCTATAAATCAATATTGTGTAGTCTATGTCAGATGCTTGTGTTGAGAGACCGCCACTGGAATTTGAACGGTGTGTTCTATACTCCTCGATTGATATTTCATCTTATGTATTACGGGTCGCGTCCAGTGATGTCAGCGTGAGTACAAATTTGCCGACGGCTGCCTTATGGAAACAAAAGTTTGTTCTCACAATAAGTAAAATACATTTAATTCTATATGGGCCTACTTTTATATTTTATAATATATTTGTCATCCAGAAAGTAAAAACCAATGCTTATTTTTTTTCTCCTATTTACTGAGTTTTGAATAGTTTGGTAAAGTGTTCATACAATTGTGTTATAGGCCTATATATATATATATATATATATATATATATATATATATATATATATATATATATATATTGTATGTTTATTATCTAACCCATGAACACTGTTTAATTGACCTTACATGTGTGAGTTAAGTTAAATTGCACTTTTTAAAATAATTAAATATATTTTTTCAAAGTCAAAATCAGTTTAGAAGCAAATAACATGAAACTTTATTGAAAGGATTGAAATTTAAATATTCACAATACTGAAAAGTTATTATTGAAATATATGAAACATATTTCTTCCCTGATGTTTCAATTTTGTTCATGTAGAAATGTTCGTAGGTTTTGTTTGTCTCCATGTAGGCCTATTATCGTCACTAATGCCAGATTGTAGAAATTAATTGTGAATACTTGTTTTAAAGTGAACGTTGTAACTGGACACATAACATGTATGTTTAAAAATAAATAAATACATAAATAAATAGTGGAAATTACAATCATACAATAAATCACAGTAAAAATAAAACTATTTAAACTGACTACTTACTTCACGATTCTCTGCACATTACAACGAGAGACTGTAAACTTAAGTGTTTCATATTAAAAGTTACTCCTTCTTTCTGATAAAAAATGTTTCCTTTTCTCCTAATAAAGAGCTCTCTACAAAACTCTTCTATTAGAGCAACGATAATCAATCTCCTAGCTTTGTTTTGTTTTGGCATGTTCGCTGAACAGCAGATCTGAAGTGTATACGCCGCGCTATACTCCATACATAAGGACACTGTTGCGGGTTGCTTCGAGCCTCTAGGAAATCAAACGCAGGACTCTATTTATAAAAGCGATGGCAGATTCCTGCACTGTGCAAGATTGAAACGGCGTACATACTATTTCGTACACGCGAAACCGGTTCTCAGCCGAAGCGGAACGCGAGGATGGCTTAAGTATGAGCGAGCTATTGCAATGGTTCAAACGAAGTGAAATAAGCCAGTTATAAGTAAAGTCCGTGTCTAGAATCTGTAGTCCTAGGAGACGAAACAGGTCCTCTGCGCCAGTGGTGAGCGGAGGTGACAGAGCCAATGAACACACTGGCGGGAAAGGGAGCGAGCGATGATGTCACCTTCTGGCACTCATATCTTACTCCTTAGCGGCCGCGCGCCGATGCTGCCCGTAACACTGCTAGGTTCCGCCTATTCTCTTCTCTCCATCTTCACACAAATGTGCCGACTATATCTACAGATTGCATATTCGTTTTGTGTACAAACTCTAATTACATTTGTCTAAGAGGAACTGCCCCTTATAGCAGGGTGTATTTAGATAAAATTAACAACTTCTGTGTCTAAGAGGTTTTAATTTGGAAATTGAGGTTCCGATATAATCATTTTCTTTTCTTAATAATTCAATAGATTCTTTCACAAATTGTAATCTCGTGAAATTAACAGTTATCGTCTCTCTTTATTGCGCTTAGTATGACTTTAATTTATACAATATATGTAGACTTACATTCAACTGTTGCTGCCAACAATTTCTGTATTCCTACCTCTGCCATTTTTTCTGTAATAATAGGTAATTCATTCTTCCTTGGCTAACAGTGATACCAGAGCTTCTTCTGGAGTATATGAACGAGCGTGAATAGATGTAGGCATACCAGTAGGCTTATTTCTTTTCATTGGTCGAATTGTATGTACGTGGAATTCCTATTGTTGCTTTTTTTAAAACGGATTAAACATTTCATTTACCTTTCTTGTCAATACTTATCTGCGTTGCAAGAGCTAGTTCTTCTGAACTGTGCGAAGCAACTAATTCTCTGAATTGTCTTTGTTTCTACTTCGTACTTGCTGTAATGGAAAAACTTTCTTGGGCGGCCACGACTTTCTCCAGGGTAAGTTTTCTCTAAATTTTCATTACTATCACGATGAGAACCTAATTTAATAAGTAGCTCACTAAGCCAATGTTCATTTCGTAAAAAAATCTCATATTCTTTATCCTCTTGCTCTCCAACGATAAATTATCTCATGGAAAAAATGTAAAATTTTACTTACTATTGCATCTTCTGGGCACTTGGGAAACTTATTTGATACATAATTAACAAGCTTTCACCTTGCATTCGCTGAATTGTTCTTCGGAAGCAGATTTGATTATAAATAATTGATTAAATGGCGATCTTACTCGTGTTAATTATGCAAGCATGTGCGGCTTACAGTTGTTTCGGTGCTACTTTACACCATTCTCAGAGCCTTCTGTGTCTCGGCGTCATCTCAACATCGCTGCCTGTTGTGTGGGTGCGTTCGTGTGATGAAGAGTTGAGTCAAATAGTGTGTGTGTTTTGAAATTGACCTATGTGTTGAGTATTTGATTAGGGTGTGTTTTAGAACACACACACTATTTGACTCAACTCTTCATCACACGAACGCACCCACACAACAGGCAGCGAAGTTGAGATGACGCCGTGACACAGAAGGCTCTGAGGATGGTGTCAAGTAGCACCGAAACAGCTGTAAGCCGCACATGCTTACATAATTAACACGAGTAAGATCGCCATTTAATCAATTATTTATATTCAAGTGTTAAAAGTAGTGTACGAAAGATTCAACATGGGCAGATTTGATTCTCAGATAATCAAATATTTGCAATACAGAAGAATTGCACTATTACAACTGGGAAAAATAGTGCACATAATTTATTAGTTCCGCAAATCTCGCACCCTAAGGCTTCATTTAAAATAGAGATAAAACTAGAAGAAGTGAAAAAAAATCATTTTGGAACGGAACATCTTAGCCAAGCCTGTACTCAAGGTTTTATTTATATTTTGTCCCGTGTCCATTCATGCTCATTTGAAGTGCTGTAACTATATTAAATGTAACAAAAACATACAGTTTTACATATCTGAAGAACTACTTGACATGTTGATACCAAATTTAATATGAAGGGAATCGACCGCTTAGAACACAGTTAAAGCACAAAGAAAATTACAGACTCGTGGCACTTGCTGAGTAAGAATGCTGGGACTCGAAATGTAGTATGTTACCGGACTCTTATCTCGCTCTGCAGCCACCTCCTCTGATTAAGATTATCAGTTGAGAGTTAGTTATACAGGTTGTTAAAAAAAAGTATCCAATATTTTAGGAGCTGGTAGTATGCATCAAAACAAGAAAATAATGTATAATAAACATGGGTCCTACATACAACACATACTTTCTGAGATCTAAACACTTGTTCATAGGAGGTGCTCAATGTGACGTCCATTCATGGCAATGCATTCCTCTGCCCTTCGGCGTAAGCAATCACACACTCTTTGAAATTTGTTTTAATACTTAATAAGAAAGTTCTGATAACGATCCTCAGTTAATATCTGTGGTAGCACTTGTGGCCCTATTAATCTATCATCAAGAACGCCTGCCCATAAGTTGACTAAGAATCGGTGCTTATGCCTTGTTTCTTCAACTCTATGGGGATTTTCATCAGTCTACATATGCTTTTGTTTTCAGTATTCCTTGCGACGTATCATTATTCCACGCAAGGGGTGTCAAATATGGTATGATTATCTGGTAGTCTGCTATGTTGTAGGGCACAGAAATGCATTGCCATGAATAGACGTCACATTGAGCACCTCCCTATTTACAAGTGTTCAGATCTCAGAAAGTTTTTGTTGTAGTACCCATGTTTATTAGATATTATTTTCTTGTTTTGATGCATACTATCACCTCCTAAAATATTGAATACTTTTCTAACACTCTGTATAGGAAAAATAATTTAAGGGTTTTGTTTCGTTATTTTGAAATGCGATTTTCCTACTTTTGTCCTTCTAGATATAGATTTTAAACCACTGTGCGCCTACCTTAATTGTGTCTAGATCATACAACATGTATCATTTATCTTCTTTCTGTTGTCCTAGTCTGAAGTGGTCGTAGGCAAATAATAAGCTGTGTATCAAGTTATTGTTAATATCCATTCCCTTCCCTCGGCGTGCCTTGTTCCAATTTCGTAAAATATCTCCCAAAAATATCTTAAACGTTATAGGCGACATCCTACAGCCTTGTCTTAATCCTTCATTGCAACCACTTCCTAATTCCTTAACTCGAGAATAATGTACATTTAAATGCTTTCCTCGTTCAATATTTATGCAGAATCTTCAATACAGCTTAAGTGGTATATTCCAACTAATGACTATGGTCTTCCAAGTAGAATCTGCTTTAAAGGAAGTCTTTAGTAAAAAAAAAAAGACAAAGAAATTTCTGCGAACATTTAAACAAAGACGTTGAATTAGCAAATTACATCCTACGCTCGAAAATCCAAACTCAGCTCTCGAATGTGAGGGAAATTAGAGGTCATTCAGTCTATGTAGTTGGACAAGGTGCGCTATTAACTTGGTTACGACCAGCGGAAAGCACAGGAAGATCACCCCACTTTTAATGGTGAAGGTGATTTTCAGCGGATAAGGGCTGGTGGAACTTACACAATGAGAGCAGACTACTCAAAGACCGACTCGTTCTGGTCAAACTTCACGAATAGATAGATAAACCGTACTCTTTCTGACAGAGCAGTTCCCGCAATGATTCCGGGAAACCTGTCTGGAATTCCGAATCCTTGTCAGTTGCTGTAAAGAATTGGGTATCGGATCAGGGATAAGTGGGATTCTTTTCTCCGTTAACCTCAGTATTGTTAGAGGTACAATTCTTTAAACTTATCAGAGGGATTCGAGACAAGAATGGAGATTTGGATGAAGAAAGTTTATACGAGGTGAAAATTTGTCATGCGAAAAGTAATTTTCTCGGAACGGAAAGAAACCATTTTAAGAATAAAACAGAACAGAACCGAACAGGAAAGAATAGGATAGGCCTACTAAGAACAAGATAGCGTAGGATAGGATAGTAGAGGGCAGGACAATATATTACAGGATAGGATACGGTAGGATAGGATAGGATAGAGTAGGATGAGGTAGGATAGGATAGAATAGGATGTGATATGATAGGATGGAAAAGACGAGATAGGATAGAAAAGGGTAAGATAGAATAGGATAGTTAAAGACAGGATAGGATAGGACAAGACAGGATAGGAAAGGACAAAATAGGACAGAATAATAGAATGTGTTAGAGAAGACGGCAATTCGGAAGCCGGTAGTCTGCTAGCGTTTGCGTCGAGAGAGACAGATAGTGAGAGCAAGGCAGTGTACAACATTGCCACATCGTACTTCACATGCACGTGCAATACAAATAGCGCAAGAGAGAATTTAAATGATCAAAATACAATAATGACCTTAGCCGTTGATTATTGTAAGCATGACACCAAACAAACCCTCCTTCCTTCACTAACAATATTCTTTGCACGGTTCTCAATCCTACACCACATGCTTCTGCAGTCGTTTCTTGCCCATTGGCAACATTGCAGCCAGCATCAAGATGGCCGGCAGCGTTCTGCTCGTCAGCGTTTTTAAAATAATTATACATCATTAACACTATTTTCCGCGCCTGCCTGTGTAATACTTGCCTTTTTACAGTCTCTTCTTCCATTTATTTATCTTACACACATACATACGCGCGAACGCACGCACGCACATACACAGAGTAAATGTTAGTTTTACTTATTCAATGTATTGAAACACTAACACGTGAACGAACGAACTCGGGAAGTACTTGTTATAGACTGATTCCGATTGGTTCTACTGTACAAGCTTGTGACGTCACATACCAGAAATGCTACGGCGTATAGAGCAGCTGACCGCCTTCCGAAATGCCGCCTAGTCTAAGATAGGCTGGAACAGGACAAGATAGGATATATGACATTACAGGTTAAAGTAGAAAAGAATACGATATGATTCGATACAATAGGCCAGGTCTAGAAACGATATCTTGCGTCACGATGTAGGGTGACAACAGACTAAACATAGTGCTTCCGTTCCAGCTTAGTGCATGACGGTATACCTTCACGTCCATTAACTGATAACGAGAAACGTGGGAGAGGTAGGCCATTTTACACTTTAAGATTGACCTAAAATACGCCAATGTATAGTCCCGTCGCTCTTATTTCCGGCAGCCAATCACGTTGCAGGTCGGCTACATTTAAACGTGTGCGTCTTGTCATTCGCTGGTGATGACGTTATGCATTCCTAAGGCTCGATAAATACATAATCGCCCACTATTTTGGCTCTTTCGTTGGCGTTCGCAGAAAGCATACGAGGACTTTATTTGCCACTCAATTATTTGCTGAAGTGCGTTTGATTTATTATCATAGGAGCTACGACATGATAATGCTTAACGGTGCGGCAAATAGATTCCTCGTCTGGTAGCTCGGCAACGAAAGAACAAAAATGGCGAACGATACTGTCTACCTAGACTTTATAGAGCCTTCATTTCCTAAGACGTAAGCAAAGAGGAGGGGTCACTCGTCGCGACTATAGTACGAATACAACAATGCTATATTGCACTATCTAGAGCAGCGGTTCCCAAAGTGTGCTCCGCGGAGCCCTTGGGGCTCCGCGAGTGATTCTCAGGGGCTCCGTCCGCGGCAGTTATGAAGATGACAAAAATTGCTCCTTCCATCTAGTCTCTAGCTGAAAAAAGCTAACTACTTTCATCAAGCGAAAATACTTTCTCAGAAAATAGTTTGCGTTTTCTTGCTAGATGGAAGCATCAATCATAATAGATCTACTCATTACTGGAACTATCTCGATCTTTCTTACTTGCCAAGTAGTCGATGATTCTCGAAATTTATTTTATGTTTTACATACCAGGCAGGGAGCGTTTGTTAATCGTGATACGTGGAATCTACAATTTATTGACAGCTATGTTGCATGTTAATTTGATTGTAGAAGTGTTAGCTAAATTTTCGTTGAAATGGAACTGTGGCTTTAGACGGGCTCCGTGATACTTGAGAGTCATCAGCTATCAACCAGTGCTCTGTCAAAGGGGGATAAGAACAGGTGTAACCTTACTTTCAAAGAAGATAATGCGAATTCCTTGAGACTGAGTTCGGATTATGCTGAACATGATTCTGCTTCAGAGTCCACGGTGCCTAGTGTAGAGGTACTGAAAGGAATTAAAAAAACGAAAATATTGTGATTCATATTTGGTCATGGGATTCACTGAGTTTGCTGATGGACGTCCACAGTGTGAGATATGAAACAAAGTTTTACCCATTAGCTCTGTGTTCCCTGCCAAGCTTAGAGACAGCATTTCGAAACTCATCCTGACTTCACAAATAAAACTGCAGACCAGGTACTTTAAAAGAAAAACTGGCGAACTGCATGTAAAATAAAAATAATGAGAAAGCAGTGGAAGCGTCGTACTTGATTAGTCATGACCTGGCTCTTGCTGGTAAATCTCACTCTTGCTTAAACTCTTATGAAACCACTATTAGTGAAAGTAGTGAAGAGCATGATGGAAGAAAGAACTGCAAACTTGATCTCCAGTGTGCCCTTATCAGATAACACTGTGCGTAATCGAATACAGGATCTATGAAACGATGTTAAAATATAGTAACTTCCCGTATCCGTCAAATGAAATTTTCGCTACAACTTCGAATCCACGGACGTTGCCGGATTAGCTGTGTTAATGACGTTTGTGCAGTACGAATTTTCAGGTTCTTTCATGAAAATATTTTGTTCTGCAACCTATTGCCATCCTCTACAAGCGGCACTGAAATTTCATTGAAAACTCAGTACCTTGGGACAATTGCATTGACTTGTGCATAGATGGCGCAAAGGCCATGGCAGGTCCTGTTGCTGGCGCTGTTACAAAGATCAAGAAAGTTAAAAAAAAAAAAAAAAAAAAAAATGCACAAGTAGTCATTGTGTACTACACCAACACGTTCTCGCAACGAAAAAAATGCCAGCGTAATTAAAGCAGGTACTACACAAAGCCGTCAAAATAATCAATTTTGTTAAGACACGACCTTTGCAATGTAGACTGTTCGGTATCCTGTGCTGAGATATGGCAAGTATAGGCTTACGCAAGTCATTGTTATTACACATATGAGTCATTCCACGTCAAATCGCACAAATTTGACCTAGAAGTGACTTTCATGTCTCTGATTTAGATAAAACAAATGTTGCACATTGTATGGATTGAAAAAATAAATACGTGTTTTATTATTGTTGTCTATATCGATTATTCATTCTGAAATAGTTCGCGCATCATTATTGTTAAACGTGATTATCTCCACTAATAATCATCACAGAGATTTGCTCTTTGTTTCAATTTGAAGGTGACAGTACATACTTTGTTCTTCGCATAATAATATAAACATATTTGTTTGTTAACTTTTTTTAAACATTTAAACACATAAAAATATGTTTTAATGGCAGCGACTTACTTTAAAATTACATAAAAAATCCTTAAACACCTTGAAATTATTTTAACCACCCTTAAAAATCAGAACGCTACTCTGAGCCGTTGAAGAATAATTAAACGATTCACCAAGCTGCGCGTCTTGAGGTCGCAGGCTGCATAAGTACTGTTGCAAGATGATGTGCAGGTGCAGCTCTGGATGAAAGTCGTGTGACCACTTTACACTGTTCTACGGACAGAATAGCACTCTTTGACGTAATTTATGTAATATAGTACTGTATTTAAATATTGTTTTTGTAAAATATGTATACACATTAAGAAGGATAACTACAGTTTACACACACTGCACTTTTAAAACTAATCACCTACAACCAATTCTATTTGATGTCCACCACTTTATCCTCACTTTGAAGTGAATAGTTCTTTATTATGGCCTGAGATTGTGTTAGTGGAACAAAAGAATGAAGTTGTAAGATACTTCGTACCACTTTTGCTTGTTGGTACATTGAGTAGAAAATATAGCTTAGTTATTTGTATTCGCTAATGGTAAAAATTTAAAAGTAATATTATAAATGATATTATTAATTCCATCAAGCATTAATTTAACATTTTCATGATGAACATAGACACAAACTGAGTGCGTGCCACTTGTTCCAGGGAGTACACATTCCTCTGGTCTGAGCTTGAAAATTTTTGAAAATCAAATTTTGATACACGGATATTGCTCTTTGAAACACTAGTAAGTTTTCTTAAGATACATAGTATTAATATTTTCTGTTTGTGAACTTTCTTTCCATCTTCTTTAACTGAAACACAATTCTTTTTGCCAGCCATAACCCTCCTCACATCATCAGAATTATAAAATTGAACAACCTTCTCTACTATAAATGTTCCCAAACTTTTTCCCGATTTAGGATTAGGAGTAGCCAAAATCCCCTTTTCTGCTCCTACTTGTTTAGAAATTCATATCATGTGAGTGGTGATATTAAAATGTTCTTGAATTTTACTGTAGGACCAACTTTAAAAAATTGTTAATATAATATGTATTTTGAGATTTCTGTCGTCTGTTCCATGAAAGAAGTTTATCAATTCCTGTATTATATTGGAATTATTTGAATTTTCAACTGAAGTTGTGTCTTCTGTAATATGACATTTTATGTTTAAGTGTATCTGTAACTTTCTGCATTTTTTGTTTTGGATTTTTTTAGATAATTTTGTCTCTTTTATTGGCGATTCTCAATCATCACTAAGCTCTCACACATCTTCAATATATTATTTTTAAAGTTATTTCTTAGTTGAAAGCAACCTGAAATCAGCGTAGTTCTATGTAAAATATAATAGATTATACTTTCTTTTTGCATTTTTAAAGTACCGATAAGCTGTTATAAAATAATTGTTTAAAAAGTGACCCTCTAAAACAACCCCATCAATAAATCAATTAGTATAATATTCCATTTGTTCCCATTTCAAATGACACCAACACTCAACGTCTATGATGCATAGAATGTTAACAATGAGCATTTTCATACTGCGTCGTGCATGAATTTGTCATATAATTAAAAGAGTATAAATAGTAAAATATTAAAGTATGATCCCAGAAACAATTACAGACCTCTTATTTTGATCTGCAGAACATATTTTAGAAGATTTAAGCAAATACTAAATGGTCACGTTTCATATACAGGTGTTTGATTTGGTATGCACACAACACAACACAACACAACACAACACAACACAACACAACACAACACAACACAACACGATACCTACTCCGAAAGACTTAGGAATTATTTTTAGATAAATTAAAGAGAAACTGCTAAGTGTTGAAGGGACATTACGCGCTTTTAGAACTAGAGGTTATCTGTGTATTTACGTAAAGTAACACCGCACCACTGATAATGTATTACTCACTCTCGCTGCGGCTATCGCAGCTGCACGCTCCGGCGCGCGGTCTCACTCAATCCGAGCCTTCCGACCCGAACACACCATCAGTAAATTATTTGCACAGCGGCTTCTTATTCGAATAGCGTTCTAAAACCAACGCAGTTCTACGTAAAACATTTCAAAGAATATAATTATATTTTTTCCCTTTTTAGAAATAAGTCCCTGATATATAAAAACGCATTTTAAAAATATAACCCCCTAAAACGGGCCCATTTCATATTTTGATTGAACACTAAAAATTAGTATATAATACTATAATTACTGCACTTTAAAATGATATACATACGAAATTTCTACGGTTTATAGAATCTTCAGTAGGCCTATAACCATTTTCATAATACGTTGCATCCTAATTTACGGGAAAAGTAACATTTAATAAATGACTAAATAATTGTGTCAGCCCGAAAAAATTACACATGGGTTATTTAATTTAATAGAATATATAAAAAAATTGGAGCAAATACTAAGTCGTCATGTTTCGTAGGTGTTCGATTTGACATGGAATTACTCATATAGGCCTAAGTGCGATGGTTGTAGTGTGATACTTGAACTTCGAACGGAGGTTTCTACACTTTTGAATGAACAAAACAGTTTGCTACCAGATTATTTGAATGATCAGGAATGGTTGTGCAATTTTTTTGAAAAGTAACTAATTCAGCACAGTCATGCAAGGTAAACGGAAGACTATATCGATGCTAATGACAAAATTTCCGCGTTGAAGAAAAAGATAGCGTTCTACATAGAAAGCGTCGAGAATAAGGATTTGACATGTTTCTAATTTATTTGAAAGTTTATAGAAGGAAATAACACAACAATGAATAAGTCATTCAAAGCAATAATAAAAGAACATCTTGACAATTTGCTTCAAAATATGAATTCATACTTGCCGAGGGACACTCAGGAATCGATTCGAAAGAAATATGAGTGGATTGTAGATCCATTTCCAGTGAAGTCAAAACCAGCAGCTCTCACTGCTTCAGATATGAGGTCCTTTATAAACATGGTTTTGGACAGCCATTGTCAGGCATCATTTAAAAGCAAACCACTTCCGGAATTTTGGGCTGAGTTAGGGGAGGATCTTTTAATATTAAGTTCAAAATCTAAATTTCTCTTACTGTCCTTTGGTACTACTTACCTCTATAAATCGGCCTTTTCGAGGTACACGGATACAAAAACAAAATCGAGCTTATTTGAACGCAGAAGACGATATAAGTCTTCAAACTCACTTCTGTAAGAATGTACAGTGACAAACTCTGCCGCAAGAAACAGGCACATTCTTCACATTAACTTCGAGTGTACATGCAAAATTGTAACATTTTTTCAATACCTTAACTAGTTATATCATTTTGTAGATTTAAATAACATTATTTACAGTACTTTTTACTATTGTTTCTTTTATTAATATATCTTTATTATTCATACTTTCGTGTACGTATCGTGTGTAATAAGCTTCATAGAACATAGACGATATAACTAAATACTAAAGATTTCTTGGGGCTCCACGAAAAACCTTTGCTTCAAAAAGGGCTCCGTGGCTGAAAAAGTTTGGGAACCGCTGTTCTAGAGTAAACCGTACTTCACAGGAACAGAAATTTACTCTTTGAGTTTGACAAATGACTTTATCCTCACTCCAATATGACCGGTGGGAATACTTGGTTTCTACTCACATTGAAATATTTGTTGCTGGGCTAGAGCATTCAATATGTCACACGATCAGACAGAAAAGGAAATGTGAGTAAGGATAGGATAGGATAGGATATTATACAATTCGATAAAAAACAAAGCACGAAACGGCACGGGAGGTAAAATAAGATACAACGTAGTACAAAAATATAAAATAAGATGCGATAAAACAGGAAAGGTCAAAGTATGATGCGATATGATACAACACGATATGATATAATACTATGCAATACGATATACAGGATAGCAAAGTCAGAAAAGATCAAGATACGGTATGCTACATACGATAACAAACGAGGGATTGAGATGGGAAGGAATAGGATAAGAGAAGCTAGGATATGATAGTATTTTACAAAATTGATAATGAAGTTTTAGAGTCGCATAAGTCGTATGACAATTGATTAATAATTGTTTGGAAAATTTGAAGTCTTAATGACTAATCTAGATAAAGTATGTAAGACTTACTGTTTTATTAGCATCCAATAATTTAAATTAGACGAAAGTTCTCGCCATTTCTGGCATTATCGGATTATATTCTTAGTTAATATCTTATACATAAAACAATTTAAGATATCGTAATTAGGATTGCAATCTATGTCAAAAATGGCGAAAAAGTTAATTTAAGTTAAATTATTTTATGTTAGTTAAACAGTAAGTTTTACAGTTTATCTAGATAAGTCATTATAATTATTGTATTAAAAAAACAATTTTACTACTTTCTGTAGATAAGTTATTAAGACTGCAAATATCCCACAAAATTATTAATCAATAGAATATGATAAGATAAAAGTAAGACACGGTATGTTACGGTAAGGTAAAATATGATGCAATATGATAATACAGTGCGATCGAGAAGTCTCTCCGCAGTGCTTTTGTAGCCGAGAATCCACTAGGCATAGAATTCAAGTGGCAGCACTGGTCGCTAAGCATATGATGGACTGGGGGTGTGAGGAGTGAATGCGGGAGTGCCGACTTTCTACAGGATTGTATTGTAGGGTTACTAGAACTAATAGAGCTGCGGAGGGACTTTTCGACCGCATTGTACATACATAATAAAATAAAATAATGTAGCCTACAATATGGTGCAAAATATGATGTAATACAAAATGATACGGTAGCGTAAGATACGAAAAGATATCATAAGATACACTAGAGTAGCCTACTATGTAATACTGTACGACAGCCTACAGTGTAGTACGATGGATTATGATACACACAAAAGTTAAAATAAAGTACAATACGATACACTATGCGGAAACTACATACAATTTTCTCTGTGAATACATTTTAACCGCTGCTGTCTTCGATATGGATCTTTTGGAAACAAAAATGTTGAAACTTGTGGAGTTTTGTGTGACATAAAATTTCTAAAACCGCACAAACTCAAAATAAAAAAAAACTGTCTTCTTGGTTAATGATGGGGGTCACCTTAACGGGCAGCACAATCGGCACGCAAATCTTTCCATAATGGGTGTACAAGAAGCGTATTTAGGTTGAAATGCTTAGGAATAGTCCTTGTCCAATCCGATAAGAAATGTTGGAACAACTGGATAATACGCACGGTACATCAACTTCGGCAGTCGACGTTGCTCGCTGGCCACTAGTCACTGGGGCGTACAGAGTCGTGTCAAACAAAATGCAATCGAAATGGTGGTAGTAAAATTCGCGATTATATTTTTAAATAATTCACTCCATTAGTAAAGTGCAAGGTTTATGCAGTACAACGGCGGTGTTTTGAATGCACCAAGAGAAAATGCAGATGCAATAATATCATAAAGTATGTTATCATACCGAAATAAAGGGGGGGGGGAGGAAGATGTGTTTTAGGGAATATCATTAAAATGAAGGAAAGTAAATTTCCGGTTAGTGTTCGCCAAAGCATTAAGTACATAATTATGACCGCGTTGCCGTTTTATTTGTGGTCTATAGAAAATATCTCGTCTTTTATGAAGAAAACTTCTAGCGACCATGAAATTATTCACCACTTTCATCATATTATTGTTTATGAACATTACGAAACAAAAACTATGATAAGGGCCATGACCGATAGGATCATTTTGGCTGTCTATGTATGCGCGGACTTGCTTAATAAAAACCTAAACTAACCAAACCTAACCTTCGTATATGCAAGACGTGTAACCGGAGCAAGAAGGAATCTTCTGGATTTGATCTGGAATGTACACACGAAAATAAATTCAAGTAAGGATCAGGCTGCCACTGCATGAGAGGTCCACGCATGCACCACAGCAAAAATGTTCCTGTCGCGAGCCCCTCATCTAAGACATGTAATCTATTCGCAATATTTACGCAAATGCATCTTGTCGCTAACAGTGGTGCTATCTTTCAGTAATTTTAGAACGAAGGAGGTAGAGAGAAAAAAATTCTCCTAACGACGCCACAGACCAATATCATGTCCTTATGTTGGCGACATTGTGTATTTAGTTAAATTTGGTCGTAACCGTAACGGCACGGTTCAAAGCTACCGTACCAAATTCTCCAGTTTAGCGGAAATGTTAAATGATGTTTCACTACGGTTGTACCCAGCACCTCCTGCAGCGATGGTGAACAAGTGCTCATAGCTCTTAAGGTATGAGTTTAGAACTCATGTTTATTATATTTTTTCTCTTTTTTTGGAGCATACTACCCTCTTTCAAAATGTGGAATACATTTTTTAACATCCTGTGGATGTAACTCTGCGGCTTCTTGTTCAGTTTTTTGGGCCTAGACCTACAATAGATATAGGTCTAGTTTGGGCTTGTCAAACATGATGGATCCGAAAGACTAGACTGCTAGTAATAGTGGATAATGCAATTCCGAGTAGTTCCGAAACTTTGAAAATATTGTTTCAATGTAAGTTTCGAAGGTCAGAATTATTTTCCTAAATTTCAGTAGGGGAACATGGGGCAGGACGGGGTAGTTAATGTTTGAATGTTTTTATTTGGTAACAAATAATGTAAATGTATGGGTTTTATGACATACATGCTTTTATTACACTGCAAACAAGTAAAAAAATATGCACTTCGAGTGAAATCCGGTCATTATAACCTTAAAATAAATTAGTTTTTCGAAATGTGTGTTTTGCCCCGTTCTGCCCCACGTATGGGGCAAATTGGGGTATCCATTTTTTTTTCAATAATTAAATGGCAAAAGTGACAAAAATTATATACTGAAAGTGTGAATACTACAACATTTTACAAGTTTACTTGAGAAAAAGTCATTCGCAAAATACGCAAATGTGCGTGGCATCCTCGTCTTCACTATCTACTTCTGCGCAACAATTGTGAGCCCATTTCAGACATGATACGCATCTAATCTAACCTTCTTCTGACAAACAACAGAACGAACAACCCATTACAGGAGGTGAAATTTAATTAAATATGACTTGGGGCAGGACGTACTGCCCTGTTATGCCCCACCCCGTTTTGCCCCGTAGTCACAATTTCTAAGTTATGAGGTATTGGCAGGAAAAATAACGCACGAAATTTAAGAAAGTTTAGGAATTAAAAGCTAGGTAAGCACTCTATAATATGACATTAAAATAGATTATCTAAATAAATCTCATTTCTACTTACGTGTGAAAAAAGAACACTTTAAAGTTGCAAATGAATGATACAATATGATGCAGCAACCGAATAACATACAACAGATGCAAGGAATGGCAGTAAGTGTTGTGTGATGATATATTTACATGAGTTGACGAAGTTCTAAAAAAAAATTCGGTAGATTGCACTACTTGTTGGGACGATAGAGGCTATACCCCGTCCTGCCCCCTTCCCCGTCCTGCCCATATTCCCCTATATTTTTTAATCATGTAAGTTTTTTACAATTAACTTTTATTTCTGAGATATTTTTTCACAAACATCAATATCTGTTAAGAATTCAGAGTGTAGTTATAAATTTGTAAGCCAACATGTTCTATAATTTTACATTCCATAAGAAAACCGTTTCACACGAATATTCTGCAAGCTTTGTCGGCTGCGGGTCAGAATAAAATGGCGGTCATCACTATGACCTCACACCACCATTCGGACGCTCGGCTGCAAAGCACTTTGAGTATCGCGCTCCTGGCCATTACCTGCACTCCGTATCAGACGTTTCAGAAGAGAGCAATTTTCACTAAAAGCTATACAAGGAGATCTCGAGCACCTCTGCACAAGATGAAGGATTCGCAGTCAGGCCTTTCATCATATTCCGCTCGCAATTTAATTATCTTTTATTGGGACTTCACTCAGCTTGGAGACCTGGACGCGGTCACTGGTTGATGAGGAGAACTCCAAGATCAAACAAGCCCATAATCAGCTCTAACGATTCAAAATTACTCTTTGTTTGTCCATTAAGTGTAATGAACGTCATGGAATGTACTTACAATATGGTCTTTCATACGACTGTGGTTTAATTCAAATTGGTGTAGCTCTAAGATTCAATCTTTCTGTTCTTCGGTTCTTTATATAGGCCTACTGAGCTTTTACAAATTGAGGGGGACAAATGTGATAGAATAAGGACAGAGAAAAAGTGACGAATGTGGACACAGGAGTGGGAAAAGATACGAATGGAAGTGTGAGGGAAGAGTCAATGAGTGAGAATGAGGGGATAAATATATAAGTGAAAAGGGGAAGAGGAAGAGAAGAAACCAAAGGAGGAAAAGGTAGGAGAATTAACTAAAAGTGAATATTAGGGACATTGAAAACAGAATACTAAGTACTGGTGATGCGGCAATGAAAGAGAGTGAGAATACTTACAACAGAATACTTAGTGCTGTGGAAGTAGCGATAAAAGAAAGTGAGTACAGTCATGTCAGGGATGAAAAAAGTTATAGAATAAGCAGAGACGGTGACAAGGAGAGAAGAAAGTTAGTGGAGTGAGATGGATATGGAAACAAAGAACTAAAGTAGATAAGATATGGAAAGAATGATAGTGGATAAGTTATGGAATATAAACATGTACGTGGGAATAAGCAAATCAATAAAAAATAGGTAAACGCTTGGATGGAGAATGTAACAAAAGTGGTTTCTATGAGAAATAGTAACAATAGGAAAATTAGTATAGTCTATAGATATTGAATATGGATAATAGGAAGTAGTAGACAAATTGTAATAATGGAGAAGATGTAGAATAATATTAGAACAAAGATTAGAGAGTAGAGTTAGATAAAGTTTAGAGGTTAAGGAGTATGAGTATAGAATCTGAGATAATAGTAAGGTTAATGTTAAGAGATACGAGGCGCGTCCATAAAGTAACTTTCCCACTCGTCCCACAGCTAGCAAACCATATGTTGCGCGAAGCGACTACGTGTGCGTGATAGAGTAATGTCCTGGCATGGCGCATGCGCTAGCAGAACTTGCTGAGTGCTCTCAGTAGCTCATTGCATTGGTTGAAGATGGACGCTCCTATTCCAGCTCCCGCCGGGGGAAAGTGCGATCTGTGGTAAAGTTTTTGAATGCACAGAGCATAGCGCCGATTAAAATTGATCGTCAGCTGTACCAGATCTATGGCCTAACATCATGAACAAGTAGATGGTGCATTGCTCCATAAGGTCGTCTATGATAATGGTTGGCTGCCCACTGCACTCCTCGCCATGCACATTTTGGCGTCCTGCTGAAAATTGTCTACAGCAGCAACGCACCATCTGCTCGTATGAGGGTAGAAACTGAGATAATAGTAAGGTTAAAGTTAAGGGATGTGAGTATAGAATCTGAGATAATAGTAATGTTGAAGTTAAGGAATATGAGTATACAATCTGAGGTAATAGTAAGGTTAAAGTTAAGGGATATGAGTATAGAATCTGAGATATTAGTAAGGTTAAAGTTAAGGAATATGAGTATAGAATCTGAGACAATAGTAAGTTTAAAGTTAAGGGATATGATTGTAGAATCTGAGATAATAGTAAGGTTAGAGTTAAGGGATATGAATATACAATCTGAGATAATAGTAAGGTTAAAGTTAAGGGATATGAGTATAGAATCTGAGACAAGAGTAAGTTTAAAGTTAAGGGATATGATTGTAGAATCTGAGATAATAGTAAGGTTAGAGTTAAGGGATATGACTATGCAATCTGAGATAATAGTAAGGTTAAAGTTAAGGGATATGAGTGTAGAATCTGAGATAATAGTAAGGTTAAAGTTAAGGAAAAATTTTCAGATTGTAGAAAATGCAGTGTAGCAGGACACTTTACCATCTTTTATGACACATATAAGATGCACTTTTATTCATTGTTAAGTTGTTTTAAGCATTTTCTTCACTAAACAGGTTTCAGAAACTAAAGTTCCTTCCGTAGAAACAGGACCCGATTTCTGAGTAACTATGCGAGGCGTATAGGCTAACAGAAAAATTAGCTGAGCTACTGATGTGTCGAAAGTCTCACATAATACCAAGGTGGGTAGTCTGAAGCGTTCTACCCCCGCCCAACTCCAAGATAAGCACGGAATGAGACTTCTGATTGGTTGAATAGCAATTATACTTATCTCCCCGAATTATAGATAGACCTACATAGCTCCAAAACCTTAGACGTTTCTGTATTTATGAGATGACGCAAGATCCAAAAAAACGTCTAATCGCATTCTTCGTCCCACCCATTTTTCCGAATCCGCATTCCCGAATGGACGTTTTCCCGAAGCTACCTTTTCCGGAATCGACTTTTCCGAAGCCACTGTTCCAAATTTAATTTACTATTCAGTTTCCCGAATATATTATGCCAGAAATTCCCAAAAATTTGATTACTTTGATGTCATGTACATCAGTGTCACACGAGTTCGTGGCAGAAGGCGTCCTGTACTTTCTCGATGTGATACGACATTGTGGAACTAGTACAATTCCACATTAAGTAATGAACACCGAACAAATAATCTGTCGCAAGGCTTCCACAGTAGTCTGCAAATGGTGTCTGGGAGACAGCATTCAAGCTTCTATACTACTGTGACTGAGCTCCAAAAGGAAGAGAACGACACGAGGACCATGATTGCGGAATTCGCATTGGGTAGACGTGTGAGGGCACAACCAAAGAGAGAATGGCTACAACTTCAAATACGAATATGAATTATCATGCAGGATTATCACACTATGCAGCCAATAACAGGCACCTCGATTACCTGAGGGCAATTGGACATTATTTCACTTTGTAAGAGTAAGAGTAATTAATAAATTATAATTATATTAAATACATTTGTGTGATAATACACATTATTGTATTATCGGGAAAAAGGAAATCAAGGAAATCTGAAATGTGGATTTGGGAATTTTGTATTCGGGAAAATGTTAATCAAAGAAATCGGGAAAATGGCTTTCGGGAATTTTGTATTCGGGAAAAATGCTATTCGGGAAAATGGATGTTCGGGAATGCGGAGTCGGGAAAATGTCCAGGAATCCGCATCCTTATTTCGAATAACTTTGCATTTATAAAGGTTACGAAAATAAAGCAATCTTTTGAATAACCTTAATTTCAGTTAAGTTATAAAACTTACACACTTAAATATTTCTTTATGTATGATTCTTTCAGTATAAGAAACTGAGATAATGAACATGTATCGAAACGAAAACGTTATGAAACGGGAACAAATTTTGAACCAGTTTGTCTGTAATCTGACCACAGCCGTTTTCATCTCAGTGATTGTTAGCAAGCCAAATTGTATTATTGCTTTACTCTAAACACGATCCCATTAGGCAATCAATGCATAGCCTATGAACTGTAGATGACTTATTTATATGCATCAATCCAGGGACCTCCCCTTGGGAGTTTTCGTACATGTGATCATAGTTCACTTCCTCGCTTGATGCAAAAGTGCACTATGACCTGGCTCAGAATTAGTAATGCGTATCAATTATTCAGGTGCCATTAACAGCCTGCATGGCTGTTGTCGGTGGTTTATCTGATTGGTCTCCAGGTGCCGCTGTGCTAACTCGGCGTAACAGCTCTCGTTTCGGGCAATGAACATTGCGCAGTGGTAATCAGATTAAAACTCTATGCATAACAACGATACAAAAGTGAAAGTTTTTGCAGTATGTTCGCCTGTAAAAATGTTACAACGTGAAGAGGTACAGATTTTATCTTCTTGTCCCTCTTCTCTCTTTTATCTTATTTAATCCGCCGTATTTTGCATAATCCGTTTGTTTCCTTTTACGATCTCGTAGGAATTTTTAATTATACAACACTCACTTCATATTTACAAGTACGGAGTTTGATTAATGCTTTTTTCAGGTAATTACTATTTTTTACCTCCCAACTACTTCTACTCTCTTTTTTTCTCATTCCACATCTCTTTTTCCTCTTCCAACAACTGTTATTGTCCCTAAGGACTTATACATGTTAAGAATGCTTTAGATGGCTGATATAGCTCTCAAGACTGTCAATACTACAGACAAGAGAAGAGTTGTTGTTGACCAATGCTAAGGATCTTGGATTTCTTCCATTCTCCTGGGGGCGTCCCAATAGTACAAGGTGGTTATAATTAAACTGACTGTATTCAGCGTGGCACAGCACGGACTCTAATGATCTTAAGAGTGTGAAACTTCGTAGATATGCTAATTAACCAATGCGGACTCGAATTATGCCAAAAAAATTAGTTATAAGTCTCGCCACAGGTGTAAACATGACGCTGCAAGCAGTTAAAACATACAATTGTCTGTAACTCTGACGTCAGTATGTTTTCTCCCGGTTGCATGGCATTGTGTCCGTTTCCTGGTGCTTGGTGACGCGTGTTCAAGTGAATATTCGTTGAAAATTTAGAAAGTTGAACTTTTCCTTGTGAAACGCATTGGCTATTGAGAAGAGAGACCGTGCACTGGTAGTGAAGTTGTTTTACCAGAATGACAGCAATAGCAACGCTGCATTGCGGGAATATCGCCGACAGAAACAGTTGAGAAGAGGTCCCATGTCAATTAATGACTTTTAGCGCTACTTCCCATTTAGGATATGAAACACATATACATTTTGTTCCAGCCATGCACTTGGTTTTTTCCCTTTCAGACTATAATTAGCTGTAGGATTTAAAGCCAAGACTTTATAGTATTCTATGCTTTTACTATGTGATTCCCCAGATATTTTTTAAATTCCTCACTACTACTGGCGGAATATGGGAGAAGTAACCGTGAACTATACGATAATAAGTGTAACGGCAATATTTTCGAAAGACGCAGGAATAAGCTTAGAAAATTGCGTTCTAATAACATTGTTTTTTTTCTTTAATTTTAATTATGTGAAATGTACCATACGCCATTTTTATTCACGAGTAGTCAATGCTTTACGAACCTTAAATTATACCTGATTTTGGGACCTTAAGCGAAGTCATCGGCGTTGAAAGCCGATTTTAAAGCATACAAAACACTAGTAAGAAACAACTTGCATTATTTTGCATTTGTTAAATGAAGTACAAAGCCGTTGTCATTTTGCCAACGTTTGGGTAACATAGTCCTTTTGTGAATTAAATAGGTATGAAATTCATTTCATCAAGCTCCTAAAGAAGGTAAAATTGTCTGGGTCCTCTGATCCTCAAATGCAGAATGTTTAATGCAGTTTAGTTTCAGTTGGGTGGAATTTAACAGAGTTTAGTTTAATGAGTAGCTTGCACATTGCAAAACCTAGCGATTAGGATAATCCTATGGATTACTGAATACAATTATAGTGACCTAATTGCACTGTTACCTGCAGTTTATTAGTCTTTAAAGGAATGACGGCTTTAATCCGAGCATATTAAAATAGCTAAAAGGCTACAGGATAACACAACGAATCGACTGTTTTAATTCCGTCAAATGCAATTATCACAATTAAACAGAATCAAGCAATATAATAAGTCATAACACATGAGTATACGAGTATGTAATGCGATAAAAGGAAATAAAAGACGGTATCGTGTAAATTCTATATAGGCTAATCTATTGTGTATTTTGTGGAACATTTCATTGAGTGTTTTGCTTGCAATTATTTTCATAATATTCTTCTTTAGAAGTCTACTATAATATTGATAATGAAATTCATTTCGCAATACAGTAGAACCCCGATTATCCGTCACCCTATTAACCGATTGTCGGATTATCCGATTTTTTTTTCTTACTCCAATTTTCATTTTGCTGCAGAAAAATATATGAAGTACTGTACGTTATGTTTCTACATAGTTTTTTCTACAGAAGGTTATTACAAACCTTTACTTTTACTATAAAAAATGCAGTAGAAATGCTTCGCTGTCAGCAACGGAAATAGTTACTTGTAAAATAATCACTACTTGTTTCTAAAGAAATTACTCCAAGAATTTCCATAAACCCTTGTACAATTCAGTCCTTATCCGTACTATTCGAGTAGCTGTACTGAACAACTCATGTGCAAAATGTCTTCCACAGTTGTCAAAAGCAAACGTGTTATGTTAATTATCGAAAAAAAAGTTATAAATAGTTGAGGAGTTTGGGAAAGAAGAAAGTGTGGTTAATGCTGCTTCAGAGTAGGATATTGACGTTACAACTGTACACGATTTAATAAAAAAAAACAAGGATAAAGTGTATAAAGTATGTAAATCTACAACATGAGACTTCAAGTATTCCTATCTTTCTGCAGTATAATCAACCATCGTTGTCAACCGAACTTTTAATGAACTTCTGATCCACTAGATAGCACGTTAAACACAAGATCACGAAGGAAATTACGAAATTGTGTATTATGAACTTAATTTATAAACATTTTTATGGCATGGATTATCCTATTTTTTCGATTAACCGTTCAGTCCACCCCTTTATTACAACGGATAATAGATGTTCTACTGTATTAAACAAAATTACAATTTCCAGACAAGTATACTTGCGTTTCATCTAATTATTACAGTGTGTCCCGCTTAGAGTGATCGAGAAATAAGTGATAATAATTTCAAGTATAAACAATGGTTTATTAACATAACTTTTTACAAAACTTGATGTAAAAACTCTCCGAGTTTCGGAGGATGCTCAATGCAACTCGATGTGCGCGCCTTGAGTTGCTCTGCAGACATCTAAACGGTATTCAACCTCCCGCCAATTGTTCTGTGGCATTTGTGGAGTCACTAGCACAGCTGCACTTATGCAAACATTATTCGCGAACAAATTAACTCGTGGACCTAGACACAGTATTTGCACAAAAATTTGGATAATAATGAGAGGAAACCAGTGGACACAAATGAATAGACTGGCAAAGAGACAGACAGCACGCCCAAGCCTCTTTATCATCAGGGATGCAGAAAACGTGCACTTCTGCGAACAAATTTTGAACTCGATTATTTACAGCATTGCAATAATTTCCGTTATACTTCATGTAGGTTAATAGGTTAATGAGAAAATAATGACGTAGGACAGAATGATGTTCTCGTGGAGACGTAGACAATGTACCCTGCGATACGAGTATTCTAATATTTATAACAAGACTCTCGAAGTAAATGGCCAGCAATTACACACGATATTCATAGCATTTTATTTAACTTAGAACATCAACAATAATTTTTTTTATTATAAGTACAGTAGGACCCCGATTATCCGTCACCCTATTAACCGATTGTTGGATTATCCGTCTGTCATTCTCTACTTTTTTGTTGCAGAAAATATATTGAGTACTGCATAAGACGTACGTATTTTTTATAGAGAGTGATATTACAAGCCTTTGCCCTTACATATTATGATCTACTGTTCGAGTGACCTGTTTAATTTCTCTGCGAAACGTCTTCCAGAAGTGCCAAAAGAATGGATGCTGTGCTAAGTATCGAAGAGAAGTGCATATAATTTAGTGGTTTTGGAAAAGAGGAACTGTGGTTCATCTCACATCGGAATACGAGATTGGAGTTACAACTGTGTGAGATTTAATAAAAAAAAGTGTACAAATTACTTAAATCTATAACATGAGACCTATAATTTTCCTATCTTTCCACAGAAATCCATCGTAAGATGTTTCCTTGATCCTTGGAAACCCGTCATTCATTCATTCATTCATTCATTCATTCATTCATAATTTTCTGTCAGTGCAAACCCAGCATTCTCCAGTGTTTCCTATTTTCTGCCTTCCTCTTAGCCTCCGTATATGATCAATTTATATAATGCCCTATTATTTGATATCTTCTTCTGCCTCGAAATATTCTCCCGTTCACCATTCCTTCCAATGAATCCTTCAGTAGGCAGTTTCTTCTCAGCTAGTGATCCAGTCAATTCCTTTGTCTCTTCCTGATCATTTTCAGTATTCTTCTTTCTTCATCCACTCTTTCCAACACAGCTATTATATTATACTTAAAACTTCTGATCCACTACCTAATGTGTTAAAACACATGACCATGGAGAAAATTACGAAACTGCATTATGCAACGCTTAATTTATGAAAATTTTCTATGGTACGGATTATCCGATTTTTTCGATTAACCGTTCAGCCCACCCCCTTCATTACCACGGATAATAGAGGTTCTACTGTAGCATATTTGTTAGAATTGCTGAGCTGAGTATATTACGTAAATAAAAATTCTCATAACACAATGTTTTGAAAATTACACTAAAAGTTTTAAAAATTATTATCGCACTTAAGCTGAATGTGCAAAGTTCAAATTAGACTGCTGTACTTACCTCGAGTAGAACGTTTAAAAGTGGAGGTCCCCATTACTGCACAAACGTATCAATGTAATGGCAGTGGGAGAGGGAGGAGAGATTAAACAATTTTAAACAGAGCTTCTCCCGAATTTGTAACTGAAAAGTTATGTGGAAGAAGGCAATACAATAATAAATAATTGTGCTGCGACGTAGGCCTATGTTTATTCACTATTAGAACTAGTCTGAGTTACTCATTACTTTCATAAATAGAACACACGACGTTTCGAAAGTTGAAAATACAGAGTGGACATAAAATCTTGATTCGTTTTAAAGAAATAATGGTTATTCGGACATGAACTGTATATAGGGTTATTGCTGTTTTGTGTACATATGTAATTCATCGTAATTTAACATGACCGATATCCATTTCACAGCACTGCGTCCAACATTTGAATGAAGCCCTAAAGACATTCGTAAGCATGTCGCCTGAGGTCACTGCAGATGCTTCTGGAATTTGATTCTTCAGTTCACGTAGATTTCTTACTTTGATTTTGTACACTCTTGACTTGATAAACCCCAAGAAAAAAGTCTAAGGACGTCAAATCAGATGAACGTGTATTGAACCTTTATCTATTAATTAGTTGGGAAAGCGTTGGTTGGGATATGTTGTCACAATTAACGCAAAATGAGGGTTATCTTCATGTTGCTGAAAGATAACGGTGTCAACAGTTCCATCCTGCTGTAGCTATGACTAAAGAAATTATTACCACATGTCTAGGTAAGTGTTACCTGTAATGATAGCTTCTGTGAACATGAAAGGACAATAAACAGTGGTTTTTGTGATCCCAAGTCGTACACTGACTTTTGGTCTTGTCCTCAATTATTAAATCATAACAAACTGCCTACAAGCTGCATAATCTTCGTCATCTAGCTTGTGCAACACTTGAATGGGATAAGTTGCTTTTTTGGTGTGAACTTAAAAAATAGTTGACCTTGGCACATATACCTAATTACTCGACGACTCGATGCTAGAGGGCTCCTCTGGATGGCTTCTCGAATACGTTCCGCAATCTGCACGCACATAGAAGGTCTACCAGAATGAGGCTAATTGTCAACATTTCCTGTCCTCTGAAATTTATTGACAAAGAGCCTGATGTTTGTGTTGGCGCAGATTTTCGTAATTTACATTTAAACTACTTTCGCACCTCTGCATATGTTAAAACATGCAATCGAGCACCGAATATAACCACCCGTTCTTCAGAACTCAGTGTAGCTACTAATAGATTAGTCTGAAGCAATAAAGAAATTCCAACGTTTGTTCAAAATGGATCGAGTGTTTGTGTCCACCCTGTATATTAGATTTATTCTTTCTTTCTTTAGTAAAAGTTTTCTCTTTTTAGTCCCGTATTTCTCATCCTGTTCTATTTTACATGACGGTGAAAATAGGTGAAAATGTTTTTCTATGAATTTTTGACAACCTACGTTTCCTATGCATAATTGTTCTCAGTAAATACTTTTCGTTTAGTAAATACCCACGTGAAGCATTCGACGCTTAGAATTTACTATGATCTGAGCATATACTTCGAATCCTATGAATAAAGCGTAAGCAATGCTCTTACTCCATAGATCAAACTACGAAAAAAACCTAGTCCGCCTCATTCTGGCTTCGTTGTAATAATCAAGGCAGAAATAAAAACCCAAGTTCGCAGCTTTGCATGCGTAGACACGAAAGAAAAATTTACAAACCAAGAAGAATGATCTTCAGATCGTGACTTGAAGATATCTTTTGGAGGTATGTGGCAGATCCAGGTTTTCAGACAAGGCGTCGGAAAATGTATTGAGGTACATCAAAGCACGATTTCAAGAACATTTTCGAAAAATCTGATCAATTAATTAAGTTTCCCGAAGACCTAAATCAAACTAACGCGAACTAGAGGAGAATGTTGTCCTTGCCTTCATGTATCGGGGTCTAGATTGCACTCATGTGAGAATTACTAAACCTCGAGTTCATATGCTGATGGATACATTAATCACAGTAAGGAATATTTTGTTACCAGTTTCAAAAAAATTATTATGAATCACTTTCTAATTCCACAGACGATCGCTATCTTAATCTTCCATTTCAATCATTTATACAGTGTGTTAATTAAGTATTGAATATTGCTAATATAGACAGCGGAAAAAAGTCATTCGGATGTGAAGGTAACTGCAACGCGAGTAGTTTCTCGTCAGAGGGTTGTTGTTTACGTAAGCACAGTAGGCATAGTAGAGGCGCGTGCAGGTAAAAACTGTTTTCGAATCGATGATTCGGAAGGTGTCTGATATTTTGTGTACTTTTATATGAACCGTTTGAAGTGAGGATTGTCCAACGTTTTGAAAGGAATATTGAAACTTATCATCATTCGACACAAATCCTAGTAAAAGTCATATTTCATATTTGAGGCGGAATTTGAACTTGGACTCTTATTTTCTTCTAACATAGAGCAACATTTTTCATATTTTTCTGTGTATTAAATTCTTGTTCTAACGAATGTTTTATTATCTTTCTTAATGCACACATACGAGTACATAACTCACATTTAATTGTTTCACCAGTATCACTACTAAAATGTGGACACCATATTCTTGTATTAAAGAATAGACTCTATGTTTTTTTAACATCTGTCTTCGGTGGTGCTCTCTGCGGAAGGTACCGTGCTGTAGCTACCTACTTGGGAAGTGTGCACACCTCATGCCATAGTCTATGCGTACAGTACTTGCAAACCGTAAACATGACATTTATTTGACTTTTTCCGCTGTCTACTAATAACTCTTTATATATTCATTTTATGAAAAAAAAAAAACCTAAAACAAAAGTTGTTGGAGGTATCTAACTAAAACTTATGGCTGTCGTCTCACAAAAGTATTGATTGATATACAGGTGTGGAAAAAAAAAAAAAAAAAAAAAAACTTTTTTTTTTTAATGACATTCTGTATTAAATTTTACATATTTGCATTCAATTTTACATACAAGTAGAAGTTTCACTCAGCATAAATGATGACTACTCTCTTGTAAGTATTATGGTTCTTTCAAATGCTTTGATCACGTAACACAAAAGAAATGAGTATATTCATATGGAGTCCACACCTGTGGAGTAACGGTCAGCGCGTCTGGCCGCAAAACCAGGTGGCCCGGGTTCGAATCCCGGTCGGGGCAAGTTACCTGGTTGAGGTTTTTTCGGGGTTTTCCCTCAACCCAATACAAGCAAATGCTGGGTAACTTTCGGTGCTGGACCCAGACACATTTCACTGGCATTATCACCTCCATTTCATTCAGACGCTAAATAAACTAGATGTTGATATAGCGTCGTAAAATAACCCAATAAAATAAATAAATATTCATATGGAGTAGGTCATAAAAACAAGTTCCGTAACTTACGAATGCACGTTATTATTCACTGCAAAGATCACGACGAAAATGAACATCACGGCTCAAGCATGTGTTTACTAGTATAGCTTCAGAATGTTGGGAGTTGACTGTACTCCACAAACACACAGCGACGACCTGTTTGTTTATATCCTTATCCGTTGCATTACCTGTGTTCGGCGTACAATATACCCAATGTGTCTTTAACTTCAGTCTTTAAGTAGCTGGAATACGGAACTTAATAATAATAATAATAATAATAATAATAATAATAATAATAATAATAATAATAGTAATTATAATAATAATAAAACTACTGTATACTTTATTGAATTTGCAGTGCATTTAACATGGGCCTACATATTCAGTGCTAATATTTTAAATTGACGAGTTTGTTTTGTTTCTCCTGGAAATTTCCTGAGGCAGAGATCTCGCAGATTTGAACAAAGAACCCTCATCGTTGCTTTCATGTCGATCAGTTCACTTCCTCAAAGCGTCCTCATGTATGAATTGCGAAAACAATAGGCAACATGAAGTGGCCATGCCAACTCCTGAACAAAAGATTGCAGAACAAAGCAACGGCCTGTTGTTGCTTCATTATCAGGACGAGAGCTGGGAGCAGCATCGTGGCTTCCAGCGCTGGAGGATTGCAGCTATCCTGTATTGAATTCATCCAAAATGTAAATTCCTTTTTGTAGTTCAGAGACGCACCTTTCCACTGATAGCATTTGAATACAGTTTCGCGTAAACGATTTTAGCGCCACAACATAAGTATTTCATTCAATAAAAGAATTACGTCTTTTTCTCAATCGCAAATAGAGGAATGTCAAGACCAGCGATGCAGAACTGCACTCCAATTGTAGCAAACGTCACGAGATGAACTACGTCATTCATCCCTTCCTCCAAGGCCACGCGTCATCCACATGACAAGGTACAGAAGATTTATATTCACTATCTAGAGGTGGAATTCGAAGCAATATCTGTCGGGAAGTATTAGGTTAGAAAACAACGGGGAAAATGAATAATTCTGTGTTCAAAATAATCACAAAGTTCGTTGTCTCATTTGTGAATAGTTTATAGTTATACTTATTGTGGTCGGAAATACTTTCGTCACTTTTTCCGTGAGCACGAGTTCATTGTAATTCGCCACATGGTTGTAGACGAGTCACGGCGGTGTACTGTGGAAGGGGAACCATTGCTTTCCCCATGCTTCCACCCCTCTCTGTGAGTTCTGCAACCCCCGTCAATACAATGTTCGCACAACCAGTCACTGTCGAAGATAGATCAAACTACAGTGTGTTTCAAGTGATGATCAAAAATTTAAATATGAACAATACAATATTATTATCAGCAAGAAAATTATCAATCAAGAAAGGTGCAGTAATGGCGCGTTGACAAGAATCTCCCATGTTCTTTGGGCGTTGATGTGCCCTTGTGAATGTGTTTCTGTCGGCCTGTCTTCTGTGGAGAAGAACTTACTTCTTGTACAAGCGTGCAATCTTGAGTGCATCATCGTTGACTTTTCCATACCAGTACATGAAGTGCATATCCACATATATTTTATTACTGAAACATATTGAGTGGCGGATATTAAAAGGAAGTTTTCACTGTGTCGCATTCAGTTCATTTGTGAACCCATGTTCACTGAAACTTTTTCACTTGTATTAGTGTGTAATTTTCATCCTTAAATTTTTTACCATCGCTTTTGGAACATTCTACACCGTGTCTACAGAAACATACCGTGATTATAAACTGCTATAATTTTGCACCTATACTAATTACGAAATTTATACCAGTGCTATTAGAAAGAACGGTTTAAAGAATTTCAGAGGATGTGTAATTGTAATTTTTGGCGGAAAACACTATAAAAAACGCTGTTCCCCCTCTCTAATTTGTCATTGTGGCATCGTTGGATAGAAGCAAGTTGTGTTAAATGATGTAAATGTTTACATTTCAACTCAGTGTGAATTCTGCAGTATTTAGACAGTTATGGCGAACCCACAGGAATGTAGCTGATCTGTATTGTGGCACCTGAAAATTGTCTTGTCAGTAGGTGTCGCATGTTAACCCTTTCTTACCTACAGATACCATATGGCAATAATTAACTTTATAGCATTTATATACTTGTGTGTTACATATGAAGGTAAATTTTGCTGGATAACTTCTATTTCAATACATTTTCATCAATATAGTTTTGTTTCAAATGTTGCCACTCCCGTAACTTGGTCACTGAATTGGCCCTAATACAGCTATTTGTTTCAACACGGATTGCTTGTAAATTTAATTTGGGTTAGAAAGGGTTAAAACTCCCGTCTGAAGGCACGTTGAACTCTCACTACACTCCGTGTGCTATGGTATTCCAATACACACCAACTATCTCCTGTGCGTTTGCCATAACTCTCTAAATGCTTCGGAAGTCACACTGAGTTGAAATGTAAACATTCAGATCATTTAACACAATTTGCTTCTATACTACAATGCCATAATGACAAGCGAAAGAGAGTGAACAGACTCCTTTTCTTTTTTCTTATGATACTCTCGATTGTTTTTCGCCAAAAATTGCAATTACATATCCCCTGATATTCTTTGAGCCATTCTTTCTAATGGCACCGGTATGAATTTCGTAATACGTATAGTTACAAAATTATAGCAGTTTATAATCACGGAATGTTTCTGTGGACATGCTGTATATACAGTAGATTCTTGCTGGGATTAGAACACGTAATCACTAGATTCGTATCCGAAAACTTTATCACTGGAGGCGCAATGGCGGTCATTAAAGAAAATTTATATGGTACTTTGGGACACGCGGTAGCGTCGCGATTAGGTTGTGACGCTGCATAGCCGTAAAGACGCTGGTTCGATTCCCGATGATGTCATGGATTTTCTCCATTGATTTTATCCTTCCGGTAGCACTATATCCCTAGGGATTATTCAGTCTGTAACAGAAATGAGTGTTAGGGGCGTTTCTTGGAAGTGAAAGCGGTTGGCACATAGGACTGGCATCCCTATTGACATTAATACCTACTTAGGTATTGTCTGTAGAGGTCGATTCTTAACCTTACGCCATTCTGTGGGCCGATTTGACCTATAATGAGGTTGGGAAAAGAAAAAGGAGAGAAAGAAGGAAGGAAAAGAAGAAAGAAGAATCCCACATAGTTAATATTACAAAAGCACAGCTTTGTAGTTTAATGATTCTCTATTTTACTCGTTCCCTAGCAATAGAATGACTTATTTATTAATTTATTTTCTTGCAATTCAGCGTGAGACTGTTAGGTATGGTTGATCGAAATTAAATGTAAACAGTAATTGCACTCCCAAATATTCTATTATAAGTTTAACACGAATATTTTACACGGAGGCAATACTATAATAAATTTTATCATTATTAGCCTATATATACGCTGTTGCAGTTTGATAAGCGTGGCTGTTGTTTCACCATAATTATATTATTAATATTGTGAATAGCAAATGCATAAATGAACAAGACTGAGTAATTGATCGTACATATATATCTCTCCTCTAATAGCTGTCGTCTCTTATCTACGTTCTACATGAGCTACTGTCGTTTGGGAAGGTTTTACGAATAGAAATTGTGACAAATGGCTTTGTTGAGTAATTAATATAGAGTTGTTTCCGATCTCTGATAACGAATTTGAATGACGTCATGTGAGTCAGGAATCACACCGACAGCTGAATTGAGGCGAGAGATGACAGACCAGTAGTGAGTGATTTCATAATCAGAGTGCACGGTGTATCACAGTAGCAATGCCCAAGGAAATCGAGCCTTTTTGGGACGGGTACATAACAACCCTTTTCGATGCCAAGTACAGTTACGTGAAAATCATAGAAGCCTGCAAAAAACGTGGTTTCGTTATTTCCAAGAATGTTATCTTGTGTGTACCTAATAAGACTGGCAAAGCTCGGGATGGGATTAATTCCAGAGTGGAAAAAGCAAGCAAATCCACCCTCCGTTACAAGTCGTCGCACCCCACGATATGATATAAATTAGTTCCTTGATTCTATTCACGTTAAGACTTTGTTTGTTAAAAACATAAAATTGTTTAGTCACACGTTAAAAAGTGTTAAACATTTTTTAAAAAAGATTATATACCTTGGACAGACGGCCCGTTTCGACGCGATGTTGTGTCTTCATCAGTGTCTCCTGAACTACTGGTGATCTTGAATATTGCGATGTGCATTCGTCACTTGTAGGGGTCCATATCTGTTTCTATCACTTTCACTCGCGTAGTTCGATATTGGTGAACTAAATGACTTATATCGTCGTAATTCCTTGATTCTAGTTCACGTTAACACTTCGTTTGTTAAAAACATAGAATTGTTTAGTCACACGTTAAAAAGTGTTAAAATTTTTGAAAAAAGGTTATATACCTTGGACAGACGACCCGTTTCGACGCGATGTTGTGTCTTCATCAGTGTCTCCTGAACTACTGGTGATCTTGAATTCTGCGATGTGCATTCGTCAGTTGTAAGAGTCCATATCTGTTTCTATCACTTTAACTCATATCACTACTTTAAATTAATTCCATTCGAGCTTTACCAATCTTATTAAGTACACGGAAGATGCCTTTCTTGGAAATAACGAAACCTCGTTTATTGCAGGATTCTTTTATTTTCACTTAACTGTACTTGGCATCGGAAAGGGTTGTTATGTACCCCTCCCAAAAAGGCTAGATTTTCTAGGGAATTTCTGCTGTGAGTCGCCGTGCTGTCTGACTATGAGATCACTCACTACTGGTCTGTCATCTGGCGCCACAGTTCAGATGTCGTGTGACTCCTGACGCACATGATGTCATTCAAATTCGTTATTAGAGATCGAAAACAATCTTATAACTGTAATGACAATGAAATGCAATACAATCTTTTATAGTCTTCAATACCAAATTAGGTAATTACGTTCTCTAGGAAATATAGTTACCTTAAAAGGATTCATTTCCAGGTTTTCCTAAACATTTATGAAGAATATAGAATATAGGTCGTTCAAATGAATCACGGCCATCGCTGATAGAAAGAAAGAAATTATACTTTCTGCTTAATACTGGCCACGATTAATTCTTAACACACTTGCTCCACTGTGACACCAGGTGATGGAAACCGACTTCATATAATCCCTTCGGCCTGAAAGTGAACCAATGTTTAACAGAATTTTATACCGCTTTGTCCACTTCTTTCAGACTTTTCTCCAAATCTTCAAAAATATGGAAATCGTATGGAAATAAGTCTGGGCTGAAAGAAGAATGTAGTAATGTTTTCTAGTAAAACTGTTATAACTCGTCCCATTCTGATCCGGCAGTGTGAGCTCAAGCATTTTCATAGAGTAAAATTACTCTTCTTCTGAAAAGACCTGGGCATTTATACTTGATTTGTCTAAGATGCGCGAGAGTGTCTGTATAACGCTGGGCACTGATCATTATTTGTCCAAGCTCCAGTATACCTATATAATCGAAAAAGTACGATAACATGAATTTTCCTATATTTCCTTGAAACTTAAGCCTTTTAGGGAGAGGAAATCCTGTATGTTTCCATTCCATGCTAGGCCGACGGAAGTGTGGCTCAAAATGATGGCACCAGAATTCGTAATGTGTTACAATGCAATGCAGGAACTGATCACCTTTCTCCTGATATCGTCTGAGGTTCTCTTGGCAGGTTCTCACACATTCGGTTTTCTGCTCAGCAGTCACTGCTTACAAACTTTTCAATACTGCAGGTTTTTTTTGGGGAATTTTAGGGATACTTCCTTGCTGATACTCAATAATAAACTAAGATCGCTTAATGTTATTTTCTTATTTTCTCTGACAAGAGCGCCAACATGTTGAATTGAACTTGGGCATGATATCATTAAGTGCTTGCATTGATCGTGGATTGTCATGTAGAGATGTTCAGCCGAAACAAAACCTTATACCTGATATCACTAAGCATGTCTGTTCACATACTACAACCATTCTGTGATGGATTTCAGCAGGTGTACGGTCTTCTGCGGTCAAAAGAACGAACTACAGCACGCTGTTTACTTCTAGGCATTCCTATTTTGTAAAATTCGAATTTCTTTCTCCATTATTCGGAGCAACAATGGGAGGTATGTCAACCTTAGGCCTACCTACCAATTTAAAATATATAATCATTGTTGTCAATACCTCTGAAGCGAACTCCGACAGATGCCTCTGTTACATGTAATACGACTCTGTCGATAACAATTTGAACTAATGTGTGCGAGCACTAATGGACTTAAGAATTTCATTATCATCAACACTACTACTATATTTATGTAGTACCATGATCACCAATATCACCACCAGAATCATAGCTTTCAGCATCAACAGTAACTTAATACCATACTAATAACGACACTACCAGAAAATAAAAAAATACTTTGTAACTGTATGAATGCTATTATTAATCACAGTTATATGAGTAAAATTAGGCAGGAGATTAAAGCTCGATAATGGTGCAGTTTACGATGAGTATGCAGGCACGTCTGATGCACGTTTTCGGGGCTGGGAGCCGAGCTGAATCCTCTATATCAAAGCTTCCCAGACTTTTTGAAGGCGCGACCCACTTTCGGGCAAGATATTGTTTACCCCTTAGAAATATGAAAATCCATGTAAAAAAGAACAATAATTTTATTATAACTAGTGGACACTACCCGACTTTTGATGTACCGGTACCTGCAGGACGAGAAATTGGAATATGCAAACCTATTTTCTAAAACCCTTTGGATTCGTAGACTGGCTTTTCTTCCTGATTTATTTTTCGAACACTTTTACACTTTGATTAGTAGCCTCCAAGGCCAAGATGTTAACAAAATAAGAGCCAGAAATAAAATCGACGGATTTATAAGGAAACTTAATTTGTGGTTGACATACTTTTGATTCATTTTAGTGTATTAAAGAAATCATAGAAAATGTATCTAGTCACAGTATGATACGACAAATACTGCACTTAAATTTGCACAATTTTGAACAGCTTTTTTTATTATTTTCTGTAAGAAACTAAAAAAAACTGCTACAGTCATAGATGGATACTAAATCAGTTTCCAGGCAGTTGAGTTCAACTTGCTGAAATTCCAATACGTATATAAAGGAAAGACTCATTGATGCACCTACTGATGGAATGGTGAAATTATATGTTCGCAAAGCATAACCAATTTTGGATCGAAAGAATGCAAGAATATCTCGAGCGTCCAAAAGAACCTTATTTCATAATACACAAAAGCAGCAAGCATTGCTGAAGTGTACTTACTGGCTTTTAAGGAACCCGGAGGTTCATTGCCGCCCTCACATAAACCCGCCATTGGTCCCTATCCTGAGCAAGATTAATCCAGTCTCTATCAGCATAGCCCACCTCCCTGAAATCCATTTTAATATTATCCTCCCAGCTACGTCTCGGCCTCCCCAAAGGTCTTTTTCCCTCCGGTCTCCCAACTAACACTCTATATGCATTTCTGGATTCGCCCATACGTGCTGCATGCCCTGCCCATCTCAAACGTCTGGATTTTAAGTTCCTAATTATGTCAGGTGAAGAATACAATGCGTGCAGTTCTGTGTTGTGTAACTTTCTCCATTCTCCTGTAACTTCATCCCGCTTAGCCCCAAATATTTTCCTAAGCACCTTATTCTCAAACACCCTTAACCTATGTTCCTCTCTCAGAGTGAGAGTCCAAGTTTCACAACCATACAGAAGAACCGGTAATATAACTGTTTTATAAATTCTAACTTTAAGATTTTTTGACAGCAGACTGGATGATAAAAACTTCTCAACCGAATAATAACAGGCATTTCCCATATTTATTCTATGTTTAATTTCCTCCCGAGTATAATTTATATTTGTTACTGTTACTCCCAGGTATTTGAATTTTTCCACCTCTTCAAACGATAAATTTCCAATTTTTATATTTCCATTTCGTACAATATTCTGGTCACGAGACATAATCATATACTTTGATTTTTTGGATTTATTTCCAAATCTATCTCTTTACTTGCTTCAAGTAAAATTTCCGTGTTTTCCCTAATCGTTTGTGGATTTTCTCCTAACATATTCACGTCATCCGCATAGATAAGCAGCTGATATAACCCGTTCAATTTCAGACTCTCTGTGTTATCCTGGACTTTCCTAATGCATACTCTAGAGCAAAGTTAAAAAGTAAAGGTGATAGTTGAAGTGTATTAAAACTAATTGCAACAAGTTATTTACATTAGTACAGCGACAGATTACAAACTGAAACATGTCTGGTTCACGTACATATTATTACTGAAGTTCTAATCTCTCCTTTCTTCTCAAAATAGTTTCGAAGTTCTCTCAGCTTTTGTGTAAAACAGACACTGGGTTCTTGTTATTGGTGAAGTTTCGGAGAGTGATGTTATTTGTATCCATTGCCAAATTCTAGTACCGATTCACTATGAATTCGAATTCTACTTTCTTGACTTTTCTAAGCCATGACGCCGTGAATAGGGAGACTTCACTTCTTACTACACATTTTCCGAAGTAGCAGCATGGAACAGTAGTAGAACTCTTTCTTCGGGTCTTAGAAAAATGGTCTGTTTTCTTCAAAGTCCAATGTATTTATCAAGTTCCGTACACTCTAGGAACTCTGGTCCCGACATTGCTTCGTAATAAATGGGCACTAACGATCTTCTCTCTGGAGGCGAAGAGACTTATTGTAACCACACCTCCATCTTATGCAACATCTTCGAGTTCAAATGTACAATTGACTTCACTAACTTCTTTCGTTCCATCCTTCCATAGGTTTATTCTTATTTTTTGTTCTGTTTGTAATAGCAATCTTTTTATATAACTTTAATACATATTCTTTCACTTCATGTCTGTAGTCCATACTCCAGTATCAATATATTCTATCCAGCTCTCTTATTCGATTCTCTCCTATTTCGCCCTATTCTACACTATTCCGTTCCGTGATACTACATGCTCTTCTCTCTTATACAGTTCTTTTCTATTCTGTGCTATTCCACTGTCCTATTTTGTCTCACTCTATTGTATTTTATTATATTCTACTCTATCCTGCTCTAATGTAGGCCTATCCTATCCTATCGATCTATTCTATTCTGATTAATCTATTTTATTCTTCAATCTTATGTTATCCGACCTATTTTATTCCATTCTCGTTTATAATGTTTTACCGTGCTCTATCCTATTCTATTCTGCTCTAACCTATTTCAGATCCGTCCTTTCCTGTTCCATTCTATTCAAGTACCCTATTCTACTTTGATATATTCTATTCTGATATTTCTTATCCTATCCTCCTCAAACTTCTCGAAAAAAAAAAGTGCTTTCCATACTACATTCCTTAAACAGCATTCGAAAATTCCTCCCGCTATCACTCAAGAAAATACTAGTGGAAACATTAGTAATGCCCCACTTCGATTATTGTGATTTTCTACTGACTGACTTCAATGTCAACCAGTCGCAAAAATTACAACGTGTTCATAATTCTTGTGTTCGCTTCGTCTGCGATGTCCGTCGCACTGACCACATTACCCCATCCTTCCAAACTCTAAACTGGCTACGGCTTAACGAACGTAGAAATTTTCATTCTCATGTTCTCCTTTTCCAAGTCCTTCACACTTCTACACCTACCTACCTTGCCTCCCGTTTCAGTTACCTGTCATCATATCATAATCTCTTCACACGCACGCAAAATAGCCGCATACTAGCCATACCAACACATAAGACATCATCGTATTCATCATCATACACAATCTCGCTCTCGCGCTTGTGGAATACCCTACTGCGTAGAGTAGGTTTAATTTGTACTTAATAAATAAAAGAAATGCTTTTCTCTTCTTAACTTTTACAATAAACTGTCTAGCTTTTATTAATCAGTTAATCTTTTAGTACTTTGATTTTTATTGTATCTGTAAATTTAATATTAATTGTAATTATAATTGTAATTGTACTCTTAATATTGTAGTTGTAATCTTCTGGTAGAGGGGAAGAGAAGACCTGACGGCCTTATCTCTACCAGGTTAAATAAATAAATAAATAAATAAATAAATAAATAAATAAATAAATAAATAAATAAATAAATAAATAAATAAATAAATAAATAAATAAATAAATAAATGAGTGAGTGAATAAATAAATAAATATGAAGGGTTCAGAGCCATGATGGGCCAAGCGCCATTTCTTAAAAACGGATAAAACAAAAGTTAAAGTTAAGTGAATACCATAGTTGAATGAAGATTGACATATAATTTAGTTTTAAATGTTTATACTTTATATTACTTGCTATATGTTTCCATTGAATTGTGGTAATAACTTCATTTTAACCCTTGTTTTCTACGGTTTTAATAAATGCTGCTTGGCCCACTATGGTTCTGAACCCTTCATATTATAATCTACTTTTTTTTCTGGCATATCCTATTGTATCCTACACTATGGCCACCGCTGTGGATTAACAGTTACCATTGTGCCGTTTTATTTTCGGCACTCTGTGTTTCTTTCATTCTTTTTCTTTCTTCTTCCTTATTCATGTTATTTCCTGTTGTTAGGTACCCTTACTTCTCATATATGGCGTCCTATCCGCCATTTTAGGTCTCATTCTTCCTTTTCATAGATGGCTTTGTTCTTCTTTCCGCCATTCATGGTCTGATACTTCTCACGTATAAGGAGCGAGTTTAATTTATCACGTGATATGGGTTTTAGATTTTCATTGGCTCTGTTCTCATTATTAATTAATTAGCGTTCGTTTTTCCGGAAGGAACGATTGACGCGTAGTGGAGTCTTGGGTCGACGCTCGAAGAGAATGGTTGTGGGACAACCATTGAGAGCTGGAGGGTTTGTTTAGCGGTGGCCTGTGATGGAATCACGGGTAACCTGGTCTGGGCAGAGACGTGAACTGCTGTAGTTGGGACTCGATCTGGGATGGTCGCACGTGGAAGCGTGGCCGGGCTGTGGAGTATTGAAATTCTTTGATGATGGCGGCATGATGGTTGGAGGGAGACCATTGTTGCTTGGTTTCGAAACTGGCCTACCTACGATTGTAACGGGTTTTTGAACATAAGTAATTGTATGTTTCTTTTAATTAATATATGTATATTTGCGTTCATACAGGGTATTACGTAATTTACATTTATTGAAAAGAGTCCGCTGGCATTCGTCAGTTGTATATTTCCTATTAGTTGTTCTTGCTTTTATGTTAGTACTTTCTGCCACATTCAAGAAGGATAGAATTGTGAATCAGTTAACTTCTACTTATAATCTGTTATTACGGATTATGTGGCTTGTGTGTAATGGCGGATGTCAGTTGAGCGTAGATTATTTGGCAAGCCAGTCCCGAAGGATCAGTAGAGTTATAGTTGGCTTAATTTCAGCTGCATCCATTTTGTTTATATTCTTATTACCGGAAGTGTAATGTAATAAATGTTATCAGATAATTTATTACTTGTGCTAAGTGTTTCATTTGTTCCACCTCACCCATGAGACTATCGACAGTGTTGTACGGTTGGCGGCAGGGTAAAATTAATAAATACAAATAAATCAAATTTATATAGAGGCACGCCGTTTCACCATATGTGACCGTGAAACGAGCGATCCCAAGTTAAATTCCTGGTTAGGACAAGTTATCTAGTTCAGATTTTTCCCGAGATTTTCCCTCACCCAATTGCAACAGAATTGCTGGTTAACTTTGGGTGTTGAACCTCGGACTCATTTCACTATTACAATTACACTTCCCCTCCTTCATCACCTTCGTTTCTCATATTTCGGATTTCATTCGATGTAGAGTCTGCTGCGAGCCACCACCGAACTTGGACCCTGTGATGTGTGGTCATTAGTTACTGGTAGTAGTGCTATGTACTATAGTCTTTCTCCTGGGCTCATTGTAGCTCGTGGGAGCAAGTTTGAAGGACCACGGTGCTGCCTACGCGGAAAGGTAAAAGGATTTTGTAAACTGTAAGGGAGTTCGGAGGCGGCCCGCGGCCCATAGGGAAATATGTAACGCGGGAACCTTAGAGTATGCACACAATTCCATTCCGGGTAGTAGGCCTACAATAGGCCTACCCAAACGGCCTACGTACATGCGAGGGCATTCCCAAGCCCTTGTCCCTTCTCCCAAAGGGGACTAATAGATAGATCCTACACTGTTATATTTATATATCCTATTCTACGCTAATCTATCACGTTGTGATCTATCCTATGACATTATAATCATATTCTGTCTACATAGCTTTATCTTATTTGGCCTATTATATTTTTATCTCTTCTGTTTCATTCAGTCCTAACCTATTCTGAGCTACTGTCGTTCATTCTATTCTATCCTATTCTGTTGTGTTGTATTGTATTTATTTACATTCCATGGTATTCGTACATCGCTTCACAGCTAGAATATGCAACATGTTAAAAAATTCTTAATAGTACTATAAAGTCTAAATCAGGGCTGGACAGCAAGAGCGGATTCTACTCTCTCACGGGGAGCCATATGATTTTTCTTCATTCTCTTTCTTTCCCGCCGAAGACCGCGCAGCGTTGATTCCGTTACTGATGAATATTAAGCGTCCACGTTTCGAGACTGGATGCGCTCCCGATGCCCAGCCCTGGTCTAAATTATAGTCACATTGTAGTTGAAGTATATACAGAAGAGTTTTACGATATAGCCCACTAGTACAACACAAGGAGTTAGTATCGATACTTAATACAAGACAAAAATATTCATGAAGCGTTGTTGAATGTCATAAATTTACCTACAGAATAGAAGGCGTGAGAAATCAGTCATTACTTTAATTTGGCCCTAAATAATCTTATGTTTTGAGTTTGATTTTCTATATCCATCGGGTGGTCATTAATAGTAATATGCATTACTATAGCGGTATGTTGAAGTTTTCATGTTCGAGGAAAAGTTTGAAAAAGCGAAACGTAGTTGAGCTTTTTTAATTTCCGAGAATTGAAAGAAAACATACCGCTCGTGTATCGTACATTATTTTGTGCGAAGATCGTTTATTACATACCTGAAAGAGGAATTTATAATTAGTTGCAATGAAATCTCCATCTTGGTTTTTGTTCAATGACGGCAATTTTGGAAAACAAAAATATCTATCTTCAACATTGTTGCTTTAAAATGTTTTCTGTGTTTACTATACTCCAGCAGGCCGTGATATACGTATGTCTTTTTTTCCCCCAGTCTATAAATGCGAACTTAAAACAAACGGCTTCCTTAATGTTACATGCATCACGAAATGCAGTAACTTTAGTGGAGTTGTAGAGTTTACTTAATTTTTGCAAATATTTAAAAACAGTAATTAACAGTGCAATTTAGGTGAAATTGTAGTGGTGAGTTTCCAATTTGTAATTATTACTATATTGAACGTCTCTAAAAATAATATGTTAAAAGCCTAAAGCAGTAAAATCAATATGTCACTTAAACGGTAAGAAGAGGGAAATTGTTATGTGTGTTCGGTTTGGAATACTGAATGTGGAATTTTAGATTTACCGCGGGTTGGTTTTGTGCGGAAAGCAAGCAAATACGCACGATCTCGCATAAAAATTTTTACTGCCATATAACGCTCTCTTATTTTGGAAACACGAGACTTGCCGATGGAGTATTAAAAGACTGAACATTTCTGCAGAAATATTATTATTATTATTATTATTATTATTATTACTATTACTATTATAATAATAATAACAACAATAATAACAATAACAATAACAATGATAATAATAATAATAATAATATTATTATTATTATTATTATTATTATTATTATTATATAATGTCTATATTCAAATATGAGAAGAGAGCTGGAACAGTCACGATCTGTGTGATTTCTACAATTGAATATGTAATTTCGAAAAAGACATATGTTGAATTTTTTCGCTTATCGTTTTTTTTCACTGACATGTACTGTAATTACGTCTACACATCGTTTTCTGCTAAAAGGTCGTCCATCTTGCGTCAGTATACGCCGCTATCAGGTCGGAATTTTGCTATTGTAAAGAGGAAGATAAAAACGGGAAGATAGATGTTAAATCATCAACAGTATAATATCAATCTCATCAAGAGCCTAAGTGCCACGAATAAATTTGACATAGGCCCCTAATGCAAGTAAATAAAGGAGAGTATTATCGACTTGAAAATTGGTTTCACCTCAAATTTAAAGTAAAAACGCTTTTTGTGATAAGCTATGGAAAATGAGTATAAAAGACCAGAAAGTAACATTTCAGTTATCCCCGTTCTATGAATTTGTATTTACCCCAGAAAAAACATGTGAAGTGATTGCAAAATATGACATATATAATGATATTACTGCAGAAATTTTTAGTCTTTCAAAAGTAGAAGGTTGTTGCCCTTCACTACCTAACAATATAGACTATCCATCTTACAATAGCGAAGTACCGATCAACCAACTAAAAATATAAGATATTGGAAACGTGGAAAAGTAGGTTCCTTCAGAATTCAACGTTTTTTTTTTTACCACGAAATATTGCAGTGGTCATGTATGGTGGTCCATGACATACCAGAAAAGGACTTGCGATTGATTTTTGTATGTTATTTTTCTTGAAATATTGTCACCTAATATCTGTCAATGAATTCATATATATATATTATACCTTGCATTATTGTTTTGACCATTTTTGTTTTTAAATTATTGCTTATTTATAAAAACATTGTCCATGCATTTCGAAAAAGTCTCATCTCCAAAATAAAGAAGTCAAAAGAATCTTATGACAATATCTTAAATGCACTTTTTTCTTTAATATTATATTGTGTTTTGATACTAAAATTCTAAATGTAAAGTTTTTTTTTGTTCTGATTACAACGGTTTAAAATTAAATAAGTTTTTTTTATTAAATTTCTGAACATTTTTACTTTTCAGAGATGTGCCCTTTTCGAAATTTCACATTCAATTACTTTCAGGGAAAAGGTTTTATGTCTGTAGGTAAATGAACATTGAAGATATAATCGGAAGTAAATATGACAATTTACCGCCTACAGTTTCAGACTTGCAATATTTAATTTCCTCCATATCTCTCGTGGTATCACAACTTCTGCTTTTCTTGTATACGCATGAACTCTCTTCGAAGTCTCTTCTATTTTCTTCAATCCGTGTTGCCGACAAGGTACTTTCAAAAGGCAGCTCTCCCGTTCGCCTTCTCTCCTAGGTATTCATCTTATTTCCACTTGAGTGCGTAAGATCTTTACCGCTAGAGGAAGCTACTGGAATAAGAAGTGATATTATCGCCAAAACTAGATGCTCACTGGGGAAGATTTCATTATATTAATATATACCTATACAAATCTACTAGCAACGCTTGTTAATTTGTTGAGTCTTATGTAGAGTCAGAATAATTTTAGTAGAATACGATTATGAACTACGAAAACTTGAACCATTATTCATACCTGCTCCTCTTCTAAATGTAATTGCAAATTTCCAGCTATCTGCATTTCGAATCGGGAGAGAAAATAGTGTACTGTTATGTAAATAAAATCTGATTTTATTATGTACAGCAAATCTTTATTCTTAAACTCAGTGCTTTAATTTGTTTATTTTTCATTTAGGTCTAAATTTCTATGGATTATAGAGCCTATAATTTAATGTTACACAATATATGTTAAATAATTTTATATAACCTGACAACCGTATGTACAGTACCCAAATACATTTTTGCATAGTCCTATTAGTGTATTGCAGACTTATTAAGCAATATGCAATATATTTTTGCTCGTAAAAAATATTGCATATTTCTTCATAAGTTTGTAATAAACTAACATGCAAAAATTTTTTTTTAGTAAAAATAAATTATATTGGATATTTCTTGATAAGTTTGCAATTATATACTATGTAACAATTTATTTGAGCAAAATAAATTGTATTGCACATTTCATAATAAATTCGCAATAAAATAATATACAACTATTTCTTGAGCAAGAATAAAATGTATTACACATTTATTCACTAGTTTGCAATAAAATAATATATGCAAAAATTTGTTGAGCAAAACTAAAATATATTGTAAATTTCTTCACAAATTTGCAACAAACTAACATGCAACAATTTTTTTTAACAAAAGTAAAATATATTGCATATTTCTTCACAAGATTGCAATAAAATAATATGCAACAGGTTTTTTTGAGCAAAATAGAATATATTACATATTTATTCTGAGTTTGCAATGATATAATATGCGTTACATTTTTAACCAAAAATAAAATATATTGCATATTTATTCATAAGTTTGAAATAATATAATATGCAACTACGTATTTTTTTTAACAAAAATGAAATATATTGCATATTTCTGCATAAGTTTGCAACAATATTTTTGAGCAAAACTGAAATATATTCCATATTTGTTCTCGAGTTTTAAATGAAATAATATACAACAATTTCTTTGAGTACTATACAATTCCATTATTAAGCTATGCAACAGCTTGCAATTAGTTCTTATAGTGACCTCGACAATAGCTTCACCCACTATACGCGGTAGTGTAAATTTCGGCGGAAAATCAGACAAGGTTGAATGTGTGTAGTAGAGTACTCGTCCACGTCATAAAAGTTACCGGAAAAACATCTGACCATAACTGAGACGTCCTTAAAAAGTTCAATTATACTGCCAAGATTTTATTCTCGGGATTTCTTGTAGTTACAAGAGAAATGGTATTACAGTTTTTATAAAATACACAGGTGCAAATGACACGGCGTAAGAGCTGAACAAAAGTTTACAATTTCATCTAATTAAATTTCTGTTAGCCCAAAGGCAATCGTTTAATCTTCCCCCTCTACAGTCGACCCTTTTTTTACTGCTGTTCTGTGCATGTATCAGCTTTTGTTATGATTGCGGTACAAAACAAATTTCTTGTGAGGTACGGTATTCTTCTTGTTCTTTCCAGTGACTCAGTTTTCACAAAAATATCACACATAAATACATCGTTATTCTAAAACATATGTAGATGATAATGTAATAATATCTAATTCAAAAGTTAGTTTGGAAAGAGGAGTATTTCTTCCGAGTAAATTTTGAAAGATTTGAATATTTCTCCTATCGAGAACATTAGCTTCTTTGGAAAAATTCAGCACGAGGAACAGGATTGCATTTGGCGTAGTAGAACAAGTTGTGATATTTTAGTTAACCTATATTAAGAAAATAAGAGAATTTCACACAAACATCATTCATTCTTGTCCGAACTAGTTACCTTTCGAAACAAAGGGCCGTATTCATAGACATTCTTAGCGCGGGTTTCCGATGGATGATCAGGAAACTAACGTTTTTCGTATTCATAAACCAGTGTTAGCGATATATGATATGATATGAATCCTGTACAAGTAATCAGTCGATAGCCGGGCCTAGTTTAGCACGCTCGTAGCGCGGGCTAGCGAAATGTCTATGAATAGCACCCTAAATGTTTAACTAGGCCTATAGATCTTCATTACATGCTGCAATAACTAATTTTATTAACTTAAGGTGTGTCCCATTATAATTTGCTAATTTTTAGTATACGTATTTGATCTACTGTACTTCCAGGAATTACGTTCTTGAACGAGTGAATTCTGTCACTTCCTGACGGTACAACTTCGATTTAATTAATTAATTAATATCTAAATATACAAAATACAGAATATAATCACAACAAATAGAAATATAAATAAAATAATACAATCAATATAAAAAGAAGGTACAGTAATAGGGCCTATTAACAAAATTTGAGGACCTAATGAGCAGCGCTCGTGTTCGGTCGCAGATCAGATAGCCTATATTATTAATAATCTTATAAGGGGATATACAAAATAAAGTAAAATAGGAAATAAATTAAAATTACAGCTACATTGAAATTATATAACATAATATATTAATATAAGAGGAATATACAAAATAAAATAAAATAGGAACTAAAATTAAAGTTGCAGATGCGATGAAATTATATAATATAATATTAACATAGAGAAGAGTAATATCGCACGTGACTAAAGTAGGACAATTTATGAAAAAATATAATTCCAAAATTATACAATACAAATATAATGTAGGCTGATTAATTCATACACATCGGCTATAAATGTATTTAATCAAATTGAAGACATTAACACATTTCTAATTTTCTTGTTATATGTTAGTGGGTTACATGTTAGAAGTTCTGGGTGTAATTTAGCTAAAGCAATATAGAAACGAGGGCCAAATTAATGCTATGCTTTTTACCAGCAGATGTGAAACATTTAGGTTCTACTAATGTTGAATTATATAAATGTCTTAATTGCTATATTTCTTTATAGAGGTTGCTTTATGAAGTTCTTTCTCATTTTTCTACCTAAAAAGCGTCTCTAATCCCCCCATCGTTACTCATTGTTTCAACGACATTTCTTCCTATGATTTTACCCTTTATGTGTATTCCATTTTTCAATTCTAAGTTTATAGGCCTACATATGCAATATGTACATTATCTACGACTTTTGCTCAAAAGTAATAGGCCTATTTTTTACTTAATGTGTTTTGCTTGTAAACCGGCGATTTTTTATTTGTTTCCTTATTCAATAGTCTATATGTATACGTCAGCAGGCGAGACCTGGTATGTCAGCTGTGTGATAGAGGAAAAATGAGCTATAAGAGCTATGAGAGTTTGTTTCGTGATGGTTAATACTATACAAATCTACCGACACGGAAGTTCATCTCAGGCCGAAACCTGTCTTCCCCCTGCATATCCATTGATGATGTAGCAAAACGCACACGATAAGATCATAGCACAAGTCTTGCCTCCTCTACTGTACCATAGCCCTATATCTGTAAAGTATTTACAATGCAATTACTGTGTTTCATCTAAATGGTTCGTTGCTAAGCGAGTGACGTCAGGATAGTTTGATGTAACTTATTGCCTTTGCAAAGCAGCTGGCTTCAGGTATTGAAATTATTTTCCTAACATTTTAAGCATTTGACACTGCAGTATAAAAGTTTAACGATCAAAACACAATAATTTGAATAATTGCACAAAACATAATAGTTAACACTACATTACACATTCAGTAGCTTACGACAGACTAAGGTGAATTGCACGCATGCAACGGCGGACAAATTCTCTTGAACTTCGGCGCGTATGATAGCCGCATTGCGGGAGGCCATGTTTCTGTACATGCCGTGGCGTTGTATTAGTATACGCAGGACTTTGTATATCAAATTAATGAACTTACATGAATAATATGATATGCTGGTGCAGTATTTACGGAAGCGAATGTTAATCGCCGGTAGATCTATTGCATGCCTTCACACAATGTAGGATAAGTTAATGAATTCTGTAATACATTCGAGATTTATTGATGATAGTCCTCTTCTCTCGCCAACACAACAACAAATTCCACAATTTGGGACATTTGACCGACATCTATGGCTGACCACTAGGATCCAGAATACAAACTTACTTACTGGCTTTTAAGGAACCCGGAGGTTCATTGCCGCCCTCACATAAGCCCGCCATTGGTCCCTATCCTGAGCAAGATTAATCCAGTCCCTACCATCATATCCCACCTCCCTCAAATCCATTTTAATATTAGCTTCCCATCTACGTCTCGGCCTTACCAAAGGTCTTTTCCCCTCTGGCCTCCCAACTAACACTTTATATGCATACGTGCTACATGCCCAGCCCATCTCAAACGTCTGGATTTAATGTTCCTAATTATGTCAGGTGAAGGATACAATGCGTGCAGCTCTGCGTTGTGTAACTTTCTCCATCCAGAATATAAAGCAGAGGTTAAATTAAATTAAAAATAAAATACAATATGATTTGCGGAGTACTGAACAATGATAAATTTAAAAATAAAGTACAACTTGATTTCGCATAAATATTTATGAGATGAAAGTACGATAAAGAGTAATGAAATGAAGTAAAAAAAAACAGATATTACGTAGTGTTATACAAGTGATTGTGTAAAATGGATAATGAATCTCTCAATGCCATTAGACAAATTTTGTTAATTTCCTTCACTTCTTTGTTATCGCTATAATCAATTGTGCTACAACCTTTTTAGCTCAAAAACAACGTTAAATCAAATATTAAAATAATTTTCTCAGATATTGTTTATGTGTGATTGAAAAACAAAGCAAACTCAATAGAAGTGCATTCCAACACGAACACAAGCATTATGTTCAGAATCACATAGATGTCGGTGTTGTACAACAGTAGATGTGGATGTATCGGGACCAAAAATCTCATTAACGCTCTTGTTGCGAGTTGATCAGACTGTTTTATAATTCCCCGCAGCATCTCACCCATTGTCAATGTATAGATGCAGTTTCGAATGCTAGGCTTTCTGCGAACTAGCTCACAGCTTCATTATCATCTGGGCTCCGCTCTGTTGAGGTACATATTTCGATGCAAGTCGATTCATAACGAGATGCAGATATTCTCTTCTCTGTTTCATCCTCTCCTTTCAATTCTCTTTGAATGTTGGTTATAATGTTATGTATTCAACACTGTTTTGTCATTACTGTGCGCCTCTACCTACAGTATGGATGAAAAGTTTCAGACCGGAGTGAAATATCATACAACATTCAGAACTTAAACTTTTAAGCTTTTGTCGTAAGAATGATAATAATAATAATAATAATAATAATAATAATAATAATAATAATAATAATAATAATAATGATAATAATAATAATAATAATAATAATAATAATAATAATAATAATAATAATAATAATGGCTTCATTTAACCTGGCAGAGTTAAGGCCGTAAGGCCTTCTCTTACACTCAATCAGGATTAAAATTTGCTTACATAGTTGAACATAAAACTGGATCGAAATTAAGTAGTTACATACTGATACGATTTAGATACATAATGAGATCAAAAGAGGTAGTTACATATAAATTTACCTCATAAAATAAAAATAAACACAGTGGAATACATATTAATGTTGTTAGAATTAAATACGAATCACATAAAAACAGAAGCCGATAATTCAATAAAAATGTACACAGCAAAAATATAAATAAATACATTAGTATACATATTAGTATTAGATTACAATTAAGTAGGATTCACATAATTAAACCAGAAACCGACAATTGAATAAAATGTACACAAAAATAGACTAATAATGAAAAAACAACACAGTAGGATTTATATTGGTGTTAAGTGATAAATAAACACGATTTACATGATTACACAATAAAAATAAGAAAAAAAATAAAAATAAATACAGTGGAACACATTCCATTAAATATTTGCAACGCATTAGGTCTGGCAACTCATCACAAGATGTTTTTCTAATTTACATTTAAAGGAAATTAAAGTTCGGCAGCCCTTGACTTCAGGCGGCAGGGAATTCCAGTGACGAGAAGTAGTAACAGTGAAAGATGAAGAATAAAAAGATGATGTGTGCAGTGGTATTTCTAGCGTGTTATCATATTGTGACCGAGTATTTAAGTTATGATACAGAGAAAGACTGTGGAATCGGACAGATAAGTAAGAGGGAGTAGAGGTGTGCAAAATTCGGTACAAGAGAGAAAGGGAATATAACTTTCTCCTCTCATTTAACCTGAGCCACAATAATTTATCGAAAGAAAGCGAAATGTGATCGTAGTAGCGGACATTAAAAAATGAAACGAACACACGCATTGTGAACACGTTGCAGTAATATGTTTTTGTTTTACTGAGGACTTACATCTATGGATATTTACAGGGTGGAAGTTAAATAACCTTTGCAGATTTTCAGAACAGCTCATGTTGTATGTAACAAAAATTGTAACAACATATTGGTTATTGGTATAACATAATATAATAATAATATTACTAATAATAAGTGAAGTTAAATCAATTAAGTTAAATATACCAGCCGCCGCTGTTAGTTGAGCGCCAGGCAGTATCAAACATCCACTCCACATCCTGCTTTGGTCGAATCGCTGCAGCTTGTAACACAACCGATAGCAACGGCAGGAAACAAATCTGTACACGGCTCAGGAGTACTGTTCGACAACCAGGAATCATAATAATTAGACCTCGGATTTTTAGACTCTAAAATGTAGTTTTAGGCACCTAAAATAGACTTTAAAACTGTAAAATAGGTTCTAAAAATACTATTTTAGGCTTTTAAAAATGTGTATACCACATGATATTACTATCATTATTATTATTGAATTTCCAAGTTTATAGAACCCTATTTTACCCGAAGGTATATTAGGGCTGTAATTAAATCATACATATTGTGACAGCTGCAACGGGGTTCGAACACGCGTCCGACAGGGCGCGCGGCAGATGAAACGCTGGTACGGGGAGCATCTGCATGCTGAAGGGCAGAGGGGGTGTATTACGTCAACGCGACGAGGGGAGGTTGCGCGCAACTGCTACGTGCGGAGTGAAGGGGGGACGGACCCTCCCGACTCTTCCAGAAGTCCGTCGAAGTGGAGATATCCAGATAATTCGAGAGGACACCCGTAGAAAATTCTCGTAACTATGATTTTGCTATGAAAGGAGAAACGCGAGCGAACTTGAGCAGTTTTTCAGTTTATTCAGCCATTCAGTGAGTAAGCCAGAGCAAGCAAGCCAGTACCGTAGTTCGACTCGAGTGTGCGTCCGCAAATGTGTCAGCATCCGAAGGCCTGTGTTCGAGTGCAGTGGACCGCAGTTGGAGGGACCTGAGTTCGAGTACAGTGGACTGTCTCTGAAGGTCTGTGGTTCGAGATACTGTGAACTCGAGTGACTGAGCTAGAAGAACTGTGAACTGAGAACTGACAGTTCTGATTTGTAAATAGTGCTTTGTAAATATTAGTTAAGATTAACAGTTCATTGTTGTTCATAATATACCAAGTAAATTGTCATTGTCGTTTGTGGAGTGCAATAACTAACGCTGTGTTGCTGTGCGGAGAGCAAATCCCATTGTTGACGGGAGTGAAGTTAAATTGTAGAGAATGAATAGTTATTGTTATGACAATAAATTACATTGTTGTTGAGTTGAAATAAATTTACAATATTATAACGCTGTACAAATAGTTACATAAAATATATACATAATTATGACATAAAATACACATATTACATTAAATGTGTATGACAATAAAAGCCATATTTATATTATACAAATACAAAGATATAATATAAAATATATATATAATATATAGAAATAGATAGACAATATATGAAATGCAGACGTAATACATACAGTACTTTCCCAGGACATATCACACACAGACTTGTTACTTAAAAAAAAAAACATTTCGTAGAAATATATATATATATATATATATATATATATATATATATATATATATTACTTTTAAGGACGTACATGACTTAAAAATGACATGAAATAGACATGACATACTAGTGCATGTTCAACATATAGGACATAGACATATTGTATACAATACACAGAAAAGACAAATAAAAAGGAAAATTACATAAAAACATATATGATATGAAACAGTGATATTATAGCTATTATTATTATTATTATTATTATTATTATTATTATTAGTAGTAGTAGTAGTAGTAGTAGTAGTAGTAGTAGTAGTAGTAGTAGTAGTAGTAGTAGTAGTAGTAGTAGTATTTCCTTTTATTGCAGCCTGTTTTGCTCTGTTGGATGTTAGATTAATGATAAAAAAGAGAAAAAAAATAGACCCTGAATATATACAAACAAAATTAACACATCCATATACCCTTTCTAATTGCATTAACTACAACTTCTCTTACTATGGCAGAAACACATGAACTAGCTATTTATAGTGAATTGTGAATATGTGATATGAATTTCTGAAATTCTCTTGAACAGCATTTCTTTTTAAACATAAAACACGGGTTTTTTAAATTGCCCAGAACATGAGATGACATGTGACAGTAATAACAGGCGAGTTCTTTCGAAAATTGGGCAATCAAATAGGAGATGATGATCAGTCTGGTCGCTTTCATCGCATTTACATATGGATTCATTTACATTATTGATTTTGAATCTTTTAGTCAACCGTTTAGTTTTCAACCGGTGAGTCCGGTGCGTCAGGGTTCAGGCAGTTCACACAGACGAGCAAAATATTACTATCATTAACAGCAAAATAGATGTAAGTAATATGAAATTAACCAGTTTATGACCAAATTATTATTATTTTTTTTTTTTGCAATTTTGAGAAATACTTTAATATTGCTATCATAAGACTTAGTAACTAAAGAGAAAATTACTCAAAACAAATTTCACTTAGCCAGTTTCAAGAAAACCACCGACCCAGAAATGGGGCAGTGGGCATGAATTGGATGGGTGTTTTGATAATTGATATTTTTTGTAAAATAATTCCTGCAGAGCTCTTTTTTATATATTATAGCACCTATATAAGAAAATTATAAACAATTCTACATTACACACAAATATAGCCCTATTTGAGACGTTCACTTGCTTCTTACTTTACACTTAGTTCAGATAATAGTCATAGTTTGCAACTTAGATATGGAATTTTTCAAAGCAATGGATGTAACAGGATAAATATCAAGATTATGTATGATCGCGTGTATAGAGATATAGGACGACAAATCGCAGAAGTAAATCGCTTATTCCAGTGTTTTATTGTGAAATATTTCTTGGGCAACTTTTCCTAAACGTAAGTTGTAACAAGAACTTGCTGGATTTTCCCATTGTTGGAGGGCGGTTGTTTTTAGGAAACTTCGCACAACGCTCAGCACGTTTACAACGTTCTGATAGGCCTGTTTTATATTCACATTCAATATTGAGTCGTGTCGTACCAACATTTATTTTACTTGGGCCCTCCCCGTCCAAACTCACGGGCAGTAACGCACCGCAGTAGGCCACACTAGCCTCTACGGACAACGAGAAACCGGTCATGGGAAATTGGGAAATATGTTATCTTGGTGTAGACACTAGCTTAGCTCGGACCAATTTTCAAGTGGCTGATTCGTGTGTGTGTGTGTGTGTGTGCGTGCGTGCATGTGTGTAATATTATTCTTAACTTATCAAATTTTAATTTTACAAAAAAAAGTTTTATGCGAAAGCTGTTGGATGTAAACCATGAAAAAATTATACCTGTGTTTGAAAAAAGTTATTCAGTTATAAAGGGTGTGACAGTAAAGTTTATTTTTTAAATGACACTCTATATTAAAATTTACATATTCCGAATCTCCAATAAATTTCAAGTATGACTGTAGAAATTTTACCAATTTACCCGTTTCATGTCTTTTAACTATTTATTAAACTTGTTTCATGGACTTCGAACTTGTGGCCAATGAGTATGTAAAATCATGTTGAGCAGGCCATAAAACTAAACAAGACAAAACACTATTACTAACCAAACTTTACAACAAATGCTCAAAATGAGAACCATTCACAGCCAATGTCCCAGTTATCACGAAAATCTCAAATCATTGTAGATATGAGATGGAACAGATCATCCACGTAACTGTGAGGAAGACAATTAGTACGAATCACGTCATTCTTGTAAACACTTTAAGACTGCACATTAGAATGAAAAATTGAATTGTAAATATTCAAGTTGATAGAAGTCGTGCGATCTGTAACAATTGTTGTGATAAGTGCGTCAGAATAATGTAATTATTAGTTAAAAATAAAAAAAAATGTATAAAGCAAATAAGGAATTTACAACACATTTTTAGCTTCAGAATTAAAGAAAATATACCTCTGAATAATTAATTCTCTATTTGTAACATTATTTTACCCTTAAAACTAAAGAAAAAAGGTATTTTTTAACAACTTCGAATTAGTGTAACTCTGAAAATGTTGAGAATAGGATACGTTTACATGACAGTTTTAACTAAGAATGTATTCAGAAATGAGCTTCGTAAGTGGCGGTAATTCCTCGTGAATCACTCTGTGTGTGTGTGTGTGTGTGTGTGTGTGTGTATATATATATGTATGTATGTATATATATATATATATATATATATATACTGAATTGAATTGAATTGAATTGAATTGAAAGAGGTGAATTGGGAGGACAAATTTAAAAGGTACGCAAAACGCGTCCTTGCAAGGGGTTCGGGGCTGCAAGAAACTAAATATATGAGCTCCAAGCCTGTTGACCACTAGTCTCACTCCGGGGTACGCTGCTCCACTGAAGGAGCTCTAGAAAATGTTGAAGGGGAAACCGAAAATGGACGTAACCTCTTAGGTACCACATACGCGAGGTGGACGGAAATGTGATCAAAGTGATCACGGGACGAGACGAGGAGGAGATGGCTGGTGTAAATCTGCACATTGAAATGAACTGTGTCATTTCGCTGTGCAGGAGGAGTCGAGAAGACTCTGTCGTCTGTTGTTCGATGACAAGGCAGGTGAAGACCGCCAGGAGAGACGCCGTGAATTCTGAATCTGCAAATTGAAAGGTTCCCTGTCCTTTCGCATTGCGACTACATGAGTGACGTTGCGCATGTATTTCGTAATTTTGTAGACTCTGAACAAGGGCATTATGGGGAAGGGCATATAGGTCCGTGGCCCATATATATATATATATATATATATATATATATATATATATTTACGTCCAGACACAAAGTACTACCTGCGGGATAAAGCATGTAGCACAGATACAAAATTCACATACAATAATATTGAAGGAATAGAGATATTTCTAAAATCTATGTTACTTTTGCCATGATACAAAATTGTCATCTTAAAATATCGGTAAAACATATTTGGATTAATGATGATAAACATTTGGTTCATTAAACATGACGTAACATCTATATATTATAAGCCAAAAAATAAATAATTAATAACAAATCTTATTTTGATTTTAATGAATGAGATTAGGGATTGATAATAGTTTCCCATAAATACTTGCTTCATATTTCTTATCATAGGCCTAATCTTTCTTTCATTTCAAATAAATGTTTGCTATTTTTGTAGATTTATTTCTTTTTCTTTTAAGGTGTAAGGTGTAAGTATGATTGACTCACATTCATTTCTGAAACCAAACATAACCTGTATTATACTTGACCGTGAATCAGTTTGAAGCTATATCTCAATTTTGTTCAATCTCTGCTTGCAAAATAAAGAATACAAGATAATAGTTATAAATGACATAGAGTAGTCCCTCGTAGCAAAACGTTTCCCTTCGTGCTGCTAGAAGCGCTTGCAATGAAAAATAGCAGCATAGCACGATTTCTGTAAGTAAATGTATAACATTTTAGTGTGGCAATGCTATGCTATTATCTGACTTGAGTCCACTGCCGTGGACTAACGGTTAGCATGTCTGACCGGAAAAAGAGTGGGCCCGAGTTCATATCTTGATTGGGACTAATTGCCTGGTCGAGATTTTTCTGTGATTTTTCCTCAACCCATTAAGAGCAAATTCTGTGTAACTTTTGGCACTGGACTCTGGACTCATTTTGCTGGCATTATCACCTTCTTCTCACTCAGACGCTAGATCACCATAGCGGTTAATAAAACATCGTAAAATAACCAATAAAATTATCTGACTTTAACCTAAAATATATTATAATTCTTACGTGAATACGTATTCAGGTATATACTGTGGAGAAACCCGGTCTGACTTGTTAGTACAAGTTTAACTTATTTACTTTCAGCACACTTGCAAGATACGATGCTTATCTCACTTCTGGTGTTGAGATGTCCGTCCTTAGTTTGTCGACCAGCAAACTTCCGGAGTGTCTGCCCTCCCTTTTGCTGTTAGGTCCCACATTTACAGGAAACCCCAGCCAACACCTCCCACTCCTCAACATTCTGTCTCAGTCTGAGAGCTGAGATTTCGCTCGTAATTGGTGCATTCAGCAAATTGTCACATCATTGAGACTTCACGTAACGCACAAGTGCAGGTTGTTAGGAGGCCCTCTGCTTGAGAGCCACTTGTTTCATCTGCATTCTAATTTACCGTCTGCATGGATTAACCCATTCATAATAATGGGCGCACGAGTACATGCAGCCTTTCACAAGGATACTGCAGCTCCATAATAATACCAAAACACTTCCGGACATAAATATTATAAAAGGAAAATGGACACTACTTAATCCAAAGAGCATCTCCTTAACGAAGGAGAAACATACCGGGTGATTCAGAAGGTATTTGTGTTAATCTTATAAAGTTAATAGAAAAAAAGTATTTGAAATCCTGAAAGAAGATCATGTTCCAAACCAGGCCTGCCGAACCCGCAAGTACATGTAGGGGAAATATGACGTCAATCTCACTCCACCTCTATTGGGGACGGTCGAGTTCTAAGTGGAGTTGTTGACATTATTTGCGTGTGGAAGGTTCATCAGTGGCGGCACAGTAATTTTCAAAAAGGATTGTAATGAAGTCATTTTATTTATAATGCGTTATGTCGTTTCAAGGTTTACGATTATGCTAGATTTTATGTCGGTAGTTTCTTTGAGATTTCTTTGCGCCTAACCTGCTTCAGATTTTCCAAAACTTTCCTTCTATCATCTACGCAAACATAAATTTGTAGCATTTTAGTAATGAACCTTAAAATTTAATATAACGTCACTATTAATTTCAATACAAAATGAACACAACGAGTGATGTCCTTAATTTAGCAGCACATAAATAAATAATCAATATACAAGAGATAGGTTTGAAAGTAAGTCCCGAAAAGCAAAGTATATGATGAAGTCTCGTGACCGGAATATTGTACGAAATGCAGATATAAAAATTAGAAATTTATCCTTTGAATAGGTGGAAAAATTCAAATATCTTGGAGCAACAGTAACATATATAACTTAAATGATACTCGCGGGGAAATTAAACGCAGAATAAATATGAGAAATGCCTGTTATTATTCGGCTGAGAAGCTTCTGTAATTTATAAAACAGTTATATTACCGGTTGTTCTGTATGGTTGTGAAACGTGGACTCTCTCTTCGAGAGATTAACAGAGGTTAATGGTGTTTGAGAATAAAGTGATTAGGAAAATGTTTGGGGCTAAGAGGGATGACGTTACAGGAGAACGGAGAAAGTTATACAACGTAGAACTGCACGCATTGTATTCTTCACCTGACATAATTAGGAACATTAAATCCAGACGTTTGAGAGTAGCAGGGCATGTAGGACGTATGGGCGAATCCAGAAATGCACATAGAGTGTTAGTTGGAAGGCCGGAGGAAAAAAGATATTCGGAGAGGCCGAGACGTAGATGGGAAGATAATATTAAAATGGGTTTGAGGGAGATGGAATATGATGGTAGAGACTGTACTACTCTTGCTTAAGATAGGGACCGGTGGCGTTCTTATGTGAGGACGACAATGAACCTCCGGGTTCTTCAAAAACCATAAGTAAGTAGGCCTAAGTAACTAATCAATTTGCAGTTCGTAATAATAAACTTACCCGAAAGTTTGTCTATTTCATAATTCTTAATATGGGCATTGTTGAAATGTTTAATTTTGCAATGACGAATAGAAATAAATTGGATGGGACAAAGTAAAGAAACAATTTTTTCGCCTTCTTCATCAACAAAATAATCATATTCCCATTTCCTTTGGAAGTAGTATTTCTTCATGGGTTTAGATTTCGCCATGTACCAGTTCTCTTCAAACTGCAGTACCCGTATTGTTTACCTGCCACCGCTAGGATGAATGTTGGTATATAGGCGAGCGCATCTAGAACGCTGTGACCACACTGGTAGAAAAGGTGGGTGGGAAAGAAGGGGTACGAAGGCAGTCGCTCTGAGGAGCTGCAGTTCTGCAGGTCTGTTCCAAACTAATTAATAAATGCAACCTATAATAATTGTATTTATATTGTGAAAATTGTATTTCAATATGTACTGGAAACAACCACACCGAGTGGAAATCAATTAATCAAGGTGTTCGACAAGGTTGTAGCCTATTACATTACTATTTACTATATATATGGATCATGTGATTATAAACTGGAAAAGAACAAAACATGGTAATTTGAACATCAATAGAAATTTAAAGTTAGATATACTGTATTACTGTTTGCAGATGATGTAATATTATGAGCACACTTTGTTCCCTTATAATCCTCGTCGAACTTGCCAAGAAAAAAGACGAGGTTCTCCTGCGGCAGTTTTCCTTTAAGGCACAATCAATTATTGCCTCTTTCATATAATTTATGTTGTATTTCTTTCCATATTTGACCCTGCGATTATCTGACATCTGCAACATGCACGGCATGCACAATATATCACAGATGTTATGAATACACATACAAATATTGTATGATTAATTCATTTGATATTTCTTCCATTAGAGAGTGTTGTTATAGCATAGTAGCTTAAGTGTTTAAGGAAAATTGGAATGAGGAAAACGCGAAGATAGTAACCTCCCAAGATGAGACTGTATTACATAATCAGTACATCGTTAAGCTTGTATTTTTCACAAAGAAGTATACAATGTCAGTACCTACCATTGAAAACAATTTGGACCACAAAACACAGCAAAAACTCTTCTTTTAACAAAGGAAATCTGATGGTGTATTCACTCCTGAGAGGGTAAAAAGAAATGAGGGAGCAATCCAAGCAAATATGCTTGAAATTCGTGCGACGGATATGACGTCAAATTACACCTTTTACGCCCCATAATCCTCCGTGAAATATTGTCAAATATTCAAGTTACTATCGGTTTCGGTCATATTATTATATAATTACATTTCACCGTATATTTATTAAAAGTGTTATGATTGTGACATGGACTGAACACTTCATTTCCACATTCTTTCTTTTATCAAGAAGGATGTTGACACTCCTTCATATGTTAAAGCATAGGGGGACATATCAACAGACATATTTTACAGTTGAGCCGAACAGAATAGGTTATTTATAAAAAAAATAATAACACCTGCTGAACTTGACTACGCTTTTGAAATATTCACAACAGGAAACAATTGAAGGGTTCAGAACCATAGTGGACAAAGCGCCATTTACTAAAACCGTAGAAAACAAAAGTTAAAACGAAGTTATTACCATAATTCAATGAAAACATATAGCAAGTAATATAAAGTATAGGTACACATTCAAACTAAATGATATGTCAATCTTCACAGTCGACCTGGTTGGCGAGTTGGTATAGCGCTGGCCTTCTATGCCCAAGGTTGCGGGTTCGATCCCGGGCCAGGTCGATGGCATTTAAGTGTGCTTAAATGCGACAGGCTCATGTCAGTAGATTTACTGGCATGTAAAAGAACTCCTGCGGGAAAAAATTCTGGCACATCCGGCGACGCTGATGTAACCTCTGTAGTTGCGAGCGTCGTTAAATAAAACATAACATTTAAAACATTTAACATGTCAATCTTCATTAAACTATGGTATTCACTTAACTTTAACCCTTGTTTTCTCCGCTTTAAATAAATGCGCTTGGCCCACTATGGCTCTGAACCCTTCAATTCGTAATTGTAATAATACGATTTCAAAGACATATTTGGTCCGAAAATTATAATATTACAAAATGAAAATATCTGTATTTGTTCATTACCGTCAAATTATTTATCTTCTATTGCAAACCATCAAGCCATTAATTTATGACATAAAAATGGAATACATTATTGAAGTTACAAGAGACGAACGTTTTCGCCATGAAATGGCATCATCAGGTCTCGTAATAGTGGATAACACATAATGAACACTTTACAAAATCTGGTTAATTTAACATTTTACGCTTAAATATGTATGTAGACAAAGATTAATAAAACAATAATAAAAAGTTGATGAGATGTAACATATATGGATATTAAAATGTAGGTTACATATGTAACATCAGTGGGTTTGAAAGAAATAACCAAGTCTATAATAGCTATAAAATGAGATGACATTGGTGTAGTAACAGAGTAGGCTATAATACTTAGAAACAGCGTATTATTATTATTATTATTATTATTATTATTATTATTATTATTATTATTATTATTATTATACATTGTATAACTTACTCTACTTCTAAGTAGTTACCTATACTCTGTTACTACCTGTGCGAAAATATGATTCAATATTCCATGCACTTTTTAACTGGAAAACACGACCATATTACTGGAACGTGCTATAGGCCTATTCACTCACGCAGTACTGTTTACTATGACTGTACTTGGTTCTGTGTGGAAGATGGGTGCAAGTATACTAGTAGAAGTGAAGTACAGTGGTCAAAAGAAAAAGTGGCCGCTCTCTGGACACAAAGTTTCCTTCGGATATCTCCGCTACAATTCGGAGACAGGTGATGTTACATGATGTTGGACCATGTGGCCTGATATCTACAGTCAGAATGAAAGTTTTTCCGTGTTAATCTGTAGCGTAATGGTAGCGTTTCGGGCAAGTGTTCGTAAGGTCGTGCGTTCGAACACAACCTGATGCTTTTATGTTTTTTTTTTAGAAGAGAGAGAAAATATAATTGTTTCTGTTTATTTTATGACTGTTTTAGTAATTAACATCAAGTTCATGAATGCATTATGCCATGACTGTGTCATTGTTTATTATGACATTATGGCTGCAAATGGAAAGAAAGATTATATTGTTAACAAAAATATCTTTCGTGGTATAAATAAAACAAACTCACAGGTGTCTGCCTTAAAAAATTAAAACAATTAAAATTAAAAAAAAAAAACAAAAAGCCACGATTCAATATTTAGTCCATCTTCCTCCCATCTCGATCAGATCTTGCAATCGAGTGGGCATGGAATCGACTAGTGTTTTCAAATACCGACTGTTCTCAGTCACGGCATCCCAGGGACCATGGACGAGTTTCCACAAATCATCCGGGCGTCTTGGAGGGGGATTGGGCCAATTTTTCCGCATATGCTTCTTTACTTGTGCCCACATATTCTCTAAAGGGTTCAAGTCCGGAAAGCGACGAGGCCAATCTATCAATTCAATATCCTGTCTCCTCGCAAACCAGTCCCGAAACAATTGAGGTGTGTAGACTGGATGATTATCCTGCTGAAATTGAAGAATTCCAACACGACACAGATACTCTACCACTGCGGGCACGCATGGCAGCGTATCTGTGGTCGAATCGGGTACCAGGAGGACGATATACAAGAGTGGGTCCTTCCTTTATAGTAGAAAAGGTGACTTCATCAGAAAAGATTACTCTTTTCCAATCCCGATCACCATTTCCCACTGCAAAGACTAAACGCTCATCTATATGCTCTTCCTTATGAACTTCCCTAGGAATGGCACGTCGAGATCTCAAATTGACGGCCCTTAAACGATTTCTCACGGTCTGGTCGTGGTCAGGGAAATTAACAACTGCCTTCAAAGTAGCAGCGGTATGAAAGGGATTCCTTTCAACCTCTGCCACTAATCTGGCGTCCTGTTGTGGTGTTGAAATTTTCCTTCTACCACTTCCAGCTTTTCGTCCAAAAATTGCCGAGCGTTGATAATTCTGCACCCATCTCCGGGCTGTCCTTTCAGAAACGTTGAAACGCCTACCTGCCTCGGATGCCGAAAAACCAAGATGAACCACAGCCCGTATTATACATTCATTCGTTCCTGCGCCTCTTTATGGAGCCATGTCAGTCAAAGTCGCAGGCAGAAATGGCGTCGTGGTTTCCTCAGAGAATTAGCCTCTACCTAGGTCTTAAAATAACAGCAAAATATTAATTATACTAAAAATATATATTCCTCAATTAGGGAATAATAATATAAATACTTGTTAGAGTCTTATTAATAACTATATTATTCTCATACATAAAGTCCACAGAGTTAAGAAGAATATAATTATTTTATAATCTCTACCTCAGTGTCGTAATTAGTTTTCCAAAAATCTGTATTGAACTGTATCCACGCAATACGTCCTTAATCATTGCTGTTGTTAACACTGCTGCTGTTGCAGTTGGTATTACAACTACAAATATTATTGTCATAAACGTAACCATTTATATCATTATTAAATATTCAGAATATAATTGAAATGAATGTTCAGTTGTAGTGTTTCTGACAATGCGCTGAATTACGTTAATACCAGGTAAATGACATAGCTCGGAAGAACGTAGGAACGTCGGACGTCGCATAATTCGGAATTCAAATGTCAACGTATCAGGCTCAAATCCTCGTGACACCTTTCTAATTTATCATGTTACAGGATAGTATAATGTAATAATATAACATTATAAGAAGAAAAAACTAACACTCGTATTAGGCAGCTGCGTTGTTATAAACCTAACATTAAATTTATATTACTTATATCGCTAATGAACGATAACAGAATACAAATGATAATTTGAATATTATTTATATCGCTAACGAACGATAACAGAATGCAAATGATAATTTGAATATTATTTATATCGCTAACGAACGATAACAGAATGCAAATGATAATTTGAATATTATTTATATTGCTAACGAACGATAACAGAATACAAATGATAATTTGAATATTACTTATATCGCTAACGAACGATAACAGAATACAAATGATAATTTGAATATTATTTATATCGCTAACGAACGATAACAGAATGCAAATGATAATTTGAATATTATTTATATTGCTAACGAACGATAACAGAATACAAATGATAATTTGAATATTACTTATATCGCTAACGAACGATAACAGAATACAAATGATAATTTGAATATTATTTATATCGCTAACGAAAGATAACAGGATACAAATGATAATTTGAATATTATTTATATCGCTAACGAACGATAACAGAATACAAATGATAATTTGAATATAATTTATATCGCTAATAAACGATAACAGAATACAAATGATAATTTGAATATTATTTATATCGCTAATGAACGATAACAGAATACAAATGATAATTTGAATATTATTTATATCGCTATTGAACGATAACTGAATACAAATGATAATTTGAATATTATTCACGTCGCTAAAGAACGATAATAGAATATAACAAATTATAACTTGAATATTATATATTATATCGCTAAAGGAACGATAAAATATAAATAACTTGAATATTATTCATATCGATAAAGAACGATAACAGAATATAAATGATAATTTGAATAATGCAGTATTTATATCTCTAAAGAACGATTAAAAAATAAAATGAAAACTTGAACCAGGCCCGAACTCACAACCTTCAAATCATTAAGCGAGCTTCTCTACCGCTGGTCTACGAGGCGCAGATATGGAATGATTCCATAGTTCCGGAACTGCTTCTAAAAGCACATGCATCGTGTAACATCGCCGTGACCCGAAGTGGAATTTGAAAATATTCGCTGTTCACGAGTGCGGCCACTTTTTTTTTACAACTGTATATTAAAAAACTCAGGTACAATAAAAATTGAAGTAAAAATAATATGATGTCCCTATACACCTTCTGCCATTTAGATTACACCATTACACCATCAAAATTACATTTGTCGCTAGTATAATTTCGTGGAAAATTTAAAAAGAAATGTCACGAAATTAGCCCAGTTTACCCTATCATAAAATAAATATACAATTTAATTATATAATAAATAAATAATATAAGAACTTCAAAATAAAAATTGATTGCATTCAAATTGAATATATTACGGCAATAAACCAAATGTAGTTGGGGTATAGAACTGTGACAGAGAGCGCGCGTGTAAACTGATGGGACGCAGCAAGCGGCTTACACAGGACACAATTTAATAACCGGGGATCATAGCTCATCCGTCTGAATAATTATATGTTACCACCGTCGCAAAAACTGGCGGTGACAACTAATGGCTAATATCCATATTAGAGATAAATTCTGCGAGATATTATAGATATGGGTGCTGATTGACCTGGATTGATTAATTACTTAGCGGAGTGACGTGACGAGCCACGTGGTGGAGCAGTTATAGCATTAACGTAATTGAATATCACGGGCTTGGAATCAAAGAGCCGGCTAATTGTTAACGAGGAACACCAGCATCACCCCATACTGCGTTGTTTCGTATTAATAGTCTTGACACTTGCTGATCTCCCAGACATGCTGCAATCTCTGCTCGCAGAGCCCATAGGTACAGATAGGCTTCGGTATGTTTACGGCTGTGATAACTCTCATTAACATCACCCGAGAACATCGCCAATATTGTCTACTTCGTCTTACTGTTTCTTCATTCCGCCATCGTCTTTCATCAATTGCCTTTCACATTCTTAGAGTGAATAGAAACTATTGCGATGCTGTAATGCAGTGGTATTCAACCTGGAGGTACGCATAACCTTAGAGGTACACAAAAAAATGCTAGGAGATATGTAATATTTTAGAAAAGATTTCAAAAAGGCATATGACTCGGTTAACAGAGATATTTTATATGGTATTCTAATTACATTTGGTATTCCGAAGAAACTAGTTCGATTAATTAAAATGTGTCTCACTGAAACATACAGCAGAGACCGTATAGGTCAGATTCTGTCAGATGCGTTTCCAATTCACTGGAGGCTAAAGCAAGGAGATGCACTATCACCTTTACTTTTTAACTTTGTTCTAGAGTATGCCATTAGGAAAATCCAGGATAACACAGGGGGTTTGGAATTGAACGGATTACATCAGTTGGGTATTTTAAAGTAGAAAGGTGCAAAGTGCCAAAATCATAGAAAACGAAATTATTATGCAGAAAAGTGCAATGTGCCTAGGAGGATGATGTATGAAAGAGGCTACATCCACTTGTGTTTCTTAAGCGAGATATTTATATGTTACGTTGCCAGCACCATGCAGTTTCAGACAGTAAGCGCCCTCTTGAGCTGCATCATAGAATGCAATGGATCTTCAACAGGTCATGTTTGCGCCAAAACTTACACACAGCGAAATGTTTTACAGATGTCAGCTTTCGCGTTATAACTTTGGAGTTTGTGTATGTGATACAATGCAGTCTTATATGTGTATGTGGGATGAAAGCATCGCGAGTAGAGGTGCCAATGAGATTGCCTCGTGTCTGCTAAAACTGATCAATATGGACATAACAAACAAGAAGAATCTGATAACTGTGCAGCTGAAAACAAAAATCGTGTAATGGTATTCATGTGTCTCTTTTTAGTTGCCATTGGTTTATTTGAGCACATAGAAGAACGTGTCCTTCTCAGCGGCCACAGTTTCTTGCAATGCGATTCTGATTTTGCTTTGATTGAAAAACGACAGAAAGTGATAAAAGCCTTCAGTCCTAGTGATCTGCTTAAAATCGTACAAGACTCTAAAGTTGTAAAACCATTTCAAACCGTTTCAATGCTAGAGTCATATTTCTTTAATATCCAAGATGTTGCTGATCAACTAATTTCCATCAAGAATTTGAATATTTATAAGGCATGTTGCATTCAGTATGATGTTAGTAAAGCAGGTAGTGTTTCTGTGAAACAGTCCCATGATAATGAAGCAGTACATACCATTAAAGTGCTTAAAAAGGAAAAAAAAAAAAACATGAAAAATGTTCAGTCAGCATTGTTTCAAGTTAAAGCATAAAATAAGGAAATTACTGAAGAAAAGAAGGGGGATCTACTAGCAATGACTCCCTATCTTTCAAATGAGGAGCATAGGCAGTTCTACAGGCAGATCTGTGAGTAAAAATTGCTCCAGAATAGGAAAAAAATAGATATTGGACTTTGCACCATTCTACTGCAAATGTACCCACTACTTAAACCTTTGGACAATTAAATATGGTGAAATAATATCTTTACATACCACTATTATTAATGAGTAAACATTATACTGTTGCTGTTTTCTATCAGTAAAAAAAAAAACATGACACAAATATGTGTACAATTATTCTTATAGCTACAATTTTTTTATCTTATCTCCACTGTTTCATTTTGGCACTTTGCACCCTTCTACTTTAAAGTATCCAGTTGCTTGTCTATGCGGATGACGTGAATATGTTAGGGAAAAATCCACAAACGATTAAGGAAAAAACGGGAATTTTACTTGAAGCAAGGAAAGAGATAGGTTTTGAAGTAAACCCCGAAAAGACAAAGTATATGATTATGTCTCGTGACGAGAATATTGTACGAAATGGAAAAATAAAAATTGGAAATTTATCTTTTGAAGAGGTAGAAAAATTCAAATACCTGGGAGCAACAGTAACAAATATAAATGATACTCGGGAGGAAATTAAACACAGATAGTAGACTGGAACAGCTTACCTGCGGCAATCTTTCAAGGTGGTCCTCTTAAAATCAATACATTTAAGACAGGTTGAGAAGATTAGACTGAAAATGTAATTGGAGGTGCAGTGTAATCATTTAAGTTGTGTCATGTAACTAATTGAGTTGATATGTAATTAAGATGATACGTAATTTAGTTGAAATATAAATAAATTAGGGTGATATGTAATTAATTAAGATGATATGTAATTAAGTTGGTATGTAATTAATTAAGGTGATATGTAATTATTTAAATTGGTAATAGTTCAGTGAAATAGAAGTACTTATAAGTTAGATTTACTTTTGCTTATCGTAGGCGTTATTATAGAATAGCTTTTATTTATAGTCCTAGGTTTATTGCATCTAATGCTTATTTTATTTTATTTCTGTAATTGTAATTATTGTATATTGTATATCACTGCCACCGGGTGTATACCCAATTGTAGTGTTAATACATACATACATACATACATACATACATACATACATACATACATACATACATACATACATACATACATACATACATACATACATACATACATACATACATACATACATACATACATACATACATACATACATACATACATACATACATACATACATACATACATATGGGAAATGGCTGTTATTATTCGGTTGAGAAGCTATTATCATCCAGTCTGCTGTAAAAAATCTAAAAGTTAGAATTTATAAAACAATTATATTACCGGTTGTTCTTTATGGTTGTGAAAGTTGGACTCTCACTTTGAGAGAGGAACATAGGTTAAGGGTGTTTGAGAATAAGGTGCTTAGGAAAATATTTGGGGCTAAGAGGGATGAAGTTACAGGAGAATGGAGAAAGTTACACAACACAGAATTGCACGCATTGTTTTCTTCACCTGGCATAATTAGGAACATTAAATCCAGACATTTGAGATGGGCAGGGCATGTAGCACGTATGTGTGATTCCAGAAATGCATATAGAGTGTTAGTTGGGAGACCGGAAGGAAAAAGACCTTTGGGGAGACCGAGACGTAGATGGGAAGATAATATTAAAATGGTTTGAGGGAGGTGGGATATGATGGTAGAGACTGGATTAATCTTGCTCAGGATTGGGACCAATGTCGGGCTTATATGAGGGCGGCAATGAACCTCCGGTTCCTTAAAAGCCAGTAAATAAGTACACAATTATTTCATTATAAACACTGAATGATCAGGAGCAGGTTCAGGGTCAGCAACAAGAGCCCTGGGCATAGAAATTAAGTGGTTGTTTGTAAATAATCAAATGACACTTGCAAAACCTCAGGGGTATTGATTTTGAAATACTTTCGAGAAATTTAGAAAGAACATAACACCCAATTACATCTCTTTTTACACCATTGCCATATATTTTTCTGGTCTTATGTTAAGGTTAAAATAAAAAATCCTGCTGAAAATTTTCATTGACGGTTGACAGAAAATAAAATTCTAAAACTTGTCGATCTGCGACTTCTGGATTTTCTGGTAGGAAAGAGTTCGAGAAACTCAGTGATACTGCCATTTGACACCTATCATTCCCGTCAACGTATATTTATGTGAGCGGGGTTTCTCCGCACTAATTCCAGCAATTATACTGACTGTATATGAAAATCATAAAAGTGCCCTGACGCCGCCCGACTTCGAAAAATAGTGCCTGGACTCGCCAAATCTTAAATACAACTCTGATGGAGAATACGGAGGAAGTATAGTGATGACTGATGGTAAATTAAACTTATTTTCAGGATTCTATGGTGACTGTTACCCACTATGAATTGTAAATATTACACTTTTGGCCAAGAAAACAGTAAGAATGGACATGTTTCAACCAATCACGGCTGTTTATTTCAACAATTTTATTACTTACCTAGCATTTGTTTGTTTTTATCACTTCCCTAGCATTTATTTTTATCAATTCTCTAGCATTTGTTTTTATCATTTCCCTAGCATTCGTTTCTTTGTTTGCCAACATTTCGAACTGCAAATTCTTTACTGTATTATAAAACATGCTCTGCGATCGTTATTTCCTTCCCGCATAGATAGTCAACTGAAAATGTCGGCTCCGTTCAAGCGTATTAGTGAAGTTAACATTAGTGAAACAGAATTTTAGTATGTCAATTAATATTTTATTGTATTAGATTACTTTATTTCTTTTAGTCTTTATATACTTTCTTCTAATTGTGCAATAGGCAATTAAATCTGACTCGAGTTTTGATTTTCTCCAGATAAATCAAAACATCTAGTGAGATTACTGTTGATAAATATTTTCATCATCAGTGATAGAAAAAGTACAGAGCTCCGGAGCAAAAGCGTACAAGGGACCTATTCTCCCAAGCATGTTTACGGATTTTCATCTTGATGAACATAGTTTTGCTTCCTTCACTTTATACGGGGATACATGAATTTAGTCTGCGCTTACTTTGTTTCATTCGCACGAATTCCATTTTCACGTTCAACCTCATGCCGTACCTTCTGTCCCTCGCACACTTTACGATCGAACTTTGGACTAACACGTAAAAAAAAAAAAAAAAAAAAAAAAAAAACTCAAAGAATTTGATCTCATAGGCTCGCTCAATGGCCTACCGAGCTGATGATTGCAAAATCGTATGACATTTAGAAATCAGATTCCTTTAAACAAAATAGTGCTAAACTTAAGCTTTGATTAAATATACAGCACCAAAATCACTATTATACGGGACTCACCTCATCGACCCTGTGAAGAAGCAAAATGAATGTATCAACTGTTACTCACTCCAAAGCTACTTGAAACCACGCACCCATTCGCCAGTTTCGAACTGAAAATGTTGATATTACGAGCTTCTCAAAAACATTAACGTATCACTACGTCTGTATTAGTCCCTCTAGTCAGACCCTAGCATGTCAATACCTTTCATCAGTTCGACTACTTCCCCACTCCCAATGTTCCCTTCCGGCCAGGGCGTGTGTGCTCAGTCCCACGCTGTAATAGCATTCTTGGTGTATTGCACTGTGTATAACAATAGTAAATTGTGTACATACAAATATTCTGAATTACAGAAAAAAAAAGTGTTTGATTAATATTTACAGTTACAAACAATATTTAATATTTACAAGCTTCATTCTCAAAGCGGTGATTTATGACTCACGGAGTTCTGGTTAGTCTGTAAAGACGGTTAAATTTTATAAATTACTTTGAAAGTTTTCCTAAAATATAAATGATAAAGTATGTTCGTAGCAGCTTATAATATAGAAAAACTGCGGAACTGAAGGATATGTGTTCCTCTATCCGACGGAAAAGTAAATACTTTTAATTATTAATTGTGTTTAATTAGAAAACTCGAAAGAGTCTTGGAACAGCGACAAACATTTTGAAATTAATTACATTCCACGACTCGGGGAGTCTATAGCGACAGAAGCAATGCCTTAGATTCTGTAACAAACTACGTAGCGGAAATTAATTGAAATCTTTCGTGTTAATGAGAACGTGATTTAGGTCGTTTTAAGACCTTTGATTTCTGTTGCCTCCGGTGTATTTGTACTTCATTCTATGATATTAGTCAGTCCAGCTGTAAAATTTCTTGTACAGTGTACATCTTAATAAAATGTTGCCCTTATACATCTTGATTACACAACTTTTAACACTATATCACTTCGGAAAACGTATTATGTGTCTTTCACGTGTTAAATTTTATTACCTCGTTAACATGTTTCGGCCTGCTATTGGCCATCATCAGAACTGGTTGTTGCTGGTCTTGGCGACTTTTGTTTTGTTTCCTTGGGGGTGTGTTTGTATAGTGTAATGTGGAGTCAAAGAGTGTGTGAACAAACACACATTCAAAGTGTACAGAAAACCAACAACACATACACACAACACATCCAGTCACCCAACACAACACAAACAAGCTGCATTCCGAACAATGGTACACAGACTACTCAACATACCAATGAACCAACATGATTACAAAGAAGAACTAAACATAATCAAATACATAACACAAGAAAACGGATACATCCCCAACATAATAGACTACACAATACGAAAGACATAACATAATCACAAAAAGCATAGAATACAACACAAATACAAGAACACAAAACAAAACAAAAAATACATCACACTAACATACGAAAACAAAAACACACACAAGATTGCAACCTCATTCAAGAAATTAAATTACAACATGGCATACAGAACAAATAATACTCTACAAAAACATCTCAACACACAAACAACACATACAAACAAATACAACCACACAGGCGTATACAAACTCAAAATGTAACACCTGCAACAACTTCTACACAGGACACCCCCACAGGAAACAAAACAAAAGGCTCCAAGACCAGCAACAGCCAGTTCTGAAGATGGCCAATAATAGGTCGAAACATGTTAACAAGATAATAAATTTTAAAACGTGAGAGACACATAATACGTTTTCCAAAATGTTACCATTTTAATATTGTAACGTGCAATCAGACAAGTAAAGTATTATAATATAATACATTCCTGTTTTAGAATTGTGTACAGGCTAAATAAACAGAAATGGTCTTACTACACGTCAAAGTGAACTTCCGATCCGGACGCTGTGACGTCATTGTATCGTAACATAAACAGACACCTGATCGACTGCAGCGCCCTCACGTACAAGGCCAAGTCGAAGTTCGTTTTGCCCAGTGATACAAATTGTAACTAGTCCCTGTTAGTTTGACGTTGTGTATGATAACTTATTCAGCGTTAATGGAATTGGTGATAGCGAGATGGTATGTGATGATGCCCGAGCGTATCATCGGATCAGCAAATGCGATATCACCTGAGCTACGTCAATGGCCCTGTCTGTTATTTACTTAGCGACGCTGTATCAACTGTGGGATGCTCGACACGTGTTCAACTCAGCAGTATCTTCTCACATTTTAAGAACTTCATTTTCGAAAGTCTTTCCAGCTTCATTTTCCATTTCGTAAGGGTCTAATGGACGTTTCGCCAATATTTTTTTACTTAGGCTATCTGAGTGTACTTTAACAACGGATTGCCGCACTCAACTGATCAACTTCTCCTTATATCCTCAATTATATTTATGAAAATGGATAAGGAATTTGCTTAATATCTTGTGTTATTGACCTTGGAATTGAGTTTGACAAATATAATATCACTTGACTTAAATGAATAGTTTATTTTGAAAAGCGGATGTCAACTAATCAACAAATTTGAGTTGAGTAGCTTTATATGATTTGCATTCTTGAATGCACCATTAGTTATGAAAATGACACAATTCTTCACAACTTTTATCATTTTACTGCTGAGTTCAATTTCATCTTAATTCTGTAAGTGACTGAAGTCACTGATATTGATATTGATATTATTTATTAATAGTTCAAAAGTACATAAACTTAATCTTAAAACTGATACATTCACAAATAATGATAATACACAATATTTACACAATTAAATAACAAATTTTCTATCATATAATTATTCAACTTATGTTGGTTTAACTTACACTTAGACTGAAGTCACTGACTTAGAGTCCCTTCAAACGTGGCCACATTTAGAAGCGCTGCCGCTTGTGAATAATGGATATAAATGAGGGCTTTCAGACGCAGCCACAGCCACAGAATAGTGGCGCTGCAGACGGTCTGTGTGGTTGGCTTCGCCGCTGGTGGCAGCCACTAAAACTGGCGCTTCCCGGCGCGATACATGGAATTGAACTGTAGGTTTCAGACGGAGCCACAGCCACGCGTGGCGAGTGAGTGGCGCATCTGTGGCGCTGCTAACGGACGACTGTTGGCCCACCAATCTTTACACCGTCACGACAGTATACAGCCTATTGTGCCACGGTGTCTTTTTTTCGAATTTCATTAGTAATTCCTGCTAGAAACTCTTGAAATGATTTCTAGCATGCGAAAAAAAAATAGTGTTTTAGTCCTGATATAAATCATGAAATAAAATGTGAAATAGTCCTCGATTCTGTCTTTTAAAAACCTATAGATGGACCCAGACTCTTCTATTTTTACTTCTATTCTTTCTTCATATGAGCAAAGTTGTCAAAAATACTCGTACATCTCCCTTTATGTCCATGTTCACAGAAAGACCGAAAAGTTCTCTACAAAAATTTAGTCTTTTAAGCAGTGCTTCAAACGCTCGTTCGCAGCGCCACTAACGCGCGTTTTCAGTGCCAGTAACGAGTCACTAGTGGCGCTGCAATTTGGCCGCGTCTGAAGAGAATTTTATACTTAAAAAAAATGCAATCATCAGTTCTTTTGGTGTAAGATAAAGGACATAAAAATCATATGGTGACTTGGTAACAAGAAAAAGTTGGGAGATTGTTAAATTTGTGTTTGAGCTAATGTATTATTAACAAATATTTGAAATGTCTTCAACTGAAGCCAATAGTTATATGTCTTCTAATGAATGTAATGTCAGTGTGTCTAGGAAAAGAAACAGAGGTACACGAATAACAGTCATATAAACAGTTCTAAATAAGCAATAACCAGAGGACACAATACATCTACATATGCCGAACACAACTAATGCCAACCACACATATTATAACATAAATACAGACATGGAAATCCTACACATATTACCCAAAAACCAAAAACTCAACACACTAGAACAATATGAAATATACAGACACACTAAAACACACCCTAATCAAATTCTCAACACGCAGATCAATTTCAGAACACACACACTATTTGACTCAACTCTTCATCTGTAAACTGCACCCACACAACAGGCAGCGAAGTTGAGATGACGCCGAGACACAGAAGGTTCTGAGGATGGTGTCAAGTAGAACCGAAACAGCTGTAAACCGCACATGCTTACATAATTATCACGAGTAAGATCGCCATTTAATCAATTACAAATATATTGTTTTGGTTTTATAAAGATCCTCCCTCAGTCTATGCCTGCTTGTAACCTAATAAGTTCAATATTTAAACACGTCATTTATAATTATTTTTCCTTCTGTATGATGGATATTGTGATTTGTTTAGTAATTACCTACTTTCTATTTGAAGATCGCAGGGGAAATTATGTACACTCTGATACCAGAGAAGTCGTGTGTGTCGTGTTAATATGTACTTATTTCCAGAGAGAATATGACAACGCAAGGAAAAGAAGGCTAGCAAAATCCATTGGTCACGTTTTGGAGAGAACATATATAAGGCGACGAATGTATCTAGAAGAGCGGTATATAGTTACAGTAAAGAAAAATAATAGGATGAAAAGCTTAAAAGTCCTCCCAAAATAAGTATTCGCGACTCTCTTGTAACAACATTAGACACATTTAATTAGGGAGTTTTAAGGCGGACTGTACTTGGTTTGTACATGGCGGAAGTGAAATAGTCTTGCAGATTTCCAGAGCGAATAACTCATGTTATATGTAAGAAAAAACTATAATATTATATTGGTGGGAAGGTCATATTTTTTTCAGAAAAAAATGTCCCCCACCCCAAATGTTCAAAAATCTCTTATTGGGTAACTATTGCCATTATAATCGTGATTTTTGTTCTTTGTGATAGGAAATCTAATAAAGAATAATTTATCCTTCTGGCGTATTTCAATAGCGTGAACGGTTTTCGTGTAAATTTAATTTAAAAAAATTCTCTAAATTCAAGCCATTGCACGAAGCGAGCGAATGGCAACGTCTCGATAGAATGCAGCTTACTTACGGAGAATCACGATTTCGTTGGCCTCTTATATCTGTGTCATAAGTAGAATGTATTAGCGACGATGTTGCCGGAATGTTAAAACTTCAATTTTAATTGTCTAATTAACCGTGTATTTAATCACAAAATCTAATATAGGTTTTCTATTCATTTACATGTACCCTATTGCCCCTTTCAAGCTGCAAGGTTATTTCACTTCCACTGTACAAAGAAGGTTTTTTATTTTTTAATGTATTTCTGTATTTTGCGTTCATATATTGCTTTAGTTCAATTTGTTTTTGTCAACTTAGATCTGAGACGTTCTATACAGTAGCCCCTCTTCGAATTGGAAATGTACAGATCATTTTAAATTTCGACGCGAACCTTCTTTCTGTACGAAAAACAGAGTACAGGCGTACTAGATTTAGTACAATTACTGGCAATGGGTAAGTCACACGCAAATACACACAATAGGCTATTAAATATTATAATTTACTTACTTACTGGCTTTTAAGGAACCCGGAGGTTCATTGCCGCCCTCACATAAGCCCGCCATTGATCTCTATCCTGAGCAAGATTAATCCAGTCTCTATAATCATATTCCACCTCCCTCAAATAAATTTTAATATTATCTTCCCATCTACGTCTCGGCCTCCCCAAAGGTCTTTTTCACTCCCGCCTCCCATCTAACACTCTATATGCATTTCTGGATTCGCCCATACGTGCTACATGCCCTGCCCATCTCAAATGTCTGGATTTAATATTCCTAATTATGTCAGGTGAAGAATACAATGCGTGCAGTTCTGTGTTGTGTAACTTTCTCCATTCTCCTGTAACTTCATCCCTCTTAGCCCCAAATATGTTCCTAAGCACCTTATTCTCAAACACCCTTAATCTATGTTCCTCTCTCAAAGTGAGAGTCCAAGTTTCACAACCATGAAAAACGACCGGTAATATAACTGTTTTATAAATTCTAATTTTCAGATTTTTTGACAGCAGACTGGATGATAAAAGCTTCTCAACCGAATAATAACAGGCATTTTCCATATTTATTCTGTGTTTAATTTCCTCCCGAATATAATTTATATTTTTTACTGCTGCTCCAAGATATTTGAATTTTTCACCTCTTCAAAGGATAAATTTCCAATTTTTACATTTCCATCTCGTACAATATTCTGGTCACGAGATATAATGATATACTTTGTCTTTTCGGGATTTACTTCCAAACCTATCTCTTTACTTGCTTCAAGTAAAATTCCCGTGTTTTACCTAATCGTTTGTGGATTTTCTCCTAATATATTCACGTCATCCGCATAGACATACGAAATATTATTATTACTGTTATTATATGGGAGATGGACTTAGCCAGATATTAGGTGTGAGAATTAACTTCTTAATACATGACTAAGTCAATGTCCTAATAGTTATAAATGTTATTATAGTATCTCGCATTGTGCGTGTTTGTATGTGTGACTTGCCATTATAGATGACGAGGATCCTCTTTGTTTTAATGTTCACAATAGAAGAATAGTTTATGTTAGGGGACTAAAGAACATGAAGATGAATGAAAGCTATAAAACTGATAAAATGAAATCTAGTCGAGATCCCATTCTGCAGTAATGGGATCGTTTTAGGTTATTTTAATGGCCCCTTTCAGCGTCCAGTTACCCTCACATAACCTCAAATAACCTTACGCAGGCGAGACGACAGCAGACATTGTCTGGATTGAAGAGGGTCGTTATAAGTGAAACCTTTAAGTAAGCTCGACAGTTTCAGTGAAGACGTAGAGAAACGGGCACCGTGAATCCTATAATCGCTCTAGGTGTGAGTATGGGCTTCCAGATAAAAGGACAATAGACCAGACTTCCTGCTAAGTTAAAAAATCTTTTAATACTCTTGCGGACATTGAACTCTGTCCTTACATATCGATAAATCAGTTATTGTCATCATCATTGATAAAGTCATATAATGAAAAGAGGTAACTTCACACATCACGGCTAATTACTGGTAGGTTAGGTTAGGTATGGTTTATTCTCACTCAAATCTTTGGTCCTGCTGGCCCTTCACATTATAGTATTCGGGCCAGCAGTCCCGTTACTATTTACAACTTGCACAATACCCGATATTAATGACCGACACCTCATCATTTAATGTTCACCCACTATGTCTTTCATGTTCGTTCACCACACTTCCTATATTTCTGCGTTTATTAAATATTCCTTCTTTCCTTCTAATCCTACCTTCTACTACTTCCTATTCCTAATAACAACGTAACAATTACTTTGTCTACTCTGCATTTTAACAGACCCAACTTATTTACAAATCACTACAATCATTTTACTGTACTCTACTCTTAACTAGGCCTACCCTCTATAATTTGCTTTACATCTGTCTATATTACTTCTTTGTCCTGCTGATACCTATCTAGTTTAGTCCTACTTTTAGCTCCTCTACTCTCCCTATCTTTACAGTACGTCCTAGTCATTCCTACTAATTAAATAAACTCATCATGACCCTTCTCATACTTAAACACTATTCGTCCATATTCACTGCACCCTTAATTAATCCTTCATTCCACTGACAGACCATTTCCTTAGATTGTATGATGTTTTGACATTGCTGCTCTCCGCCTTATTTCCTCTATCTGCTCTATTTACCTTCTCTATACTTTCACTTCTTACCCCTAACCCCTCTTTCTTATCCCTATCGTCTTTCTTTTGCACCTTAACCTTTCCCAGGTGTTGGCTCACGTTGCCTTCATTTCTTTCGCTGACACCACACACGTCTACATTACCGCTCTTATTCGTTTGACACATTACACTCTTGTTGTGACCTTGTGGTGATGTCACTACAGATTTCCTCCATGCGTCCATGCCACTTTTCCCCTCTCGATTCCTCACGGTCAATTACTGGTACTAAATCACGAATATTACGCAGTATGTAGAATATGTGTAATGAAATATATGCAATATAATGTAAGCCTATGTCTAATTTTTAATAGGTTTTTTAACGACACTATCGACTTCGAGGTAATCTAGCGCCAGTAAAACTGGTAACTGAAATGGTATTTGGTAAGACTAAACCGAGAATCGGCCACAAGATTACCTGACATTTGCCGCACTCCTAGAATAAACCCCGGAGAATACCTAACCAAATAGTCACCCCAATCTGGAATCCAAAACACGTATCATCGAAGCCTCTGCATAAAAGTCGAGTTCGTTACACCTGAGCATGTCGGTGGCTATGCATGTCTTATGTATGCATGAATCAATCTATCCATTTTTAATTCTTTTTGGTGAAAAATCTTGGAAAGGCATTTATATTAATCCGAATAATGGATTACAAGTGATTAAAGAGTGGTTTGATTCAAACGCCCTTTCCTTAAACACATCCAAAACAACTGATGTTCCGTTTTCACTAAGGTCCAGTGGTCTTAAATCTCTTCAATCTTCTTTTAGGCTCAAAATTCATCATTCTAATTGTTCTTCTCAAAATTGTGAATGTCCCATATTAACTGAATCCTCAGAAGTTAAGTATTTAGGCATCAAAATTGTGAATGTCCCATATTAACTGAATCCTCAGAAGTTAAGTATTTAGGCATTACAATCGACCAACACTTACCATGGAATAAACATATTACATATTTATGCAATAGATTAGGTAAAACAATTTATATCTTTGTTATACTTCGGTCATATTTACCAGTTAATATTTTACGTCTCATTTATTTAGCTTTATTTCAATCCATACTCCAATATGGAATTTTAGGATGAGGAAATGCTTGTAATTCGAATCTCACTCCACGAATACTTATTCAGAAAAGAATAATAATTAAAATATGCGTTAATAAACCAATTGATTACTCATCCGAGCTTTTGTTCACTGATTTTAATGTTTTGAATATTAAACAGATTTATTATATTGCCTTATTAAACTTCATACATGAAAATCGTAATAAATTCAAATTGTATCATCATAAATATGGAACTAAAAGATCCGATTTTATACGACTAGAGGAACCAAGGTGTTTCACAAGCACAGCTCTTAGCCATGGTACCTACTTTGGTCCAAGGTTATATAATAAAATAATTGAAAAATACCCAAATTTGGAAAATTTTATAATCAGAAATTTAAAAAATAGCGTTAGGGATTTAATTGTTAAAGAATATATGTTGATTTAATACATGTGTATATTTGTATAATTTAAATTGTTAAAATTGAAATTGTATTTTTAAAGTTAATTTATTCTTATAATTTTTTTTGACCCATTTTGTGTCAAATAATTATCTTTGTTTGTGTCAAGTATGTGTTTAGATAACTCCCTGAGCACGAGTTTTTATTCCTTCAGGGAAGAGTTAAGACTATATTTTTGTACATGTTATTTTACTAACAATAAACTCTTTATGTACTGTATGTGTATGTATAGTCTTAGAAAAAAAGTTTTGTGGCACAGATACTTTATAGAAGTCTCGGAAAAGAGGCAGTGCGCATGATCAGAGGACGAGCGCCCTGATTCACAAGATAAGGACTAGTTGAGGTAATAAAATTAGTTTTGTTTCGTTGTATGTCTGATCTTGCGCACTGCCTTCTTTCTTGGACTTATACGAAATATCTGTGCGACAAAACTTTTTTCTAAAATTGTACAGTAAGTGTAAAACTTTTCCGAACACTTAATGATAAACAATATTTTGTTTACTTCCTTGTTTTGGCACGTATGTAATAAACATAATATCTATGTGTGCACTGAAGATCCTGAAACTGTTTTTTTTTTTTTTTTTACTAAAAGAAAGGCAAAAATATAGGTTACATTCAACAAATAGTGAGAAAAGTCTAAGACCACTAAACAAATTAGCCCGTACATTGGTTACAGAATATCTCCGAGCCTGATGACCGTTACAATAACGATTTTGATTCCTGGAAGCGGATTTGCTGGAGAAAGGAGGATTTGGCGATATTATCTGTATCAAAACAAATCCTTCACACTGTTGAGATAAAATAAATTAATCCTCCCACTGTCACTGTCGTCAGACTCAATTACTTCACTGTAATAGAAGCGCAAGACACTGCGGTGATTAGTTGATGTTTCCAGTTTTAACATACACGCATAACAATCCACACTACAGCATCATTTGACCATTTTTATTTTGCTCTCCTTCCTCTGTGACGTAAGCCAAGCTCGGGGATATTTTGCGTCCACTGCAAATAGCACTCGAACACTTCGCTTACGAACTTCAGTAACGGTTTTTCCCAAGTATCTGTTACTCGCCTGACTTTAGGCTAGTAAAATCGTTGAATTAATACCTTAGTGGAAAATTTTGTGTAGAATATATCTTTTTTGCACGTATCAATACTTGTAATGCCCAGGGTGTTGTCATATTTTCCTTGTAAAAATTATTCCTAGTTACAAATTACTTTTATACCTACATTAATACTTTAATTTCTACCACCACCATGCACAGTGAATAAATTTTAAGCTATAAGATAACTTTTAATTAAAATTAAAATTACTAACCTTGTTTGTCGTCAGCAATCAACTCCAGATATGTCAATGTTCTTATATCTTCGGCTTAGAGTGTAAACCTGCTAACCGCCAAAAATAAAATTTTATAAGAGAAGCAAAAAACTGAGTTCAAATTAACTCTGAAATTTTAGCACCAAATCCAAAATACAGATGGCATTTATACCCGTACTTTGAATTTGGTCCTAAAGTTTCAGAGTTAATTTAAATTCAGTGTTTTGGTTCCCTTGTAAAATTTTCTTTTTGGCGGTTAGGAGGTTTACACTCTAAGGCTACGATATTATACTCCACGTGAAATTGATAACTGGATGTCAGTTAAAGATGCTAACGCATCATTGGTAATCATATGTTACCGCTCCTAGTTATTGGAGTGGCATCTGAGAAGGCCTATTCAATAAACAAACTCGTATGGTATCTTTCCAAGGGAAAGCATCGTCTTTGACACCACTTGGGTATTATTTGAATGTTGGGACTATAGAATGTTGGTCATCTGAACTACATACATTGTACAAGGACATCATTTTATTTTACTTCAATTTTTATTGTATCTGAGTTTTTGAATGTACTTCACTCCCACCCCCTCTACTAGTGAACTTCCACCCAAGGCCGCATATGCAAAGTCGTTTTGCGGTCACAGTATACAGTACTGAGTGAGTATAGTACGTTCCAGAAATATGGCCGTATTTTCCAGTGAATAAAGTGCATTCATTATTGAATCATATTTTCGCACAGGTACTGTATCCGTTTAGTTATGTCGCTTCCCTGTTTCTAACATCCGTTTCTACTGGCCCCTCTGTAAAGACTAATGGCCGGACTGTCTTAGCTCTTTTCTGAAAACATTTGCTGTCAGGAATTGGACGTCTACTTAATATTATAAAATTGTTTAAAATAATTTAAATAAAAGGACCTCGTTAAGTAACTGTTACGTGATTTCCCCATTTCTACGACCCTGCGACATAACTACTTGGACAGACAGTAGACAGCAATCTGAGTAAATTTATCTGTGCGAATCGGGCAGAAGTGAAGTGATTACAATGCGTAAGTAAGGTACTCTGTTACAGAGTAGAATTATTATTTAAAGAGGCACAGGATTATGCCCCCATATCGATTGATGCTTTGCATTATTTCTTTTGAGGTTAATGTAAAACAGTTGTGTTTGTTACAACAATAGAAGAATTAAAGAATTACATTCCAGAAACAATGCATTCAATTTCAGAAGATATGCTTAAAACGTTTTCGATAATATGCACACAAAAAAGCTGAAGCCCGTATAGAAATGAACGGCCATCATTTTCAAAAATTTGTTTAAATATCCAGATTTTGATTTTTTTTTTTTCAATTTAAATACCCTCTCCATATTGTATGCTAATGTTCTGTAGACAGTATATTATACATTGCGTAATGAATACGTCCGCCTGGATAGTTCATTTAGTGAGTAAAACTATAACTGAGTTAATACTGTTCTGTATTTTGATTAAATAAAAACTTAACGAAAATTATGAAACTGAAAATCTTAATAGTTCCTAGTTTACGTAAATGGATGCCTTACTTTTCTTCCCTCCTATACCTAGTAAAGTGATCTGTTTGTATTTTACATTAGTAAGTATCATCAAACTCTCGTCGTGGAAGGGGGTAACATAGTGTTTGCGGTTCTCAACTGTTAATACAAAGGTATAGTCGGTTAATACCCTAGAAATATTAGTAAAAACAAAATGATGACCCGATAGTAATAAGCTATCAGACAGTTACAACGTTGCCAACCTCTACGATCCTGATGGAAATGTAGGTACGATAAATTATGCATTGCTGCGAAGTACGTTCTTAACATGTACGAACTGCTCCAAATGTGCGCTAGTTTTGAGTCTTCAAAATTTGTCATACTAAACTGTCCATATTAGTTTATGGGTAAACATCATTTATATTACTTCATTGTATTAAAAATTGTAATAAAACAGTCTTGTGAACATTTTTACAACATGGATATATTAGTCTATAATGACTCGTGGATAACATAAACTATGCTTTACTATGGATGTTCGGAGAGTCCAGAAGACTAACAAGATCTGCTTGGAGTCAAGGATTACAAAGTCTGGAGGCTAATTGAACCTAGATTAAGTGAAGATTGCCCAGGATGAGTCGCGGAATGAAATGTAGTGAGAAACTCAGACTAAATAATTTAGGCCTATACGGAATATGAGTCGACGAAATGGAATTTATTATTATGATAAGAGGAAAAACAGATAAGAAAGTTTACAGAATGCTGTATTATTTTCACCGCTGAACGTCATTCTGGTCAATCATCCATATTTTACAGTAAATATCTCACCAAATGAGGAATAAGTCAATATGTTCAGTAATGACTTCTATCAGTTCGTATTATATGCATGGGGCATAAACATCAAAACGGTTTAAAATTAATTTTAAAGCAATATGTTTCTAGCAGTACTTCAAGACAAAAGAAAAAGTGAAGATGTAAGAAAAGAGATCGGTGTGAAGAATTTAAATACAAAAATAAACTAAGGCAGAAGGAACTGAGGAAGAACATTCAGAAGAAGCGCTGAATGATTACTGCTAGAGTGTGAGGTCACAACATGATGGTGATGATAAAAATGATCTTGGTAATGATGATGTTGACTCAAATATAAAGAGAATATTTTAAAACTGTCGGTGCGCAAGTCGGCCGCTTACCGGTGAGAACCCCTCTCAACCGCCGGAATATCATTCTGTGTACTAACGGAGCGACAATTCAACGGCATCCATTTACATCAGCAATGTCATCCCGTTCTATTACGTGCTGTGTTTGAATTTCGTTCCAGCAAGAGCACGCGTTCAAACATTACCTCCCTGCTATTCCTCTTCTACCTGCAGTCTTATGCTAGACGTGACAGGGGAGTAAAAATTTAATACAGTGCATCACTCAACCTCATGACTAGACTTCGTTGAATTGCCACACGCAGCATGCAATCAGGTTGCCGATGTACTGTAGCATAGAAGAAGTGAGCGACCGCCCGGTCTCGTAGTAGAAGCAGTTCATGTTAAGAATTGTGACCGGTCCAAATAGATAGAGCAGCTACAGCTAATGTATACCTATGTAAGCACTTGTTTTTGCATTACTGTGGTTGGAATAGTCAAAGCTTAACATTTGTTCAGTGCAGACAACAATTCAATCAAACATACCACAATGAGAGTATTGCTGTTCCAAACAATTGCCCCTGGAATACCCTTACCCCCGCAGCCAGTCTTGACCCGTTGGAAAACGTGGTTGGATGCTGTTAATTATTATGCAGAACATTACGGCAAAATAATGGAGGTAATTGATGCATTGGATAACACAGACAGTTCCGCTGTTGCAGCTGTAAAATCATTGCCTTCTGAACAGCTATTGGAAGATATTCTGTTCATTGATTCTAATTTTAAAATCGTGTCCAAAGCATCATCATATTAGAATCGTCTAAACTACAACTCTCAGAAGCCCTTAATATAGTGTATAAAGTATCACAAACCATTATCAAAAATAACAATTCACTAATTTCAGAAAAAGTGAAATGTAAGTTAAGAAACATTATTGCTAAAAATTCTGCCTATTTACAACTTCGTGTTATAAATGATGTACTGTCAGATCACAAGACGTCTGAAATTGGTGTACTAAAAAGTAGTGACTTTCCGTTCTTCAGATATGCACCTATTACATCGTGTGATGTTGAATGTACATTTTCCCAATTTAAAAACTGTTTGAGTGACCATCGGAGGAGGTTCACTTTGCAGTCGCTCAAAATGTACGTAACTCTTCACTGCACATATTCAAGGATAATGTGAGTATATTACATTAAATTTTAAGAGTTAATATATCTCACTATAAAATAATTGTGTATTTACATGTTTAGACATTTCCTACTTCAATGATCATTCATAATATTTCTTGAATGCAGGATACAGGTTTTATTGTAACCGCAGTATACTGCTCAGTGTTCACATCAGAGGCATACTCCAGCCATCGCACGTCCCCCTTGTGCGTGCGTAGTAAACCTTACGATTCTCGTGGCAATTCCACGAAGTCTACTCATGACAAAGAGTAAAAAGAATTGAAGTCATCACAATTTCCTCAAATTCTTCATTTTTTACATTTTATTTTCAATAACAAAACTGTCTCAGAAATAATATCAATTTTCAACAATATATATAGATGTAAACAGTTTTTTCTTTCATGAACCTAACAGATCCAAGCTAAGGAGTCAACTGATAGACAATCATTTATGTCCAGTTTTATAGATTGAAACTGTAATATTAACGTACCTGATATACAGAATATTTTATCTAAAAATAAACGTCAAATGTCTGCAGCAGGTTCAAGTCAGAAAAATGAACTCTTGTATTGTAAGAAAATGCGTTTTAACATTGCACACGTTGCAATTGCATTAGATGAGGAATGAAATGAAATGATGAAGGATCGGTGGAGCGGAGAAAAATGCTCTCCGACACTGGGATTCGAACCTGGGTTTTCAACTCTACGTCCTGACGCTCTATCCACTAAGCCATACTGGATTCCAATTCCGATGCCGGATTGAAACCTCTCCATCATATGATAACGCAGAATTCTTGCACGGAAATATGATATGCGCTTCGGTGTATCGCAATAATGTGATATGCGTATATAACCACTTAGTGATTTAAGACGGCGCTCATTCCGTGGGATCCGGCCATTTAGTCACTGCACATAGTGTGTTGGACATTGTGCTACTGTCACACATCTGTGACACAGTGCATGAGGGTTGGCCACTAAAGTGAAACTAAGAGGTGGAGCTTGAACTGAGTGGATTCAATCCGGTATCGGAATTGGAATCCGGTGTGGCTTAGTGGATAGAGCGACAGCAGGTAACGCTGAAAACCCGGGTTCTAATCCCGGTGTCAGAGAAAATTTCTCTCCACTCCATCGGTCCTTCCTCATAAGATAACGCAGAATTTCTGCATGGAAATATCATATGCACTTCGGTACATCGCAATAATAATGAAATGAAAGCTTAGGAAATAATTACTTTTTTGTTTTACAGTTTGCATATGTCTTTACGTACTGTATATGTTTCTTTCTTCCGATCTTCGTGACACAATATAACTGAAGTACAGCACATACTGTTATCCTTTATAAGAATATTCCGTGGTAGGCCTACTTAAAGTGAAGTGCTGTTAGTTCAAGAGGAAATAATCATAAATCATAATTATATATCACAAATATTTCAATTTTCAAATAATCTTTGTGCCTTATTCCTTTGTCTTTCGTAGAAGTTGTTATATAAATTCATTACAATTTATTTACAGCAGATGATTATTATTGTGTATGACGTATATCAGGCACTTATAGCATAGGCTAAATTGTCTCATTCGTATGATTGCCCTGCCTGAACGCTGTGTAGTCGCACAGTTATGTATATGCAATCTTATACAGCGGAGCACGCGGAATATCCAGTAACTTCAAAACCATAAGTTGCCGTGCTGATTTTGTGACAACACTGCTCTACATTCAAGGAGGTATAAGTACACCGTGTTCCGCTTAGAGGGTTGGAGTAATAAGTGATAATTTCAAGTGTAAATAATGATTTATTAACATAACTTTTTACATAACTTGATGTACAAACTCTCCGAGTTTCGGAGGATGCTCAATACAACTCGATGTGTGCGCCTTGAGTTGCTCTGCAGACATCTAAACGGTATTCAACCTTCCGCCAATTGTTCTGTGGCATTTGTGGAGTCACTAGCGCAGCTGCACTTGTGATGCGTTGTCTCATTTCCTCCAAAGTGTTATCTCTTCCTCTTTGTTACACAGCATCCTTCACAAAGCCTCAGAAAAAAAGTCCAAGGGGTCAGATCGGATGACCTGGTTGGCCAGGCAATGGGTCCTCGTCTTCCGATTCACCTATCCATGTACGAAGAACACGCGTTGTTCTTGAGTAACAGATTTTTCTTCTGCTAGCCATAGCACATACTGAACTTTCTGTTGTGGTGTCCACATATTAATCATAGCGTGTTCTCCTACAAAATGGCGCCAAGCTTGTTTCAGCAACAAACGAAAGTTACGCATACAGCTGTTTTCAAACTTTGTTGCGTAAACTTGGACAGTTTCTCTATCTTGTCAGATGTAAATCTCAACGATATCTTTATTTGATTTTAAGTGGCGAGCATTTATTTTTCGATCCCTCTAAGCGGGACACGGTGTATTTCTGGTATAGTAGGTAATACATGAGCTAAACATTGTCATGAGACCTAGACGATGATATCATATTCCCTGTAGAAGTGTAGAGACTGTCGGAAAGGAATGAATTTCTTCCCCTCTGAGGGTGTTTGGTAAGATACGAACCAAAAGAAGATCATGATGACATCATCTCCTCTATAGCGAGTGGCGGAAGGGGGAAAGAGCCTCTTCTTTTGCTCCATATCTAATCTTCCCAGTAATAGCAGTGAAAATATTGTACTTTTTCTTTAAAAATCCTGAACAGTAAACGCTTTGCCTCAAGGAGAAAATTAGCATGGACAGTAATTTTAGTTTTTGTTGCTTATTCATGCCTAAGCAGTTTTCCTATACGCATCTCTTCTTCCCTCCATTGTTCTTAGGGGCATTTATATATCTTCAATTTTTTGCGCGACCCTTGCGTTCAGAGGAAATCCTGAGGCGTCCATTGTGTTCATTATTTCTATCCATCTCTCCTATATTTTACAATTTTAACATTGAGATTGAATATGTTTAATTCATTTTTATGTAGATGTATTTTAAGTCTGTCTATATACAGAATGTTTCCAAATTTGCTCACACAGTCTACATCGTGTAAATCCCGCGTGAAAATGAAGATTAAAATTTTATTGACAAAATTTGTTCCTAAGAATTTTTTTGTTCCACAATTAGGCAACACTGTACATCATAGAATATGTTACTGTGTTTATCATTGTACAGATCTCGGATTTTATCTCTGCCTCTGTGCAACATATGCGGTGGGGAAGTGAGGAGAGGGGAGAAAATTTGTGATGCTTTTCAATACGCTGACGCCTACGTATACGATAAGCAATTTGAAATTTAACCGCCACTGACCGGCAGAGATATAATCCGAGATCTGTAACTAACAGACAATTAATTGATAGGGATTGGATATACAGTAATTTATGGCGAAGTAATGTAGGAATAAAATGTAAAACAGAAATAACTCGTATATTACATCAAGGTAATTAAAAATTAAAATAAAAAAATGGGAGGGGTGGTTTGTACCAATACATTTAGTTTTAAAGCAGCGTACGGATAGCTTGAGTTAGATAAGAGAAGTGAGATTTATTTGCAAAACATAATATAATTAAAAATACTTTGCACGAAATCCTGTCACGTCTTCGACTCGAATTTCATCCAGGATTCACACTATGTAGTTCGTTTGCGCGAATTTTGGGACATTATGTGTAGCCAACTACAACAGATTGCGTTTTCATCGTTATTCCAAAGTCAGATATCGAAGAAAGGACCAATTCTCTCATGGAATCAGATAGCACTGTTTCTTATCACTAGACATTGGATCCCATCACCTTTAGAGAGGAATGAAGTTTCTGAGTCTTGGAGTATATAACTGTGACGTCAGTCTAGGGACACCACATAGGTATACTCTTGTTCGTAACCCCGACCTTCGGTCTCAGTGGAACTAATGCTCGCTACTTAAGTAGGTCTACCTTACAGCTAGTGCAGTGTGATTTGATATATTGTATTCGTATTATTACGTCATCTGAGCATAATTAACTCACTGTAGTTAAAAACTGCAATGCCGAAATTAAAGCGTTCAGTTCGATTTGAATTGAAATGATTATATGAAAACACGGGAATTTTACTGGAAGCAAGTAAAGAGATAGGTTTGGAAGTAAATCCCGAAAAGACAAAGTATATGATTATGTCCCGTGACGAGAATATTGTACGAAATGGAAATATAAAAATTGGAAATTTATCTTTTGAAGAGGTGAAGAAGTTCAAATATCTGGGAGCAACAGTAACAAATATAAATGATACTCGGGAGGAAATTAAACACAGAATAAATATGGGAAATGGCTGTTATTATTCGGTTGAAAAACGTTTATCATCCAGTGTACTGTCGAAAAATCTGAAAGTTAGAATTTTAAAACAGTTATATTACCGGTTGTTCTGTATGGTTGTGAAACTTGGACTCTCACTCTGAGAGAGGAACAGAGATTAAAGGTGTTTGAGAATAAGGTGCTTAGGAAAATATTTGGGGCTGAAAGAGATGAAGTTACAGGAGAATGGAGAAAGTTACACAACACAGAACTGCACGCATTGTATTCTTCACCTGGCATAATTAGGAACATTAAATCCAGACGTTTGAGATGGGCAGAGCATGTAACACGTATGGGCGAATCCAGAAATGCATATAGAGTGTTAGTTGGGAGGTCGGAGGGAAAAAGACCTTTATGGAGGCCGAGACGTAGATGGGAAGATAATATTAAAATGGATTTGAGGGAGGTTGGGATATGATGTTAGAGAATGGATTAATCTTGCTCAGGATAGGGACCAATGGCGGGCTTATGTGAGGGCGGCAATGAACCTCCGGGTTCCTTAAAAGCCAGTAAGTAAGTAAGATGAGTATTATGGAAATGACGCTCTTAAAATAAACGAAGAAATAATTTTGTGTAAGGAGTGCAAAATATAACTAAAATCAAGAAAGGCGCTGGATATTGAAATTCATTGCAATAGCATACTGCATAAAAAATCAAATGAAGATGTCTCTAAAACAAGTACACCTAAATGTTCGTCACAATCACATGTGCAATCACATTTCAACAAATAATTGTGTGAGATGATGCTGAGTGCTAATATACCTTTCAATAAACTCAACAATCCAAATTCCCAAGGATTTCTTTAAAAAATACAGACCCGGATGAGTCCATTCTACGTAAAACTATTTACCCTGTTGTTATGAAGAAACTGTAAACAAAATTAAAGAATATGTGAGGTAATGAAATGTGGATTTCTATTGATGAAACTACTGAAACTAGTGGCGGATATGTGGCTAATGTGATTGTGGGTATTCAGTCACCTAAAAATGTAGGACACAAAATTATTCTTTTACAAAAGTTTGATCAGCTGCCGAAAGAGCAAAAAATAAACTATACAGTATTCTCCAATAAAATAGTGAGTTTTCAGTGATGCGTACGTAAGAAATGAACTTATTAAACAAAAATAAATAACTCAAAATTAATCCTATTACTCATGTACACCATTAACGTCTTGTGATGTCGAAAGAACGTTCTTCCTATAGCCTATAAAAACTGTTTAAGCGACAATCGCAAAAAAAATTCACATACGAAAATTTACGAATGTGCACGGTTGTTCACTGCAGTTCCCGCATTGAAAGTAACGAGGAGGATGGCACCGTGTAAAGTACGTAACCTTTTTCTTCAGTGCCAGGCTGTACTGTACAAACACAGCACTTCGACATCGTTGTTTACATCTGAAGTTTGTTGGTATGACTCGTTTAAGGAATTGTATAGTACATGCATGAGTACGTTGGTTACTAAAGAGTGTGGTTTTTTTTATGGATTTTTTACGACGCTGAATGAACATCCCGAGTTATTTAACGTCTGAATGAAATGAAGGTGATAATGCCGGTGAAATGAGTCCGGGATCCAGCACCTATAGTTACCCAGCATCTTCTCATATTAGGTTGAGGAAAAAATTCCGGAAAAACCTCAACCAGGTAACTTTCCCCGACCGGGTTTCGAATCCGGGGCACCTGGTTTCAGGCGCGCTAACCGTTACTCCACTAAAGTGTATGGAATCCTATGCCTACTTATCACCAATGTTTTTCGATACATAATTGTTAAATCTACTCATATATGTCTAACCAATGACTGATATCGAATACTGCTTTCTGTATGTTTTTACATATTCCGTGTTGTTTGTGTGTGAACTTAGCGTATTCTACTAACGTCTAATTTCGACATATGAGTGCCTCATTGCTATAGGTGTCTAACGTACCATTTACGAAAGTCATTCTTTTACAATGTATTTGTGTAGTAATAATCATTGTGAGTTATTAAGATATGTAGTTTCTGTTGCAATAAACGTAATTATCTACAGGATGATTCACGAAGGTTTACCGCCACTTACAAAGCTTATTTTCGAAGACGTTCTGAGCAAAAAATGTCGTATAAACATTTGTCCTAATCTCAATATTTTCAGAGTTATACTAATTTGAAATTGTTAGTAAAATACTTTTTGCTTTAGTTTTAAGGGTAAAAGAACACTACAAATAAAGAATGAACTATTCAGAGGTATCATTTATTTAATTGGTTAGTGTTCTGAAGCTAAATATGTGTTGTTAATTGCTTTTTACAGATTTTGTTTTTCAATTTTTCACAAAAGTTTACATTATTCTTACGCACTTATCACAAAAATTGTTACAAAACATAGCCTACGTTAGCAACTTTACAGTCTTAAAGAATTTACAAGAGTGGCGTGATTTTTAACAATTATTGTCATAAATGCGTAAGAAAAATGTAATTTTGTAGTTTAAAATCGAAAAAAAAAAAAAAATCTGTACGTACGAACTACGGAATTTATAACACATTTTAGCTTCAGAATACTAGCTAATTAAAGAAATGATACTTCTGAATAGTTCATTCCTTATCTGTAACATTATTTTACCCTTAAAAGTAAAGAATATTGGTATTTTACTAACAACTTCAAATTAGTGTAACTCTGAAAATATTGAGATTAGGGCACATGTTTATATTATATCTTTTCATCAGAATGTATTCGGAAATAAGCTCCGTAAGTGGCAATAAATCATCGTTAATCACCCTGTATGTTGACCGCTATGGCGCAGAGATCCGCATTTCACATTATCAGACTTTCGTTTCTCAGGTCTTTGAAACAATGTGCGCTAGAGTGATATTGCTGTTTAAAAGAGTAATGGGGCTTGAAAACGAGTAGTCCTCGGATAGAAACTATACTATTGACATTATTTTGAAGTCTATAGGCTTATTTATTTAGTTTTATTTTCTATTTTATTAGATGTTCTTTCTTTAAGGGCAAAAAAAATTGGGAGTCAAAATTTATAGAATAGACTTTACTCTTTCTTGTAATGAATGAATTTCTTAGAAAACTCTTTAACATGTGCGCAATACGCTTCACTTGTTACTTTAACCTTTTTGTCGCTTATTTTCTGAAACTTAAAATTTTATGCTATTTATTTTGTTTCCTGGTAACTAGATAAATGTGGATTTATTCAAGTTACACATAGATATGTATTGTACTTCCATAATTTACCCTAAAATCCATTGCACAGGTCTTTTGACCGTACGTACTTTGCAAAACAGGCCTTAATTAGTAGGTTGCGCCTCCTCACCAACAATTAATATCGAAGTATAGTCCGGATCACCTTACTCAATACCCTAAAGGTGAAACCTAACCATTCTTCCCCTATTATTATATATGTTAGTGGATTATATTGATTTTCTACCAACTTCGTTTCGAATTTCGGGCATTGACAAATACTACAACTGGCAGTTATTTTTTAACTGTAATGTTGGCAGCAACAATTTCGGTTTGCAGTATAGGAACGTGATGAAAATGCAAGCAAGTAAATATATTTTTATGTTAGATCTCATGAATCGTAAACTGTTTAGTCAAAGCAATGAATTTCATGTTGCCATACAAAATAGATTTTAATATTAGATCATATTAATCCTAATTACCAACAAAATATGCGAGAAGTCCAGGAGGAAAATATACTACCATCATAAATTATTGAACCATTTAGGAAAGACCTAGCAACATAAAGATGAGATGTGATAAATAAGCAAGACATTGTTATTGTTAATACTGTATTATTATTATTATTATTATTATTATTATTATTATTATTATTATTATTATTATTACTACTACTATTATTATTATTATTATTATTATTATTATTATTATTATTATTATTATTATTATTTCAGTACATAGCATTGTGATTTTACCCTCTTTGCTGATATCTGGTATTAGTTGCCAATACTGAAGAGACGGCCAAATTAGATTTTTAGGAACTACACTTATGTGATCCTCACTATACGTTCCATAAAACATATAGATTAAGTAATATACATATAAAACACATTATAACACATAACCTCTTTACTGATATCTGGTATTAGTTGCCAATACTGAAGAGACGGCCAAATTAGATTTTTAGGAACTACACTTATGTGATCCTCACTATACGTTCCATAAAACATATAGATTAAGTAATATACATATAAAACACATTATAACACATAACCTACCCTAACATAGTAACAGACTTACAAGTGTATTATCCAATAGTTATCATTGTCTGTGTAATTCCTTCCTCAATTCATGTCATAGACTTCAACGGCTGTTCTAATCTGTCTCGCCTTGAAGAACAACAATCTAATATTTTTCCTTATAGAACTAAAAACATTCTTGAGATTTTTATTGAAAACTTAAAAGCTGTGTGTTTTTCATATCATAAAGACAGATACTAGAATATTTTCTATATAATTTATTTAGTACTTAAGAATTAACAAGTGTATTGAAAATTTTAAAATAACAATTAATTGAATAAAATTTAAGAAAAAAAAATTATTCCAAGAGATAAGTAAACTATTATAATGTTGTTAATGTAATTACTGCAAACATTTTAAAGTAAAAATCATTTAAAAAGCCATAGATTTGTAAAAACATCAGAGAAAATATTGATGATTGCTGAAATTTCACCGAAAATATTATAAATTGTGTGTGTGTGTGTATTTACATTGCAAGTGGACAAACATCCGATGGAAATGGTAACTTAATTACCTACAATAATTACAATTAATAATAATAGTTAACATAACCTAATCAATAAGTTAACCTAATTTTCCATTAAAACCTAAATATAGAAATACCACTCCACAAATCATCTCTTTATTCTTCATCTTACACTGTTGCTACTTCTCGTCATTGGAATTCTCTGCGGCTTGAAGTCAAGAGCTGCCGAACTTTAAATTCTTTTAAATGCAAATTAGAAATATATCTTATGATGAGTTTCCAGACCTAACGCGTTGCAAATATTGAATGAAATGTGTTCCACTGTATTTATTTTTAGTGTCTGTTTCTTATTTTTATTATGTAATCATGTAAATCGTATTTATTTATCACTTAACACCAGTATGTACTTCACTGTGTTGTTTTATTATTTTTTTATTATTAGTCTATTATTTTTTTATTGTGTACATTTTATTCAATTGTCGGTTTCTGGTTTAATTATGTGAATCCTACTTACTTGTAATCTAATATTAATATGTATTCCAAAGTGTTTATTTTTATTTTTACTGTGTACATTTTTTTATTGCCTTATCGGCTCCTGTTTTTGGGTGATTCGTATTTGATTCTAACAACATTAATATGTATTCCACTATGTTTATTTTTATTTTATGAGGTAAATTGTTATGTAACTACCTCTTTTGATCTCATTATGTACCTAAGTCATATCAGTATGTAATTATTTAATTTCGATCCAGTTGTATGTTCAACTATGTAAGTAAGTTTTAATCCTGGTTGAGTGTAAGAGACAGCCTTACGGCTTTAATTCTGCCAGGTTAAATAAAGTCATTATTATTATTATTATTATTATTATTATTATTATTATTATTATTATTATTATTATTATTATTATACATAAATATGATAATACTGACACTCTTTCGCTACTTCCATTCCGCTCTCATCTCACTAACTGCACTGACACTATGATACATTTCACTGACACTTTAGAAAACGTTTCACAGACATTAATGCTAATTAGAAACCTTCATTGAAATATTGGAAATGCGGAATAAAGGAGAATGAATGTATTGCAAGTATGCAAAATTTTATTACGATAGTCTGAAAGGTAGATCTACCAAGGTATAAAAGGTTAAATTATATTTAATTTATACAATTTCCAAACTGTATCTCATCCCTTTAAAATACATCAGGCTGGATTGTTCCTCTTCAAGGCGAGACAGTTTAGAACATCAGCTGTTGAAGTTTATGATGCGAACTGATGAACAGATAATGCTAACTATTGAATTATACACTTTATGTATGTTAATAAGTTAAGTTACGGTATGTGTTATACTGTGTTTTGTACGTACCACTTGCATATTATTCTGTGTGTTTTATGGAGAGTGGTTGGAATTTAATCATAGATGAGGAAGGAGAAACTTACAAAGTAGGACCGGTTATGTATAACACGTGCTGCCAAAAGACTGGTGCTCTGGAATTAAGAGAAAATTTTGGTAATGTGATGCATTTGTATATATGATTTCTGAATAAATCCACATCTATCTAAAATATATCACCATCACTATTATCATCATCATGATGAACCTCTAGATTTAGACCGTTTCCACCTATTGCTAAATTAAATTAGTAAGATTTAATATAATAAAAATTAAATGGAACATCAAAAAGAATATTTCGTTCTTTGTGGTTCTTCTAGCTATTTTCACACAATTCAAGAGAGATAAAAATACTTACTCCAATCGCGATTATCTTTTATATCTAAATACATCAGATTACGAGATGCGGAATAAGCCTTTCAACCCGAGTCACCCTGTAGTTTCTCATTTTTTTTAAATCATCAAAGAGCAAGGAACCGTGTAAAGGAGATGAAATTTTAACTTCTATTATTATTTGCTATTGTCGGCGAATTTTCCCAGCTTACTTCCTTTGTAGTAAACGTAAGCCGATAAAAACAAGTGTACAGACGTAGATCGATCCGCAGGTAAGAAGCTTAAAATTTAGTATAGTATTCTAAATCTAAAAAAGGAGAGAACAAGAACAAGAAATATTTTACCGTTCTTTACAAAGTTAAAGAATATAGACTGTGCAAGAAATGTACTGTCCGCGTGAAATTTTCGACCTAAAATCCACAAACTATTAGGGAAAACACGGGAGTTTTACTTGAAGCAAGTAAAGTGATAGGTTTGGAAGTACATCTCGAAAAGACAAAGTATATGATTGTATCTCGTGACCAGAACATAGTACGAAATGGATATAAGTTATAAAAATTGGAAATTTATTCTTTGAAAAGGTGGAAAAATTTAAATATCTTGGAACAACACTAACAAATATAAATGATACTCGGGAGGAAATTAAACGCAAAATAAATATGAAAAATGTGTCTTACTATTCGGTTGAGAAGCTTTTATCATCCAGTCTGCTCTCAAAAAAGCTGAAAGTTAGAATTTATAAAACAATTAGCCTATATTACCGATTCTTTTGTATGATTGTGAAACTTGACTCTCACTTTGAGAGAGTAACAGAGATTAAGGGTGTTCGAGAATACGGTGCTTAGGAAAATATTTGAAGCTAAGAGGGATGAAGTTAGAGAAGAATGGAAAAAGTTACGTAACGTAGAACTGCATAAATTTTATTTTTCACTTGATATAATTAGGAACATTAAATCGAGACGTTTGAGATGGGCAGGGCATGTAGCACGTATGGGAGAATCCAGAAATGCATATAGAGTGTTAGTTGGAAGGCCGAAGGTAATAAGACCTTTGGGGAGGCCGAGACGTAGATAGGAGGATAATATTAAACTGGATTTGAGGGAGGTGGGATATGATGGTAGAGACTGGATTAATCTTGCTCAGGATAGGGACCGATGGCGGGCACATGTGAGGGTGGCTATGAACCTGCGGGTTCCTTAAAAGTCATAAGTAAGTATACGATAAGGTTATCGTTACTTGTTCCATTTACAACTTTTGCAACAAAAATGTGTTCGTAACATACTGTATAAGTAGAAGATGTAATAATGCGAACAATTTGTAGATGTCAGGTAGCTATAGATTATACCATTAGGTAGTATGGGCATTACATTATTTACATGAACTGCTGAGAAGAGATATAGCGTGAATACATTTTACTGCTACTGTACTGCCCGGAGATGTTGGATAGAGAGCGGAAAACAGGAAAGTTTGATGGAGCAAGATCAGCAGAATAGGTTGAATATGGAATAATCTCCCAACTGAATTTTCGGATAACCGCATTTTTCATGTTAGAAGTATGCGGACAGGCATTATCATACAGCAAAATCACTTGATACAAAGTTCCCAGTAGTTTTTCTTGAATCGCGACATCAAAGCAACTGACAACCAAACATTCTGATGAGGGCAGATAAAAAAGTTTTTTTTTTCTTCCACCATATTAATAACGCCAAAAGAAGTACTTATACAAATTTAGTCCACTCGATCGCAATTACGAGGCCGTCCAAGCAGTGATTTTCCCTGGGGCCGGTTACAGAAGAAAAGCACAATTGCTTGGAAAGATTTATTGAAACAGATACAGCAATTGTTGCGCTATTTGCAATGTATTGTCCACTGGAATTGAGACATTTGTCATATCATGGGATAAATTTTTGTACCCTTGTGTCGTAGAAGTCAGACGCCTGGGATCGGATGCACCTCTCTGTTGATGCCATGATATGACAGACGTCTCAGTTCCAGTGAGAAATATGTTGAAAAAAGCTCAGCAATTGCTTTGTCTGTTCCAGTAAATTTTTGCAATGAAATTGTGTTTTTTCCTGTTAACGGCTCCTGGCGAACTTATTTTTACGGCCCTCGTAATTGCGGTCGAGAGGCCAAAATTTGTATAAGCACTTCTTGTTACATCATTAACATGATGAAAGAAAAAAATCAACATTTTTATCTGCCCCATCAGAATGTTTGCTTGTGAATTGTTGGCAGTGAATCTCAGCAGTGTTGGTTACATTTCTCGGAAGCAATTCGTAGTAGATGACACCTTTTTTGTCCCTCCAGATACACGACATCAGGTTATAGACATCAGCTTTTGCACGGAGAATTGTTCTTTCTTTGGTGCTTAGCCATTTCTTTATATTCTTGTTTTTTTATGTAAAGGTACCATTTTTCGTCAACTGTAACAATCCAGACCACAAACCATCGATGCTGTTGACGAGCTAAACGATGACGAGGAAACAAAGAAACATAAAACACGCTGATTTCTGTTGTTTTCACTCAAAACATGCGGTACCTACACACCCAATTTTTTAACTTTACCCCGGAATGCAAAAATGCAAATGTCGTATGACGGTTTATTGATCACAATTCATCCCATTAGTCAGAGTCCGAGTTGATTGATGTGAATCATTGTGAATGAAATGAGAAATACGAAGAAAATGGGAAATTAGACAAAAACAGAAATGGCGGCGTATTATGTGCCAGTACAGATCCCGCTAGGCCATGTTTTCTAGACAGTAGGCATCTTTACTTGAGTTAGAATTCATCTCCTATAGTCTGGGTCTTCTTAATTTACACTTTAACGATGCGACCTACCATTTTCCCCCAGTTACTGCATAATATGCTAGTGGATTATAATGACTTTCTAGTTGTCAGGTTGAATTTTGTTTTTCCAACTAGACCTATGTTTCGAATTTCGCTACTAGTAATTTAGTAATAGTAATTTATTTTCCATTACACAATATAGTGTGTAGACATTAAAATTGAAATAGCAATACTGACAAATACTACAACAGGCACCTGCTTTCTATTTGTTGACAGCATCGTTTGCCTTTGAAGAAGTTGCCAACGTTCATGAAACGAATGTTAGCGAGTGTTATTCGAAATTTGAATGTAATTAATAAATGATTGATTAAATGACGATCTTACTCGTGTTAATTATGTAAGCATGTGCGGCTTACAGCTGTTTCGGTGCTACGTGACACCATTCTCAGAGCCTTCTGTGTCTCGGCGCCGTCTCAACTTCGCTGCCTGTTGTGTAGGTGCGCTCGTGTGTATCAATTATCAATTATTTATATTCAAGTGTTAAAAGTAGTGTACGAAAGATTCAACATCTAATTAATAATATCAATACTAATAAATAATACATTAAAATAAATTAACATTATTCATTTTCATGTGGTATTCGGTTTCCGGAGTTCATACCAATCATTTTATGTTGTCAAACGAAATACATTTTTAGGTTAGTTGTCATGCAACATAAATTGTTTAGTCAAACTAATGAATTTGATGTTGCGATAGAAAATATAATTGATTATTAGATCGCTCAATCATAAATTATTATTATTATTATTATTATTATTATTATTATTATTATTATTATTGATACGGTATGTGATATGATTTGATATGGTATGATATGTGATATGATATGATATGATATGATATGATATGATATGATATGATATGATATGATATGATATGATATGATATGATATGATATGATATGATATGATATGATATGATGATTAATTGTCTTTAAGCAAAAGATCCAAGTGGTGATGGCCCTTGGCCCTTCACCTTTCTGAGACTCATCATCACTATTTATAGATTTTTTTACTGAACTAACCAGCTCTCAAAATTACAATCCCTAACTTTATCCTGTTATTCACCGTTGTATAATATTCTCCTCAACCCTCCATCCTATAACACCTTACCACAGTGATATGCCACACAGCAACACATTTCCACCCTACCTTTTCTAACATCCATCCTCCAAATTCATTTAATTAATTATTCCACCCTTTACACCAATGTATATTACTATTCTACCCTATACATAATAATAATAATAATAATAATAATAATAATAATAATAATAATAATAATAATAATAATAACAACAACAAACACCACAACAAGTTCTACTCACTATTATTGTTCTTGGTCCATTCTCAGTTCTACTCAATTATTTACTCTTGTTTCTAGGTAACATTTCACTCACACAACACTTCATTCACGTAACTTACCTTCTTGGCCACACTCCTAATATCTTCACTCCTTTCCCGTTAACCTTGACCCTTCACTTGAATCCTACCAGTTCCTTAAGTCGTAATGTTCCTTATTTTTTAACACACTTATCTTCTCCTAATCACCAGCTCGCCTCCCCGGCTCCTCCTCCCTTCTCCTTTCTTTCACTCTTTTCGATATTGCCCCCAACAGGTGTTCGCTTTGACTTTGGTGAGTTTGCACTTCGCTCGCTATCACGCACGCACGCACGCCTCCTCCTCTTCTTCCTCCTCCTATTCTTCCTCCTCCTCCTTTTTCTTCTTCTTCTTCTTGTTTCCGTACATAACAGTCTCATTTTATCTGTTTTGATTATATCTGACAGTAGTTGGCAACATTGAAAAGACGGCCATATTACGTTTTTAGGAACTAAACTTACGTGAACTCCACTATAGGCCTATAAGAAATCCATAGGTTTACCTAAAATATCATCGCGTTTGGGTGGAATTTCCCGTAAGATACGCAACTGTCTAAATTTCCTATGTTTTTATTTAATAATTGCGTGGAATTGGAGAGTTTTCAGCTAATAAGAAGCAATGTGCAATCAGATTTTTACAGAAGGAAATATTGAATATGTTCGAAAGAGATTTAAACGGAGTGAGAGAAAATCTGTAAAACTGTTTACTAAAGTATACGTTACGTCGTAAAGAACTGTGTTAATAGTACACAAATTGGTTTAGTTACATACATACAGTATATCAGTAGTGCTCATGTAACGGATCCTACTCTGAGTGTTAACTCCTGTCATAGAATGTTGCAATCTGTGCATGACGGAATTATCGATTCCTCTCTGCTCACAATGAGCGACATTGCTTTGTTCAACCTAAGCAGATTCACGGAATACACGGCAGTAATATGCAGAAAATCCCCACTTGACCCATTAAGTTCCTCTACATGACGTAAAGGTGGGCGTGTGTTACGGGATTAGTGCACACAAAATAATTGTATCAATACTCATAAAACGATAAATTTCGAGCGCTATCCGATCATTAAGGATCATACTTTGCCCCAGGAGGCTAGAAGATTGTGTTACTGGAGATTTTAAGTGGACGACCGCATGCATCTAACAAGCGAAGTACTTGACTGAAGGCTCAAGCGACTCTTGTCTCGTAAAATGAAGCAGAACAAAACAAGGACCACTTTAACAAATACACTAATACACCGTGTCCTGCTTAGAAAGATCGAGAAATAAATGCTCACCACTTAAAACCAGATAAAGATATCGTTGAGATTTACATCTGACAAGATAGAGAAACTGTCCAAGTTTATGCAACAGAGTCTAAAAACAGCTGCATGCGTAACTTTTGTTTGTTTGTTACTAAAACAAGCCTGGTGCCATTTTGTAGGAGAACACGCCATAGTCAACATGTGGACACCACAACTGAAAGTTCAGTGTGTGCTATGGTTAGCAGAAGAAAAACCTGTTACGCGAGTACAACGCAGTGTTCGTCGTACATGAATAGGTGGATCTGAAGACGAGGACCCATTGCCTGGCCAATCAGGTCATACGATCTGACCCACTTGGCCTTTTTTTTAAGGATTTGTGAATGATGCTGTGTACCAAAGAGGCAGAGCTAACACTTTGAAGGAACTGGTACAACGCAACACACATGCAGCAGTGCTAGAACATTTGGAAGGAGGTTGAATACCGTCACTTAGATGTCTGGAGGGTAACTCAAGGCGCACACATTATGTTGCATTCAACATTCTCCGAAACTCCATTATTTACACTTGAAATTATTACTTATTTCTCGATCCCTCTAAGCGGGACACGGTGTATTTACAGTTTAAATTAATTCACTATAACAAAGAATGTAAGCCTACATTGACCGAACATTATTTACATTAGTAAGCTTATGTATAGTGTTGTGTAGGGGAAGGTGTTATACTTTGGGTCATTTTGACATTTAGTTTTTATTTTTACCATATTATGATTATTGGGTTGTCCAAATTATAAAATAAAATGAAGCTACTCTTTGAGATATCATTGGTAATCTTTATTTATGAATTTAATTACTCTGATAATTTTATATTCAATTAAATGTATACAAGTATAATGGACCAAGGTACAACATGAGGTTGTACCTTGGGTCACCCGATGTTTTACCTTGGGTCACATTATAAATTTAGCTTACAAGAAAAGAAACAAGAATACAAATTGTGGATAAACTTAAATATGAATGCAAAGTGTACATATCTAAAAATCACGAAACTTCTAGAATATAATAGGAAACAAATTAAAGATACAATTCCTTTGCAACATGTTCATGCAATAATGCATTTTAAGCAGATAACAAACACAAAATCGATCTACTTAACATCATAACTACTGAAATCAACTGCGAATTGTAGTTGGGAAGTTTGTCTCTTAGATGAACCTTGTTGGCAGGGAGGCGGTAGCTTCATGACTATGTCACTTAAAGGCACACTATATTCATCATCTTTCGCCATAACAAACTTGTTGGAGTCAGGAAGTTTTTTCAGAAATTGGACTTCAAACTCTTCTTCATCAACACTCAACACTTTTGCTATGTAATGTGAAACTTTCTTCTTTCCAGCAAAACGGACAAGTGTATAATTTCCTTCTCTTATGCCTTCTTCAGAGTTTCCATCATCATCGTCATCAGCATTATCTTTTTCCAGCAAAGTTGTTAGGTCATCATCACTGGAATCCTGTAATATTAATTCATCAATGTCGTGTTCTTCTTCTGTAGTTTGTTCTCTGAAAGCTGCCTCATCTTTGTTTTCTTTACCGGTACTGGGTTTTTCTTTTTTAGTCTACTTCTTTCAATTTCTTCTTTTTCTGGTGTGTCCGTTAGTATTAAATTAACTAATCATTTATAATGATTTGTACACTTCTGCTCATCATCAGTTCAATGTTGTACCTTGGGTCGACCCAAGGTACAACGCTTCAAGTGGACTGAGGTACAACTACTGCTCATTGTGAACTGAACATCATGTTTCAAAAGTTAGGTTATATTCTAACAATAACCTAATATACCATTTGAACAAGAAAGAAACAAAGATCTTACCTTACTATTGGAAATGTCTTGAATTATAACACAGCCCCGTAAAAAAAATTAAGAACACACTACAAATAAAATACTTTCTGAGATAAAAAACAAATTTCTTCACAAAGAAAGCAAACCACTATATCTGAAGATCACCAAGCTTTGTGAGAGGACTCTTGTGTACAAATATGTAACTTGATTGTAATATTTAATTTTTCAAAACACAGATAGCAGAGAAATGATGAATGACCCAAGGTACAACACCTTCCCCTATTGTAATAAAAGGTATTTTATTTCATAACAGTATTTTGTAAATTGTGTATAATAGTGTAAATAATATTGGATCAATGTGAGCCTACATTTTTTATGATATTGTATATTGTGAAAATAGCATAGTTCAGTATACGTAGTGTAAAGGACTGTCAGATATTGACTATATTCAAACACCGACTGTCAGAAAGACTGCTTTTCGTCTACAGAATATGATGTTTCTTCAGAATATGATTTTTATTTTTAATATAACAGTTTCATTTTGTTATGTTGATCATTCGTTTGGTCAAAATTGCCTTATTTAACACTGAATTGTGATTGTTTAACTCTTAGAATTGCATGCATTTAAATATATTTACATTTTGCTATCATTATTATTATTATTATTATTATTATTATTATTATTATTATTATTATTATTATTATTATTATTATTATTGGTTGAATTTGGCACCGCATTATTACACCATTCGCCTGGAAGAACTTCGGAAAGCACGAAGAACACAAGTCAGGATTGATGGCCACTCAGATCGGACTCCGGACCTCCTAAATGAAAAATGGGAATAATAACTATTACACCATCGAACTTGGTGCTGTTTTTTTAAATAAATAATTTAATTTAATTTCATAACAATGGGTTTAATGTCTTTTATTTTGAGAGTAAAAATTTCACTGCTAAATAGAAGAAATAGACGAGAGCGTTTTCTATATCTTTACTATACGTACACATAGGAAATTTTTAACTAAATTAGATTTCTTAGTATCGTATCTGAGAGCTGTGCGAATGTGGTAATTTCTGTGGACAAGTTTTTTTTTTTTCATTTCCTTGTGGTATATCAAGGTCCGGATGAGTAAAATTATTTCATTCATTCATAGTTTTTTTTCATTGCAGTCTCAGCATTCTTCAATCTTCTCTTTCCACTGCATTACTAAGTAGGCAGTTCCTATTGTAGCCAGTGATCCAACCAACATCTTTCCCTCTTCCTAATCAATTTCAGCATTATTTTTTCTTCATTCATTCTTTCTAGCACAACTTCATTTCTTATTCAGTCTGTCCATTTCACACTCTCCAGTCTTCTCCATATCCACATTTCAAATGTTTCAAGTCGTTTTTCTTCACTTCATCGTAATTTCCATGTTTCTGTCTCATATAATGTTACACTCTACACCAGGCATGGAGTTAGTGATTGAGTAATGCAGTCAACCCCTTAACTCCCCACTCCACCTTCCCCGGCTGAGACAGTAACGTTCAAGACCGGTACGTGTACACAGGTAGGCAAGCATTGCTGAGTGACGGATTGTAAAAGGCAGGCATCATAGCTTTCGGGTCTCGCTGATCGCCTAAAGTCCACCACTGATGCACACTACCCGACTGTTTGTTTCTAAAATGGAGGAAGCAATCTTTTCCTTAGCTCTTCTCCCAGAAGGCCGCAGAACATGCTCAATTTTATGTTAAAAGCTTCATTTCTCATTGTTGTCCTTCTTTTGACTTTCTGGTAGCAGCTCATCGCATTACTTATGATACATCCCAAGAATTTGTAGCTATTTACTTGTTCCACTGTCTCATTTGGAATTCGAACGTCTATCTTCTTTATTACTCTTCCAATTTCCACGGCCTTTGCTTTGTTTGCATTTATTTTCATCACATACTATTCACAGCTGTCATTTAACTTTAGTAGCTTATCAATATCATCTCCTTCTCTGCTAACAACGCCATATCATCAGGAAATCTTATACACTCTATTCTTTCTCTTATCACCTCCCACATTCTGAAAACAATTCTTCACTACATCCTCCAGGGACAGAGTAGGTGATAAAGGACATCCTTGTCGTACTCCTCTCCCTATTTCACTTCCCTCTGACATTTCTTCTCTTATGCATTAACTCGTTTCATACAAAAATTACTGAACACCCTCTTCTCTATCCAATCCACATAAATTATGAATGTTCAAATAATGAAATCTTACTTCGTATTTGATCCTGTTCCAAAATGCCACTGTTTTTGTGTTTCAGCTAATGGTTATGGTTCAAAACATGTCACTAAAGTTTTCACCCTATGTATTTCTGTGAATTGACAATTAAAAACCTAATGTTGAAGTTAAATAAATCTAGAGTAATATGGACGTATCTGGCTTGCCTTCTTTAACAAAGAGCAGGAATGTTACAAAATACTATATTTCAAACAACGCTTTAGGTCTTATAAATTTGTGTTTGTAGCTACAATTGAAGAGTTCAGAGCCATGGTGGGCCAAGCGCCATATATTAAAAATGAAGAAAACAAGAAGTAAAATTAAGTGAATACCATAATTCAGTTAAACATATAGCAAGTAATATAAAGTATGTACGTTAGAACGAAATGATATGTCAATGTTCATTAAACTGTGGTATTCACTTAATTTTAGCTATTATTTTCTATGAGTTTAATAAATGGCGTTAAATTTATCTAGGTTACTTTTTCCAGTATTTTAACCAAATATAGAATTTCGAGGAGGTTTTCTACCTAATGCAATATTACCTGTTCATAAGTAGAATATTAGACCTTTGGGTCATATGTCCTTTTTCTTTATAGTTGTAACAAGTAGAGTATCAATGTCCTCGTGGTTAATCGCAATTATCTGCTGTGATCAGTCTTGTTCTACCCACGAGGGATATCGTATGTCATCGTCAACATACAATATCAGCTTGTCAGATGATATCATAGCTCTAGATTGCCAAAGATTATTACATGACAAACAATACGTGTTCAGATTGCAACATAGGTACTCTAAAATTCGGACATAGCGATGTTCTCCGGTAATTTGGAGATTAGGATGCAAGATCACTGCTAAAAACAAGAAAAAGTACTTTCAGACCATACGAAAGAATTATTAATTTTTATTTATTCACAGGAAAATGAAACCACGAATTTGTAGACGGAATCACAGAGGAGAAACATGAAATGAACTGTTTTTTAAGTCATCTCGTTATTTTTCCAGGATATAAAATTCGTGTTCTATAAGACTGAAACACTAAAACTCTGAACTACAGTCTTACAGATAGAACGTGCACGCATCTGTTTTTAAGTCATCTCGTTAACTATACGTGGCGTTGAACCCAAGTTGAAAGAAATGGCTGAAGAAAAGTTAAATCCAATTACGACCCCATGACACAGCGGATTTCTCTTTCAATGTTCAAATAATTTGTGAAGGCATTGAGTTGCGCACATCAAAGTAATTTAATACTCCAATTCACAGAGGGTTTGTAATGCATGAGCCGCGGTAGGAACGCGAATCGAGACAAAATAAGTATAAATAGAAAGTACTGCTATGCTGTTAATCTATTTCAAGATTTTTCAGAAAAATACACATTTCAAGAAAACCTTATACGAGAGCCAAACTGGATTAGGATATAGAGCAAAGTCGTAATTACGTGATACGTTTTTTTCACTGAATGTCACGGGATTGGTATCTTGCTAGGAAGTTCACCGATGTCTCAAAAGTAGGCGAAAGATGCACTCTTTCGAGAAAGATATCTGGCGTTATGGTTGAACGTCAAAGCTTTGACTGACATACAATTTTAAAAAAGTATCACGGGATTAGGAGTATCATGGAAATAGGCAAATTTACCTTACATAGTGGATGGTAACATCTGCGCCAGATTTTAATTATTGAGTGTAATTAGTTACCACTGTCATAGGTATTTACCCATTTGCAATTTGAATAAATACATACATTATAAAAAAATTAAGAGATGATTCTACATGTTGAATATAAAAAATAACTTTTGTTACACTTTCCCTTCGATAGAGCACCGTTAATCAGGAAAACAAGTCTTTTTCCAATGTATGCAGCGCTCTATTGCGGTAATGGCCCGGGAGAAATATCGATTGCTACACTAGCAGATAGGTAATAATAATCTGAACAGTTATTGCCTTGAACATTTTCTTCGTAAATTAAACCGTTTAGCCATGAATTTAAATAATTGAATAATAGTGAAAATCGTTGAAATATATCTTCCAACGCAGCGCAACATCGCGCGTTACCGACTGAATGCAGCAGAGGGAGAGGAGAAGGTAAGAAGTGCAGGCCGCGCTTGCTTAGAGTTATTGCAGTAGTCGTAATGTTGCCAAATACTTCATAGAAACATAACGATTTCCTCTAAAACAGTGATGGCCGGTTTCACCAAGCTTCTTTAAATCAGCACAAACGACTTGTCAACAAATGGATCGTTTAATTTTAACGGAATCTTTAAAAGTTGACTATTTCACCAAGCCTCGTATCTTTAAAATTAACAGGCATTTACTAACGAGGAGATTTTGTACTTGTATCTTGCATGTTTTGTTTTTCATGGCTTCGAAATCGCGAATTTCATTGGTTACATATGATCATGGCTGACTTTGTTTGGCATGAGGAAACAATCATAGGCAAACGGGTAAGAGGCAGTAATTTTAAGAACATCTTCCTAAATACAGTATGTTGTCATACCGCAATTAAAAAAAAAAAAAAGACAGCTGCTTCCAAATGTAAATAATAGGAATGTAGAGCAGTTAAATTGTAGCTTCTAAAGGAAATCTGAGAAAATTTAGCGGACTACAAGGTCGACAGCTTAAAAATTGATGCCACAATTAATTATATACAAAGCATTCTAAGCAGTTATATTAGGCCTAAATTTAGGACGGGAAATCGCCTCTTCCATAAATTGCATACTACTTTTCCACTGTATTTCATGCAGATTTATTAGTACCCTGTAACAATTTTGCCATACTTGTGTGGCAGGATTCAGGAGAGGTGTCATTAAATTGGATTTTAAGGGGTATCCATTGTCTCCTAAAAGAAAATCTCTTTGCACCCTTTTCATTTAAAAGGCATCCTCCTTTGGAATGTTGTGCTATCCGTGTAGATCGTAACATTATCTTAAACCGAGAAGAATCTGTTGGAGAGGCGTTAAGTGGGTGATTCCCATCTGTCGTATTCTAACCTATTACAATTTCAATAAACTAGCGCTTAGGTAGTTCTGAGGTAGAAGTGAAAATCGTTGAACTTATAAGGGATTTTTTTGTGGTAATGAAGTTGATCGTATATGCAAGGCATAACAAAAAATTAAACTAATCAAACATAACCTGTCACAGATTCGTATGTGCAAGGTGTATAAGCAGAGTACGAAGGAAACTACCTCAGCGCTAGTTTAGCCACAATTTTTCTATGCGGAGCGTTACATAGGCCTATGAAATTGTTTGAATATTGAAGGAAAAATAGGATCTTCTATTGCAGAATCTTTTGGCTATATTACTGCCAGGATATACGATTGGAACATGTACACAATCTATGTTGTCTATGACAACATAAAATTTAGCTATAAGCTTATTAGGCCTATAGAAATAATGACTATTGTAATGTTGGTAGTATGTCTGATAATTTATTCACATATCTAGATAATACAGCTTTTGATACCCCGTTCATATCATAAATTACTATTTCAAAACTTCCCGCAACATTATTTTAAAACGAGAAGAATCTGTTGAAGAGGCGTTAAGTGGGTGATTTCTGTCGTATTCTAACCTATACAGTATACTGGTATTCAGTTTCTTCTAGAATCATTCTTACTACTTATTTCCATAATGTGTAGCTTTCGTGGAATTCTTTATCACTTAAATCTTCAAAATGATTATTCCGAGTGTTATTACAACATATAAGTTCGTCGTTATGTTGAAGTTCTAAATAAAGAACTTCATCATCGAATAATTACGTCCGCCATGTTGTTGACTTCTTAACGCATCGTCACTGTTTTAACGCGACGAATAGGTCCTAATAAATTAACGATGAATTTAAAGATGCGTTAGCAATAATGATACTTGGTGAAACACAAAAACTGACTAACGTGTCATTAAATTATTTAACGAGACGTTATAACGATAACGAAGGTTGGTGAAACCGGCTGTGAATGTTAGAGAAGGACCATTTATATTTTTCAAGTTTCTTCTCATGATATATTACCAGTTTCATTTTGGTCCAGAGGTTACCATCCATCTTGTATACAGACAGTCATCGGCGTAGCTCAGTCAACTAAGGCGTTTCCCTGGCGATCCGGACTTGCGCTCGGGCGCGGGTTCGATTCCCGCTTGGGCTGATTACCTGATTGGGTTTTTCCGAAGATTTTTCCAACTGTTAGGCGAATGTTGGTTAATCTATGGCGAATTCTCGGCCTCATCTCACCAGATACTATGTCACTATCATCAGTACATCATCATCATTCAGTGTTCAGCCCAAGGGCAGGTCTTTCACTGCAAACCCAGCTTTCTCAAATCTTTCCTATTTCTTGTCTTCCTCTTTGTATCCTCATATGCTCCATATATCTTAATAATAATAATAATAATAATAATAATAATAATAATAATAATAATAATAATAATAATGATGATAATAATAATAATAATATTTTATTGCCAGAACAAAGATACATATTGCTTTTTTATATAAAAACACTCCAGCATTCCCAGAAAGAGTAAGTTACGTACTCGTGCTCAGGGGGCATTCCACATAATGTTGAGACATTTTATTAAATAACAGAGTGTAATGTAAAAAAAGAAGGAAAAAAACAGATATTACAATAATTGAACTATAAAAAAACAGTAATTTAACTTTAATGTCGTGTATCATCTGATATCTTCTTCTGCCACGAACTCTTCTCCCGTTCACCATTCCTACCAGTGCATCCTTCAGTAGGCAGTTTATTCTCAGCCAGTGACCCAGTTAATTCCTTTTCACCTTCCTGATCAGTTTCAGCATTATTTTTTCTTCACCCACTCTTTCCAACACAGCTTCATTTCTTATTCTGTCTGTCCACTTGACACGCTCAATTCTTCTCCATATCCACATTTCAAATGCTTCTTTTCACTTCGTCGTAATGTCCATGTTTCTCATACAATGCCACACTCCATACAAAGTATTTCATTAGTCTCTTCCTTAGTTCTTTTTTCAGAGGTCCGCAGAAGATGCTTCTTTTTCTATTAAAAGCTTCCTTGGCCATTGCTATCCTCTTTTTCACTTCCTGGCAGCAACTCATGTTACTGCTTATAGTATAGCCCATGTATTTGAAGCTGTTCACTTGAACAGAATTCGCAAGATTGCAAACTGTTCTCTCAATATGCCCATGTTGGGCAGCACACGACTAACTTTGATGCAGAAATACATGCAGTCTTGCTAGCAGTTAACCATCTCACCTACAGAATCAATTGCTTTATAATAGCAAAATACTGGTCGACCCGAGAGCCGCCATCCAAGCAGTTTCGTCAAACCATTCTACGGAAACAACAGGCACAACCGAAATACAGCAAGCCCTGATACACCTCATGAGAAGAAATAAGAAGATTGTGATCCAGCGAATACTCTCTGATGTAGGAACTGAGGGCAATGAACAACTTAAAGGGAGAGAATACTCACAACTGACAAACGTTCCATTGTAGTGCCGATGTTATGAACTCGAACAATCTCCTCGTATGTCCATGTTTAGACGAAGACTCTCAGAGGGAAGGAACATTTATAAATTGTATTGGGATGTCAGATTTTGTATGAACCAGCTGTAATTTTCATTAGTAGCCCTAACTTATGCAATTTCTTAAAATAAATTGTAATTTTAATTGTTGAGGGAATGTTACAAATACGGAATACCATTTTGTTTTTTTTTTTCGTTTTGAAACATACATGTTTTGAATATTGAACGTAAAGTATCGTTCTGATTATTGCTGAATGTTCCTGTGAATGATAGAAGTTAGAAGTTTGTAAGATGTTATAAAATGTTTGAAAAATAATAATTTTCTCAAAGTCTAACATATTTCCTAAATGGAGGTAAAATTATGAAATAGCCTACTATTAACAAGTTAGAAGATTTACAAAATTGCAAAGTCAAAATGGCCTCTACTAAGAAAACCACGGAACAAGCACTCAGTATCTTCATTAGAAGTGTTATTCCCCACTCGGTTCTCAGAGGGTTAATCGAAGTTCGAAATGGTGTGTCCAGTGCTCAGTGACTTTTCGGTCACTTTTTATAAGTAGGCCTATTCGAAGTTTGACACACGAAAGATGGTGATGATGACGATGATATACAATGAACCAAGGGAGAGATAGCGGATAGTTGTGGTATACTTGTGTCCCTTATGAATAAATTTATTTTAAATAATACTTTATTTTTAAATTCTGAAAAATAGATGCCGGTACTTGTGGATGAAATACAAACACTCAAGATAATGCATCTCTGTCACGGTTGTGTGAGCCTTTATCTAAAACCCTTTATCCATAATCAATTAATCTGTAATAACAGTCGATAGTGTTTGCCAAAACCGGAGGCAGACTTCATTACTTTGATGCAACCTCAGTGAACAAGACAAAAAGATCTCCTACGTTGCTGCCGAGAAAACACACATCATTAGCATTTCCAACCAGGAAACTGAGTACATTGCTTATGTCCTTTCTTCTAAGAGTTTTGAATTTACTATGATTGCTGTTATTGTTAAACTTTTACATTTTATACCGGAAATAAATAAAATACAATTTAAATTCACTTTATTAATTGTGTTTTTTTTATTGTTTTGTCATTTTATTTCTTCTGATGGCTTCCTCTAAATAAAACTTAAACAGTACACAGGCTAAAGGGGACACCATTTTCAAAGCTCACTATCAATTTCTGTCGTTAGTCTTGTTAATGTTTTTCGTTTGTCAATTTATTGTTATACTTGTACTATAAAGTATGAAGTTTACAATGCTTTTATTAGTTGTCTAAATCAGAAAGAGCGGTTTTGGCGTTTCTAAAATTGGGGGCATTGAAGGGTCAGAAAATTGTTACCGAAGAAGGAGATCGCATCTGTCCATTATGTGTGGAAAATGAGATATGGGAACACATTTTTAGACCATTGTGAAGAAACAAAATATTTCTGGAGAAAATATCTACCCCCTCGATGCTAAGTAGAAATAGGGGTTCGCTTACATGTATTGACCTCATGGGGAATAGAGAATGCGAACAAAATACTGGATTGTTCCTCTTGAAGGCGAGACAGCTTAGAACATGAGCTGTTGCAGTTTATGATACGAACTGACTAAGGGATAATGCTAACTATTGAATTATACACTTTTATGTCTATCTGTATATTAGGTTAGAATATATGATATAATGTGTTTTGTTTGTACCATTTTCATATTAATCTGTATGTTTTATGGAGAGTGGCTGGATTTAATATATAGGTGAGGAGGCGAAAAAGATATCCATGCACTGGATTTAAAGGCAAATTCTGAAAGTGTAGTGCATCTGCATGTATAATAATGCTGAATGAATCCATCCATCTATCTAAAAAATAAGTCACTCTTTACCTTGTAATACCAACCATAACTTTGGTCGTATTTCTTTGTAAAACACCTTTTTGTAATCTACAAACTACAAATTTTCTTCTAAATTATATTGCCTTCTATTTTGTATAAATTGTTGCAAACAAAACATACAATCTGTTGTTGGTCTTTCTTTTGTAAATTCGTTTTCTTCCAGTGAGAGAAATCTTCTGCTATAGATTCAATAAGACGCACAATAATTTTAGCACATATTTCGAACTTTTGATAACAGATGTCATTTCGATAACAATAGGGTGGCTTTTTATCTAGCAGATGGGAGGCATTTCAATTTATAATTTTGCTGGTCCAAGAGAACTTATCGGTTGTACTGACCTTTGAGCGTACTGCTATAGATATCCTACAAAGAAAACTCAGCTCGGACTCCTCGCTACTCGCATGCTATACCCCTCTCACCCCCCCTGAAGTAGGCGTAAGAGCATACTGGGAAAGGGGACATTCGTCATATGAGCGAGAGAGTCACGCCCGCTGTTTCTGCGCACTGAGTTTTCCTTGTCGGATGCCTATGCAAGAGCGTTCAATAATTGAAAACTTTATTAATTAGGCCTACGTATGCCGAAATAAATGTTGAGAATAGGTAATGTCATCTTTCTAATGTGCTCAACAAGGAAAGACAACATTTAAAACTGACAATGAGTGTAAATTGCAAAACTCAACTCAACATCTCAGTGCAACTTGAAATGACTGATTGTTTCAGCCGTGTGCGACGACATCTTGGGCGGGCTGACGGCTCTGCTAGAGGCGCTGACGGACAGCAGCACCACGGCGCTCATCGGCTCCGTGGACCCGGTGCTATGCGAGACCGTGGCCAAGCTCGCTGCTCACAGGACCAAATCCTTCATCACCTGGAGCTGCCCGCAGGTTAGCCCAAGCAGCCTTTCAAAGCCAGAATTCATGTTCACATTTAAATTTCGATTTTATTAACCTGAGACACATTTCATCTGGAATCACAGTTGTCATTCAGTATTCATTTGTGAAATAGGTGGATGAAGATTTAGACAAAGTCTTCTAAATATGTAACTAAGTATGAAGGGTCCACTGGAGCAACGTTATATCACTTTTCACAACTTTCTTCTTCTTCTTCTTCTTCTCCTTCTTCTTCTTCTTCTTCAATGGCACTACAGTCCAATACGGACCTTCGCTTCCTCCTCTGACCTCCTCCAGTCGTCTCTGTCCTTAGATCTTGTGTCCCACCTTGTGATTTTACATTTCCTTATGTCATTATACACATCATTCCACCATCTAGCTTTAGGTCTCCCTTTCTGTCTCTTCCCCTGCGGTTGATTAACGAAGACTTGATAGGGATTTCTGTTTTCCTTCATTCTATTCACATGTCCCATCCACTTTAACCTCATAATTTTTATAAATGCGACCAAATCCAAATCCTTATACAGCTGCTTTAATTCATTGTTGGTCCTTATTCTCCACGCATCATTATTTTCCTCAAAATTTTTTCTTAGTTTCGTATTTCTATATAAAGTACCATCTGGCTCCTTAATATGAGTAGAAGGACATAATATGCTCTATTTGCCGCACCAATCCTAGTTACTACTTCTGTATGAATTTCATTATTACTTGTCAAACACGTGTCTAAATACGTGAATTTATCCTTTTTTGAAAGCTATATTTATCTATTTTATTATCTTATTTTGTAGATGGGAGTTCCTTGACGAAACCGTATATTTTGTTTTTTGCTCATTAATTTCTAATCCTAGTTTACTACTGTAGTTTGCTTTTCACAACCATATAGTAATTCAAAAATATATATAACACACAAAACATTTAAATTTCACCTCATATTGGCCAGACATTATTTTTCAGCACATTTCATCTCATCTCAGGTAATTTGTCACTTTCAGGTTTTCGTATTTCTCATACAAGAAGCCAAAACCTATATCCTCCCCCAGCAATAATGTCGTATATCACTTAGTTACGGTACATAAAACGTTGTACTGTTCTCCAACCAGGAGATAAACCGTGAAAGGAATGTGCTTACTGTTGCATAATCTATTGAAGCGAAGTAGATAGATAATATTACCGCTATAACGTCAGTTTAAAAATCATGCGCTCTCCTGCATATGTTATTTTCTGTATGGAGGGATTAAAAGACCAGGGGCCCTATTCATAGACATCGCGCTAGCCCATGCTACGAGCGTTCTAAACTAGCCCCGGTTATAGCTACATTAGTCGGCGTATTAGCTTTGGAAACTGTTACACGATGCTGAAAATGCTACTGCGCATGTGCAGACTGGCAATTGTCATGCTTAGACGCAAGCGATTCCGAATCGTTTCTGTTTATTTGTGAGGTTATTGGCGATATTAAACTACAATAAACTATTTGTTTTTTCTTCTGTGGTAAAAAACAGCAAGAATATACATGGCAGCGTGCGGGAATTCGACTACACAAGAAGAAATGTCGAAAATGTAAGTAGAAATGTTATAATATTATACGTAATATTTTTAGGTTAGGCCTTGACGTAACTATTATGAAATATTGGACTTCAAAGAGTGAATTATTCTAATTCAGTATATATTTATTTACTTTTAGTTGAAGAAATAACTAAAAACAACTGGTGGAGGATGTCCTGCTCCCGAAATTGATGACGTAGGCCTACTAAACGATATGGAATGTTAACATATGAGGTATGTGTTTTTGGTTCTTAGGACATGTTTTTGTAAGTAAGATAGGCCTATTACTTCATGGTAAATGTTTAATGTGGCTCTGGTATGATTATGTCACCTAAGGCTACTCTGAATAGGTACTTGGTAGCCTAATTAATATAACGTAAATAATATATGTTGTAGGAATATAGCTGATAATGCTAGTAAAATGTAATTCACAACAATCGTGAAAATGCAAGCTACGCCTATACTCAACTACCATAAATGCAGTTTGGATAATATGGCTTTGTAAATACCCATAGGAGATTGGGCCACAAACATCTGATGTCAACCCACACAATTATCAATCATGCCTTAACGTAGGCCTAATATCTTGTGTACAAGAATTATCAAAACTGAGACCTTATTTTAAAGGGCAGTAGGAACGCCTAGAGATTTCTGAGATATCCTTTTCTCTACTTCGTCAAAAGAAATAGCATTATTTGAGGTTAGAATTACCTACATAAGCATAAGAAATTTGTAGAATCCAAATTGATGGTCAGCTATAAAATTTCATTATCGTGTGTGTTTATAGAACGCTAGTAAGTGATTTATAAAATATATATCAAACTTATATTTATTACAGCACTGAAAAGACAAAACCTCATACGCCTATGTAATCTGTAGTTGTGGTGATGTAAACATAGATTACCTCTTATTGTGTTACAATAGAAAGCCCTAAGAATAATGACAGGAGTGCAAGAAAGATTTTCCACCTTAGGCTTTCTTTGAGTAGCCTACATGATGTTTCGTGTCAGAAATCAAAACATCCATAATATAATATTATGATTTATTAAACACACTGTGTATATAATACAAGACAAATTAGATTTCCATTTAACCTCTATTATTCTCAGCTGTTGTAAAACGTTCACTGTTTATGTATTATCTTAAAGCTTTGATGGGTCAAGAGGAAAAATTTAGAAAAGAATTAACAAAATTGCTTTATGTTCATTTTTGCAAAATGATGCATAGTTTAATTATGTTTTAAATACTTACTATGTATTAATGAACATATTTTGGCTATTTGCTTAATTTACTTGTTCCACATCTCATAGCTGTAATGCTGATGTAAGATCTATATAATACAATAAGTATTATGTTTACGTTTTCATTTAATATTAATAACTTACATGCTTATTTCAGGATGTCATTATTGCACCATCATCATCATCAATCCCACGTATGTCTGCAATAAATCCTGTCTCCACAATCCCAGGTGAATGGGCGTTAACAGTCTCTACAGTAATCAACAACAGGTAAGTTTAAGATCTCATTCATACCTAAGAATATTGCTAGGCCTATTTATGATTACAATATTATCAATCAATCAATCAATCTTCTTAATGTATCCAGCAGAGCTGTGTCTTCTGCAACTGGTACTGATGATTTTAATTTACTTTTTTTGTGGTTTATAATAATCATACAGTGTACTGTATATTATTTCAAGGCAGTCCATTGGGTCAGAATGGGACTTTACAACTGTGTACATGATGAAAAATTATGGCTATTTTTCTTTAATGAAGGACAGTTTAGTTAGTATTAAGACATAAATATTAAATGCAACAATAATATTACAATGTATCACTAATATGAAATGGTTAAACAAGGGAACATTAATTTGAATACTAGAAATTGAGTGATACATTGTATGACAGTTATTCCAACCCAACCAACAAACTAATGTATAAGTGCTTCATAACAATTAAAATTTATGATCTGCAATATGAAGTGGGATGCATTTGAATCATAGTACATTTTGCAGAAAATTAAATTTTCTTGCATGTTTGGATCAAATGGATAATTTCAAACAATTGATAAATTTTCAAACTTAGACAATTAAAAAAATTCACAGTTTTGATAAGTAGTATCTTTTGTGTACAGTAGTATGCAAATGATTAACATTTTTTTCGTCTTTCCATAGGACTCTGCTGCAAGATCATCGAGAATGACAGAGTATGAAGAAGTGTTCCTCCTAAGCATGAAGCCCAAAAATTAAACGTGATGAGAAGTTCTATGAATTGCAGAAAACAAAATTGTTATTAGAAATAAAATATTATTAAAGGCAAAGTTAAAAATTATCTGGGACAAATCAAAGAACTAGAGATGTAACTTAGAGCACTAGTAGTGAAATTTTCTTGAGTTCTTGTCTACTTCATTTCCTTGCGAGCTTCCCAGCAGTTTATAGGAACTTGAAATTCTTCTGTCCCAATCATTTTCTGGAGTTTGGTGTAGAGTAGTAAGTATTCCTTGTTCATTATTATATTTGTGTTGTTGCATGCTACACATTGTTATGAGTGTAACAAGTTTATTTGATGGAGATATGCTGCTGGACAGTTGTGGCCAGTTTCTAAGCTGAATGGGGCAACTGCATCAGATTGAGGACTATTAGTATTACTGTATATTGGGCTCTAGTAGTGTTTTCAACTTTTTATTTTCACATTGTTGTTTAGTGAATTCTATACATATGTATGTGTTCCTTTTTTCTTATTTTAATGTCGGTTAAAAGTTTTGCTGATTTATAAGACAGATTACCGGTACTTATTTATTTTTTTTGTTTTTGCTGGATTCATCATTCATCGAACCTGTAGTTCCTGAGTTAGAACATATTCCCTGATGGAGGTTTAAGTACCTACCTAAAGCAATTTAGTTACACTTATGTCTATAACTATGCAATTAAGGTGTTATTAGTAGAGAAATTTAATTCAGAGTCTTTAATTTAGGCTTGGAAGTCTCTAATGAATTGATCCATGAATTGAAAAAAGCAAAATTATTATTAGAAATGGAAATGTTAAGAAAACACAATTAGAAAGAAAAGAATAGGGGGAGGGCCTAATGAAAAGCTGGAAATGTTGTTTTCTAATGCCAGGCATTTGACAATAAAGTCATTTGACCTCTTGCACTCCAATATTTTTCAAAGGTATTGTCATGGTCAGCTACTGAGGCACAGATTTGAGGTGTTCCGAATCCATTTCTTGGTTTGAGTTGCACGAAAAAAAAACTGGAAATGTAGTACTTTAGTGTAATGTTCTCTCTTTTATTACATTGCTGAAACTCATGTTTACAATATCATGCTCTTTCAACTACATTCCTTAATAAATAATATTTTATTGTGTGTTAGAAAAAAATACTTATATTCACCACTTCTTTAAATGAATTTATTTTTTATCAGACAGTCTATCAAAGGTAGAGATGTGATTTTGCATCATATTGTAGGTATGACATGCATACATACACAACAAATTTCGTCACAAAATGTTGGATAGTTTTTTAGTTATGAGAGAAATGCTTCATCACTGCACAGTGAACTGTCAACATTTTGAATTTAGAAAAAAATATATATACATAAATATTTTTTTCATATAGTAGAAGGACAGTGTTTTACACGTACTAATTTTCATAATTGTACAAGATACAGTAATGGTGGAAAAAATGTTGAATATTTGCAAAATTTTACTGCTGTAAGCTGTACCTAACCCCTTCAGGTAAATTGAATAAATGTAGCCTGTATGTTAGAGTAAATATCTGGTCGCGGGATTCTTTCCAATGCAGGGCTAAATCTGCAATGCTTCACTCATTTCTTGTAATCATTTTACTGGTGACTTGTCTGTATTTTTGCATGAAACTCATTCAGAAGTTACTAATTTGCGTCACTTACAACCTGAAATGAATATGGAACTTAGGAATGAGGAGAAGAATTAAGGTCTATATTTATTTTCTTAATACTCTCACTCTATGCTAAGCGATTTTTTTTTTTTTTTTGTAATGGCGTTTGCTTATTCTTGTATTATGTTGATATGCTTTGTTTGGCTTTTCTCCCTTTGTCCTTAGAATGTACAATAGTTTGTATCTTAGAAATAAGTGAATATGCAAAATATGAATAAAATTATTGTATGAAGCGAAGTTTAAACCTACATACGAGTTTTAATTTAATTTACAGAACCCCTGAGTTTCCATTATACTACCCCTTTCTTTGATATTATAAACTTATTAATTTGTCCTACAGAATAATATCTGTAATAGTGACAATTAATAAGTCTATAATATTCTCATAGCTGCAGTTCATATTTCTGTACAGCTTACTGTGCACTAAACTGCGGATTCCCGGCCAACAAATCACTCAACTGAGTGCGCTCCTAGTATAATGGCAGTTGACATTGGACATAAACGTCAACATATATGCCTAACTTGGAGTCAGGCCACAAAGGGAAACATTGAAGGAGGAGGTTTCCATCTGGTGCTGTGGATTGAATTCAGCGTAGCTCAGTAGTCAGAGCGCTTGGTATGTAGAATCAAGGACCCGGGTTCGATCCCCGGTGCCGGAGCGAATTTTTCTCCTCAAATATTAACCTTTCTTTGATATTTATTTGTGAAAGTTCTCCAAGACTTAAGAATGTGCTATCTATGGTGCCAGTACCTAAAATCAAATATTTTTATATTGAACTTGTTCTACGTCATGGAAAGGTATATTATCATAAAATCCTATTAAAAAATAATCGCATTCTGCCATCTGTTTCAGTGACGTGTGAGCATTAGCACTGGATGCACTATTTATACTTGGAGTAATTTATGTGAGAGTTTTTTTTTATTAGACAGTAACTCTGTAATTAAATCAGTCATTTCTAAAAGGACTTTATCCAATCTTTTTGCTAAAATCAATTTAGAATGCTATCATATTCTCACTTGAATACGCCTTTCTGATAATGGGGATTATTCCATGTATTTTATTCAGATCTATGCAGGCTTCACAATATTCACAGCACTTCTCAGAGGGCCCTAATCCTGCAGTAAGGCGATTTTTATGGAGATGAGATTTTGAAATAAAGCCCTTTCAGAAATTACTGATTCAAATATAAGTTTATTAGCAACATTCCACGTTACACATACTTCAACTTTTTGTTTTACTTCGAATTGACGAAGATGTTAATATATGGACTATAATGATTTTCAGTGACTTCTATAAATAAGGAAGCATAGAAAGTAATTTGTCACACGGTATAGTATGTATATTAACCTTCTGTATACCAACCTCTAAATGTATGCCTACACCAATCTGGTTACATGTATACTCCAGAATATGCTTGCAAATGAGTACAGGTTTACAAAATGCCCTATGAAAAATTGGTACTATTGCTCTTTTATCGAGGAAACGTTTATATTATAAAGAAATTATCATTAACAGTTCTCTTTTTTCTTTCTAAATAATTTCTTTACAATTTATGCACACCTTTACTGTGTAGTGTCTGAATGGTCATTGCACTCACATGGCATTCTGTACTACACTTCCCATCCCTATTTCTCGGACATATCTTGCATCTCCCAACTTGTGCAGATGGCTAAGGCTGAAGAGAACTATCTTTGTAAATTGTAATTCTCTGGAGTCCATTTTTTTAACATTTCAGAAATGAACTGCACAAACTAAGCTGGGGATACTCGCTCAGTGATACAAACAGGTACTGGACTGCTGCAATAATAATAATAATAATAATAATAATAATAATAATAATAATAATAATAATAATAATAATAATAATAATAATAATAATTAGAATATTAAAAATTGAGGTGTATATTGCAGGTATAGCAACCCAAGAAACGAATGTATAAGTGATTCATAAGAAATAAAATTGACATAAAATACAAAGTGCACACCAGTGATTTGTGCAGTCAGTTCACATAATTTAGAGTATCTTATATTTTCTTAGATGTTAGAATGAAATAATTTCCAACAAAATGATAATCTTTCAAACTTAAACAATAAAAAAAAAAACATATAATATAAGAAAGTAATAGTGTGATTGGTGTACACAGTTACATTACGTGGTATACAAAAGTTTAACATTCTCCCTTACTTTTCATTGGATTCTGTCCATGATCATTTAGAATAATAACACAGTATTTCATTTTTTTTATTTAATTTATTGTGTTCCATGGAAGCTTTAAGATATGGAACAAGTCAAGAGTTACACAAATTCTTGGCAAGATGAGGTGAGGCCGAGGATTCGCCACATATTACCTAACATTTGCCTTAATGTTGGGGAAAATCTCTGAAAAATCCATCCAGGTAATCAGTCCAAGCAGGAATCTAATCCAAGCCCGAGAGCAGCTGCAAATAGGTATAAAAACAATTAAAATGATATAAAAAGATAGCAAGCAGATCAATTAAATTTTCATGCATAGGCAATTGAATTAAGACAATACCTAGCAAGCAGATTAATTCAATTTAAAGGCATAAACAATTAGTTGAACTACACAATAATTTAGGTATATAGCAAGCAGATTAATTCAATTTACAAGTTTAGACATTTTATCAAACAAATATAGAATTCATCAGTTAAGCTTATACAAAAGTACACAATACATTGCAAGTAGAGTAATTCACTTTACAAGCATTAACAAATATTTGTGTACACCATAACCACTATCCCCCAACAAAATGAAGCGTCCAAATTCATTCTGTTCAAATCGCTTCTTAATTCTAATCTCATTGACAATGCGAGAGTCATGGGCACTTCCTCTTCAACGTGCCACTATATCCAGAATTTGGAAACTTGCATCACTTATAACCTTAAATGAATAAGGTAATATATGTGTTAACTAGCAATTTCATAAAGGACATTTCTATAAAAAATTAAAACTGTTAAAAAAACTGTCATGTGGGTACACAAATGAAAGCTACGAATGTGATTTGTCACTCATATAAGTGAAATGTATCCCTTTTTTGTGCAATTTGGTAAAAAATTTCAAGTTTTTTAACTAAGCAACAGTTTTTATTCTTTGAGTTTTTTTCATTCTGATATTTAGAGCTGCTAACAGCTGACCTAGTAATTCTCCAGAAAAGCTACATTGAAGGAGGAACAATAGATATTTGCTTCACTGACTTACGTGACATATATACAGTAGGCCAAATAAACATGTGGTTTTAGTCAGCAGCCACAAATACTTTCAACATAAAAATCGTTTAATAGTTACTTGGGTACTGTTACTTACATACTGTAATGCACTGTTGTAGCTCCCACACTCCCATTTATTACCAATATAACACCATTTCTCTAATAATTCTCCCTAGACTTCTCGCATGTTATATTAGTAATTAGTTAGGAGGGGGGGGGGCAACAACATTGAGGCGATTTTTTATTGTGTCTTCTTCAGTGTAGCTTTTCTGGAGAATTACAAATTACAAATCCTTTTTCTTGTACCATTTAACTGAAATAATGTAATATAATGCATTACTATCTAAAATGTAAATAAAGTTATTAAAAGCTAAACTAGCACTGAGGTGGTTCTCTTCGTACTCTGCTTATACACCTTGCATATACGAATCTGTGATAGATTAGGTTAGATTATTTTTGGCTTTTATAATGGCTTGCATATATGACCAACTGCATCTCTACAAAAAATATCTCACAAATTCAACGATTTTCACTATCGAAATCATCGGAACTACCTCAGCGCTAGTTTCACCAAAATTTCAGCCTTGGTCTACATAACCTCTTACGGGTTGTAATTTCATTTACAGTACGTACCTGAACGTTTAATAGAGAATACCATCCTTTTCGGTCGATATATATTTGTGACAGTTCTCCTCCTACATTTGTTATGGGTATGTGCGTGCCATCTATGGCGCCAATAACCTAAAAATGATGAAATATCACAATAGGCCTACTGTACCAATATGGTACCGGTACAGTACAAATTTCTCTAAGAAAGCATTCACATACAATATTCAAATCATGAAATATAATTACCTGAAGAGAATCTTGCGATGTCGTCAAACTTTCTCGCAGTGTTATTCGTTTTTCTTCCCTAGGAAAACGTACGTAACGAAGCGCAAGTCCAGTGGTTGCTACTGACACATTCGTTATTATACATCTTACAGAAGCCTGACTAATGTTGTGTACTTCATATTTTCTAAATATGTCCAATCTCGGTAGGTACGTCTTCCTCCTACATATCACATCACGAATTCGACGTACATAACCCACATTCACTGCATCATAACAGCCATCTTGCTAAGCTAGTCGGCCATCTATGGCCTACCGGCGGGGGCTAAAATTTAGCCAGCCAAACCCCTCTTAGTACACGTATTATCGCTAACACTAGTTTATGAATACGAAAAACGTTAGTTCGCTGATCATCCACCGGAAGTAGCTATTTAACCCGCTCTAAGAATGTCTATGAATAGGGCCCCAGGAGATTAACAGTGATCTAATTTTGTAACTAGTATAGTATAAAAATGTGTATATCAGTGTTATGGATTGTGCTTTGAGATATAGCCAGTAGAGATACGAGTACCCACGTATGTGACCTTATGACATCTCATGACATCAACATTCATTCACAGCATCACCCCGCTTCATTTCATTCCCTGGAGACTTTCTCGTGGTTGGAGTACAGTACATCAAAAACATGTTATTATCACATTTAACGCACAAATATAATAATATTTATATTTACAATAAATTCTTATACAGAAATTGTGCAATAAGACAATAAAAAATTGAAGTTAAAAACAGAAACTATTTTGTTTCTTCCACCACATGGCCAGACTGGCATGATTTTTGCATTTTTAAACTAGAACTTAAATAAAATAATCTATGAAAATAAAATAATAAGGATCATTCAAAGAATCAGAAATTGGTTTATACATCACCTAAGGCAATAGGGCGTCATTTTAGAACCTAAGCTCAGTATTGCTTCTTTTTATTTTGATGGCAATAATACATAAAATCCACGATGACATGGCTTGAGATATTCATTCATAGCTATTGGATCCTTTTTTTTTCTCAGATGAAATAGGGAGCCATATTGAGAACAATGGAGGGAAATTTACAATATATTTGGGGAAAATAGTGTGTGCCTGGTTATCTCGTTTCTTCTTCAAGAGGAAGTAACGATGTCATGACTAGCACATTGTAACTTCACACACAACTTGATCTAATGTCCTACTAGAAATTCCTGTTACTCATTTTTCGCCAACACTAATACATCGATGGTGTTGAACAGCAGCCTCGTACGTAAAAAAAAAAAATAATTTTACTGGAGAATTAAAAAATACTAGTGGCTTGTGCAGCAAATGCTGCTGCAAACTAAGTTCGTTAGACGTTCAAATAAAAATTTTTCAGATTTATTTTCAATGAAGAATACTTGTCTTTTTGATAGTTATTTGTTTCCATAATAATGAAACATACTCCCTCTCTATAGATTTTTTTAGGCCAAATACTTTCTCTTGAACCTATCCAACTTCAGTTTTTGAGTTTCAACGCGAAAACGCAAGTATCAATGTCAGGACGATAGCAGTAGCTATTTCAGGTCATTGTGGATTGTAGGCGAAAGTTAAAAAAATGTCAGGTTTGCTAAGCTTTCGAACAATAGCATTTTCGTATAGCTGCTGCATGTAGAACTTGAAATGTAGAGCGTAAAATCATTTTATCCTACTAAGAGATCTTGCTGAAATGATCTGGAGACTACAAAATTTTCTAGGCCTCTTATTTTATCAGTAAGTAATACTTTTTGATCTTTCCTTAGGAACTGTAATTTTTGCGCTCTGTCGAGCCAATACTGAAGACAATGACATATCAATATCTACACTACACCGCCATTAAGTATATGAAAAAGACCCAACCCCACTGGGCTAATAAGTGTAAAAATATTTAATTTTTAATAACAATATTATTATCTTACTTAAGTTTTGTAGTTACATATATCAGCCACTCAGTAAATTATAGAAATGAAGATCTTAATTAAGATATTCTCTACATTTGCTTACATAACCTCAAAACGTTTCACTTTGTCATCAATATAGCATCAATATTATGCACAATTAATGAAAAATAGATGCATCATGATATTAACTATAATAATATATAATTTCTAATGATAATAATGTCATCAAACCACCTCAAGTTTCGTAGATTTGAATATCCAATACACAGCTGTACTCAGAAAATTATTATATACTGCAGAATCAGTTTTTAATAACAAATTGAATTGAGCTCTAAATATGTCGGCAATCCTGCAGGTCATGGCCTTCGTGTAATAGCCTATTGTTTATTGTAGTGTGTGTTTTGTCCTGAAATTCAATCAAGTCGGCCGTGATTCGATAAAATTAGTTCTCAAAACTGACAACAGATGGATTTTGGAAAATAGGAATTTTATGTAGGAAAATTGCCATTTCACTGAAAACTACTACTTTTTCGAAAAACTTTGGGTTCCAAGCTTCAAAATGAGGGGCCATTTATTAAAATCCGTTCAGCCGTTTTCCCGTAATTTCCATTACCAGTTCAAATTATATATATAGATATTAATATCTTGATAACAAACAAATGTTTGACATAAGAGGGTATTTAAATCTCTCCTTGTGACGTTTGTATCCATCCTTTGTGTTTGTAAAAGGCTCTATGATGGAAATAAAGTGTACTCTCATTTTGTTCATTTTTTTTTTACATACGAGGTTGCTGTTCAGTACCACCGACATGATATTTCACTACACCTACTATTCAATAACGAACAGCTCCACTGATCTGCGATTTATGCACACACTGCTAGCAGAAACTTGTCGAAACATGTCGAACTACACGCTTCTACCCGCCTTGCACCATGTTCGACGTTAAGTGGTCATCCCGGAAATTAAATTGTCAAACCTCGTCTGAGTTAAAGTCAATACTTATTAAAATAGAACAAGAACGTAACAACTCATAAATCTTTATATATAATTGGAATACATGTTACATGTCACTGAATAATCGAACTTTTACATACACATTAAATAAAGTAGCTCAGTCAAATTTGTACACTTTAATCTTCAAATCTGTTAAAGTGAGTGATTGCAAGGCGCTCATCTTCAGTTTCCAGACAATTCCATCGAAGGAACATACGGTTACTTACAATTTCACGCTTAGACACCTCGTTGTCTCTAGTTCACAAATGAGTCTCCTGTACGGTGACCATACGTCCCGACTAATCGGGATTATTCCGTTTTTGAGCCTTGAAAATTCTATCTCGACTTTTTTCTTAATAAATAGGATTTTGTACCCATTTTTGGCGTAAGTTTGTAAGTTATCCATGACTGTAAAGGAGCGGTGACCAAAGAGGGTGTCGTGATTACATCGTGTAATCACAGACATTCAAACGGGCACGAGGAGTTTCCTGTACATTGCTGTGTGTTTCATTCACGTACTGAAGGTAAGCAGTGGCGGTATCATGTCGCTCTACAAACTGTCTCTACAAGCAGTATAAGAAGTGGTTTCGTAAAGAATGAGAACAACTTCTTTGTTGTTCTGTCGGACAAAGTATAATATGTTTACTTTACTCAACGTTTCAATTAGGAGTATATAGAAACATTAATTGCCACGCTGAATAATGTTTTATTATTATTATTATTATTATTATTATTATTATTATTATTATTATCTTATTATTATTATTATTATTACTGACCACTAAGTACGTGTTTCTATAATTATTCTATACGTGCATGAATATTGATATTTTTAGATTTTCTCCTTAGAAGGATAAAATTATTAGATTTTATCTCAATTTTAATCTTCATAATCTTTAGATGAGGGTAACTATTTATTCGTTATTCATTTAATAATAATATTGTAGGAAAACTGATTCAATATTATGTGCCAAGGAACTGTTAAACGCCAGGAATTGGCATGTCTTAAATCATAGCCAGGAAGAGAAAGATGACATAAATAAATGTAAGGTAGTCAGCTACCTAATGGGATTTGAAATATCTCGTGCTCTAAAGCCTTTTAATAGAACAGAATTTCTCAGAAGAGTAATGATTAGAATAGCTTAAATAACTTGTCCATGAGAAGTTTTTAATTTTGAAAAACTACGAATTTGTCGACCAAGTATCGGGAGAAGAATTTAGGAAATTCCTGATTATATTCAAGAAGAAGGTTAAAAAAAGAAGCACCAAAAATCGTATATTATTCACTGGCTCTTGATGACATCAGTGACATTACTGATACAGCAAAGCTTGAGATTTTTATCCGCGGGATTGATTAAGATGTTAGTACAAGAACCACCACTGATTGTAGTTTTCATGCCAAGTACCTTTCCTCCGTCTCCTTACTGCATAGGCTGTCTGTTGCATGTAATCACTACAGTTCGAGTTTTGGTCACCGCTGCTGCAAAGCAATTGTTAAGTAACTGTGATGATCAGTCAGTGAAGAGATTCAGTATGGCTGTATCAATATTTTGTCATGTTGCTGTTGGTTACTTATCTTCCTGGTAAGCTGAAATACGTAATTTTTCTACCTTCTCACGGATGTTGCTTAAAGAACCGCCAAATTAGTCAGTACCGGTAATTAAAAATACTTTTATGTAGCTAAGAGAAAAAAAAAACATTATTGTGAATGACTGTTTATTGTTTGATGAAATGTTGAATCATTAAAAAAAAAACAACAAAATTTAATCTGACAGTGATTATTATAATGAGATTATGGCACACGAAAAATGGTGAGCTTCTTTTATTCTTGCAAATACGATGCACAGGTCATTGAATTACTTAACATAGCTCAATATTTCTTTTCAATCCCAGCACATAATGCAAATGCTGAGAGAATTTTCAGTTTGTTGTCATCACTCATCACAACGGACAGATGAGAGAACCAAGTTTACTGTAAGGAGTATAAAGTGTATTTTGCTAACTTGTTTCAATTTCATCAAATGTAACTGCAATGATTTTTTTCATACTTGCTTGCAAAACCTAAGTTGCTGAATGCAATAGCAGCTTCTGCTAAGAATGATTGGAATAATGAAAGTTAATAAATCCCTTTAGAAGCACGATAATTGTTTCTGACTTGAGCTAAATATTAATAAATTTGAAAGTGCACTTAATTTCTTTTTAGTGCTATATTACTATTTTTATCAAGTATAATTTGAAATTATTGACATTTGTTCCTTCTTTTAGTGTTATTTACGTTTCATTTTGGTATGTGTATCTGTCTTATGTTTAAGTTTAAATCAAATAAATACTGAATTAAAAAAAAACATGGTGTCCCACTTTTTCCCTAAAGAAAGTGATTAAATTTGCACTTTCACTCAAAGGAATTGTGGACTCCTAATCCCTTTTGGCTCTTGCTTCACGAATACGATGTCGTTTTAACAACTTTGATTTTCTTTTGAGTGAAACTCTGTTACTCTTTGCCGGGTTTTGTCGTCCAAAATTCTTGGAAATAAAGAACAGAGTTTAGTTGTTACAGTATTACTTACGCAGAATATTATATGGTCTGTATCAAAATTGCACACACTGACAGGTTATATTGTACAGAACGGAACTCCTGAATTAATTACAACCTATAGGTCAAGTGTGATTGACACGCACTTCAACAATAGCTATAACGCATCTGATCTATGTTGATAAACACATGGGCTCTACTTAGATAATTATATTATAGATCAAGCAGTAGCCTGGCATTACTCGACCAAGCCCAGTGGAGTCCTGCAGCCCGAAGCCGTGGCGCTACTGCTCCTGCATTCGTAATACCGCATCGCGATAGTTCACATTGCGCCCGCGGCTCCACTCGCCTTGGTCGAGTAATACTATACAGAGTGATACAAAAGATTGTATAAAAGCAATCAAAATTCCGAGTTCCATCTAATAATTTATCAGTAACAAGTGAGGTTTACAACCCACTACATATTTAAAGTAGATTATGTTTTAATGAACGAATGTTTTCAACCTTATTAGGTCATCTTCAGGTTAAAATTACATGTGTATGAACATAGAAACCAGTGAACCATAACATATTTCATGAGAACTGTACTGTACTTAATTTGACATAACACATTAAACAATTAAAACTTACCAGGTTAAAACATACACATTAAAATTAATAGAATTGAGGTTAGGGTAATTATTTTCACATTGTAAGGCGATTACATAATAGTGTGAACGTAACATTGTTATGTCGAACTATCCCAAAAAGAAAGAAATTTCATAGATGTTCATTATTCTCGAGTAACCTTAGTGCTACCAGTCAAGGGGCATCTAAAAACACAATGTTAAAATAATAAGATTGTAGGAATTTAGGTATGAGGTGAGTTTTTTTAGTTTTAATAAGTAGTGCAAATTGCATAATACTTACAGATGGTCGAGAAGGAGATGCTGTCTGCAGACCAGACGCCAGGTGATTGGTGTGCCAGGATTTTATGTCAGTATATTACGAGCCAACTAGAATTAGGTGCGCTCAGTTCATAAGCGAAATTAATCGATGAAAAATGTTTCTATGCTAATTAATAAAGCGGGTTTTGAGAGTTATATTATTTTTATTTATTTTTTTTTTAGTTATTTTACGACGCTGTATCAACATGTCAGGTTATTTAGCGTCTGAATGAAATGAAGGTGTTAATGCCGGTGAAATGAGTCCATGGTTCAGCACCGAAAGTTACCCAGCATTTGCTCGTATTGGGTTGAGAGAAAACCCCGGAAAATCCTCAACTAGGTAACTTGCCCCGATCGGGATTCGAACCCGGGCCACCTAACGTATAGTTAGGTACACGCTTGGAGCATTTTCAGCTCCAAAACAAGAATTATTTCCAAAATTAACGTATAGTTGTAACCAAAGCCACCGATTCTGGCGCGTGAAATAAGTAATGGAAACGTTGAGAGCGAGTATCTTATCTTTGCCACAGTCTGTGGACGAAAAATCTGACAACTGTAATTGGCAGATTGCTGACGTCACATCTCTTTAGGAGGTGGTATCATTCTCAGCCGAAGTGGCAACAGATGCCACTGACTGAACAGTGTACTCAAGGACACACCCCATAAAAGCAAAGTGGGAGTGTCTTGCCTTTGACGTAATCAGTAGACAATGAGACTGACAACTGTGATTGGCAGATTGCTGATGTGACGTATTGGGTAGTGCAGTTCTCAGCTGCACTGGCAACAAGTGCTCACTGACTGGCTTTGTACTCAAGGACACGCGCAAAAAATGCTGGCACTAGCTATAGTTACATGCTTGGGTATTGGTTTTAATGACGACTCTCTCTTCTCTTTTCCTAAACATTTCTTTTTTCTTTCAGGTGTCTTAAATGTTTTAATATTTGAAGGCATATTGCGTCCAATTTTCACATTCTCTTTTTTCTGTTTAATCTGTCAGGAACCTCCGTGATATCAAACTACTTTTTCCTACACATATATCTACACCCACAATTATTGAGATTGGACTCATAAAAAAAGAGAAGTTATAAATGGACGAGAGATAGCTACAAGTATCCCGCAGTTTAGTGGGATTCAGGGTTACTTTACACTTCGAAAATCTAAGACTTCGAACTCCGATCTTCATGCCCTTTCAGAAAGAAGCAACGATAATGATTTTTATGATCTTTTAGTATAGGCTACTCTGTCTTTTACTTGACCGGATTTGAATTATTCGGGGCCTTACGTGACCAATGGATTACCCTACACAACTTTTATAATCTTACTTATTCTTGTGCTTGTATCTGTCCATGAGATCATTTTTTAACTAAAAGCTGAATCACTGGAAGACAGTGCCTTGTAATTTTAATTTAAAATCCCTTTCTTTTCTCTTTCCACATTCCAGTGTGAGCATTCACGTCATTAAAACCCGAAGAGTGTGGAGCTCCCCATTCTATTATATTTCAAGTACTGACTGAATATGTTAAATATCTGGAATATCTGAGCAACCAAAGAATGGTTCAGCAGATATGAAGAGGGCAAAGTCTATACGAGACGCCCACTAACGAGGTGGAGGAGGTGGCAGCAGAGGAATTTGGCGAGAAAGATGCATTGGAAGCACGTCGTCAACTCCAGCATTTTACTGCTTTCATTTTGGAAATAAAACGACCGTTCACATCCATTATTATAATGTGTGTTTTCGACAGGATTTCTTTTCCCTAAAGAATGCAATACAAAAGAATTTAATTTATTTTCTTATAGAACTTGATACACATGGCTTCTCTTAATTTATGTCTTAGATCGAATATTAATGAATACGAGCATTAAGTAGGCCTACATATAAAAATTTATTCAAAAGTTAAGGGAGAACTTAATTACTAATGCCTTTACAGAATCCGGAGATTCATTTCCGCCGTCACATAAGCCCGCCATCGGTCCCTATCCTGAGCAACATTAATCCAGGCCTAACCATCATATCCCACCTCCCTGAAATCCATTTTAATATTATTTCTCCATCTACTTTTCGGCCTCCCCAAAGATCTTTTCCTCTCAGGTCTTCCAGCTAACACACTGGATTCCCCCATACATTCTGCATTCCCTGCCCTAAATGTCACATGAAGAATAAAATGAATGCACTTCTGCGATGTGTAACTTCCTCTGTTCTCCTGTAACTTCATCCCTCTTAGTCCCAAATATTTTCCAAAGCACCTTATTTTCAAACATCCTTAACCTCTGTTCCTCTATCAAAGTGAGAGTCCAAGTTTCGGAACCATACAGAACAACCGGTAATGTAACTTTTATAAATTCTAACTTTTAAGTCCTTTCAGAGCCTACTGGATGGTAAAAGCTTCTCAACCGAATAATAACATGCATTTCCCATATTTATCCTGTGTTTAATTTCCTCCAGAGTGTCATTTATATATGTTACTGTTGCTCCAGGATAGGCTATTTGAATTTTTTTTACATCTTTATAGAATAAATCTACAATTTTTATATTTCCATTTCGTAGAATATTCTGGTCACGAGACGTAACCATACACTTTGTCTTTTCGGGATACACTTCCAAACCTATCTCTTTTTATCTGCTTCAAATAAAATTCCCGTGTTTTCTCTAATAGTTTGTGGATTTTCTCCTAACATATTCACGCCATCCGCATAAACAAGGAGCTGATGTAACCCGTTCAATTTCAAACCCTCTGTGTTATCCTGGACTTTCCTAATCGCATATTTTATAGCAAAGTTAAAAAGTAAAAGTGATAGGGCATCTCCTTGCTTCAGCCCGTAGTGAATTTGAAAAGCATCAGGTAGGAAATGGCCTATACGGACTCTGCTGTACGTTTTACTGAGACACATATTAATTGATCGAACTAGTTTCTTGGGAATACCAAGCTCCTTGTTTATACTGATGACGTGACTATAGGAAAAACACGGGAATTTTACTTGAAACAAGTAAAGAGATATGTTTGGAAGTATATCCCGAAAAGACAAAATATATAATAATGTTTCGTGACCAGAATATTGTACGAAATGGAAATATAAAAATTGTAAATTTATCATTTGAAAAAGTGGAAAAATTCAAATATCTTGGAGCAACAGTGACAAATATAAATGATACTTGGGAGGAAATTAAACGTAGAATAAATAGTGAAATGCCTATTATTATTCGGTTGAAAAGATTTTATCATCCAGTATGCTCTCAAAGAAGCTGAAAGTTAGAATTTATAAATCAATTATTTTACTGGTTGTTCTGTATGGTTATGAAACTTGGACACTCACTTTGAGAGAGGAACAGAGATTAAGAATATTTGAGAATAAGGTGCTTAGGAAAATATTTGGGGCTAAGTGGGATAAAGTTACAGGAGAATGGAGAAAGTTACATAACACAGAACTGCATGCATTTTATTCTTCACCTGACGTAATCAGAAATATTAAATCCAGACAGAGTATGTACACGTATAGGCGAATCCATAAATGCATATAGAGTGTTAGTTGGGAGGCCGGAGGGAATAAGACCTTTGGGGAGGCCGAGACGTAGATGGGAATATACTATTAAAATTGATTTGAGGGAGATGGGATATGATGGTAAAGACTGGATTGCTCAGGACAGGGACCAATGTCGGGTTTATGTAAGGACGGCAATCAACTCCGGGCTCCTTAAAAGCCATATAATTCCTAAGTGATATAGTATTAAAAGTTGTGTAGTCAAGATGTATAAACTTTTAGACTAATCCTTTCAGTTTAGAAGGAATTAAATTAATTTGATGTTTTGTTAATTCCTATGTCTCTATATCTTTCTATGGCTTGCAAAACAATTAGATAATCCGGTAACATTCTTTTCCTTTCTCATACAAAGTTTTCTAACAAGAAGTGAGACTCGACAGGTGGAATTGCTTTTACTACATTCCACTCTCAGAACTCCTTTATTGTTTCAGATATTTCCATTAGAGTTCTCGCGTCTTATACGCCTACTACCCTGCTTCCTTCCTTCTTTCTTTCTTTTATATTAATTTTTAATGAACCTTGAAGAACGTTTTAATTAAATCTTGTTTCATTTCTTTATTCGCTAGCGGGCAATGTTACTTCTCCATCATGCAGTTCTTCTTGTCTTTCGTACACTAAATATATTTGTCGGCGTTTATTCAATTTTGCAATTTAATTACAAGTTCTGTAAAGCAAAATTATCTTGCAGAAGTAACACTGCCAGGGAGACGTTGTAAAATGTTTTGATTTCTATATGTCATGCGCAGAAATAGAAACGTCTGTTTCTTGTCTTTTTATTGCTGCAACAAGTTTGCGACTTATATATTCCATAAAATTTAATGTTATGAATGAAACAAACGAAATTCTAGCAATAACAGAACAATTTTATACGTTATTTTTTTAAGATTTCACTTTTCATTATCTGAGAGTATTCTTTTCACACTAGATATCCTTGTTCCAATTCCATGAAGTCCAAATGAAATATTTGATAAACGTGAACGATGTTATGATAGATTATCTTGAGATATTATAACTTCTTTCGTCAATATTCCATTGTGAATATGAATATAGGCTCAATCAAGCGGATTTAGCTGTTTATAATGACCCAACGGGGAGGCTATCCTTGTCACCTCTTTTTACACTTAATACTAAGGTAGAGCCAAACTTCGAAATGTTATAAATTTCTAATGATTACGCTACCTTTGCACTGTCAAAATACCGCGGCCCTTCAAGACTAACCAATTAGTGGGCAGGCCATACTCCAAATTTATGGCAAGAAGAGATGTCTTTGATAAACATGCGAGAATAAAAATTTCGCCTAATTCCTTTCAACATTTTAACAACAGAAACATAAAATAAATCTTACATCAATTATTCGTTTACAACAGTGGAAAAAGCTAAATCTGCACGTCATCCTAACATATATGTAGTTGCTGAAATGTCTTACTCGTTGTGTAGACCCTTTGGTCCACTACGTTTACTTGAATTCCACTTCAGTCCACTCGTGGTTTTGTCCATTGGAACATTCGTCCATTACGTTTCGTCCACTCGAGGTTTTGTCCATTGGACATTCGTCCTTTACGTTTCGTCCACTCGAGTTTTTGTCTATTGGCACATTCGTCCGTTACATTTCGTCCACTTGTGATTTTGTCCATGGGACATTCGTCCATTACGTTTCGTCCACTCGAGGTTTTGTCCATTGGCACATTCGTCCATTACGTTTTGTCCACTCGAGGTTTTGTCCATTGGCACATTCGTCCACTACGTTTCGTCCACTCGAGGTTATGTCCATTGGCACATTCGTCCATCACGTTTCGTCCACTCGAGGTTTTGTCCATTGGACATTCGTCCATTACGTTTCGTCCACTTGTGGTTTTGTTCATTGGCACATTCGCCCATTACGTTTCGTCCACTCGAGATTTTGTCCATTGCCACATTCGTACATTACGTTTCGTCCACTCGAGGTTTTGTACATTGGAACATTCGTCCATTACGTTTCGTCCACTTGTGGTTTTGTCCATTGGACATTCGTCCATTACGTTTCGTCCACTTGTGGTTTTGTCCATTGGACATTCGTCCATTACGTTTCTTTCACTCGAGGTTTTGTCCATTGGTACATTCGTCCATTACGTTTCGTCCACTCGTGGTTTTGTCCATTGGCACATTTGGCCACTATATGTTCCTTGTTTACTTTTTTTGTCCACTGTCCAGTTCGTCCACAAATCTTATGCCTTCTGTTCTGCAGTCCCTTGAGGTTTTTCATAACTTTCCCAACTTCTCCCTCGACACTTGTACCATGTTGATGTTGTCGTACAGTGTCATCTTTATATATTGTGACTAGGGTTAGGAAGTTCGTACCAAAACATAGTTTTCTGGTTAAGTGCAGCCACTCATATACATCACGCCGGCTGTATTGCATTAGCTGTCTTCTGTGTATACTGTAGTCGGTTCACATAAACAACTCACAATATGTCCGCAAGTGTGGATGGATGAATTTCGTAACTACATTACACCAATTTCCACAGTATAAAAGCAGTTTCATTACGTAATATGTTTGCAGCGGAGTTGTGCAGTTTAGTGAGCGAATTTAAATCTTCAAATCCAAAAAAGTTGGATGCGATAAGTCAAGACTTGTTGGTAATCATATATCAACAAATAGAGACACCTTTTACTGGAAATTATGTAATTTGGAAATATAATCTACAAAACGAAATCTGACTCAGGTAAACATAATTTTATTCTTTCTTGGCCTATGTATAATGTTGGTATGTTTGAATATCCCTTCAAACAATTGTCTGCAGGAATCATACTGTTGCAGTCCAGAAATAGAGAAATGACTGACGCCGCGAGAAGTGGGAGAATAACAAACTATTGTTAGAATATAATATACCAATCCTCATAAGTCCCAATAGTCATCAAGGCAAAAATAAAGAGCGTTCTTGAAACGAATTACGGATTTAATGTGATGTGCAATATACGAAATGCACTATTAGATTGTCCACACCTGTGGAGTAACGGTTAGCGCGTCTGGCCGCGAAACCAGGTGGCCTGGGTTCGATTCCCGGTCAGGGGACAAATTACCTGATCGAGGTTTTTTTTTCCGGGTTTTTCTCTCAACCCAATATGAGCAAATGCTGGATAACTTTCGGTGCTGGATCCCGGACTCATTTCACCGGCATCATCACCTTCATCTCATTCAGACGCTAAATAACCTAAGATGTTGACAAAGCGTCGTAAAATAACCTAATAAAATAAAAAGTGTTAGATTCACTGTTGTTCACTTGGTACCGGCTTCAGTTGCGTCTTGTGACGTAGAACGAATATTTTCCGGGTAACATATTGTTTTTCTGAACATAGAAGAGTATCTTTTTTTGATAAACTGAAAATATTGTAACATAAAGTTATGTATTTTGTTTGTTATTCTTATATATACTATATATATACATATAATATTTCACCCATATATATGGCTGAATTATTTTATATTCAAAATTACGAAGATTCTAATTGCCAAACCATTTGCACAAAGACAACTTTAGTTACCACCAACTGTACATATTTTTTTGTGTTAGCTTGTTGAGAGCCTCTTTACTACTGTTCATTCGGTAGATATATAGTTCAAGCTTACACAACTTAACAGTTTCGGTACCTACTTCGTACCTCTGATTGTCACTAGTGATCGGCAGAATCGAGTAATTTTAAGAAATTAAAAATCTGTTCTCGAATAATATTAAGAAGCGAATAATTTATTTGAATAAAGTTCTCGATTATTTTTATCATTCGAATAACGTTTTTATTACTCACCGGCAGGTTCTCGCTTCTCGGTTCTCTTACCCAACATCCAGCATGACAGCGATAAAGATAGCAGTGACAGCAGTGAATTGTACAAACATAGAAGGGTTTATATTTGCTTATTGTTCCAGTCACATGCTGTAATTATCTTCAACTTCCGATAAATGTGTTGATAATGTATACTATTAATGAGCAATTGGTGTTCTCGAGAACTTCCTCCCCTACTGTTTCTTTCTGTTCTCATTCTTCACTTCTCGCAGCATCTACCATTTGAGCAAAGTATTCGAATACTTGTTCACGATTTGAGATATTTCTCGAGAACTTACAAGAATCGAATAATTCGCATTGTCTTATTCGAATATTCCCATCACTAATTGTAACGCTATCGAAGTCAATCCCGTTGTACTTCCTCCATTACACTTCTGTCGGTTCCCGCATTTCCAGTATCTATATCTGTTTTTACTTATTGAGCAGTGGTAGTAGCAGTATTCATTGTAACGTAACATTGGCTGCCTTCGACGTGTGTATACTACTTCTAAATAATTTTTATTATTATTAATTTATAAAATCGTGCATAAACTCAAGAGAAATACTCACAGAAATATATCTAAGAAACAAACGTTAATGGTAATAATAATAATAATAATAATAATAATAATAATAATAATAATAATAATAATAACAATAACAATAATAATAATAATAATAATAATAATAATAATAATAATAACTGGTGTTTTATTTGTAGCACTAGATTGCGGATTCGATCCCGACCCAGATCGATGTCATTTAAGTGTGTTTAAATGTGACAGGCTCATGTCAGTAGATTTACTGGCATGTAAAAGAACTCCTGCGGAACAAAATTCTGGCACACCGTCGACGCTGATATAACCTCTGCAGTTGCGAGTGTCGTTACATAAACCGTAATTTAAAAAGAAATTAAATTTATTTGTAGCTATGAAACACGGAAATGCATACTGAGATGTAGCAACGGACGAAAATAAATTATCTAAAAGTTGGGGACGATATAAAATAAACAAACAATATATACATATATATATATATATATATATATATATATATATATATTGTATGTTTATTATCTAATCTATGAACACTGTTTTAATTGACCTTACATGTGTGAGTTGGGGACGATATGTTTGAGTGGACGTAAAATCATTGCACCAACCGGTTGCAGACAAAGAGAAGTGATCGAAAGTAACAGGACGTAAAGTAATGGACCAGAAGTGGACGAAAAGTAGTGTACAGCTGTCAAAAAAAAAGTGGCCGCACTCGTGAACAGCGAATATTTTCAAAGTCCACTTCGGGTAGCGGCGATGTTACACGATGCATGTGCTTGTACAAGCAGTTCCAGAACTATGGAAGTGTTCCATATCTGCTCCTCGCAGACCAGCGGTAGAGTGCTTGTTTAATGATTCAAAGGTTGTGGGTTCGCGCCTTCTTCAAGTTCTCATTTTATTTTTTAATCGTTCTTTAGCGATGTAAATGATATTCAAATTATCATTTATATCCAGTTATCGTTCTTTATGGATATCATGTTATTTATATTTTGTTATCGTTCTTTAGGGATATGAATAAAATTCAAGTCATCATTTGTATTCTGTTATCGTTTTATAACGATATGAATAATAATAATAATAATAATAATAATAATAATAATAATAATAATAATAATAATAATTATTATTATTATTATTATTATTATTATTATTATTATTATTGTATCTCCAGTGGGGGTTAGCCCTATTTTACATATGTATGTTAGGGCTATAGTTTTATACACGAAACAGATAAGCATAAAGAGAAATGGAAAAGAAAATTAAATTAGCTTACGCGATGTAAACAAAACATAAACAATCCGTAAATTAGGCATTGCGATTGCAAAACAAATATCAGTTATCAATTTGAAACATACAAAAACATTAACAACACACATACGTAACACTTCTATAACACAAATATGCAGCTTTCCATACCATACATCATAAATTAATATACAATAGTCACACAAACACAATCAAACTATAATTACGACATTGCGACGACATCAAGCATCCCATAACTGACTCATATACATAACAAATCAAGCATCCGTTGCAACACATACACTTCAACATAGTAACCACACTTTTAAAAGTTACAAATTTGGCTCCAAGAAGAATAAATAGGACACTGTTACTAATTACTATTCTTCTACAATTTCTTAAATACATCTGTAATAAATCTGTGAAATTCCGATATGAATAATATTCACGTTTTTTATATTGTTATCGTTCTTTAGCGATATAAATAATATTCAAGTTATCATTTATATTCTGTTTTCCTTCATTAGCATTATAAAATAATATTCAAGTTATTTATATTGTTATTGTTCTTTCGCAATATAAATAATCTGTATTTTATGTAAGTAATTATTATAACACAAATAACGATCTTTCTTTGTAAAATAGGTTATTTTATTTAGATAATTAAATACGTATTATATAATATATTATATTAATTAAACAAACCGATATTTATAATTTATATTGTGTTATCGTTCTTTAGTGATACTGTATAAATAATATTCAAGTTATTTTTATAGTAATCGTTCTTTAGCGATATAAATAACATAAATTTAATATTAGGTTTGGAAAAATCCAGTTGCATAATACTGGTATTAGTTTTTCTTTTTGTATTATTACATTATACTATCTTGAACCACAATAAAATGAAAAGGAGTAACGAGGAATTGAACCTGAGACGTTGACATCTAAATTCCGACGTTCGTCCGCTGAGCTACGAGGGCAAAAGTGTGGAAACATTTTCGGAAAAATTGGCCCAATCACACTCTAAGATTTTCTGATGATTCGTAGAAGCTAGTCCAGGATGCGGGGGGCAAAGTCTAATTGAGATTTCCCGGTCTCTGATCGGGTCAAACATCCTGATAGAATTAATATTTAACCCTTGCCGTGACTTTCGGTGAAGTCCGGAGGGCCAAATTAGTCAAATCCACTCTCCTCATCTCCACGCTTGGGCCCCCTGGAATTTAATAAGATGTGAAAGAGATAGTGGTGTGCGGAAAGCAACGGGATGTTACCGCATTTAGGCCTATCCTTCCCAAGAAAAACTGCAAACATGAACAAAGGAAGCTTTTAATAGAAGAAGAAGCATCTTCTGCGGACCTCTGGAAAAAGAACTAAGGAAGAGACTAGTGAAGTGCTTTGTGTGGAGTGTGGCATTGTATGGGGAAGGAACATGGACATTACGACGAAATGAAGAGAAACGAATTGAAGCATTTGAAATGTGGATGTGGAGAAGAACGGTGCGTGTGAAGTGGCCAGACAGAATAAGAAATAAAATTGTGTTTGAAAAAGTGAGTGAAGAAAGAATGATGCTGAAACTGATTAGAAAGATAAAAAGTAACTGGTTGGGTCTCTGGTTGAAAAGAATAATAGACGACATTAGGATATGTGGATCATATGCGGAGACTAAGAGGAAGGCAGAAAATAGGAAAGATTGGAGATTGCTGGGTTTGCAATGAAAGACCTGCTCATGGACAGAACACTTATGTATGTATGTTCAGAATGCCTGGAATATCGTGTCTAAAAACAGTCGCTATTTGCATAGACTAGTCAATTCCATGCCCACTCGACTGCAAGATGATCGAGATAAGAGGAAGATATACTAAATATTGAATTATGGCTTTTTGTTTTGTTTTTTGAACGCTTAATTGTTTGAATGTTTTAAGGCCGACGCCAGTAAATTTGTTTTGTTTATGCCATGAAAGATATTTTTATTGAGAATAAAATCTTTTTTCTTTCCGTTTGCAGCCACAATATCACAATGATAAAGTCATGGCATAATATATTAATGAACCTGATGTTAATTACTAAAATAATCGTAAAAGAAAAAGGAGCCATTATGTATAGTTTGTCTCTCTCAAAAACAGAACAAAAAAGAACATAAAAAGCACGTGGTTGTAGTCGAACGCAGGACCTCATGAATAAGAGGCCTGAACGCTACCATTATGCTATCGATAACACACAGAATACTTCAATTATAACTGTAGATATCAGGCAACGTGGTCCAACAACATATAACATCGCCTGTCTCCGAATTGTAGCGAAGATACCCGAAGGGAACTTTGTTCCAGGAGAGCGGCCACTTTTTCTTTTGACAGCTGTACCTTTCAATCACTCTAATTTTTTAATTGTTTTTTTATAATTTAGTAAACTTTATTGTACATAAATAAATACATTATAGTTGAGAATAACAAGAACAGAGAAAGGAAAAAACAAAAATAAAATAAAATAACTTGACACTTGTTTATGGGTATTGCCCACTATCCCAGAAGTACTCTATAGTCTCATATCACTATGACGAATCACTCTAATGAAGACAATATTTCCATATTTTCCTTTTATACCCTAATAAGAAAGAAAAAAGGATACATGGACATATGTCTGAAAATGTTTGAGACGTCAAAAGAACTGCACGATCATTCAAAATGTTTTGCTGTGATCAGCGTCAGTCTACTAAGCTCGATTGTTATAAGTTATAACTTATTAATATACAACAGTGGCTATTTTTCCACTTTTTGAAATAGCTTCAAGTTAATAAGCTCCTTATTGAATTCATAACCAGAAATAATTGCCTATAACGAACTGGTGGTAAAACTGAGGAACATGCAGCTGGCAAATCGAGTTTTATATAATTTGATTTCTTGAAACAGTTTCATGAAAACAATTAGTATATTACTTCGCGCAGCTGTGAAGTCCTCTAAGTATCTTATGAGACAGCTCCATGAATCCAAGCCACAGTTATAAGCAATCAATTTTGTGGGTACAGTCGCTTTAGTGTGAAGCTGCTTTACTGTTACTGAATAATAGCTTTACAAAATACGTAAGCTTATGTATAATTAAAGAGTTGAAAGTAGTTATAGAACTTAAGTTTTAAGATAAATATTTATTTTTTCAATTTGGTTTCCATGTGATATAGGAAGTTATACTTCTGAACTTTGACATCGGTTTATTTTTCTGTGTAAAAAAAGTTTTCAGACCAATTTTGTTTCTATAGGAAAAAGAAAAAAGTTTCCTACTTGAACTGTAATTTTTATCCCTGCGCTTTGTTGACGTCAAGAATAAAATAGTCCACCGCTTTGTTGTAACGGTTAGAATGTCGGACCGCAAAACTAGCAGGTCCAGGTTCAAATCCTGGTTGCGACAAGTTACCTGGTTGAGGTTCTTTTCGGGATTTTATCTCAACCCATGCTGGATAAATTTCGACGCTGGACCTGGACTCTTTTCTTCGGGATTATCACCTTCATCTCACTCAGACGATAGATAATCATAGGCCTAGCAGTTGATAACGCGTAGTAAAATAATCAATAAAAATAAACAAGAATAAAATTGCAATGCCTCATTTACTTTAAAACAATGCCAAATTTATAAAACGTTCGCAATTCTTTCTCGTACGTACGTTTCAGAGAGTTGAACGCTATCAAAACAACAATAAGAGGAAATGAAACCATTTTGCTATAATCTCGCAAGCTCTAATTTTGCCACATTGTGAATTTTTAACAACATACCCTTCTAACAAGCTATGACAAGATAGAAGAGTTAGTTGAAAAGGAGAAGAAAGGAGCATGCGTAATCCTAATGGGCGATTGGAACGCAGTAGTAGGAGAAGGACAAGATAAAAGAACAGTTGGAAAGTATGGATAGGGAAAAAGAAATGATAGGGGAAAATATTTGGTGAATTTCTGTAAAAGAAATGCAGTGATTGTTGGAAATACATTATTCCAAGAACATAAACGAAGAAGATACACATGGACAAGCCCAAGAGAGAAAGCAAATATCAGATAGACTATATATTATACTCGTACAGGAAAGATTCCGAAATTGCTTTAAAAATGCAAAAGCCTCTACCAGGAGCGGATATTAACTCAGATTATGTCCTGCTGATAAGTGAAGTAGATATTCGTCTAAAGATAAGAGGAAGACAGGTGACGAAGAAATTGAATAGGCCTATTGAAAAAACTGAAGAACGAAGAGGACAGAAGAAAATTTGAACCATATTTTCAAGAGAAAGCCGCTACATTAGAATCTACACCTAAGAATAGTAATGAGTACTGGACTCGTTTAAAAAGTAGTATACAGACAACAGCAAAAGAAACAATAGGATACACAGATGGTATGAGAATTAAGAAACTTTGGAAAAGATGGGGGAGATGAGAAAGTGGAAAAATATCAACGCAATAGAAAGTAGAAGAAACTGCAGGAAACTAAACAAGGAACTAAGAAACGAAGCTGTGTTAGAAAGAGTGGATGAAGGAAGAATGATGCCGAAACTGATCAGAAAGAGATAAAGGATTTGGTTGGATCACTGGCTGAGAAAAAACTGCCTTTTGAAGCATGCCCTGGAAGGAATGGTGAACGGGAGGGAGTTCGGGTCAGAAGAAGATATCAGATGATAGACGACATTAAGATATATGGATCATATGAGGAGACTAAGGGGAAGGCAGAAAATAGAAAAGAGTGGAGACTGCTTGGTTTGTAGTGAAAGACCTGTCTTTGGACATAACACTATGAATGAGTGAACCTCTTAATAAATGGTCTTTAACCTGAACGTAGTTCTTAATTTTAGTTAGCTTAAATGTATTTGATCTAATCCTTATTGACTATGCCCTATGGCAGTGGTCGGCTAAGATTACGTCATATAAAATGCAAAAACACTACCCTATGCTAATGGCGATTATGATGATGATGATGATGGTGATGATGGTAAAAGTAATGATGCTGATGATTAGTTGGATATAGTTTTTGTTTTTTTTTAATACACAGTATAGTCCGTTTGGGAAGACATACAGTAAATTAAAATCGCTTTAAAAATGACATCCGTAGCATTAAAATAGTAGGTACATTAGTAATTATTATTACAGGCAAGATGCATACGACTGTTTATTTCGATCATGATTAAATATCTAAATTTTGAGTTTTTACAAATAGTTTATCTTGTTACTTTAGTGATAATGAAATGGTGAACATCCGTGTATTTTCAGCGTGTTCTCTACTATTGCAACAGATGTCAAGAGTGTGAGTGTATATTCAACGTGTTACCGAGTAGTGCAACAGATGGCAGGCGTGTACTAGTATTTATTCATTTTCGCAGCGCTTGATATGGAGATTTTAACCTCAAAACAACACACATAAAGATAGAGAAAATGAATTCAATTTGTTACATTATTAAAATTAACACGAACAGAATTTATTTTATTTTAAATACATGTTATTGATTGTGTAGTTTGTGAAATTTATCTGGGGAATGGCTCCCAGTGGAATGTTTGATGTTGTTTGAAGTTGGGTTAATGTTGATTTGAGTGATTCGATCAATGTCATTTTTCAAAACTGCCATTTTGGATTTGTACACTCAAGGGTTGCGGGATGTTGCGCGTACGATATTAATCAATATCGTATATATGGTTAATTGGAAATCGATAATTGCAATAACATAATGAACAGCAATACTATAATATATTTCATTAAGATAGAGTTACGTCACATGAAATGTGCGTATTATAGTATAGTCGAGCATAAATTTTTTTTCGGTTGAAACGCGGGAGTTTTGTATAATTATTTTTACGAAGGAAAGGGATCACATTATGTCTTAGCAACGACTGTATAAAATATGCAATTTATTGCAAGGCAACGCGTTAAATGCGTGTTGTCTTAGAGAATTTAAAAGTGTAACATCAGTTCAAAATCGTTTATGCCGAGAGTATGGTGTTCAGAGAGCTCCAAATCACAAGTCTTTAATGTAATGGTATCACATATATCTTCCCAAATGGATTAGTAATTTAGTTTTTCTTTAAGAATAGCCCGTGGTACGGAATATTAATAGGAAAAATTAGAATGAAAGAATGGCATTTTCGAATAACATGTAAAACTATCAAAATGTTTTTAGGTGAATATATCTGCGGAGGATGTCCTCCTTCCACACGATTTGAAACGACCTTCGAGTAGGCAAATAATCTAAAAGTTTGTGAAAACCACTAGTCTGGACCGTGTTGTTTACCACTTTTAGAATTGCCCATAAAAAGAAAAATTCAACTACTCTGAATAACTCTAGCAGTTTTGAATTGTTATATACTTCAGGGGGAAATGTTTGCCAATACGTAGAAGCGAGAGAGAGGAGAACAGTAGGATGTTAGACATATTCATTTTTATTAGCAATTGCACTGTTCAACTTATAAATTTATAACGAAGTATCAGTTATGGAGCTCATTTTCAAGTGGACGATATTATTGAGTAATCTGCAGTTTCTGTATAAGTTATATGCCAATAATATTTCATTTTGGAACAGTTAACTTATATTTTAATGCGTTTTACTTTTCTACAGGATCTGTAAATAAATTGTGCTTTAAAACACTCAATCCACTTAACTGAGTTTATTTTGTATAGTTTAAACATAATCCTGCGAGAAGTTGCTGATTAATCAAGTTCATGAAATATAGGCTATTCGTACTTTCTCAAATATAGCCATTCCTTTGTCTTTCAGAATTTTGAACGTGTATTTATACCGGGTCATCATTTTGTTTTTACTGACATTTCAAATATTAACCTGGCTATACCTTTGGATTAACGGTTGAGAACCGCAAACACTATGTTACCCCCTTTCACGACCGGAGTTTGATGATACTAGTGTAAAATACAAGAAGGTATAGAAAGGAAGTAAAGTAGTGCATCCATTTACGTAAACTAGGAACTATTACGATTTGCAGTTTGATAATTTTCGTTAGGTTTTTATTTACTCAAAATACAGTACAGTATTAACAATAAGTGTTTTACTCACTAACTGAACAATTCAGACTCTATTCATTATACAATGTATAATATACTGTCTACATCACTTTAGCAATTTTGAGAGTGCATTTAAATTGAAAAATGATCAAAATCTCGATCGATATTTAAACAAATTGTTGAAAATGATGGCCATTCATTTCTATATGGGCTTCAGTTCTTTTGTGTGCATATTATCGAAAACGTTTTTAAGCATGTCTTCTGAAATTGAATATATTGCTTCTGGAATGTAATTCTTTAATTATTCTTCTATTGTTGTAGGATGTTTAACAAACACAACTGAGTAACCGCAAAAGAAGTAATGCAAAGCATCAGTTGACGTGAGAGGCCATAATCTTGAAACAATAATTCTGTACCTATTCTATAAACATATTACCTTACTTACGTATTGTAATCATTTCACTTCTGCCCGATTCGCACAGATAAATTTATTCAGATTGCTGTCTAATGTCCGTGCAAGTAGTTATGTCGCAGGATCGTAGAGAGGAGGGAAATCACATGACAGTTACTTAACGAAGCCCTTTTATTTAAATTATTTTCAACAGTTGTATAATATTACGTAGACGTCCAATTCCTGACAGCAGATGTTTTCAGAAAAGAGCTGACAACTCAACCACTAGCATTTATTGAGGGACCAGGAGAAACTTTTGATGGAAATCGGGAAGCGACGTAACCAAACGGACACAATACGCGAAAATATGATTCAATAATGAATGCGCTTTATTCACTGGAAAATACGACTATATTTTTGGAACGTACTATACTCACTCAGTACTATATACTGTGATCTAAGACGACTTTGACTGCATATACGGCCTTGGGTGGAAGTTCATTAGTAGAAGGGATGGGAGTGAAGTACACACTCAGGTACAATAAAAATTGAAGTAAAAATAAAATTATGTCCCTGTATTAGGTGATTGTCAAGATGGCCATGACTAGGGTACGATAATCACGTGACTCCGATTCGTACCTAAGTCTGTCTTTCTTGTTAGCCACTCTTAGCAATGGATGATACTCTTGCATTGATGCGGTATTTGCTAGAGGGACAGGCTTGCTTACTTTCTTGCATGAATTATTATATAGAGTGGCCCTTAAGTGATGTACAGCAATCGCTCTCTGTAATATTTTTCAATTTTTATTGATTAAGTTTGATTCGACACTTCAAATGACCAAAAATGGTCAATTTTGTAATTTTTTAAATTCATTTTGTACTTTAATTCTTTAGTTTTAAGATGGTGCTTATTTCTGAAATCTATTAAGGAAATATGTAAATGCACCACCTCTGGTTTTGTTTGGCTCACCTAAGAAATACTCGGTTGGTTAACCAGTCCACATTTTGTTGATAAAGTCGGTACAAAGTTTTGTAATCTCTCGAAGTGAATCTCTGCGATTCTTCCACAACTTCTGAGGCATTTGAATATCCATGAACTCAGCCATTCCGGTAAAACACCTTCACTCCACAAGCTTGAGTTACCAACTGAAGTACCTCTGGTTTTTTAAGCAAATGCTACAGAGCAAGAAGCAGAACTCCGTTTTATTCATAAGAAATGCGAGGAAACACTTACATATTGACTCCTTGCTTAAAGGTGCAGATTAACTCTTTATGAGCAAGCTCATTTTTCTGAACTTTATTCATAGAAAAGGAAAGTAGCTCACAAAGTTTAAAGCAAACTCACTATCCTCATATTTGAATCGTTTATTTCTAAAATCCCACACGTGACAAAAACAAAACTTTCGGGAAACCAATAAAAACTGTTTAGTTTCATTAATTTTATTTTAATTGTCAAATTGTATTTAACAAGTGATATTAGTTGCTAAATATGAGGTTTATTCACCATTAGTTGTGTTTTATAAAACATATAAAGTCCCCAAAAAAATTAAATTAATTAGGATGTTATGGGATTTTTCTAACAAACAAACTGAAACTAAGCAAAGCATTGCCTTTTTCCAAGTATAGAGTGAATGAAAGTAAGTATGAACAAACTACATAATCTATGGGAAAACTCATATAAAGTCACAAAAAATTAAAGTTTCTTTTTTTTTTTTTTTTTTTTTTTGCTGTAACCGACATTTTTGTTATCAGGACTTATTATTTTTTAGTTTTCGCTTCCACTGACATTACTATCTTTGTTGGTGGTAGGTCATGTGTACAGTTCTGTGTAGAATCCTTTCACATCATCCGGTATGCACTGCAAAATCTTCTTAAAGTCCTCCAATTTCTTAACATTGATTGGTAGCCTCGAGCTGTTATAAGCTAGGTCTGTTGGCAGTTCATACGGTAAATTTTCAGCACAAACATTTTTCTCAAGGAATTCGAATGTTGAATAGTTCTGCCGGTACAATGCTGTCAATGAACTCTTTACAAATAAATTTACCTTTTTATTCATTACAGTGAAAAAACTCATTCACAGTCGACTAGTTTTTTTGAAAAACACCATATGTCATACTAGTTGTAGGGTTTTTACAATAAATGCATATTTCTTGTCCAATTTTTTTCCTGTTACAGTCATGCTAGATATAAGGTTTCTATATCAAAAGATGCGCATTCATGCTGGCAATCAAAATCCACAAAAAACGCATTTTGTAAAAAATGTCGGTTATGGTGTTTTTACAATTAAACGATTCATTTATTCGTACTACCCAATGATTCTGAGTCATTAATTTGACTTTATTTTCAGATTAATTTCGTGTCTTTTGTTTTAGTTGTGAAATATCTTCCTGTATTACCATTCGAATAATACTCGGTTGAAAACCGTTGTTACATTGCTGTAGTGTGAATCATTCTCTGTAAAGGCCCATTCACAATGAAAATTAAACGTAATAACATAAAACTTAAAAGCGTAAAATTACTGGGATGTTTGCATTCACAATTAAAGACGCAAATGTATTAACCAATCAGAAAAGATAACAAAATGAAAGTATGACGGTGATTCAAAATGGCTTCTTGTATCGTTCTACTAAGTTTCAATCTTCACTGACAAACATCAACTCTAGCAAAATACAGAATTTTATTATGACATAAAAATTACAATTTCAAAGTAGGCCTATTTTCTCATGCAACGATATTCACTCAAAGTTAAAATTAAACAATGTAAACGTTGCAAAACGTTACAAAACGAAATAGGAGATGTGTGTACATTAATATAATTCACTACCTAATCTAACATTGATGCAGTATAAATCACTTTTTTTTACCTATTTTCACAGTTAAATTCACGTGAAATTGGTTCCCATGCATTAACTTTTAACGCAGTATCTTTGTATGACTTTTCTTGCCATACAAACAGGGATGTGTGTGATAAATCGTAACTAATAAACGCCATTGTGTAACTTCTAACAACAGTGCGTTCTGATAGGCTGAGTTCTTACGTTTCGCATAACCGTAAACAAAAGCATAACTTATAGAATAAGAAAGAAGTGGAACAAAATTAAAAGAAATAAGATATACAGTAAAACGGTTGAGAAGTAGTCATAGAAAAGAAATAAGAAATACAGTAAGTATGATAAAATGTAGTATATTGTACCGTAAAAGGCAAGATAAGCTGAACGTTTCGTTGAGTGAGGAACGTGTTTGCAAGAGAGTCAAGTGCCGATCCGTACTTCCTAACAATGCTGTGTCGAGTGTCATCTCGTATTGGACTATCCTATGTTATTTAAAGCTTCCATGGACCCGTGGGGATAATGACCACTAGGGAGCAAGCAGTGGCGGCTTGTATCATGCAGTGAAATACTACCGGTGCTAGAATTTAAGTTCTGCTACATAATAATTTAAATGTACACCACTTTATAATTCCAAAATTATTCTGTAGACGAAATAAAAACTCTCTTCAATTTAATTAAAAATCAAAATTAATTTTGTAAGTTTGAAATAGTTATTACATTAACTAAAAACAAAATTTTGAGAGTAAAACCATGGATGAATATAATAGGATGTGAAACTGCTGTCAGCACCATCTACCTTTGTCCGGCAGATGTAACAAGACCAGCGCCCGGTGTCGTAGGTAGTGAACATTAGTACTACGCGATTGGTAGATCCTCTAGAGTTCTCCACGTATCCGTTAGGGTTAGACAGTTGAGTTAGATGAGAAGACGAGATGTAAGTCAGAAACTTGCAAAATAACATCGAGGCAAATGATCAGCTTCTGGATGTAAGTGATACGTTTGTGTACATGCAGTGTATGTTAGACAGTGATGTTTATGGACCCGTTAAAATAGTGTTGTTGAATGTATTGTAAAATAGTAGAAAGATAATTGAAATGCTTATACAGTATTACTAACTAGTTTTTGCAGACTTTTGCAAAGCACTGTACACTAAATACCCAAAGATTACAATTTCAGTTACATAACATTTTGTTTTCTTCTCTGTCTCTTTTTTGGTTTTATTTTAATAAACTGTAATAGAAGGTAGTGTAAAATAGATCGTCTTTTTCATCTTGCTGTTGGTTCTAATATGAATTTTTAGTGGGAGATGAGAGAAATAAACATTTAGATGGTTTACTTTAAATTTGTTGGTTTCAGAGGAGGGGATGTTTTTCGCACGTTAATTACACTTTTCGCCACTTATTGCGCTGCTAGATGCTTGGAATATTGAATTATTTATTTCGCCACTTGATGTATTGCTACATGCATGGAGCAGCTATCCCGGACAAAAACAGGTGGCAGCAAGATCAATTTCTACATTAGAGCCTCTAGCGTTTGAAACGGGGAAAGTCAAGTTTCTCATGTATTATTTATCCCTGGTAAAACTAACCCAATGAACTTAATTATTAAGATATACTGAAAGTTGGATATATTCCTTAAGTCAACTTTCAGCCAAGATTTTAAACATGTGATGTAATTTCAAATCATTCCACAACAATTTTTCACCGTTGCTCAATAGCAATGGCAAAGGAATCTTTTAATAGAAAAAATAGAAAAATAAACATCTTCTGCGGACTTCTGGAAAAATAACTGAGAAAGAGACTAGTGAAGTGCTTTGTGTGGAGTGTAGCATTGTATGGGGCAGAAACATGGAGATTATGACGAAGTGAAGAGAAGCAAAAAGAATGATTTGAAATGTGGTTATGGAGAGGGATGAGACGTGTGAAAAGGACAGACAAAGTAAGAAACGAAGCTGTGTTGGAAAGAGTGCATGAAGAAAGAATGATGCTGAAACTGACCAGAAAGAGGAAAAGGTACTGGCCGGGTCACTGGTTGAGAAGAAACTGCTTGCTGAAGGATGCACTTGAAGAAATGGTGAACGAGAGGAGAGTTCGGGGAAGAAGAAGAAGAAGATATCAGATGGTAGACGACATTAAGATATGTAGGTCATATGCGGAGACAAAGAGGAAGACAGAAAATAGGAAAGACTGGAGAATCTGGGTTTGCAGTGAAAGACCTGCCGTTGGGCAGAACGCTATAAATGAATGAATGAATGATTGAATGCTTAACAATAGTCATGTATTTAGCGAAAGACGGAAATCTTTTATAAAGATTAGGTAGAAGTAGGAAATAGAAATTCAGAAAAAGTAGAAATTTAGGTAACATTGTGGTACGTCCACTCTCACCGTATATAAGGAAGGCAAACCCAAATTAATTTGGAAAGGATACCTATGTATAAAGCAGAGAGAAATAAATAATATAATAAAATGTAGATGTGAAAGAACAGGAGAGTGTTCTGCAGGTAGGTACAAATCGGGTTGTAAAAGAAAGTGACCAAAAACAGCTCCCGATTGGGGAAGGTGCAAAGCACCGATTCGCGATCAAAACTGTCCAGGACAAATTGACGTACATCCTTATAAGTCATATAAAATATTATTTGACAAAATTTGCTCATAATGACCTCATCTACAACTCGTTTGGATTAATATAGTATGCTTCCTTGAACTTTATGTAATATTATTTACAAATCTGAAGTAGATCTTAGAGTAACACAAGTTATCAATTATTATGAAAATGCTAGTATAAAAATAAGTTGCTATGAACAATCGACGTTACGAGCAAATGCTGGGTAATTTTCGGTGCTGGACTCCGGATTCATTTCACCGGCATTATCACCTTCATTTCATTCAGAACGCTAAATAACCTGAGATGTTGATACAGCGTCGTAAAATAACCCAATAAAATAAAAAAAAATAAACACTCGACGAGCCACCACTGGGCCGACACTGTCCGTGCTCCGGCCTCGCTAAAGGGATGACTTGTCGATATCGCGAGCGTGCTGCTAGAAAATGACGCTCATTAGGGCGAGCGGACAGCACAGCGAAGCTCCTGCATGGCTACAGGTGGCTGCACGCCCATAAAATGTTTTATTACCGCATAGTCACACACGTCAGACTCCCTTAAGCTTTAATCAGGGGTTGTAGAGATTGATATGTTTTTGTACCAGTGATACCATCTCTTTAACAAAAACGAATGTTTCGCTATTGGGAAAACCTTTAAATCATGTTCATAAAATTGTATTGTAATACCTACATGAAGGAACTTACTTGTATTCACAGGGTGATGCAGAATAGTACTGAATTCTATTGATTTATGAGTACTGCAGTATTACTGTATACTTGTTGGCAGGTAGCACAGTCGCAGAAGGAATACAAATAAAAGTAGTGCTGTTGATAGATCACAATATTTAATCGATTAACTATTTGAATTTAATCGATTAATCGATACGTTAATCGAATTTTGATCGCGTTGAAAAAATGTTTTAATACTGTCATACACAATTATTGTTAAATTTAATTTGTGTTCGGTGATAAGCATAAGTATTGAATTAATGTTGTATACCTGTATATATTGTCTCGTTATATTATAAAGTAACTACAGTATTTTAATTAATTACTAACATGTTTATTATGAGGCTTATAATTTATTGTGTTAATTTCTCCGGGAATTTTTTAGATAAACATAAATAACAAAAAGTATGAAGACTCACCTAGTTAATACTGCTTCATCCATGATTTTAAACATGCGAGTGCATTCACATCCTCCGAATTAAGTGCCGCTCTACGTTTAGTAACAATGTTTCCTGCATCACTAAACATGAAAAAACTTTTTTTCTATCAAGCACTACTCCACGATCGTTCAATTTAAATCCAAACGTTTCACGAGTATTCCTCTCAAATTTTCGTAAATCACAGAAAACTGATTTTTTTTCTTTATCAAACTAAACACACAACATTCATATACAAACTCAGTACAGAAACTGCAACTGCAAAACTACAACAGTCGAAACAGAAGACTGGCTCCTATTCTAATCGAATTAGCACATTTTAAAAAGAGAAGAAGGTAGTTACGCTCTCAGTTGCACACAGTGTAGACATGACTATTTTAAAAGAGAGAAGGGCGATGAATCCCAGAAAGTAATGTATTTCATATGCTAGGAAAATGAGCTGACAACAAGATGGAAGTTTTCTTGGAAAAACCATAAAACTTAATAAGGGTTTCGCATTGTGTTTCACCTTTCAATAGAGGTAGACTAGGTCACTGTCCTCATATTTCCATCTCTCTCTGAAGCGTTTGTGCAAAGATTTTCCCTACTCTACCTGGTTTACAGTTCGAAAATAACAGTAGTTACTCTTGTGCTTTTAAGTAAGCAATTTCCGAGAGAGAAATATTATCGGAATTTTTAGTATGAGTTTGTATTAACAAAATAATAATTAGTATCAACTACAACCGAATAATTTTAATCGACTCGATTATTCGATTAAATATTTTGATCGATTAATCTTACAATAGAAATTGATCGATTAATCGATTATATTAATCGATTAAATCCCACAACACTAAATAATAATTAGTATCAAGTACAACCGATTAATTTTAATCGACTCGATTATTCGATTAAATATTTTGATCGATTAATCTTACAACAGAGATTGATCGTTTAATCGATTATATTAATCGATTAAATCCCACAACACTAAATAAAAGCGATCAGTAGACTCACCTACTGATGGCAACTATCTTCTTTGCATATTTTGAATTTGATTTAGTAATGCCTAAAATTCTGACGACCACTAAATATCCGTTGGTTTTTCTAACGATATCTTCTCTTTCGATTCCTGGTAAAATTCGTTTTCTGGGAATAAGTTAATTAAGTAGTAAAATATCGCTGCAATCGAAAAGTATTGGGAATAAATTTGAATAAGGAACAAAAAAAAAGTTTCCTTCCCAGGCAGGATTCGAACCATGAAATTCTTAGTTACCAGTCTATCGTGCTCTGGAGTGAACAAGGCTCTGAAATCAGGTACAAGGGTCTGTTCGGTTTTTTTTTTTTTGCCACTACTGTACATGCTTTTGATTTACAGTGTATCGTCTTTCTTCCACTACCACAAATAGTAGCCATGAATTATCAAAAAAAAAAAAAAAAAATGTTATCGGAAACGGCTCTTCCCCCTTCTACTGTATAAATGTTTCCTAGGTTATTGCACACATTTATAAAAGTAAAAATCATTTCAACTGCCTTCAATAACGAATTGTATTCAGTTTTGTATGAGTCATAGAAACAACTATCGGATTTTAATGTATAGCTTCCCTTCGTGTTATAAATTATGTTTATATTTATCACAACGAAACAGATTTGAAGAGTTTCGTGGTGAGAGGAGACAGACAGTTTCCATTACAGGTAGGATTGACGCAGTTCCAGTGAGTTGGAATTGATGTCAGCACAGCATTGGAGCGCGTTCAGTGTAGGCTTCGCTTAGTCCTATTTGAACTCTTTTTGTTTCCACCTGTAACGTAGTCACAAACTAATTTCAAGCTAATTAAAATGACAGGTTGAAACCAGGGGTCGAAGTTGTCATAAATGGATTACAGAGAACGTGGAAGGTAGTGCAACAACATTACTACGGCTTCCAAAACAATGCTAAAACTTCTCACAGTAAACACTGTCCATGCTTCCGTAGGTTTCCTTTTTCCATGACGTAATCATTGAGGTTTAATTATAAATCAGGTCTGTTTCTGTATGCGGACTCTTAATAGATTCTGAAACAATTTTTAGTCTGCATTTATCACTTTTTTTTATTTTTTTAGATTTTTCCACATAGCAATTATATCAATGGATTAGAAACGTTTAACACAAATGGTAAAATTAGAATCAACTGCGAGTAATTATTGGATTTCGTAATAAGCCCTGTCATGGTGGGGTTTCTAGAGGACTGTTGAAACGAAGCACAACAGGCATATGAAACAGGTATCAAATGAAGGACTAATTCACCAATCACAAATTTTTTAGGTTGGTGTTAAAAATAAAAGACAGGTACATATTTTACCTTATTTCATTGCGATTAATTGAGGGAGTTCACATTGAATCAATGAATCACCGAATTTTGACAAAAAAAATAAATTTTGGTTTTTATCTTTTTCGGTAGTTTAATATGTGTAAAATGATAATATGATTGTATTTCTTCTAATTGTCAGCTTTTAGCCCTATCTTCAGCAAAAATATTGTAGTAATTGTTAAAGCAAAAAATGTTTCAATGAAAACATTTTTCTTGCCAATCGCTCAGTGGAATTTTAAATTTATTTAGCCGATTGTATACATAAAAGTATGTTACATATGCCATATTTTTTCTAAATTTCACTTCTGAGAAAAGTGCATCCAAACGTGAGGAATTTTACATTGCAAGATATGGAAACTTTGACATATTTTTCTGAACTTTCTTATTTTTTGTGACATTGGTACACTTTTCTCAGAAAGTATTGTACCCAGAAAGCTGAAATTAATATACAATATCAATGTGATGGCATTTTACACAATAGGTTAAAAAAATAAGTTTATTTCTATCTTCATTAAAAATAAAAAAATAATTTGTAGTCATTCTTAATGCAAAAAATCTTATCAATGATTTTTTTTACCAACCGTTCAGTGAAATTTTAAATTTTATACCTGAAGATTTTCTACATTTGTGTCTTTTATAACTTCTGAGAAAAGTATACCCAAAATTGAGGAATTTAACATTGTAAGATATGGAAGTACAGACTTCCCTTAAACCACTTACTGACTACTCTTTCTCTTTTCACTTCACTTCTTGTTTCTTCAGCACCTGATTTTGCACGTATATATCTTTTTTCTATCAAGAATACGTCTTTCACTGCATGGAGTATGGGTAACTATTCCGGGATCTGTGATGAAGCAAATAAATGGCAGAACTTCAAATTCTTACCGCAGCAACACTGTGAGCCGCAGCCAAATGATAATGATATTAGTAGTTAGGCCTTGAAGAAATGTAACTTGTGTGACCACGCCCAATGATGCCACCTCCACTCGCTACGAACATGAGGGCATCTATCGTGCGCATAAAATTACTCTTTCCGCGTTGCGTCCCTCTGTAATATTTCGGAATCGGGAGCAGCTACAGACCTGTGCTACCATTTGTTTTATTTGTAATCGCTATTAAAGCGATTATTTCACAATCAAGTATCATGTAAGCGATTTATTAGCTTTGTAAATACTCTAGATATAGTGTGTATCACAGAAACAAGGCTTAGCTGTAAGGATAATCTAGAATTGAAAAATTTCATTCGTAGGAAGGAGCAGGTGGGACATTGAAAAGGACATAGGAGATAATATTAATTGAACACGAGTCTTGAAGGGATTGTCGGGGTCTCATGAAGGATGAGTGAATTAGATTTAGTAACTTTGGGTGCTTATAGGCCGCCATTCGGTTCGCGTGATGTTAATCCGCACTTCTTTGAGGACCTGACAGAGATCGTTTCCAGTTTAACAACCAAATTTCCAGCGGCGGATCTCATTATTCTCGGGGAATTAAATGCAAGAACGGGCCGCGAGAATATTTCATTAGTAGGTGATAATATGAAGAGGACGACAAAAGGGACTAAAGAGAAATAGTAAAGATAAGATTTTGAATAGGGAGGGAAGAGATTTATTGTAATTTTGTGACGTCTTCAGTTTAGAAAATATGAACGGGAAACACGGAAGGGATCTAGAGGAACAGCTGAATTTTATAGGAGTGAACGGAGGGAGTCTGATAGATTACACTGTACAACATGAAATTTGTACTTTTTATAAAAATATGTGTATTCGATATATTTTGGGGTCGAAAAAACGAATCTGCAGTTAGTTTTTGTCCAGCACGTACTGTTTCTCCAAAAAAAAGGCCTATTCAATGTTAGTGAAATGTTGCACTACTTTCACCTTATGAGATGCAACATGTTACTGAAAAAGTATACTTTCTTGACAGCCACTTGGACTTCTTTCCAAAAAAAAAAACTTGATGCTGTAAGCGATGAATACGGGGAAAGGTTTCACCAAGAAATATCTACCTTCGAAAAGTGTTTCAGTGGAACGTGGAATGCAAGTATGATGGCTGAATATTACTGGTCACTAATCAGAGAGATTTCAGAAGCTATTTAGAAACATAGAATATCAAAAAAGACATTTTAATTTGTGAATTTTGGGCAAACAAAGGTTGCTTTATATGTTAGTGTAACAAATTTGTGTAAATAAGTGAAGTGCGTGTACCATAAAAATGATATGTGTTAGAAAATTTTGGTTTTCAGAAATGAACTCAGCAACCACTCATTTAGTTAAAATTACATAGTTTCATCTAATGGACAGAAACAAAGTTTAAATTTGTTGCCCTGTGTTATATACAAGGTGAGCCAATGAAACAGACGATTTTAAAACTTTAATAATTATTGCACTGATTACTTTGAAACGAAACTTTCACTTTGCATTTGAAGTACACACAATAGCATTTGCTTGTACCTGATGAAATTCTTATTTTCTGAACACTACATCCCGCAGGTGGGACCCGTTTCGTTGCACACATTATTCAAGTATAATTCCAGCCATGTGACTGGTCGTACTATCCTGTTGAAACCACGTGTCTCTATTGATGAGGGGATTATTGGCAATTCGTGGAGACAAAAATTCTTGAATCATTCGGACATATCGCTGTGATGTTACAGTAACAGATGTCCCATTATCGTCCACAAAGAAATAAGGACCGATGATTCTAAATGACGCTATTGCATACCAAACTGTGATTTTGACACTATGCAATGGTTCCTCATGCATTTCATAAGGATTAATTGGTGACCAGTATCGAAAGTTTTGTTTATTGACGTATCTAGAGAGATGAAAATGAACTTCATCACTCCTCAGCATATTGTGGGCAATGTCTTCGTTAACATTTGTATCCAAGAATTCTTGGCAAAAAGTCATGTGGTTTACTTTATCAGCAACTTTTAATGTCTGCAAAACTTGAATTTTATATGGATGCATGCGTATGTCCTTATGAATAATTTCGTATACTAGTGTTTGACAAGCCAAGTGAAATTGCATGACTATGGCCAGAACTTTTAGGACCACAGATCATAGCACTCTAAAATCTTGGTTTTCTGAACCGACGCATGCGACGTGCGAGATGCGAGGCCCGACTAGCACAAGTCTGGACTACACGAGAGAGAGTGAGGTGCGCAGACCTCGCATCTCGCAGTTATAGAAACCACTCTCTATCTCTCGTGTAGTCCGGATTTGTGCGAGGCGGGCCTCTCACCTCGCACGTCGCATGCGTCGGTTCAGAAAAACCAAGGCTTTACGGCGTTGATGTTTTCCGAGGTACGTGCAGATCTTTGCTTACCTAGAGACTTCTTCTTTAACGCAGAATCAGATACTTCAAAGTTCTGAATCCAGATTTTTATTGCGTGGGTTGATGATATCGGATCATTTCGATGGATATTGTAATGACGTGGAAATAGCTGCTGTGGAGCAATGAAACTATAATTATTTTTGTAATATATCTTAATAGCAAAAACACGTTGTTCACCCGGCCTGCGATCCATTACAAACAAATGCTATTAAATGAAGAATAGATTGTTGCATGTAACAATTTAAATACCCGACAGCAGCCGAAAAGACACGAATATGAAAATCGCCCGTTTCATTGGCTCACCTTGTATAACTTATAGTATAGTATGAATTCAATCGAGAGGATTGCGGATTTTTGTGTGGAGGACAGGATTGAATCGCAGGACTCACCTGCGATTTTGCAGATTCATATTCGCTCAAAAGATTAAAATAAGGAAGAGATAAGAGTTTAGGCGGATAACCAGAGCAGAACTCTTAAGTTAACAGATATAAATGGAAGAGCGAGCTACAGGATACATTTCTCACTAATTTAAATAAACAGCTTCAGGGAGGGGCGGGGGGAATCGGCGGAGATGCTGACAAATATTTTAAGGATGACGGTGGGTAGCATGGTGGAACAAAGGAAGAATAAGGGAGGCAAACGGGATGACTGTATGACGACGAATGTGAGGGGGGGGGCTAAGAAGACGGCTGAAGAGGCCCTAAGGGTATTTAGACGGGTGGGGAATGATGAAAGTAGGATAAGATATGTTCAATTGAGGAGAAATTAGGAAGATATCATTCAGCTCAAAAAGACTGACAACTCAGGAAAGCAGGTGAGCTCAGTAGAGTGAGAGAGAACGGAGATATTTCTGAAATGCGACACACTATTAAAAGAATAAGAGGTAGGGGATGAGTAAGGAACAAAATTGCACCAAAAGTACGGCAGGAAAATTTTAGGGGCGTTTATGGGGAAGGGGAAATGTGGGGGGGATTAGTGATAGTACCGGAAGAATTAATGGGGATTCCGGAGATTCCGAAGCTGGACGCAGAGATTTCACGGGGAGAAATTAGAAAAGCGGTTTCCTTTTTGAAGAATAATAAATCCGTATAGGCTAGTGCGAAGGATCTTGTGTGCATGTGTTTGCATAGGTCTATAATATGTCACTTATGTGATGTCAACTTACTTTGTATCATAGAATACAAAGAAAACTTGAATTTATACCAATGACAGCTGCAGGCCTATATCGCTAGAATTGTATACTGTATTTTATTTAGTTTTTGTTTTATCATTTCCATTGTTTCCTCAGTGTTGCCAACTCTGTTTTCTGGTAAATTGCTGAGCAAGAATCGATGATTCGCATAACAATCATCATAACAAAAATACAGAGAGTTCGAAGCATTTCATTAGTATGTACCGGTATTCCAAATGTAAAAAATATATGATTTGAGGTTACGATGTACTGTTAACCATTATAATAAAAGATAAAAACATATAATCAGAATTTAGTTTTCCTCAGTTGGCATTACAGAGTTAATCGAATTACAATTGCTATTTACGTAATTTTGCATTTTTGTATGTTTGCGTACCATTCATAGCCTATATTCGATTATGTTATGTAAGGAAAAAAGAAAAGAAGATAATTGCAGGAGCTGATTATTATTAACAAATCTCAATGTTTTTTTCAGACAAATATTAATGTTTTTTTGTGAAAACGCTTCTGTTTTCCATATCAATGTACTCTTCGATACTAGATATGAACAACATCCTTGCAGTAGTTTAGACTTAGAGAAATTGCTGTACATATACTAAAAACAACTTGTTAAAGATCACTTCTTTGTTATCAGAGATTCCAAGAAAATCTTTTTCTGTGTTAATCAGAAAACAGAGTCCTGCAGCGTGTAAATCTTACTTACTCGTAATACAAGTATAATGAGAAGTTAAGCTATAATTGGTGTTAGCTAACATATTTTGATACACAAGTACTCTCGACATTTGGGGACGGAACGAGTAAGTGGGTGGGGGTAGAGATATATATAAGCAGTGGCGTAGCATGAAATTTTGAGCAGGGGAAGCTAATTCAAGTTGTCTTTCATGCAATATGAAAAAACGTATTACAAAAATATAGTCTTAAAATAAATAGTAGTCAATGTCAAGTCAGCAGTCGAAGATTGGTTGGAACCTCGTAAGTAACACCAATAAGGCATCACCTCAAATGGTACGTAGTAAAATATGATTTCACGGTTTACACATATCTCTAACAAATAGACACTATACGTATAACATTAGCTCACTCTCTGTCATAGTTAGAGGAATCACAATATTAACGGTCAATAGATACAGTATTAGTATCATTACGTATGTATGCATCTGTCTTTTGGTTGTATCCTTCATTGACAGCAAGGGAGTCGGTCACTTGTTTTTTATATCACACTTTTGTTCGTAAGTCAGTCTTGATAATACAATTGTCCTAAAAAATTCAAGTAAATTGGTGTCAGGAACTGTTATTTCACTCATTATTTATTATATTAACCACAATGCACACTAACACTTCAGCTGAACACAACTGATGAAAAGGGATAACTCAGAAACTACTTATTTTCAATGTTAAAGCTAGCTTCTTGCTAGCCTTGCGACCAGGATAGTTTAGTTAGAAAGGGATGGAAAATCTGCGAGGTGGGTTACACAGAAGAATGAGTGTGAGAAACCAGTCTGCTTGGAAGCTGGTGTGTGCAGGCTTCTTGTTTATTGCTGCATCACAAATCATCCTGAGCTGCCGCATCACAATATTTAACGCGTAATCATAAATTCTATTAAAATGAATAAATAATTTTGTCCATAGACTGCAGGTTTATTGTGAAATTATTATTAACTGGGGAAGCTGAGCTTTTTAGCTTAAATTGACGCTACGCCACTGTATATAAGGAGGCAGAGAGATTGGTAGATGAATGGGTGGATACACAGATAGACACAAGGAGAGATGGATATATTACAGTAAATCTAAGCGCACTTTGACCATTGAAATGGGATTATTGTGCTACAAGTGAATTTTGTCTTCAACAGGGATAGACACACGTCTTCCACATTTACTTTTTCCCGAAGGTAACCACACTGCTTATTTTTTGTCCTTAAATATCCGGCTTTGAACTTCGGAAAGGGCAATTTTTGGAAAGTAATTTCTTTCTATTTAAACATCTGTCCAGACGAATAGTTGTCGGTCATGGAAAAAATTGCCGACAAAATAGGGATAGATGGCATTTGTAAACATTGTCAACTTTCAAAACCGTATTGCTTATTATGATGGACTTGCCTATACTAGACTAGACTCTGTTACTGACATAACGTCTTTCTTTGTTATAATTATGTTTTGCGACTCCTGTTTCGAGCGCTCCAAGATCCCTTTATCCCCTAAACATAAGACGGTTCTTGTTTTGTTAAAACCCTGTCTAAGTTTCTGTAGCGTTTATATAAATTATGAAACGCTAGCTCCTTCCACCTTATAAGCTGAACACAAGACTGTGGAAATGAGTAATGTTACAATTAACGGTTTACTAAACTCAAGTTGGGCTAATACAAACTTGCGATGCCGAAGCAAGAAACACACAATTCTCTGAACTCTTACTTGTAAGTTTCAGGCCCACATCTTCATCGCCTAACTGAAGAAAGGAAGATAAATTATGAAAGCGGATCAAGCGAATTAATGTTTCCTATAACTGGCAGACTGTAACATTTCAGCATCTAGAAACCTGCAATAATCTTGTACTGTTTCTGAGAAGTCTTTAGTACAAGGTGGGCCAGTCAAACGGAAAGATTTCAAGGAGCAGAAAAAGAATGGAAAGTTACTATTATATCAATTTAAAGAGTATAAATGACAAGTACATAAATAACCATTAGGTATGCAACAAGAAAAAATTATTTCTTAAAAATTACGTCAGCCAAGTGACCTCCATTGAAACGCACACATTCTTCGAGTCTGGTCACGAACTGTTGCATAACCCTTCACATCATATTGACAGGTATCGCAGCGACCTCTTCTCGTATACGTTGTTTTAGGGGTGGAATCGTTCTGGATGAATTAACCCAAAACACGTTCGTTTTGAGGTGTCCCCATAGGAAGAAATCACATATCGTTAAATCAGGTGACCTAGGCGGCCAAGCGATATCCCCTTTCCGAGAAATGACGCGGCCCGAGAACAAAGCATTCACAGCATCCATCGAAATTCTTGCGGTGTGGCTTGTTGCTCCGTCTTGTTGAAACAATGTGTTTTCATTCACTGGAAAATGGGCGAGTTGTGGTGTAAAAAAGTTCTGTATCATTTCAACATATTGCACTGAATTAAGTCACTGGTTGCGCGGTAAGTTGAAATGCAGACGGAAAGCTCGTCGGGTTTGCACCAAACTCTCCTTATAAAGTGCGTAGCCGCGCTGTTCCCCGGTGCAACGCTTAATTGAAATCATTTAATTGCAGTTTGCAGTAACGATGAGCACCATTTAACAAAACATGATAAAGACAAACTACTTGGTTACTAGGGAACGCGGAGATAGTGACGTCACGGCCTAAGGAGTCATAAATTGTAAAGTAAGTAGGTAGAGAAGAGACGGTATATTCATTCTCACCCTCTGCATATGAACAGTATACTCCCACCAAATCTTTCCGTTTGACTGGCCCACCTTGTATAACACTAAAGATTGCAAATTTTTAGTATCTGAATTATAAAAAGAAAGCCTTGTGATACTGTAAAATGAATATTTCGAGATATCTAGGCCTATGTATGTAATTATTTACACTGCAAATGGGCAAACACCCTGTGACAATGGTAACTTAATTAGATACCTAGAATAATTAAAATTAATAATAATAATAATAATAATAATAATAATAATAATAATAATAATAATAATAATAATAATAATAATATCTGATAAAGTTATAACTTCTTTACTGTGTCAATATTATGAAAATTAGCTCACTGAGTAGTTTCGATGTGGTGTCCGTCATTGTCAGAAGCCTAGTGAGGTTCAGACGATAGCGCTGAACCTCACTAGGCTTCGAACAATGACAAACTCCACCTCGAAACTAGTCAACAAGTAATTTTGTATAATATTATCACAGTAAAGAAGTTATAACGTCATCAGTAACTGATTATACTCGTACAAGTGTTAAAAGAATATATTAAAAAAATGAAAATAACAATAATAGTTAAAATAGCCTAATTAATAAGTAAACTTAATTTTCCATTAAAACCTGAACATATAAATATGACATGCACATGCATATTATTTTGGCACTGATATTCTTCCACTACTTTCACTTCACTGCTCTGGCACTGTGACACATTTCACTGACACTTGAGAACAGGAATGTTAAAGCGTCTGAACTGCGTGCTATCAAAGCAACCCGCGCAGCATTTTCTTAAGAGCGATGGTAGTACTTCATCTTCCTAAAACGTTAACCTTATTGAGAGCGCTTTGACATCCGTGCTTTAGAACACATTTGACTGACACATTAGAACACGTTTCACTGACTCTATAGAACATAATTTCACTGACACTATAGAACATATTTCAATGACACCATACATTTTCATTCATCGAAACTATTGGCTGCCACTGTAAACCATAGCTTCACTCATACACAGTGGTGAAGTCAGTATTTAAGGAGTGGTAGGCAGAAAGTAATACATCACTATGTTATCAATAAGTAAAAGTTTTTTTCCTTCGTAAAAGACATTGAAGTCGCTAAATTATATTTAAACAATTTCAAGTTTCATTAATTTTGTCGCTGAAAAATTGTTAAAAGTAGCGAAATTGGTAACACTGACTTCAAGCGCGGGAAAGTCAATATTTCTTGTTGGTCGCTACTCATGAGCAGAGCTGCGATTCCTTTACCCAAAACATTGAAAATATGTTAGTGGTGACTAGACTATAGCTACAGTCTGACGTAAAGAGTTACGAGAGTACACTCGCAACGAGAATACGATATCAAAGGAAGTCGTCCCATGAAGGTTTGTTTTCCTTATTCACGTACATGGACATTTAATTTGTTACAAGCACAATCGCTAGTCAGAACGTAGTTTTACGTTGTTCAAAAATATGCCGAAAATAAGGAAAAGCAACATGCAACAAATATCTCTCTTACACTGAGTAGTTAGAGGGCTATTTCGAGTGCTTATAAATTATTGGATAATATTTTGAACATTTGTGTTTTAATATTAATAAGGATGATAAATGAATTTTTTTCTTAAAATAAAGCAATTTAAAAATCATTTAAGGCATAGAATAAACAGCATTTTTTTTTTCCACATTATGAAAAATTATTTTTAAGGTTACTTAGGTTCTGATTATTTTGTTACTATTTGCGCATATTTAGGAGTACTTTTCTCAGATACTCTTTGAACTATTAGCTGTAAAATTATTGTGTTTTGTTGCAAAAAACATTTTTGATAATTTCCACTAAAAATCTGACCATATAGGTACATATTGGTTGAAGAACAAAGTAATATCTTGATAATAAATTGTCAATTTTTTGTAATGGAGTGATAATAAAAATGAAAAATAACGATTTATAATTTTAGCTAGAAACTGTGGAATTTAGCCGTGAGAATATACAGTGAAAGTTTCATTAAGCTCTGCATACATTTGGCATGATGGAAGACCTTACTTTTTCATGTCGACAACAAGCTCAACCAACGGAATATCCTCTCATCACTCGTCCGAAACTAAAACGACAGAGAAATAAAATGATTCATGCAATTAAACCGAAGAGTGAAAATCAAGAGCAATTTCTAAAATTACAAATTGGGTCATATTGTAGCAAAGTTTCATTTAAATGTATTTAAAAGAAGAATAACATTGGCTTGGAAGGCGTTCTGGAGTTTAAAATTCATATTTTTGGACAAAGCAATCAGCCGCAAACTAAGGTTTTTGAGAGTCTAGAGACCTGCATCCTACAAGTAATCCTATACGGGTGTCAGACATGGGCTCTGTCTACGAAGCAATATGCAGCGATCCAAACGTGCCAGAGAAAGATGCAGAGGAAAATATTAGGAGTCACGCTCCCTAACGACTGTCTACTAAAACAGGCCAACACATTCGATGCAGCAGAACGTGCCATGATGACGAAGTGGTAGTGGGGGGGAGGCACGTAACGAGAATGGAGTACTCAAGATAGACGCACGCGACCAACATGTGGTACCCATACATCGGAAGAAGGAACCAGGGAAGACCACGACTCAGATGGGCAGATATGTTTGTGAAGACGACGGGCAAACAGTGGTCAAGAAAAGCAAGGGACAGATCTCGCTGGAAAGAACTAGCACTAATACGAACTAGAAATAGTTAGGAATGTTACAGTGTATAGTGTTAATAGGTTACAATGACGCCTAGTGCTAAATAGTATACATTATTTTTAAAGGTATACAGACCGACAAAGTGAAATCTCGCCTAGAATGGCTCATCAAGCGAGTGATAACAGGCCTACTCCTTTTATAGGAAGCCTTTGCCCTTCATGGGACATAATGACTAAATTCATTCATTCATTCATGCATTCATTAGTATGAAGAATACAAAGTTTTAAACAATATTCTAAGTTAAAAGTACACGAAAGAGTCATCTAATTAGTCCATGTCCTTAAATACAGATTCCTCCAGTCGAAGTGAAGAATAACCATTACAAAAATAAAGCGATACGCCTTTTAACGTAGGAGTTAACGATGCTGATGAAGAGATAGCCTAGGCTTATTTTCACCTGTTACTTCAGCTTCTCGTTTTAAAAATGGAAACATTTTCTGCGCATGAATCTCTGCAATTCTGCACAGATGGGAACTATCAATCTACTGCGCTAGAGGTCTAATTGAGTTTCACAGCCACCTAGTCACAGTTACCCACCCCACGGGTCTGCTGCGCCTCGGAAGATAATGATTTTTTTTTTTACTTTGGAAACTGAAAGCGGACAGGCGAGCAGAGCTCGTCCCGCAGTTCACTATTAATACACTACGCCTGGGAAATGGACACCGTGGGCCGAGAGGTGAAAGGATGTGATGTTGATTCTCTCAAAAAGTGACGTTCTCATCCTCGATTCGGCATGTGTTTTAATTCCACGTCTGTAACAAAGACTTTGCTTTGGGATTACGTGTTATATTTGTAATCAGTAGACCCCGGAACTTCATGCACTAACAAACCTGAAAAAATGCATGCAACAATACAGTAAAACTGTTAAAATATGCGTTAAATTTGAAATATATTTAGTAAAAATACACTTTAGTGGTTTATTTGGTTTAGTAATATGATATAATTGAAAATAATAATTTATATAAATAATAATCATCAAACCATCATCATTTTTATTAAATCTATATTTTTCTATAAATGTACAGTGTGTTCCCAGAAAATTTCCGGGGTTATAAACTGTTATAATTCTGAATAATTTTAAGGGAAAAATTGTTCCAGGGTCGGGTATCGATCCCGGGACCTCTGGTTGAACGTACCAGGGCTCTGCCAACTGAGCTACCCGGGAACTCCACCCGACACCGTCTCAACTTTTCCCTTTATATCCACACAACTCGCGTGGACTGACGGAACGCCAGAGACCCACATCGAGTGCACACAAACTCTGTGTGACTTGAAATTGTGGTTTTCTGTTAACGTACACAGTGACGTATATACCCTGCCCCGGAACAATTTTTCCCTTGAAATTATTCAAATCTGCTTTACAGAAAGCTTTACCTGAAATATTAGATTTGCATAATTTTCCATATAGGCCTACGTCACTGTGTACGTTAACAGAAAACCACAATTTCAAGTCACACAGAGTTTGTGTGCACTCGATGTGGGTCTCTGGCGTTCCGTCAGCCCACGCGAGTTGTGTGGATATAAAGGGAAAAGTTGAGACGGTGTCGGGTGGAGTTCCCGGGTAGCTCAGTTGGCAGAGCGCTGGTACGATCAACCAGAGGTCCCGGGATCGATACTCGGCCCCGGAACAATTTTTCCCTTGAAATTATTCAAATCTGCTTTACAGGAAGCTTTACCTAAAAGATTAGATTTGCATGTTATAATTCTGTCACTATGCGTTTTACGAAATTCATACCGGTGTCATTAGAAAGAACAACTCTAAGATATAAGGATATGCGTAATTGATAATTGTTGACCGAAACGACAGATGGCAGCACAAGAAGAAAGAAGAAACGCCTTTTCCGCTATTATGCTCGTCATTAAAACATTGTTGCATATAAACAAATTGTGTTACATGATCTGAATTTTAAATGTTTAAATCTGTGTGAATTCTGCAGCATTTACTGGCACTAATGGCGAGTGATGAAGACTTTTCAGCCAAATTCATTTTTAGTGACGAGGCAGTGTTCCACGTCAAGGAAAAGTAAACAAGCACAATGTTAGGCTTTGGGGGAGCGAGAATTCACATTTCATTTTGGAAGTTGAACGTGACTCCCCTAAGCTAAATGTGTTTTGTGCCGTTTCGAAACGGAAAGTGTATGGCCCATTTTTCTTTCAAGAGAACACTGTCATCGGTATGAGTTATCTTGATATGCTTACTGAGTGGCTGTTTCCACAATTGGAAGACGAAAGCAACGAATTTATTTTCCAACAAGATGGAGCATCTCCTCACTGGCATCTTGATGTACGGAATGTTCTAAATCAACAACTTGCAGGAAGATGAATTGGGCGCGCTGGGAAGCAAGATAATGTCTTCTGCAGCTGGCCTCCGAGGTCCCCTGACTTGGCCGTCTGTGATGTCTTTTTTTGGGGTCACATAAAGAATCTTGTCTATATACCTCCACTACCTCAAAATCTGTAAGAGCTCCAACTTCGTATCATTGCCGCCATCGAGCCCATCCCTATAGATATGTTGGAACGTGTGTAGCATGAGTGGGAATATCGCCTTGATGTCTGCAGCGTGACACGTGGAGCACACATCGAGTGTCTTTGAGGTAGGTATAAAATGTTTCAGTTTCTCTTTCTAATGATACCAGTTTCGTATAAATCCGACAACTGACAGCGACGCTATAGCAGTTTATAACTCCGGAATGTTTCTGCGGACTCACTGTTTTGTTGCTCATTTTAGACACATATTTCAATTGGTACATTTTTAACTTCCAGCTTTTTTGTGTAATTATTAGTATGGCAATAAACAACCAACAGTTTCTCCAGGTTCTCTACTGTGCAACTTCTCTTATCTATCAAAATTAGTTTAAATACACAGAAAGATTTTCGACATCACATGATGGGACTCAGGGACGTACGCAAGGGGGAGTTACCGGGTTTGAACCTCCTCTTTGAACTTTTTGAAAAATGACCTATTTAGATCTGAGTATTTTTTGTCCATAATCGTTTTACCTTCTCTAATTTTTCACTGTCAGAGCAACAAAATCTAAAATATACATCGACATGAGGCACGGTCTTATATTTTCTTCAATATAATCCCTGTGCTTGGTGCTGCGGCACATTCGAATTATAACAATGCTGTCTTCATTAAAGAGTGACCCTTTTATAAAATGAAGCCGACACAATATTGTAACTTCTTATTCTTACTTTTACCACCACACACCCGTCAACAATATGACTTTTATTTTTTAATAATTCATCCCACAACAATGGGTATTCCACTCAACACAGCAACACAATAGTCATTGTATGACTCATGTCGAATGTCTTACGAGAGCGAAGGAAAACAGTGCAAATACTGTGATCTAAGTGTACATATTGTCACTGAGCAGCTATAATCTGTTACGTAACCATGTGTCGGAAATGTCGCCTTACTGAATTACTCGTCATTAATTCGGACATACACCCTGCTCACCGAGGTTACAGAATCTAACATCACTGGGTTTCTGCTAATGGGAATACATGAAATACATAATTTACGGTAAACCGCCGAAGGACTAAATAGATGTGTTGCTCATATTACGGAAACATCAATAGTCATCAAGCATACACTACGCTTACATTGTAGAGAGCATACGTTAATCTCTACCTTAAAATATACAGCTTTGCACTGAAGTAATAACCGAGCTTTTGAATAAATGTCTGTACCATAAAACGAATAATACATTATTATTACTGTATGAGTGGTTATTGATTACCACGAACCACACTCTAGAATACAAACATTTCAACAATCAGTTGTAGTAAGGAATAATTTATGATATCATGATTACTCCTCAAAATATGTTTTTCTTCATCCAATATAATACGCAACATCCCTAAATGTTTATTCCCGATTTATTTCACTATGAATATATCAAATCTTAAAAATAAATAAGGAAGAGACTAGTGAAGTGCATTGTGTGAAGTGTGACATTGTATGGATCAGAAACATGCACATTACGACGTAGTGAAGAGAAGTGAATAGAAGCATTCGAAATGTGGATATGGAAAAGGATAGAACGTATGAAACGGAAAGACATAGTAAGAAATGAAACTGTGCTGAAAACATGCCTGAAGAAAGAATGATGGTGAAACTGATCAGGAAGAGAAGAAGGAATTGACTGAATCACTGGCCGAGAAGAAACTGTCAGCTGAAGGATGCACTAGAAGCAATGGTAAATAGGAGAAAATTTCGGGGCAGAAGAAATCAGATGATAGACAACTTAAGTTATGTGGATCATATGCGGAGATAAAGAGAAGAGCAGAAAATAGGAAAGCTTGGTTTGCAGTGAAGAACCTCCCATTTGGCAGAACACTATGTATAATATGTATAATTTATGTTTGCACGTACGTCAAGTAATTTAACATAATACAAAATATGATATGATAGAAAATTACAAGATATATGATATGATAGGCTATATGATATGATATGATATGATATGATATGATATGATATGATATGATATGATATGATATGATATGATATGATATGATATGTGATGTGATGTGATATATGATATGGTATGATATATGATATGATATGATATGATATGATATGATATGATATGATATGATATGATATGATATGATATGATATGATATGATATGATATGATATTTGATGTGATATGATATGATGATATGATATATATGATACGATATGATATCATGATTTCTGTTTGTTGAAGGTACTACACTGAATTGGAGAATTAATTGAATAACATTTTTATAATCTACTCGCCAAAATTAACACTCACAAATCTTAAATTTATTTTGTGGCGTTTAATCATTAGAAAACATAAAATATAGTATATTCTACATTTGTTTCAAAGTTAATGACATAACTTAATTTAAAATTTAACGTCTATTAAGAACACGCTTTTCAAAATTTCGTGCTACACAGGGGATTGATGTGGCTCTTTAATTAGTCAAGCTAACTGCTTTAGAGATCCTGGTGGCGTGAAGTGACACATCAAAGAAATTTTTGTTTGGAGGACCATGGAAATTGAGTGGCAGGATCCAGAATTTAATTAAACGTCAAAGAGAGGGACGATAGACAGGAAGTAAAACACCGGATGTCGTTTCGAAATGTAGGAAAAAATGTATCGTACAAGATAATGTACACACACAACTTCATTAAGTGTGCAGAACGAGCACATCGAGTTCCATTATTACCAGTTGTGTTAAAGAGTATGATGTCGAATTTTCTTAAATGTTTGGACATGGAAATTTAGGGGGGAAACTGAATGTTTAATGTGATATTCACCAATTGCAATGATGAATAACGCATAATAATTATTCACCTATTTTCGTATATTATGATTATGTACTGTGATATTAAATTATATTAATTCAATCTATGGCTACCAGTTTTATGTGCATCATTATCGGAACACGCATTAGAATTAGGAAGAAAGTAGGGTTACCAATTTTATTTTCATAGTTTTTATGACATAGTAGAGTTAGGGTTAATGTAGGTTTCCCATATTTACCCATATACGCACCCTATTCGAGAGAAGATAGTGTTGGGATAAAACTAGGGTTACAATAATATATAGGCCTATGCATTCTTCTCGATAAAAAGTAATGTTGCTGTAAAAGTTGGATTACCGTTTTTATATGCATCGCTTTCGAAAGATTAATGTTGGAATTAAATTAAGGTGACCCTTTTCTACATATGTCGTCTGTGGACAATTAATGTGTTTCGAAAACTTTGCACATAAATACAGAAACCGTATGTTTATCCCAACATTAACGTGTTCCGAAAAATATGCATATAAAGATGGTAATCCTACTTTTACCGCAACATTTATGTCTACTGTATCTTGGAAATAATGTACGTACCGTATATAAAAATGGAAACTTTGTGTTCACTTAACACATTAGTGTCGGCGTGAAAATAAAATTACAATACCAATTACAATGCATCATTTTCAGGAACTATTATTGTTAAAGTGGGTTTAACATCTTTAGATGTACCGTTTTCAGGACAATTTTGATGGTATTTTATGGAAGAAAAATCTTTGTAGTATTTCGAAGTATGAAAGTGAAAACTGATAATTTTGACGAAAATTTAGGAGTTTCAGACCTAACCTTCCTTAAGTTATATTTTATCACGTTTTTTTAAATACATTCTCACCTCAGAGAAGTGACTGTATGCTCTCCAATAAGGGGGCCGAAGTTCTGGACACAGTCTTTATAATTTTGCTTTAAAAACGATTGTGATCTGGATTTTAACTGACAAGGAGAGGACATGCTCTGTATATCACCGAATTAAATAAAATTGTGTGAGATGAAAGTACAAGACGTACTGTTTAAAATCATACCTGGTATAGGTGGCCAATGACGCCTCGTTTTGGAAATATTGGCTATTGTTTGTGACATACTTCCGTTAGTTGCCTAATAGGGAAACATTATACTATGTAACAGCGTAGCTCATGTGATTGGATGCTGAGTTGTCATCCAGGCAACCCCAGTTCGAATCCTAATGCCTTCTCATTTTTTAAAATTTGATATTATTATTATTATTATTATTATTATTATTATTATTATTATTATTATTATTATTATTATTATTATTATTATTATTATTATTAGAACCAAAAGGACAATTTGGCCCAAGAATGCAACGTCAAGTAGATGAACTCATTTCTAAATTCGGAAATATATGTGTAACACGTTCTTCATCAGGAAAGCTGACATCTCAACTCCATAAGCAATACCTGGAGAAAGTAATAAAGACATATGTGACAGAGCAGCCATTTCTTCTAATTCTGGACTCATGGGAAGGGCAGGTAAATCCTTCTTTGTATGATGAAATATTTACAAATGAAGAAAATGAAGTAACGTGCAACCTTAAAGTGATTTCACCCAAATGTGCTGGATTATGCCAGTCCTGTGATGTTTATCTCTTCAGACAGGTGAAGATTTTTATCAAATATTTGCAAAATAGCTCTTTCCTTTTACAAACTGGACGACAAATTGCTTCAAGGGAGGATGCCCTCAAAATTCACTCCTTAATTCACTTTCAGTTGTCAGCTCCTATATTCAAAGCCATATTGAAATATGCGTGGTATGCATCAAAATTAATAAACGAACGAGAAGTGTTTGTGAATGTGAAAGATGTCTGTTTCGCAGCAGAAGTGCGGAAAAATGTGTGTGACTGTGAACAACCTTCTTTCATTTGCTGTGCATGGTTCAGGAAATATGTATGTTTTGTGTGTTTTTATGATATTTATCATAATGAAACATGTACAAAATGAAGTGGAATAGAAACAGAACAGACACCAGTGACCTGCCTGCGTGAGCAATATTTCCTTGTTTATCCTTCACAGTACAATGTTACTTAATTAGTAATTTGTTTAAAACATGACGAAGCGTTCAATACATTGAGAAATATGATATAGGTATGTAAATAGATTACTGTCATCACACTATTAATCATTATTAAAAGAAAAAAATATATGACCAGTTAAGATTCGAACTCAGGTTCCCTGAACAACAACTCAGCACCCAACCATATGAGCTACGCTTTTACAAAGTCCAATGCTTCCCTATTAGGCACCTAACGGAAGTATGTCACAAACAATAGCCAATAGCCACCCATACCAGGTATGACTTTAAACAGTACTTCTTGTACTTTCATCTTACACAATCTTATTTCATTCGGTGATATACAGAGCGTGCCCTCTCCTTGTGAGTATAGTTCAATTTTCCTTGCCATTCTTTTTGTTCTTTGCTATACCATATCTAACCATGTCATCATCTCCGCATAGAATCTCTGGTTGTAAGGAGACGTTAAATAAGAAAATCAACTGTTTAGCTATAAGCAGGTATTTGTAAAGGTAGTCAAGTTAACAATCTGAATCTTCTTTACAGAGTCCACTCTCAGATCGGAACAAATACTCCACCTTCTTCCGGCTTGTACCATCCTTGTCAGCTACTGCGGACGCCCTGGTTACAATTGTCGGGCATTTTCGATGGAAATACGTTGCCATCGTTACAGCAGGTGAGTAATTTTCAAAGTATCTGTCTGTAGTAATAGGTGATACTAACGTGTAAAGATTTCGGGGATGGTTCCTTAGGTTACTGGGGTGAAAAATGTGTCTTTAAACATATAACCAATTTTTAGCGGTTACAATAGTACTGTATTGTTCTTCGTATACTGATAAAAGCAGGGCTTAAATCATATAAATTTACAAAATCAATGTACCTATTAGAATACATTACAAAAGGGAAGAATTGGCAAATTGTTGAAACTAACATAATTATTATAATCATTATTATAAATTGTATTATTTATGGTTGCTGAGAGTTTAAAAGCAGTAAAACAAAAGGGGAATAATTGTCGTTCATTATAGGTAATTCGTTATCTCATGAAACCAAACGTTTTACGTGCGCCGTAGCATGTAGGGTGTGGGTAAGTGAGCTCGCTATCTACGAGTAGAAGCAGGCAGGGAAGCTTCTCAGTCCACTTTCTTCTTCCCCTGACGCGCAGGTAGATTTCACGAGATAACGAATGGCCTATAGCTGCACCTTAGAAGATCGGGTGAGTTCACGCTTTGAGACAGAAGAGACACCTGCTGCCATAACGTTCGTTTCACCTATTCTAACTAAGAAAATATTTATTATATCTTAAGAAATTGAGAATTAGGAATAGCGTATTAATAGTGTAGAGATAAGGTAATAAATTATAATCAGTAGACTAGATACAGAGTCATCTGAATAGTAACCACGCGTTGATTTCAAAGACGTAGACCCAAGTTCAAATCCCAGAAATTTGTAATAGGCATAGATACATACGGTGTTGAAGTAGATTTCATTAAACTGTACTATTTGCTTTTTTAATTATTTCATAATTTTAGATTAATTTACACTCACGTTTGCCATCAGTAGTGCAGTTATTATGCTAAATTACTACAACGTAATATTAGTGCAGTTTCATTCATTCATTCATTCATTCATTCATTCATTCATTCATTCATTCATTCATTCATTCATTCATTCATTCATTCATTCATTCATTCATTCAACTAAACGTAATTATTAAAGTAAAAGTTCTATGAAGTGGGTAGGCCTAATTATGAGAATTTTCTTAAAGTGCTGACTAGTTTCATAAGATGATTGATGAAGAAACTACAACGAATGTCATACATCCAGTCTTATCATACCTATGTTTTACGTTCTTTGCTGGTATTCGACTCATTTATCATGTTATGAATGAAATTAGCGTTTGTAATTTATTTTCTTTAACTACGACACAAAACACATAACTAAATGAAATGATTGAAGATTCACCCAAATAAGAATGTTCATTTTAGCTACCTAGAGTCGGCTGAGACAATTGCTTGCCGATCCGGAGTTGCTTTCGGGCGTGGGTTCGATTTCCTCTTGGTCTGATTAGTTGGATGGGGTTTTCCGAGGTTTTCCCTAACTATAAGGCGCATGTCAGGTAAATCTATAGCGATTCATCGGCCTCGTCTCGCTAATTACTATGTCGCTATCTCATCGGCGTTAAATAACCGAATAATTGATGCAGCGACATTAAATAACCAACTAAAAAACTACGTAGAATACATATGTACAATCTTAGACTCAGAAAGTGACCGACTCCTGTAGCGTGAATTTGTCTACACCCAACTTCGAGCAGCGTCTGGTTCACATGACTAGGAAAAGGTTATTTATTTTGCACCTAATTTACCCCTTGAATATGTATTTGTTATACATTACTTATAACACTTGCGGTCTTACTAATAAAAACTCTTATACAGACGTTTAACTAAATTATACAGTGAATAGCTTGTTTATAAATCGTCTGTAAATTCCTGACTAATAATCACTATATATGTCGTATATATCAATGTCATACTTTCGTAATTATTTTAATATTAAAGCTAACGGAATAACTGAGATTCTTTAATGCATCCGATAGTGTGCCGCGGTAAGTATCGATAGTACAACTGGGCCTAATCGATTACCACGCTATATTTCGATCAAAGAGTACAGCTAGAGCAATATAATATTTTAATTCTGTGTTATTTGATTTGTTATTCCGTGATTACAAGGTAACCATCATCATAAAATGACAATCGATACGAACAGCTCTTAGAGAGGCGGCCATCTTTTCTCACTATATACGACGCTTAAACAGGGAGTTTCGTGTGTATAACTACAACAAAGCAATTCCCGTGTATAGTTATACATTGCTTACACATCCATCGCTTATGCATGATTTATTAGTGACGCTTTTTGCCCGAACTCTGCATAAGTCTGATATGAAAAGTTATACACGGTTTATCAATAAGACCATTGATCTATAAACAGACAGAAAAAGGAACAAACAAACAAAACAAAGGAAAAACAGCGCGGAGTATTGCATAAGAAATTCTTTCACATGTAAATCTAAGTTCTTACGAAATCAACAGAAGTCTTCCAAAGGGGACTTAGGATATGACATCTAGTCATTTTTTTTTTTTTGTCTAAGATGATACATACCAAATTGAAAATACAACATCATGGATATATCTACACTTTTATATGGATGCGAGATTTTGGTAAATCAAGAAAAAGTGAAGTCGAAATGAAATTTTAAAGAAAAACTGCAAAATATACATGAAAGACTACCAGACAAATCAAGCAATTTCATCTGAGCTCAAAGTCAAACCGAATTTTGTGTAGAAATCAAAATTACTGTTGTAATTATTGGATTGAACACATTCAGAAGTGAATTACCACATTTTTAATTCTGAAATACCACCCCCGTGGAAGAAGTCAAGGCCGACCTCTAAAGAGACTTCCAAACCAGCCCTGGGCATAACGGGAAAGTGGAACGGAACTTTGAAACTCCCACCCATGTCCTTTACTCTTACACTGCCTTATAAACAAATGCACAGTAGACGCTGTGCAACAGTGCTGGAACAGAATGTTCGGATGCCTACCTTATGGAATCCGTCACTGAGCAATGCTTACCTTGCTGTCTACTCGTCTCAGCCGGTGAAGGTAGAATGGGGAGTTAACGGGAAATCTGTAGTGACTGGATTTAGGTATTAGTACCCAGACTTGTTCTAAAGTCTATCCCAGATAACCTGATAGGGACCCTTTCCCTTTGCTACCGGCAGAGGGGAGGGCACTACGGTCTATTTAAAAAACATTGCCCATATGAATCCATTACTCTCTAGTGTGTATGTTATACTGTAAGAACAATCATACTAAAATATCAAAATAAGGATGTGAGAAGTATGTCATATGTTCCATGTACGAAAGTTGAATTAATCTAACCAAAAAAAAAAAAAAATACAGCCTACAGATGAAAAATGAGCATTAAAAAAATTACGTCAGAAAATAATACAGTAGGGATATTTATATATAATAACTAGGCCGACGTACCTTTTCAATCACTAATATTAATGAAGTCTGTTTTCCCGTCAATTTCAACCAGTTCTTCAAGAATCATACTAGGATGTTGTTCCTTCAATGAATTAAACACATTTAAAATGAATCTCTTCTCCCCATTTCTTAACGCTTTACCGGGCTTAAGTTTCACGATATAGTTTTCTACCATTACAAATCTCACTCACTAGGCCAACATAGGCCTACTATACTGCTTAATCTGTACTGTTAACACTACAATTCCATAATATATTTATGTTACTCGTAGATCTGTATATACTTTATACGATACACTATTTACACATACACGCACTGTACTATATAGCGGTATAATTTATTATTACGAGTATGTAACTTACACAAACAGTTGGGACAAATTACTTCGCGAACACATTCGACTGCAAAAACACAATGTTTTCTTCAAAGATAGTTACCACAACTCTAGGGGAGCTACCGCATTCCTAAGTTTTCTTACACCCCCCCCCCCCCAAAGTTTAAATAAAGAAAACATCTTTAATTAAAATTAGGCTATTATGTACTTATTTCACTTATATGATTGGGAAAAGGATATCTAAACACTTTTATTTCAATTATCTATATTCATATTATGATTGCAGTTCAAAATCTGTACTTTTTAAAAGTAACTGAATTGTGGCGAAGCGAGGGTGTAGAACGCGGTAGAGGAACAGCAATGCTCACGCTGCTGGAGACACGAAGAGGCTACAAGGAATGGGTGGAAGTTGTTTTGTTTCCCTATCAGGTTACCCGAGATGGACTTCAGACTGATGCATTATGGGATCAGAACAGGTAATGGGACTTATAATCTTGATTGCTTTATGGTTATGATGACACGTTGCCATAATTTCCTGTTGCTACTGCACCAATCATGAATGTGATTATGCATAAATAATGGAATAGGCCTACTGATGGAGAAGACGTAAAGTACCTAAAGAAGATCCGTCACAATAGAGTCTTTCTCCACCAAATTTTACAATTGAACCAGCTAGAATTTCAAACAGGATTTAAACCGTGGAAAACCAAAGCTCAAGTCATTCTGTTTACGATGTACCATGACATTATTGAGAGAAAATGTTATTTGAACTCCATTAGTGTCCTTATCCTTGTAAATCTGACAAGAGCTGTAAAGAACGGAAGGCATGAAAATGTGTATCCTACGGAACTGGGTTATGAAGAAAGCACTTCTCTCTTAAAAGCTCTTGGCCGCGATACTGTCGCACTATCTTCCTTGAGAGCGTGGGATTTTGAAAGATAACGCTGAAATGATACGCGTCTTAAAGTTACGCCATAAGTCACTAGCGCAGTATATGTTGTGTATTAACTGCAACCTGACATCCCGGCCATATCTTATATGTAGATTGAAGAGTCTGCTGTAAAGCTGTATCTCTCTCCATAAAATTTCTCCCATCTTCTTGCCGGAATATATTCCAACAGTCTGTGAGTGAATGTGCGAGTAACATTCAGAGTGTCGCGTTTTTCTCTGGCGGTAATTGCTCCCTGGGCGTTATATTCAAATAAACTTCATGTGTTTTCGAAAAAATTACAATTAAAACTAAATAAAATTAATAACAACATGAATATAAGTAAAATTTACGTGTACATTTTAAGGTCTTAAGCATGTTGTGATTGCTTCAAATACCCGGAAGAAAAATACAAAATAATTTAAGACGCTTGGAGATGATTGAATTATTGTTTCGAGCACGTGGAACTGTTAAAAAAATTGTGTAAATTTTTTTCATAGATTTCATATTTGTACATCAAATTTCCAGGGTATATCTACATGAATTTTAAATTTTCTTTATTAATTGAAAATTACCATGTGTAAATAAAATATTCGGTTTTAGAGATGGCTGCTAAAAGAAAGAATAAAACTTAACTATGTGGAAATATTTTCTTTTATGTATATACAAAGAAATTAATTGCGTTGCTGCAACCAAACGGTACCCCCTGTTATAGGGCTGTTCGGATTCTCTGACTTTACAAATATTGAAACATTATTTTTTTATTTTTATATGCGACTTTGCGTAAGTTTCAAAATACAAAATGAATATTCCCCTGTGTACGTTGGTAAGGCGTTTCTTGTTTTATTTCGTAAATCATCTCAGAAACATTATTTTTTATTTTTATGTTTCTAAATACGAGGGAGAGTCAAAAAGTAATTTTAATAATAATAATAATAATAATAATAATAATAATAATAATAATAATAATAATAATAATGAGAAGAATAAAGTTCATCTCGAATTTCGCCACAGTCTTCATGGACTCGCTTTTTACAATTATTGCACTCATCAATGTAGCATTTGTCATATCAGGACAAATCACTCTCACTCTGCAAGGTTCCGAGCCAGGCTTCCAGAACAAATTAAAAATGGGCGAAAGTTTTATACATTCGTGTTTATTAGAGACTACTTTAATATGAGAAACTTACTCTATTTAAGTTAGTGAATATAACTCATAATTATGTGGTTACTGCATGTATATGCCATTCTAGAATGTGTAGATCTCTGTCCAATATTAAAAGCTTTTACTCAACATCGTCCTTAGAATCACAAGCAAAACCACGCACAAACGCAAACATTAAAATTGCTTCAAAGATCCAAATTACACACCGTACAAATTTAATTTATAAAGTAATATTACAAAATTGATTGTAAATAGACGAATGCAACTATGGTAGAATTTATCTTAGTATTTTCGCAACACTTGAAGAAGCAAAACACCCTTTTGGTTCAAATAGTAACTACACAGCACTTCATCTCATAAGGGTGTACTGCTTTAAGGATTGTGGGTAATAAACTTCTTTTCTTCTCACCCCCTCAACCTTGAATGTAACAGCAAAATAACTTACAGGCAGAAAGCTACCCTCAACGGTCTTGCTATCCCTACATAAGACATGAGGTGACCAGACTTCCAAGTACAAAAATTCAAATCGCTCCAAATAATAACCGGTTAAAATTACAAGGACTTTCCCTACTTATCGGACGGCACATGGAGCTTCCGTAAGAATTTCATCCCAAGTAGGCTTTTGTGCACGCGTTTTGGAATGAGTTTCATGCCGGTTGTTCGGTTCGGTAAGCCGGTTCTGTCATCCGCAGCACCACACAGTTCTCTCAAGTTGTAAAATCCGTATAAAACCTGGAGTGGATCCAGTGTCTCTTTTACAGACACACAAGTCATCTAGAATTCACCACCAATGACATCTATCATTCTCTGGACAAAGCGTAAGTGATATACACCTCGGCGGACGATCGATTTGGCGTCCTACAAAACACGAGTGTTCTCCTATTTCTTTTTAGAAGACGGGCATTATAATGAAAAGGGACTAGTAAATGTTGTTGGCTTCATGAAGAGGAAAAGACGAAATAACTTCGAAAGGATCTTCACAACATTGATTTTGTTCACCACGAATAGGTTACAATCTCCCATCGCCAGGGTTTGAACTCGCTCTGCGAACTGATTTATCAAGACAACGAAATATTAAGTAACAATTGAAATTGATGTAACTCCTCCATATACGTTTATCGTAATTTAAAAACTTCTATGACGTTGGGATGAAGTTTGTTGGAATAACTTCTATTGAAGTGCTCTGTACGTGGGTTAGTAAAAGACCAAAGTTCTTTAAACAACCAAGGGCTGCCAATACTTAAGTTTATTAATCATTCTTGAAATACAAGGTGTAGTACAAGTGATGAAATGAGGATGATGATGATAATTCGTTGCCACTTGGGCCACTCGTCGCCCTCACCAACACTTCTGCTCACTGCAGAGTTATTTAATAATAATGAGTGATCCTCCAGCGGCCGCCGCGCCGAATTATAGACTTGCGCCAGTGACGCTACGGTGACCTTTCAAGTCCACGTGATTCGCGTCTACTCGATGGTGGGATGACCTGCCGTTGGACTTTGGACAGATAATCTTTTCATACCAAATATATTATCCCTACAGTAAGTGGGCGCTTATTACAACGTGATCCTAACTTTCAAGAAAGTTTGTGAAATGCTACCCTGAATAACATAATGGAAGCCAGATACCTACATCTCAAAGCAAACTAAAATTGGAATGAACACGACTATTATTAAATCTATTGTCTTTCAGGGTGATGAAGCGTTCCTTCCACCGAATGGTTAGAATAGTGGCCTCAAAGGAGCTAAAACTGATTACAACAGGTTCATTGATTCTCGTCTCTTGGTCGTAAACTTGGTGTAATCTAATTCAGCGCTAGACTCGAATGTGTACCGTAAGGGTTTGCAGTTGCAAGTTTATTTTCTGAGACATTATAATTACTATATTTTCATAGCTCATACATTATATACATCAATTCCTAGTTTTGAACCGTATGGTCTTGCAGTTGCATATATATTTTCTGAAGGCTTTATAATTATTACATTTCCATACCTCATGCATTACCTACACCAATTACTAGTTTTTAACCGTAAGGTCTTGCAGTTGTATGTTTATTATCTGAAGGCTTTATAATTATTACATGCTCATAGCTCATACATTACCTACACCAATTACTAGTTTTCAACTGTAAGATCTTGCAGTTGTATGTTTATTTTCTGAAGACTTTATAATTATTACGTGCTCATAGCTCATAATTACCTACACCAGTTATTAGTTTTGAACCGTAAGGTCTTGCAGTTGCATGTTTACTTTCTGGAGGCTTTATAATTATTACATGCTCATAGCTCATACATTACCTACACCAATTACTAGTATTGAACCGTAAGGTCTTGCAGTTGTATGTTTATTTTCTGGAGGCTTTATAATTATTACATTTCCATAGCTCATATATTACCTACACCAATTACTAGTTTTGAACCGTAAGGTCTTGCAGTTGCACGTTTATTTTCTGAAGGCATTATAATTATTACATTTCCATACCTCATACATTACCTATACCAATTACTAGTTTTGAACCGTAAGGTCTTGCAGTTGTATGTTTATTTTCTGAAGGCTTTACATTTATTACATTTCCATAGCTCATACATTACCTACACCAATTACTAGTTTTGAACCGTGAAGTCTTGCTGTTGCATGTTTATTTTCTGAAGGCTTCATAATTATTACATTTCCATAGCTCATACATTACCTACACCAATTACTAGTTTTGAACCGTAAGGTCTTGCAGTTGTATGTTTATTTTCTGGAGGCTTTATAATTATTACATTTTCATACCTCATACATTACCTACACCAATTACTAGTTTTGAACCGTAAGGTCTTGCAGTTGTATGTTTATTTTCTGGAGGCTTTATAATTATTACATTTTCATAGCTCATACATTACCTACACCAATTACTAGTTTTGAACCGTAAGGTCTTGCTGTTGCATGTTTATTTTCAGAAGGCTTCATAATTATTACATTACCATAGCTCATACATTACCTACACCAATTACTAGTTTTGAACCGTAAGGTCTTACAGTTGTGTGTTTATTTTCTGGAGGCTTTATAATTATTACATTTTCATAGCTCATACATTACCTACACTAATTACTAGTTTTGAACCGTTAGATCTTGCAGTTGCATGTTTATTTTCTGGAGGCATCATAATTATCACATGCTCATAGCTCATACATTACCTACACTAATTACTAGTTTTGAACCGTAAGGTCTTCCAGTTGCATGTTTATTTTCTGGAGGCTTTATAATTATTACATTTCCATAGCTCATACATTACCTACACCAATTAATAGTTTTGAACCGTATGGTCTTGCAGTTGCATATTTATTTTCTGAAGGCTTTATAATTATTACATTTCCATACCTCATGCATTACCTACACCAATTACTAGTTTTGAACCGTAAGGTCTTGCAGTTGTATGTTTATTTTCTGAAGGCTTTATAATTACTACATGCTCATAGCTCATACATTACCTACACCAATTACTAGTTTTGAACTGTAATATCTTGCAGTTGTATGTTTATTTTCTGGAGGCTTTATAATTATTACATTTTCATAGCTCATACATTATCTACACCAATTACTAGTCTTGAACCGTAAGGTCTTGCAGTTGTATGTTTAATTTCTGAAGGCTTTATAATTGTTACATTTTCATAGCTCATACATTACCTACACCAATTACTAGTTTTGAACCGTATGGTCTTGCAGTTGTATGTTTATTTTCTGAAGGCTTTATAATTATTACATTTCATAGCTCATACATTACCTACACCAATTACTAGTTTTGAACCGTAAGATCTTGCAGTTGTATGTTTATTTTCTGGAGGCTTTATAATTATTACATTTTCATAGCTCATACATTACCTACACCAATTACGGTAAGATCTTACAGTTGCATGTTTATTTTCTGGAGGCATCATAATTATTACATGCTCATAGCTCATACATTACCTACACCAATTACTAGTTTCGAACCTTAAGGTCTTGCAGGTGCATATTTATTTTCTGGAGGCTTTATAATTATTACATTTCCATAGCTCATACATTACCTACACCAATTACTAGTTTTGAACCGTAAGATCTTGCAGTTGTATGTTTATTTTCTGAAGGCTTTATAATTGTTACATTTTCGTAGCTCGTACATTACCTACACAAATTACTATTTTTGAACAGTAAGTTCTTGCAGTTGTATGTTTATTTTCTGGAGGCTTTATAATTATTACATTTTCGTAGCTCATACATTACCTACACCAATTACTAGTTTTGAACCATAAGGTCTTGCAGTTGTATGTTTATTTTCTGGAGGCTTTATAATTATTACATTTTCATAGCTCATACATTAACTACACCAATTACTAGTTTTGAACCGTAAGGTCTTGCTGTTGCATGTTTATTTTCTGAAGGCTTCATAATTATTACATTTCCATAGCTCATACATTACCTACACCAATTACTAGTTTTGAACCGTAAGGTCTTGCAGTTGTATGTTTATTTTCTGGAGGCTTTATAATTATTACATTTTCATAGCTCATACATTACCTACACCAATTACTAGTTTTGAACCGTAAGGTCTTGCAGTTGTATGTTTATTTTCTGGAGGCTTTATAATTATTATATTTTCATAGCTCATACATTACCTACACCAATTACTAGTTTTGAACCTTAAGGTCTTGCTGTTGCATGTTTATTTTCTGAAGGCTTCATAATTATTACATTTCCATAGCTCATACATTACCTACACCAATTACAAGTTTTGAACCGTAAGGTCTTGCAGTTGTGTGTTTATTTTCTGGAAGCTTTATAATTATTACATTTTCATAGCTCATACATTACCTACACTAATTACTAGTTTTGAACCGTAAGATCTTGCAGTTGCATGTTTATTTTCTGGAGGCATTATAATTATTACATGCTCATAGCTCATACATTACCTACACTAATTACTAGTTTTGAACCGTAAAGTCTTGAAGTTCCATGTTTATTTCCTGGAGGCTTTATAATTATTACATTTCCATAGCTCATACATTACCTACACCAATTACTAGTTTTGAACCGTATGGTCTTGCAGTTGCATATTTATTTTCTGAAGGCTTTATAATTATTACATTTCCATACCTCATGCATTACCTACACCAATTACTAGTTTTGAAGCGTAAGGTCTCGCAGTTGTTTGTTTATTATCTGAAGGCTTTATAATTATTACATGCTCATAGCTCATACATTACCTACACCAATTACTAGTTTTGAACTGTAAGAACTTGCAGTTGTATGTTTATTTTCTGGAGGCTTTATAATTATTACATTTTCATAGCTCACACATTACCTACACCAATTACTAGTTTTGAACCGTAAGGTCTTGCAGTTGTATATTTATTTTCTGGAGGCTTTGTAATTATTACATTTTCATAGCTCATACATTACCTACACCAATTACTAGTTTTGAAACGTAAGGTCTTGCACTTGTATGTTTATTTTCTGGAGGCTTTATAATTATTACATTTTCATAGCTCATACATTACCTACACCAATTACTAGTTTTGAATCGTAAGGTCTTGCTGTTACATGTTTATTTTCTGAAGGCTTCATAATTATTACATTTCCATAGCTCATACATTACCTACACCAATTACTAGTTTTGAACCATAAGGTCTTGCAGTTGTATGTTTATTTTCTGGAGGCTTTATAATTATTACATTTTCATAGCTCACACATTACCTACACCAATTACTAGTTTTGAACCGTAAGGTCTTGCAGTTTTATGTTTATTTTCTGGAGGCTTTATAATTATTACATTTTCATACCTCATAAATTACCTACACCAATTACTAGTTTTGAACCGTAAGGTCTTGCAGTTGTATGTTTATTTTCTGAAGGCTTTATAATTGTTACATTTTCGTAGCTCATACATTACCTACACAAATTACTAGTTTTGAACAGTAAGGTCTTGCAGTTGTATGTTTATTTTCTGGAGGCTTTATAATTATTACATTTTCGTAGCTCATACATTACCTACACCAATTACTAGTTTTGAACCATAAGGTCTTGCAGTTGTATGTTTATTTTCTGGAGGCTTTATAATTATTACATTTTCATAGCTCATACATTAACTACACCAATTACTAGTTTTGAACCGTATGGTCTTGCTGTTGCATGTTTATTTTCTGAAGGCTTCATAATTATTACATTTCCATAGCTCATACTTTACCTACACCAATTACTAGTTTTGAACCGTAAGGTCTTGCAGTTGTATGTTTATTTTCTGGAGGCTTTATAATTATTACATTTTCATAGCTCATACATTACCTACACCAACTACTAGTTTTGAACTGTAAGGTCCTGCAGTTGTATGTTTATTTTCTGGAGGCTTTATAATTATTACATTTTCATAGCTCATACATTACCTACACCAATTACTAGTTTTGAACCGTAAGGTCTTGCTGTTGCATGTTTATTTTCTGAACGCTTCATAATTATTACATTTCCATTGCTCATACACTACCTACACCAATTACTAGTTTTGAACCGTAAGGTCTTGCAGTTGTGTGTTTATTTTCTGGAAGCTTGATAATTATTACATTTTCATAGCTCATACATTACCTACACTAATTACTAGTTTTGAACAGTAAGATCTTGCAGTTGCATGTTTATTTTCTGGAGGCATCATAATTATTACATGCTCATAGCTCATGCATTACCTACACTAATTACTAGTTTTGAACCGTAAGGTCTTGCAGTTGCATGTTTATTTTCTGGAGGCTTTATAATTATTACATTTCCATAGCTCATACATTACCTACACCAATTACTAGTTTTGAACCGTATGGTCATGCAGTTGCATATTTATTTTCTGAAGGCTTTATAATTATTACATTTCCATACCTCATGCATTACCTACACCAATTACTAGTTTTGAACCATAAGGTCTTGCAGTTGTATGTTTATTATCTGAAGGCTTTATAATTATTACATGCTCATAGCTCATACATTACCTACACCAATTACTAGTTTTGAACTGTAAGAACTTTAAGTTGTATGTTTATTTTCTGGAGGCTTTATAATTATTACATTTTCATAGCTCACACATTACCTACACCAATTACTAGTTTTGAACCGTAAGGTCTTGCAGTTGTATATTTATTTTCTGGAGTTATCATAATTTTTACATACTCATAGCTCATACATTACCTACACTAATTACTAGTTTTGAACCGTAAGGTCTTGCAGTTGCGTGTTTATTTTCTGGAGGATTTATAATTATTACATTTCCATAGCTCATACATTACCTACACCAATTACTAGTTTTGAACCGTAAGATCTTGCAGTTGTGTGTTTATTTTCTGGAGGCTTTTTAATTATTACATTTTCATAGCTCATACATCACCTACACCAATTACTAGTTTTGAATTGTAAGATCTTGCAGTTGCATGGTTATTTTCTGGAGGCTTTATAATTATTACATTTCCATAGCTCATACATTACCTACACCAATTATTAGTTTTGAACCGTAAGGTCTTGCAGTTGTATGTTTATTTTCTGGAGGCTTTATAATTATTACATTTTCATAGCTCATACATTATCTACACCAATTATTAGTTTTGAACCGTAAGGTCTTGCAGTTGTATGTTTATTTTCTGGAGGCTTTATAATTATTACATTTTCATAGCTCATACATTACCTACACCAATTACTAGTTTTGAACCGTAAGGTCTTGCAGTTGTATGTTTATTTTCTGGAGGCTTTATAATTATTACATTTTCATAGCTCATACATTACCTACACCAATTACTAGTTTTGAACCGTAAGGTCTTGCTGTTGCATGTTTATTTTCTGAAGGCTTCATAATTATTACATTTCCATAGCTCATACATTACCTACAACAATTACTAGTTTTGAACCATAAGGTCTTGCAGTTGTATGTTTATTTTCTGGAGGCTTTATAATTATTACATTTTCTTAGCTCACACATTACCTACAACAATTACTAGTTTTGAACCGTAAGGTCTTGCAGTTGTATGTTTATTTTCTGGGGGCTTTATAATTATTACATTTTCGTAGCTCATAAATTACCTACACCAATTACTAGTTTTGAACCGTAAGGTCTTGCAGTTGTATGTTTATTTTCTGAAGGCTTTATAATTGTTACATTTTCGTAGCTCATACATTACCTACACAAATTACTAGTTTTGAACAGTAAGGTCTTGCAGTTGTATGTTTATTTTCTGGAGGCTTTATAATTATTACATTTTCGTAGCTCATACATTACCTACACCAATTACTAGTTTTGAACCATAAGGTCTTGCAGTTGTATGTTTATTTTCTGGAGGCTTTATAATTATTACATTTTCATAGCTCATACATTAACTACACTAATTACTAGTTTTGAACCGTAAGGTCTTGCTTTTGCATGTTTATTTTCTGAAGGCTTCATAATTATTACATTTCCATAGCTCATACATTACCTACAACAATTACTAGTTTTGAACCATAAGGTCTTGCAGTTGTATGTTTATTTTCTGGAGGCTTTATAATTATTACATTTTCATAGCTCATACATTAACTACACCAATTACTAGTTTTGAACCGTAAGGTCTTGCTGTTGCATGTTTATTTTCTGAAGGCTTCATAATTATTACATTTCCATAGCTCATACAGTACCTACACCAATTACTAGTTTTGAACCGTAAGGTCTTGCAGTTGTATGTTTATTTTCTGGAGGCTTTATAATTATTACATTTTCATAGCTCGTACAATACCTACACCAATTACTAGCTTTGAACCGTAAGGTCTTGCTGTTGCATGTTTATTTTCTGAAGGCTTCATAATTATTACATTTCCATAGCTCATACATTACCTACACCAATTACTGGTTTTGAACCGTAAGGTCTTGCAGTTGTGTGTTTATTTTCTGGAAGCTTTATAATTATTACATTTTCATAGCTCATACATTACCTACACTAATTACTAGTTTTGAACCGTAAGATCTTGCAGTTGCATGTTTATTTTCTGGAGGCATCATAATTATTACATGCTCACAGCTCATGCATTACCTACACTAATTACTAGTTTTGAACCGTAAGGTCTTGCAGTTACATGTTTATTTTCTGGAGGCTTTATAATTATTACATTTCCATAGCTCATACATTACCTACACCAATTACTAGTTTTGAACCGTATGGTCTTGCAGTTGCATATTTATTTTCTGAAGGCTTTATAATTATTACATTTCCATACGTCATGCATTACCTACACCAATTACTAGTTTTGAACCGTAAGGTCTTGCAGTTGTATGTTTATTATCTGAAGGCTTTATAATTATTACATGCTCATAGCTCATACATTACCTACACCAATTACTAGTTTTGAACTGTAAGAACTTGCAGTTGTATGTTTATTTTCTGGAGGCTTTATAATTATTACATTTTCATAGCTCACACATTACCTACACCAATTACTTGTTTTGAACCGTAAGATCTTGCAGTTGTATATTTATTTTCTGGAGGCTTTATAATTATTACATTTTCATAGCTCATACATTACCTACACCAATTACTAGTTTTGAACCGTAAGGTCTTGCAGTTGTATGTTTATTTTCTGAAGGCTTTATAATTGTTACATTTTCGTAGCTCATACATTACCTACACAAATTACTAGTTTTGAACAGTAAGGTCTTGCAGTTGTATGTTTATTTTCTGGAGGCTTTATAATTATTACATTTTCGTAGCTCATACATTACCTACACCAATTACTAGTTTTGAACCATAAGGTCTTGCAGTTGTATGTTTATTTTCTGGAGGCTTTATAATTATTACATTTTCATAGCTCATACATTAACTACACCAATTACTAGTTTTGAACCGTAAGGTCTTGCTGTTGCATGTTTATTTTCTGAAGGCTTCATAATTATTACATTTCCATAGCTCATACATTACCTACAACAATTACTAGTTTTGAACCATAAGGTCTTGCAGTTGTATGTTTATTTTCTGGAGGCTTTATAATTATTACATTTTCATAGCTCATACATTAACTACACCAATTACTAGTTTTGAACCGTAAGGTCTTGCTGTTGCATGTTTATTTTCTGAAGGCTTCATAATTATTACATTTCCATAGCTCATACAGTACCTACACCAATTACTAGTTTTGAACCTTAAGGTCCTGCAGTTGTATGTTTATTTTCTGAAGGCTTTATAATTATTACATTTTCATAGCTCATACATTATCTACACCAATTATTAGTTTTGAACCGTAAGGTCTTGCAGTTGTATGTTTATTTTCTGAAGGCTTTATAATTATTACATTTTCATAGCTCATACATTACTTACACCAGTTACTAGTTTTGAACCGTAAGGTCTTGCAGTTGTATGTTTATTTTCTGAAGGCTTTATAATTATTACATTTTCATAGGTCATACATTATCTACACCAATTATTAGTTTTGAACCGTAAGGTCTTGCAGTTGTATGTTTATTTTCTGAAGGCTTTATAATTGTTACATTTCCATAGCTCATACATTACCCACACCAATTACTAGTTTTGAACCGTAAGGTCTTGCAGTTGTATGTTTATTTTCTGGAGGCTTTATAATTATTACATTTTCATAGCTCATATATTACCTACACCAATTACTAGTTTTGAACCGTAAGGTCTTGTAGTTGCTTTTTTATTTTCTGGAGGCTTTATAATTATTACATTTCCATAGCTCATACATTACCTACACCAATTACTAGTTTTAAACTGTAAGATCTTGCAGTTGCATGTTTATTTTCTGGAGGCTTTATAATTATTACATTTTCATAGCTCATACATTACCTACACCAATTACTTGTTTTGAACCAAAAGATCTTGCAGTTGTATGTTTATTTTCTGGAGGCTTTATAATTATTACATTTTCATAGCTCATACATTACCTACACCAATTACTAGTTTTAAACTCTAAGATCTTGCAGTTGCATGTTTATTTTCTGGAGGCTTTATAATTATTACATTTTCGTAGCTCATACATTACCTACACCAATTACTAGTTTTGAACCGTAAGGTCTTGCAGTTGCATGTTTATTTTCTCGAGGCTTTATAATTATTACATTTTCATACCTCATACATTATCTACACCAATTACTAGTTTTGAACCAAAAGTTCTTGCAAGTTTATTTTCTGAAGGCTTTATAATTATTACATTTCCATAGCTCATACGTTACTTACACCAATTATTAGTTTTGAACCTTAAGGTCTTGCAGTTGTACGTTTATTTTCTGGAGGCTTTATAATTATTACATGCTCATAGCTCATACATTACTTACACCAATTATTAGTTTTTAATTCCATCAATGATCTCATATTTAATATAGGTGCATAACATTTCGAACATATTAATGTTTGAAAAATTTCAGGGGGCTTCACCTGAAAGACTAGGTTTGCATGTTAAAGTTAGTCTATTCTACATTATTTATTGTCGTTCTCTGAAATTTCGACACCTCTTTGGTTGCTAGCTAAGCAAAGGGAATTTGGTTTGTCGAGCCGCATCAATCCGAATGCTATTGTAGCAATCAGATTCTGTTATTCTTTAGTGGCTGCTATTGGTCCACGTAGAGTCATTTCTATGTTGCCAGATTATATATTAACTTGAAATAATGTAATTCATCAATCATCTTCACTGGTTCGTAGGTGTCAGCAGCGCTCTTTGTATAAAATATGTATAATTTGAGACACATAGACTACATCTATTGTTTAAAAATATGTAATTAGAGACACATACATACGTGGAAAAAATAATTAGACTAAAACGTTTTCTTGGAAACCATATCAACCATCAGCATAATTCACAGAGTCTCTATTGTTGTAAATATGATTTTTTTACATCTTCTGGTATATTTTTCATTGGTTAAGTATATTTTTTCTGGTTATGTTGGTACTACTGGTGTTTTAATTATATACTGCAGAAGATATTTTGCCATGTCCTGCAAGAAGACCGGACATGGACGAAATTGAAAACCTGTGATCTATACTGAAGAAGAAAGTGAACAAAAAGGGCTTATAACAAAACATGGACTCATTTAAGCACTGTCTGATATCTGGCTAAATGATGCTGATATTCAAAGAAGGTGTCAAACTTTGGTTTCTAGCATCCCTGACAAAATCAAAGTGTTAATGAAGAATAAGGGAATGTTCACAAAATATTAGTAACCTGAAGATTCAATTTTCTGTTTATTATATCTGTTCAAAATATGTTTTTTTTTCATTATTTCTACCGATAAATACAGCTTCGTTACACATATAATTAATTTAGTCTAATAATTTGTCTACGTCTGTACAGTCTACCGTTAAGAAAAGGCGAAAGACATGACAACAGCGCATAATCATAAACTGTCCTTCCACTCAGTTTGTGTTAATTACTGAAAAAAATCAATTGTAATTCTTTTACCTTCAGGTAACTCCAGTCTGCAATAGACTTGCACTCAAGGAGAGATGCAATAAATATGACTACCACAGAAATATTCAAACATCATGCATATAATTCTCATTTGGAGTTTCTTCATTGTTTTCCATTCGAAGTTATTATTTTTCGAGTCACTAGATATAACTAAAGCCTATATATTTTTCACTCATACAGTTTTCTGCCCAAGAGCAGAGCCTTCACTACAAACCACATACCACTCATATATCTTAAAGTTGTCTATCATCTGATATCTTCTTCTGTCCCCAACGTTTTTGTGTTCATCATTCTTCCAGTGCATCATTCAGTAGGCAGTTTCTTCTTAGACAGTGACTTTCTGTTTAGAATGAACTCGGTTCACATAGTTGAATTTATCGGAAATGACATACGTAAGTATTTCCATGGCGACCGAAGTCGAATGATGTCAGTGTAATTTCCATTCAAACAATACGTTATTTTCTTTTTTTTTTCCATTAATGTAGGTTAAATGAGAAAGTTACACTTAAAAACAGTAATATTTTTCCTCAATTGATAGAGGAACTGGATTGTTGCGAAACGACTAAAACTTATCTTTGTAATACTTCTCACTGTTTATTTACATTTCTATTCATATTTCATGTTTCTGCACCATAAGTTAATAAATTCCTGACTATTGATTTATAAATATGGATTTTAGTTTCTTTAAATTATTTTTTATCCTACAAAATTTCATTCAGCATTTCTATTACAGATCGACCCTTAATAATAAGTCTTTGTTATTTCAGAATCATTACATCTCCCTTTTGTAATTTCAACTGCCAAATATTTAATATCATCACAAAATAATGTCAATACACCATTTGGCATTTTATAATAATATTTTTTACTACTCTGATTAATTACTATGTAATAATTTTATTAACAGTTATTTGTAACCCCCTTTTCACTTTTTATTCAAACTTCAGTTTCTCAGACTTACAGCTAGTAAAGGCAAATAATATTTCGTATTCTCCTCTTTACTATCGAGGTCTAATTATGTGCGTAGTTTGAAGGGAGGTTTCGACATGAGCTCACTATTAGTTCCCTCGTTAGTTCACTTAGCTAATTTTACAAAAGGAAAAAAGATTATATTCGACATATTCTGTAAAATATGCGAATGATAATGCAAATATATAAAACTTTTTCCATGAATATGTAGTTCCTTTTGCTTTGATAATTCTATCATTGATCCATATCATCAATCATCGAATCTATAGTGTAGAAGGAATATTTAAAACACGGATAAACTATTACTTCTACAGCAGTAACAATAAAATGTAACAGCTATTGTCGTTTCATTCTCTTGTAAATAGAGTATATTTGCTTCCACTCAGTGATAGTGCAATCAGAGGACAAGGCCTTTAAAGTTATTATTTGCATTCTCCCGCTGTGTGTGTGTGACGGGGGGGAGCTTTGTTTATTCAGCATAAAAACTGTTGGAAAGGACTGCAAAGCATTTAGAATGAAAACCGATTCTTCGTGACACATTTCTATTTATTTATTTTTGTACTTAAACCAGATTGCCAGTTTCAATAGCAGCATTTCTATCAACAAAGAAATATTTAGTCAGTGCTTTTTAGGATAAAGTAAACATTTTGCCGTTTATTTTTTTCAAAATATTTCCACATCAAAGTATTAAAGGTAGTTTGAAAGATGTTAGTTATCATTTTCATCGACTTTTAACACTATAACTCAATTATTTTGTTTCATCTCTTATTTAACGACTTGTTTTAAAAATTCAGAATGCATTAGCGACTATTTTAGTGGCGTTGACAAATAAAATTAACTCTAAGAAAACTAAAATTACAATAGTTCAGAAAACATGGTAAAAATTCTCACCAGTATAAGGATTGGAAATATCAAATTTGGCCAGACAGCACAATGTTCTTATTTGTAATGGAATTAAAACAACAAGCGATTTGTGATAGTTGATAGAGTTCAACGGTTTCCATAGCAATATCTCTTCCCCTCCCTCTTTGTTGCCAATAAGACGCTACTGCTCCCCCACCTTCACCTACGATCTACACCAGTGGTCCTCAACTTTTTTAGTTCACGTCATACTATCCTATGTAGTAAGTTCCCGCGGCACGTTAACGTACGAGTTGGTGACAATGCGAGAGGAGATAAACGTACGAGTTGGCAACAATGCTAGCTCACAGCTTACCTTCACCAGTAAGTTCAGGGTTGCCATACGTATACCTTATTTTATTTCAAGGAGTGCAGTTCGGTGGCCCCTTTGAACACCCACTTAGAGATTTATGACTTCTTACACAAACAACTCTGACAATTCCATCCTGTCCCCTCGTCCCAACGTTGCACAGTTGCCACAATACTGGTGACCCAAGAAATCAGAGTGACGGGATTCTTGGAATTCGGAAAAGATGCGACAACTCTGCCTCCACGTGGATTTGAGTGGAGCCTGTCAATTCTTCTGAACGATGGTTGTGATTGGTTAATAAGAGGAGAAGACAAGATTTCCGTTACAGTAAGGAAGACATTTATTTATGACAACCAATTAGTAGGGGGCAGTAGAAGGTCTGTCGGCAAAGTCCTTTCTATGAAACTGCACTCCATGAAATAAAATAAGGTATACGACTATATTCGTACGCATACGACGGTTTTGTCTAATTGTACGAGGTACGACCGCACTCCATGTCGTACGCAATTTTGTACGACTATTTACTGTAGGGAAAAATAATTGGGAACTTACAATGTTGGTTTATAATTAAAATTAAATGTATGGTAATTTGTCCCTTTGACATGTTTTCTTCTTTTATTATGTCCTGGACTAATATGAAAAAAAAATATGCTTTTAAGGGGAGGATGCTTTGAAAATCGATCTGGTAACTATGTTTGCCATGCAAGTCATAATTTGTCACCTTGAGCTCTAGATTTCACGTATACGGCGCGGTTATATCAAAGTAATACAGGTTTAATTTTATTAACCTTCTTGTTTGTTCGACAAAGGAAGTCTTTTATCAATGAAATAGTATCGCAGTAACATTAACTCGCGGACATTATAGAAGTGCCGGGTTTGAGTCGATTGTAGATGAATTAAATTGATACAATTTTCAACCATCGCATTTATTGATACTAGAATAGGCCTATCTGCCGCCGCGTCGGTTATACGATTTTAATATCAACTTTCTTGTTTAATTGACAAATAGGTTATATATAAGTTTATTTTGCGATTTTTTATCACCTACGTAATGACATGAAAATGATAATGCCAGCGAAATGACTCCAGCGCCGAAAGTTACCCAGCATTTGCTCTTAATGGGTTGAGGGGAAAAACCGGAAACATCAACCAGATAACTCTCTCATCCAGGATTTGAATATCGTTGGTGTGTGTTTTCGAGAACAATATGAAATATACAGACACACGAAAACACACCCCAACGATATTCTCAACACACAACTCAATTTCAAAACACATACACTCTTTGACTCTACACTACGAACACACCCTCACAGGAAACAAGAGGCGCCAAGACCAACAACGACCAGTTCTGAAGATGACACAAAATAGGTCGAAACATGTTAACAAGGTACGTTAAAATTTAACACAGAAATTTCTTATCATACAATGTTATGCTGAAATACGACAATTCTCATAAATTAATACGACGATTTCGATTCCTTTATCTGGTAACCATGAGTCAGTTGTTTCACAAGTCGTAACGCTATTTTGTCCGTGTTCTGGCATATTTTGAGGTTGATTTTTAGTTTCACGCGTGTTATTTGCGTTAATGTGTTAATCTAACTTCAGTATGAATAAGTTTTCATTAAGAGAAGAAAAGTTGAAGATGAATTAGTGACAATAACTTAACAGTAACAAAAGTGAGAACGAATTAATTCCAAGTGTAAGTGTAGTGGAAACAGTACGGGGGGGGTGCGTAGAACCTATTGGAACAGACCGTTAGTACCAAGATAGTTATTAAAACTTCGGATTTACGTTCAGTGAACGCCAAAACCGTCCTGCACCAGAATATGTCGTGTATGGAGAAAAACTAAGCAACGAATCCATGACCCGTTGTAAATTGAAAATACATATGAGTACCAAATATGGCAACTTATCTGGGAAAAATAAGAACTATTTTAGCCAATTGTTGATATCGGAAGAAAAGCAAGCAAAAGCTATGGGACGAAGAGAAACTATTTCTGAAAAAACACAAGTGGCCAGTTATAAAGTTTTCGAAATAGAAGCGAAAAAAATGCAGTCCCACACTATCCCAGGGTATGCCTACGTAATTTTATCTGCCTGAAATCGATATTAAGTGACGGCGCCGAGGTTCCATTGTCAAACGATATTATTTTCCGGCAGATTGTTAACACGTCTTAAGATATCCAGTGCCATGTACTATACGAAAAGCTAAGCGACGATAGAGTATTTCCACTACAACTCGATGAGTCAACTGATACAATTGTGAAATGTCAATTATTGAGTTACGTCACATTTGTTGAGGAGAATATACTGAATTACCCTCAACGTCAACCGAAGCAGATGTGTATAATTCCATATCCAGCATTTTGGAACTATTTGTTCCAAAATTTCACCACGAATTGAAAGATATTCTCAACTTTCTCATTAATAACTCATTACTTTTGTTGTATGACGTAAGCCAATAAATCCCCCTGTAAAACATGTTCAAGTGCTTGAATATTATTCTCTTGTTCTCTCTTAGAAAATTAAAAATCTCTGCAACCTAATATTAATTAAATGTCAGAGAACACACACAAGATACACTTATTTCAAATTGAAAAAAAATAAGAAATATTTCTACACTCCCATTTCTATTGAATATTCTAGAGAAAGTAAACAATAATGATCCGTATTTCACGTTATAAAAAGAATATTTTAAAACATTTAAAACGTTACACGGAAGAAAATGCGATATGCTTATTTTAGGTTAAGTATTGAACAAAATAAAAAGTAGCCTATTAGTTTGAAACTCTTCGATTTAATTTAAATTAAATATTCGGTGAACACAGATCATAAGAAAAACTTATTTTACGTTATATATATTTAAAGATTTAAAAAAAATTCGACGATTGTAAGTGAAATGAAACGAGAACGGTAGCGTGTTGTTTATCAGAAAGAAAATGGAAGTGATGTTCTAATTCCACTATAGATAGCATAATTTTCAATGGAAACAAATGAACGATTGAAATAAGGAGAATTATAACATCCAGAGAAAAATTTTAGTTATTTTCGCACGATCGTGTTTTTTGTTGTATTTACAGCTATTTTTGATAGCCTTGAAAGTTACTCGTGCAATTTCCACACACAAACCTGTTGCTACGAAAACCATTCTTCATAACATAAAACTATACTGAAATAGACCCATTAAAGTGCACTTATTGTTACTTAGTTACCATTACAGTGCAGTTTTGCGAAGGCTTTGGAATAATATTGCTCTAAATTTTCAATGCAAAATACATTTGAAGAAGAATGGATGTGTCTAAACATGAAAGTCCTAGTTTCACAACCATACATAACAACCGATATTATAACTATTTTATAAATTCTAACTTTTTGAGAGCAGACTGGATGACAAAAACTTCTCAACCGGATAGTAACAGGCAATCTCATATTTATTCTGCGTTTAATTTCCTCTGAGTGTCATTTATATTTGTTACTGTTGCTCCAAGATATTTGCATTTTCCCATCTTTTCAAAGGATTAATTTCCAATTTTTATATTTCCATTTCGTACTATGTTCTAATCACGAGACACAATCATATTCTTTGTCTTTTCAGAATTTACTTCCAAACCTATGTCTTTACTTGCTTGAAGTAAAATTCCCGTGTTTTCCCTAATAGTTTGCGGATTTTCTCCTAACATGTTTACGTCATCCGCATAAACAAACAGCTGATGTAACCCGTTCAATTGCAAATTCTCTCTCTTTTCCTGGACATTCTTAATGGCATATTCTAGAGCAAAGCTAAAAAGTAAAGGTGATAGTGCATTTCCTTGCTTTAGCCCGCAGTGAATTGGAAACGCATCTGACAGAAACTGACCTATACGGACTCTACTGTAAGTTTCACTGAGACATATTTTAATATTATTCTAACTAGTTTCTTGGAAATACCAAATTCAATAAAAATATTGTGTAAAACATCTCTCTTAATCTTCTTAATATTCTTTTTTGGAGTCTGTGAATAACTAATATACTGTGCCTTTATACTCCCATTTTTTCTCCAATATCTGTCGAATACAAAAATCTGATCAATAGACAATCTATTACGCCTAAAACTACGTTGATTAGCTCCAATAATTTCATCTACATATGGAGTTGTCAAAAGAATATTGGACAAAATTTTGTACGACGTCAACAAAAATGAAATTCCTCGAAAGTTACTGCAGTTAGTCTTTTCCCCCTTCTTAAACATAGGTACAATTATGGACTCCTTTCATTGTTCTGGTACAATTTCCTTTTCCCAAAAAGCAAGTACAAGCTTATAAATTTCGCTAGATAAAACATTTCCATCCTCTTGTATTATTTTTGCTGGAATTTGATCGATACCTGGAAAGTTGTACTTTTTCAGCTTTTCTATCGCAATTTCGACTTCAGAAAGTCTGGATTAAGATGTAAATGGCTCCGCAGTTTGTATTCAAATTTCGTACCGATCATTTCTATTTGGTCTAAGAAATGTTAAAAAAATAAACGGAAAACATAAATGTTTCACGCAATTACATGGATCCTATGAATCGCATATCTGTTTCTGTTACAAATGTTAATCCTTAAACCACAATGGGAACAGCTAGTTCTAATTTTGTACTAGGTATTTGCATTCAAGCAATGCAGATTCCTACGCTGTATTTAAAGTTGTAGTTGTACCGCGGTGGACTAAAATGCACCGGATTCGATTGCGACACAAAATTAATTTTCTACTATACATTACAGAAACAGAAGAGGTTAGGTTACCTGTTTCAATAAACATTTAATGTATATTTCCCTCCAGCGATGCCCTTACACAATGGTAACGTAATAGCCAGAGAGTTTCTGTAGTTGTATATGTAGTGTGAATTAGTTTCATACTCTAAGTCTCTGTTAGAGACGAGAAGTTAAAGGGAAAAGAATAAAGAAATAGACTGACTTGTATACACCCGTAGATATAGAATTTATGAGCATTTTCTTACAATAGCTCTATTTTACGTATGAGATTCCTCTTTCGCTTTATGGATAACAAAATCAACTAGTATATACATACGATCTTCACACTTCTGAACTGTAAAAATGACTAAAATAAAAACTGAGACTTTTTATTTTGAATACAAATTGTAGAACGTGCTCTCGATTCATTGCTCGTATTTTGTTTCGATGCACAACGGAGATATGAACAGCCACAAGAGAATTTTATGCTTCTCTGTTATTGTATTACAGTTTTTTTTTTTTGCTTACCATAAGAAGATTTGAAGGGAATTAATAATGCAATTTGGTACATATGAAATATGTTTGAAGCTCGAAGGAGATTTTTATTTGTTATTTATATAATGTTCGTGATAAAGGCTGAGTGATGAATGTTATACTAATTATTTTCATAGAAACTCGGCAAAATTCTCATAAAAAGAACAGCTTTTGGTATAAGTCTTGTGGGTTAATAATTTAAAGACCCGACTTAAGGACAAAATGTATTTTAGTGAAGAATCGGTAGAACGGAGAAAAATTCTCTCCGACACCGGGACTCGAACTCAGGTTTCAAGCTTTACTTGCTGGCGCTTTATCCACTAAGCCATATCGGATTCAAGTTCCGGTGCCGGATTGAATCCATTTTATTTTTAGGTTCTACCTTTTGTGTTCCTCTTTGTCGGCCTACCCTCGTGTACCGTGTCACAGTATGTGTGACAATAGACACAATGTGCAACCACAAGTACAGAGGTGCACTCATTACGAGTAACATATACAAAAGAAGTATTTTGCTCAGAGTAGAGCCCTAAAGAACTACCATTCGTGTGAGTTGGTCAACGGTTAGAAATACAGATTCAGTTCAAATGAGTAACATTAGAAAATATTTTTATGATTGTGTCTCTTCATTGACAAGGATTTTACTTTGATTATTTCGGTTATATGACGTCATTCCATTTTCGGCCAATGAAGCGTAATGAAATTTTGAATTCCAACCAATCACAGTCATGCATCGCGATAATTTCTGCAGCTCGATTTATCACTATCAATTTATCGCATGGTCGTTCTTTCGTTTAGTCAGTGTTGCCAACTGTTTCCACGTAAAAAGATGAGCATGAATCCATTGTACTAAATAAAGTGCGAAATCCTACTTCCACATCTACATCTCGAATTCCATGTCCATTGTATCTAAAGAAAATGACACTCCATCATAACAATTGTTCATTTAATTAATGTAGGCTATTAATCAGGTTATTTGTAATTATACTATAAAATTTTTAAATTAAATTATGATTTCAGCAGATAATAAAAACATATTTCTATTATAATGACAAGAGGAAAGCGCAGTACATGTAATTAACATTTTTAAATCTGTATTTTGCTTTTCTCAATTGGCATTACTGAATAACATTCAGTAATCGTTATTCGTCTATTTCGACTTCACAGTGCCTGAATAGGTAGAGTATTCATAAATATGCAATTATTAACATTTTGTGAGGGAATTTTAGGGATATATTATTTTCGTTTTTATTTCATTTACGAAATAGTTCTAATAAATGTCACTCGAGGTCTGAGATTTCACAATTAAATCCACGAGCGAAGCGAAGCAAATCTCAGACCTCTTGTGACATTACTATAGTCGCGACGCTGTTATTCCCTGCGTGACTCCTCTTCTTTGCTTACGTCTTAGAAAGTGAACGCTCTATGAAGTCTAGGTAGGTAGGATCGTTCGCCATTTTTGTCCTTTCGTTGCCGAGCTATGAGGAATCTATTTGCCACACCGTTAAACATTATCATGTCGTAGCCCTTATGATAATAAATCAAACGCACTGTAATTGAGCAAATAATTGAGCGACAAATATGTCTTCGTGTGCTTTCTGCGAACGCCAACGAAAGAGCCAAAATGGCGGGCGATTATATTAAGTATTTATCGAGCCTTAAGAAATGAATAACGTCTTCATAAGCGAATCACAAGACGCACACTTTTAAATGTAGCCGACCTGCAACGCTATTGGCTGCCGGAAATTAGAGCGACGGGACTATATAGACAATTTCTTTTCTCTCTTTCCGACGATCCATCACTAAACTCAACGTGTCACCAATAATGTTGCATTATAACAATGTAGTACAAACACAAGTGGGTACAAACATCTTAAAAATTAAGTTTAAAACAATTCTTCTAGTGTCACGGTCATTTTCCCGTATATCCGCATCTGAAATACTGTACCTCAACTCGCCTAAATATGCCAGCTTTTAAAAATATAATAATTTATCGACTTTGATTTAATTTCTAAATTGCCTTTTAAAACAGTGTCTATGAAAGTTCCACCTTGAGTTTGAAAACACTGTTCCATTCTGGCAGAGCTGCATTACATGCTATAGAACAGAGGTATCGGGCGGAATATGAAGTCCTCCCCAATTTTTATCACAGTCCATACTAACGAGCCAATTGGCTTGGTGCCCTAAATTGAGGCCACCCATCTTGCCTGTACATTTCCCGTGGTTTCCCTAAACGTTGACGCTCACTGACACGAACACTCACTTGTCCGAACGGAAGCAACCGCCTGCCGGACAGAATACTCGCGACACGACCCTAGCGGAAATTTCCGGGACGTCTGATGGCGATCGTGAATATTTGTATGTCTTCGTTGGTCTTCGGAGAAAAGTGTGTTGGCTGTTCTCAGATTTTCCCACTCAACACGTGCTGATGCGTTGTCCAGTCAGATTATTCTTAAAATGGATGATGAAAAGTTAACTTTAACAGTGCTAATCTCTCTTCTGTGTTGATTGAACTTCGAAATGTACTTCATTATCTCAGGTGCTAATAACAGTTGAAGTTCTAAAATTTTTTCTTCGCTCATTCGAAAGTACTGAAAAAACTTTACGGATCTTTACAGAAATCTGGGAAAATATGGTTAAATTCACCAAAAACACTTTTTTTATAATGTTATGAACCCATATTTTCTTTTTTCTTTTCTTTTTTTGCTCCTCAGCTGCTAAAAACTCAATAAAATAAAATCATCTTCAGAACTACTACTATCACTACTATCCCACTCCATGTTTAAACCAGACTCCCTGTCGACTGTACCGGAATATTCCGAGTAGTGAGCGTCAGAGCTTCCGCGGAAGACGGACTGCTGTAGAATTCCGTTCCGATCGGTTCGTAATTGTTACGGACGGCGATTCGACGTCACGCAAACATATGATATGCCCTATTTTTATCATGGAAGCGAAATTGTGGAGGAGTTGGTATAATGGCTTCGAAAAAAAGGATATTACAACACCGAGAAAAATGCTTACAGCCTTGGATTTGTCCACCACAAATACAAATCACTCACAAACGAGATTTGAACTACTGTGCGTTTCAAGCGTTATGTTCGGTTCAAATTTGTCGAGCGTGACAAGAACCGAAGTCTATTTTGAAGAATCGGATCCATCCATCTTGCTGGAACTTGCCCCTTGAATTTCGCTGGCTTCTCCTACTCTCCCCTTTTAGCTGCGTAAGGATTTTAGACCAAATCTTGTGAAGTTTTATTTAGATGTAAGGACAGGTAATTTTTATAAAAAAATAGGTGGTTGAAAATTCACTCAAATATACATATATATAGGTAAATTATATTATGTTTTAAAAATACATGGCAGTTGTTACCAATTACGGACAGAAAGTAGCTGTAATTATTCTCCACAAAATATTCAAATAAATTACAGTTGCTCGGTAAAAATATTTGTGTGACTACATGGATGATGGAAGTATTAGCGTTACAGCTGCTATGTTCGATTCAAGTTAGTGGAATATGGCGAAGTTCGATATTCGCCAATATTTGTTCTACAGAAGAAGGCCTGTTGTGTTTGTTCCATCTCGTTATAAAAATATTCCCTCTACTCCACTTCCACCCCTTTGTACAATACTAGTTCGTAATGTGAACACATCCGTTTTCAAAACTGCATTTTGTTTAATTTATTTGTACATATATTTCTGTGAATGTGTAGTCATATTAATAACAAGAAGAATTACCCAGACACATTACTGTGCGTAACTTCAGAAGATATTAGCCTGACATACTTACGCAGCTAAAACATAATGGTGTAAGAAGAAAGGCACCGAATATATACTGGGTGTTCATTTCAAAGTGTGTCATGACGTCACTGTTGTGAGTCAGCGATTTGAAGCGAGTTTCAGCTTTTATATCAGAGAAGTTGCCTATTAATCAAGACGTTCAATCTGAACTTGAGAACGTGTACGGTGTAACTTGAACGTCGTAGCAACAGATGGCGGTCTGTACGGTCTGTGTGCTACCATAACCTCTTTCGAACTGTGTTTTGCGCGGGAAAGTCGTACGCAGGGTATTATTTTGTTATCATTGGTTGCGTACGGCAACATTCCACAATACAAATCAAATGCTCCGTGTCCATGTTGAGAGTCGAAGTTAATGTCAACAAATACTGTACGTAAGTAATCGTCTTAACCCTCTCCCCATATCCCGACAATAAGAAAAAACTCACCCCAGTACGTGTTTCCAAACAGTTCACATTCCTGCCACTACTGGAGTTAGCGTACGTATCGGTAAGTACTCTTCAGAATGACCGCCGTACTTGCTAGGCAACTTCTCTGGCACATAGGTAATACGCCTCTGCGGAAGTGTAGGAAGATTGAATTCTCTAGGCTCATCGGCTAGCCACATGACGGCATCTAGCGAGCCATGACACACTTTGAACTGAACACCCAGTATAAGGAAGAGGAAAGATTGAACAAACGCAAAACTAGCTTCGGGTGTTCATATACTCGGCAAACATGAACCATACATAAGGCCTCTTACCGGTTTTCAACGGACTCGGTTATTTTATGATGAAGGATGAGTGCACGGAAATATCATATGTACTTCGGTACATCGTAATAATATATCGTTTATTTTAGTTTATATGCTTCACTTCTACGTATTATTGGATTCCTGAGGAGTAGAGCGAAGTTTGTAGTATCTTATCCCCTCTCATACTCGAACTAGAGCTGTGCATACAGAAACATTCAGACTGCCTGATCTGCTTGGACTGGTGAACAGACAAGAGCGTATTTAACCCAACAGTAGAAGCAAGTTTATGTGTTGTGTTGTGTTGTGTTGTGTTGTGTTGTGTTGTGTTGTGTTATGTTGTGTGTGAGTCGTGTTCCACGTGAGCTTGCTCCTAGGATGGCAGGCTCTTATCGTGCCTCTTCTGTTTCGTTTTACGTGTAGTTGAGTAATTCCACGTCAAATCGCACAAAATTATACAAATTTTGACCTTCATATTTCTGATTGCATTTATATTTTTTTACCAACTCTATGGGTCTAATAAACCAACAAATGTGTTTTTATTTCCTCGTAAGTCCACATGTTTTTAAAATATTGCATGTTAAAATTCGTTAAAAATGTCGCACAATGCAACATTTAAAGCGTCATATTTCTGAGGATATTGATGTTAAAAATTTTTTGAAAAAAAAAAATGCATTTAAAAGCTTAAAGTACTGTCTTTTGTTAAATATTTACTAACTAATTTTAATATAATTATTACAAATATCTTTTTATTCAATTTTTAAAAGTTAGATATCAATGTGAAATAGCCGTATTAAAAATCTGAAAAAATGCCTACCAGGTGCACTGAAGTATTCTTAATAATTCAAGAAAAAATCACAATGGGATCTCCAATAGTTTAATGGACATTCAATTACTTACGAAACAATGTGTAGCGGTCGGTGCAGCAGCAGTAGACGGGAAGCGTTGAAGCGCGCTGGGAGGTTTATCGGCGCTGGATTATCGAGTGAACGTTGCAACATTACACCCAGTACGGATTAATTTAATCGAGAAAACACTGCTAATTTAGTTGTTATGATATCTTCAAATATTTGTACATTATGCTTTTTAAACGTTTGTTTTCATTCACATTACACTTTAAATTTTCATTTGCCTACCTTCTTTCTCGAAAGAAAATTGTTTTACTAAATCTTCAGTTTCTGACAACGGAGTAAAAGAATGTAATTTTAATGTACCAGTTATTGGTTTTAGATTGTGGTATCTGGCCTGCAAATTTTAAGTGTGGTTTTTGTGCTTATTCAATGGACAAAGTATAAATGACACGTTAGAAATGTTTTTTGTGACCAATCAAACAGTTTTTTTTTTGGTGTTGTTATAGGATCTTATATAGGCTGGCTCTCATGGCAAGTCTTTTATCAGTTCCTCCAATGCTATCACATGGACTTTTACCATGCGATGTTGCAAAGAAGTGTCATTCAGCACTAATTACTTAATCGTCTTCATGTAAGCAATTATTTTAAAAATTCTTTGTTTTGTTTTTGTATTGTGAACTTGATCCATCGGAAAAGTAGATGATTTTTTTCATATCGTTGAATTCTTGGTTTACGAAATTGATTGCTTCGGGTTGAAAAAAGTGAAAGGAATCGGTGTATTTCTTGAATGCAGGATACAGGTTTTATTATAACCGCAGTATACTGCTCAGTGTTTACATCAGAGGCATACTCCATCCGTTGCACGGCCCCTTCTCCTACAGTCTATACCGCGTGCGTAGTAAACCTTACGATTCTCGTGGCAATTCCACGAAGTCTAATCATGAGTAAGCAGATGGTGCGTCGCTGGTGTAGGCAGTTTTCCGAAAGTCGTCAAAGTGTCCATGATGAAGAGCGCAGTGGGCGACAGTCCCTCATCAATGATGATCGTGTTGAGCTGGTGCGGCTGTGCATCATAGAGAACCGTAGCTTCACGATTACGGAGCTGAGCAGCCATTATCCGCAGATATCGCGATCCTTGTTGCATGAGATTGTCACTAAGCACCTGCTGTTCAAAAAAGTGTGTGCCAGGTGGGTGCCAAAAAAACTGACACCCGAACACAAAATGCAACGTTTAGGAGCAGCACTGACATTTCTGCAACGGTATCACGATGACGGCGACGAGTTCCTCGACAGGATCGTTATGAGCGATGAGACTTGGATTTCGCACTTCACCCCGGAAACCAAGCAGCAGTCAATGCATTGGGAGCATAGTGGATCTCCGGTCAGGACGAAATTCAAACAGACGCTGTCGGTACGGAAAGTGATGTGCACGGTGTTCTGGGACAGGAAGGGCATTCTGCTCATTGACTTCCTTCCAAGAGGTGAAACAGTGAACGCTGACCGTTACTGTGAAACACTGCGAAAATTGCGACGTGCCATTCAAAACATGGAATGCTTACTGCAGGTGTTGTGCTCCTCCATGACAATGCTCGTCCAAATACGGCTCGGCGCACAGCAGCTGTTTCGACGGAATTTGGCTGGGAGTTGTTTGATCACCCACCCTACAGTCCTGATCTTGCTCCCAGCGATTTTCATGTTTTCTTGCACCTCAAGAAATTCCTGTCCTCCGGTGAGCGTTTTGGCAACGACGAAGAGCTGAAGATGTATGTCACACGCTGGTTCCATTCACAGGCGGCAGAGTTCTACGACAGAGGGATACAAAAGTTGATCCCACGATACGACAAGTGTCTCAATTCTGATGGTGGCTATGTTGAAAAAGAGCTGAAACATTGCTGTACCTGTTACCAATAAATGTTTTCCTGAAAGTGTGTGTTCTTTTTAAAAAAAAAAATAGGGAAACTTATTTTCTGGATGCGCCTCGTATGTAAAATAAGATGAGCTAATACAAATTTGAAAATACGCTGTTATTAATGATTGATCTCCTTTTTGACTGTCTTTTAAAGGTTATGTTTTATTTAACGACGCTCGCAACTGCAAAGATTATATCAGCGTCGCCGGATGTGCGGGAATTTTGTCCCGCAGGAGTTCTTTTACATGCCAGAAAATCTACTGACATGGGCCTGTCGCATTTAAGCACACTTAAATGCCATCGACCTGGCCCGGGATCGAACCCGCAACCTTGGGCATAGAAGGCCAGCGCTATACCAGCTCGCCAACCAGATCGACTTTTGACTCGTTTTTGACCTTAGTATACAGAGTGTTTCCGGGCTAGTGTTACAAACTTTCAGGGATGATGGGGAAGGGCACATGTTTCAATTTGAGATCGGGAACCCTGGTCCGAAAATGACTGAGTCGAAAGTTACAAGCAAAACTATTTGTGTGCAAATGAAATAATTTTATTCTTCTGTACACCTTATTTATGCGTATGTATCTGTACATCTTACACATACTGTATTCATCTGACGTTGTTTACGTTGTCCATTTAGTGCGCTGTCTGAGGGGTGGGGACAGGAAAGTACACTAAAGCAATGCAGATAGCGTAATGTGTAACGGACATGGTCGATCCTGATATGCACGTCTGTAGACAGCAGTGTATGTGTACAAGTTGCAGTGTCCAGTCGATCAGTCCTAGTGAAATGGAGGAGTACACGAGAGCGGAATATGCAGACCTGATTTTCGAATACGGATGAGCCAATGGGAACAGTAGACAAGTTCATAGATTGTATATATACAAGTACCCACGTAGGAGACATCCGACTCATACCATCTTTCCACGACTATTTCAAAGGTTAAGGGAAGGAGGGCACGTGGTGCGAAATTACAATTCCATTTCCACACAACTATTTTTGCTTATAACTTTCGACTCAGTCATTTCCGGACCAGGATTACTTATCTCAAATTGATGCACGTGCCCTTCACCATCATCCCTGAAAGTTTTCAACACCAGCCCGGAAACATCCTGTATATGGGATCGACAAAACGTCCTGCCTCCCACATTCCCACAGTGTGAACTCGGGTGATTTCGCTAGTATAACTAGAGTTCAAAACGATGGAAAGAATAGGTCCTAATGAAGATGCATACGCTATATTACACTTCTTGAAACATCCCGAACGCTTTCTTACCAAACTCCTTAAGTCAGTAGTTATCCTATATAATGTACTGTAAACATATGTTATGAATAGACTGCGGAAGTTTATGCAATCACATATATTTGTTTAATGGGCATATATCTGAAAACTTTGTGTACTTACATTTTTATCGATCATGTCTTAGAGGTTAAATAAAATTAAGAAATGCGGATGTTGCATATATGCAATATATTTCCGTTGTTTGCCATAAATGCATATTTTAATTTATTTTGCACATTTAAGAGAATATATTAGACTTTTTTTTATTCCATTTATTTTTTTCATATTTTTCCCGTCTCAAAACTCTCACGTGAAATAATTTTCAATGCCTCTGAAAAGCACTACCAACTATAATAAAGTGTTTCATTGACTGGGGCCTTGAAGGTTGTTAAAAAGGTGAAGAATTCATTGGGGACAGTCCGAGGAAGGAAAGACCAGGCAGTAATTTCGAAATTTCGTCGGATATTGGAAGATAACCAAGGATTTGGGAAATTGCGAACAATTGGGGATATTTTAAATGACAACTGTAGGCCTAATGCCAGTAATGTAGGGAACGTCACTTGGTACAAAAATGCTTGAATAATTTCCTACGATGTTGAAAGAACTTTTTCAGCATTACAAATAAATGAAGCACTTCGCAATAGAAACCTTCGAGAAGGAATTAATTATATAACGCCGAAACAATTTTACAGATACATAAAAAAATTGAGGCATGTTTTTTTTAACAAGAGTTATACAGGGTGTTTAAAAAATACTGGGCATAATTTCAGGTATGTATTTCCCACATGTGGGCAATCAAAATAGTTCATTACAACATGTGTCCGGAAATGCTTTATTTCAGAGTTATGGCCTTCACAACATTGAAATTCACCGGAAGGTTTTTCTTTCCGCAGGTCGTTGCCGTCAAAGGAGACATTAAGAGGGCACTCTGACAGTTCATTCCGAGGCGAAGGTTACATTCAGTGTTGTGTAGGCGTTAGACTGTGCGACATGTATTCAAATCAAGAGCTGGCAGAGATACACTTCATGTACGGTAAGGCGGACGGCAATGCTGCGCTGGCTCGTCGTTTGTACCAGGAGAGGTACCCACAGCAACAATATCCAGACCGGAAGACATTTGTACGTCTCTATTACCGTCTGTGTGAGTATGGAAAATTTAACTCTCCTGATTTGGGAAGGGGACGACCAAGATCTACAACTCCTGAAGTACAGGAAGAGATTCTGGAGGCTGTGAACATGACTCCTTCTATCAGCACACGAAGGATAGCGTTGCAATTCAATGTTCCTCATACGACTGTCTGGAGACTGTTGAAAGAGCATCAATTGTATCCTTATCATTTGCAACGTGTACAGGCTCTGTCACCAGCAGATTACCCTGCACGAGTTAGGTTCTGTCAGTGGTTCTTGCAGCAGTGTGGTGTAAATCCGAACTTTCCTGCCTTAGTGTTATTTACAGATGAAGCACAGTTCACACGAGATGGCATAACAAATTTCCACAATCAGCATGTATGGGCGTATGAAAACCCACGTGCAACTGTTCCATCTCATTACCAGGTGCGGTTCTCCCTCAACATGTGGGCCGGTATCATTGGTGATCGATTAGTTGGACCCCATGGACTTGTAAACAGACTTACGCGGCAGGCGTACACTAACTTCCTGGAAAACACCATACCTCATGTTTTAGAAGACACTCCACTGATCAATCGTCAACACATTCACTTCTTGCATGATGGCGCTCCTGCACACTTCAGTCGTACGGCTCGCCGGTACTAGGATCGAAGGTTTCCTGGTCGATGGATAGGTAGAGGTGGCCCAATTGCTTGGCCTCCACGCTCACCTGATCTGAACCCTCTCGATTTCTACTTCTGGGGCCATTTAAAATCATTGGTTTATTTGTCTTCGGTGCCTGATTTGGAATCCCTTCGGAATCGAATTGTGGCATGTTCTGAGGACATACGCAATACTCCTGGAGTTTGGGATCGTGTTCGCAGGTCAATGAGACATCCATGTGAGATCTGTATTCAAGCAGGAGGTGGACATTTTGAACATCTTCTGTAATGACAACGACCTGCGGAAAGAAAAACGTTCCGGTGAATTTCAATGTTGTGAAGGCCATAACTCGGAAATGAAGCATTTCCGGACACATGTTGTAATGAACTATTTTGATTGTCTGCATGTGGGAAATACATACCTGAAATTATGCCCCTATTTTTAAACACCCTGTATAAAGTAGTTTATTGTTGCAAAATTCTCTTATTGAAAGGTTGCCACAAGCACAAAATGTTACAAACAATTAAATTTAGTGAATGCAAAATGTTGCGTTTACAAACTAAGATATTATGGGCTTACAATTTTCTAATTATAAATATTCTCACAATCTTCAATTAATACTTATATAAAACTTATACTGTTGCTATTATTTTAACTACACAGTATATTTTTTCGGTGAATATTTAAACAAATTTAAGTGCTTAATCGCGAGCATATTTTTCAACATTTAATGTGTAAATATCCGTAGTCTAGTTATGTATAAGGAAATAAATTATACAGTTTTATGTTATTGTTTTCACGTTATCATTTCATGAATTTAAATATTTTATGAATACATTGGGTGATAAGAATAATAATGAGTATATAGTATACAATGGACTTTTTTAGTACATACTCTTGTTAGTAAGAATAAAAAAACATTTCAGTATCTACTCATTTTTTATTACATACTCATAACCTGCAAGCATAGTAGAATATACTGAAGTGTCCATCTTGAACAGAATATACTGTATACTCATGTTTGGTAAGAATAAAAGCTAATATATTCTCATTTCCATAAGTTCGTTCTCGTGCTATTTTGAACATGATTTGTAGCAGACTCAGTTCTGAGTATTTGTTGATTTCTGTTCAGTTTAAAGCTAAGTCTGGAAAAAAACATTTCAGAATTTATGAAATGTGGAAAAATATGAAGAGTTCGAGGTTAAAACGATGAATATCACATTTCTGTTAAGGATTAGATAATGATCTAATTGAGTCTATAACTGCAAGATGTAGTGCTGTTTCTATGGAAAATAAAGTAAAGGATTACTGTATTCGTGGTAATAATTCTCCTTTTTACCATTTTTCATAAGAACAACATTAAATTTCGTAGTGATCCATGAATTAGATAATGACATCAACCTTAACAAAACTGTGACATTTATCGTTTTTCCCGCGAACTCTTCATATACAATAAGACATGAACATGTGGATTCAAAAAACTTCAAAAGCCTTTAACGCTTCACAAAAGTGAATGTAAAATGGTTAAAGACGTATTTGTTCTTCACAAGAACATGACCTATAAAAATATAAATGACTATCAAATTATAAGGTTAGATTGTATTGTTAGTTATAATTAACAATTACAGTTTATTTTGTAACATATGAATTGCAAAATGAAAATACTTGTAACTTTATTTTATATATATATATATATATATATATATATATATATATATATATATATACTTTAGTAGGTTACTTTACGACGGTTTATCAACGTCTTAGGTTATTTAGCGTCTGAATCAGATGAAGGTGATAATGTCGGTGAAATGAGTCCGAGGTCCAGCACCGAAAGTTACCCAGCATTTGCTCATATAAGGTTAAGGGAAAACCCCGGAAAAAACTCAACTAGGCAATTTGCCCCGACCGGGAATCGAACCCGGGCCACCTGGTTTCGCGGCCAGACAGGTGTGATAGTAATTCCTACCCAAAATGTCGTATTATTTTCTTGTTTGCAGTTTTATTAATGTCACTTTTCTGATTCACTCTCTCTCTTGTTACTGATTCATTGTTCGTTCGTTTATTCATTCGTTCGTTCATTCATTCATTATCAAAATTTACATAAACCATTATAGCATGCCGATAGCATGCGAAAGTTTATAAAAAATATTGAGCATCACAGTGCGATGTGGTCAAAGAGGATAGATGACAAGAGTATATACTAATATCACAGTCTAGTATATACAGTCACGAAGCTTGAGTTGTTGAAGGTACTAGGAACAATAGACTCTGCCGGTACTATTTCTGTGATGAGGCGATAGTAGCGATCCTAGTGGTTAGCAACTATTTATGGATGCATATTCCCTACGTATTGAGCTTCGTGACTGTATATACTAGACTGTGCTAATATTTAAATGATAAAGAAGGCTGTTGAGATAAGTTTATATTCGCGTTAAGTAGAATGTTTTAATTCTTATGAAAATGAATATGTCCTAGTGGTTACGAGTATATAGTAACAGAAAGTCGTCATAACAATAAGTGCAAATCTTGAGGAAGTCTAAGTTTTGTTCTTACTACCCATTATTAAAACATGCATTCTAATTTTTTTATTTGATTTAGAGGTAAATATCGATTGGTTTCCTTTTATGTAAAGTCATGACAAATGAGTGTATGATAATAGTATCACGTACTGAAATCTAGCGGAACTATTTCAAAGTTTATCCATTTTGGTAATGAACTATTCCATCTCAAATCGATCAAAATATAGAGAAAATTGACCTTACAATTTCTAAACACAATAAAACTTTTTTTTTTGTACGCAGAGAACTGTGATACAATGCTTTGTGCAAAGTTTGAGGCATCAGAACTTCATAGTGTTTAAATTGAAAATATTTAAATTTATCGTATTTTCATAAAATTTTCAAATTTAAACTGTTGTAGCTCCGAGACCCTTTCACCCAATGATCAAAATCATGGTTTATTTTGATGCTGAGAAATTAAAGTTTATATTGACATATAAACAGATTTTCTTACTTTTTATGGAAATGGAGAAATTTAGATTTTTCCTCATTAAGACGTCTTTGCCAAGGAAAATATATTTTAAAAATATATAGTTAGATTCCGCATTGAAAGTACAAATAAACACATATTTTTTACTGATGGCATGTTGATAAGAAAGTATTGAATATAGTACGCTCGTGAACTAACCAGCTGACTGTGAGGCGTGAGCTAGCCGAGGTAAGTAAGGCCAGGAGACATAAACACGTGATGTGTCGTCTAGCAGTCATGGCTGTGCTAGCTTTATCACAGGTTTTCATAAACACAGGAGTAAAATGACGCCCAACGCTCGCTTATCTTCAGCTCTCGGCCAGTGCGTGCGGTACTGCGCCGTTCAAGTCTAGGCGTGTGAAAATAATTTATTTAATACCCTCGAAACTTATTGCCGTGCCGCTAAGCAAACAATGCCGAATCCCTCTTAATAATGCAAGGTTTTTTCTCGATATTTTTTTACATTTTTAGAAATGGGCAAAAAGCCTAAAAGTAAGTAAAATCTGATTATCTGTCTCTCTGTGTACAATAAAAATAAGGATTACTTCTTAACATAACCTACCAAATGTCAGCTTCAAAATAAGCTCTCGTTCAATGTTCTGCAATAAATGGTTCCAGAGTTCTGAGCGCTGAAAGAGGCTTGTTTTTATAAAATACGCTAAATTTGTCGCTCAATAATACGAAAACCGTTTGACTTTCGATAGTATATTTTTGAAAATGCACTGTCCTCAGCACCTTGTATAAATAGGGAAAAAATTAGAGTATAAAAACAATGCGAGGTTTTTTACTGATCGATTTCATATGGAATAGCCCGTATAGTCTTTGGTTTTGGCATATCCCACGGTTAAAAGTTCGCTTACATGATCAGAGAATTCTACATCTGGTATCTTTGGTTGTCAGTTTACAACTTCAAAAAATGAACTATAAACTGTAATCTTATTCGAAATATGATATAAAAACTATAACATGTATAATGTGGAAGAACGTGTCGTCTTACTGAAACTCTTTACGCTTATATCATTGGCTGCTCCAAAGATGGAGCACTGGGAATGAATTTTGCAAGTTATTTTTAAAGTCTCAAATATCATAAAGCTTAAGTATACTGCGGTGTTCCTTGGTACATCCTATATCACTTCACAGCAGCGGTTTGAAATGAGGGTCCACTCAACTGGCGACTTCATATAAAAGTGCTTAGAGTTAAATCCGCGGAACGTTCTGTGAGATGTGAGAAGAAAGTAGCTGCAGTGGAGCTGCTTTACTCCAAGCTTCTTAGTTTCTCGTAATATTTTCACTCAATTGTTATGACAGTACTGCAATTCTGCCACTGTGACTAATCTTTGTAATGAATTCCAGCCAAAATTATTTGTTTTTAATTAGTCCATATTGAGTATCATTCAATAACTATTACAGTTGATCACGTTATGTAGCCAATAAATTAAATTTTCTCATGCTTCGGGCAATGTTCGCTCATCCGTAATTGAAACATACCTTTTTTCATACGAATTTTTCAAATTCACAACTAAATTTTAACAAATGTATATTAATATATTTCCGTAGGCTACCAAATATTGAGATAGGAATTTAAAAAATACCTGTCGTAAACAGAAACATTATTTTGTTTATAAATATAATTCAGGGTAGATACTTTAAAAAATATTGATGGTGTTCATGAAAAAGGGTTTAAACCTCGTTTGTTTGAAATTAGATTTTTTTCCTGTAATTAGTGTAACTAGTTAAAATTTAATTGCAAAATGTGAAGAGATTTTTTGAGAATTATGTTAATATTTCTTCACGTAAGGTAGTTAATAATGATAATGTGCTCAACTAGTTCGATTAATTAAAATGTGTCTCAATAAAACTCACAACAGTGGTCAGTATAGGCCAGTTTCTGTCTGATGCTTTTCCAATTCACTGCGGTCTAAAGCAAGGAGATGCACTATCATCTTTACTTTTTAACTTCGCTCTAGAATATGCCATTAGGAAAGTCCAGGATAACAGAGAGGGTTTGGAATTGAATGGGTTAAATCAGCGTCTTGTCTATGCGGATAACGTGGATATGTTAGGAGAAAATCCACAAACAATTAGGAAAAACACGGAAATTTTACTTGAAGCAAGTAAAGCGATAGGTTTGCAAGTAAACCCTGAAAAACGAAGTATATGATTATGTCTCTTGACCAGAATATTGTACGAAATGGAAATTAAAAAATTGGAGATTTATCCTTCTCAGAGGTGGAAAAATTCAAATATCTTGGAGCAACAGTAACAAATATAAATGACACTCGGAAGGAATTTAAACGCAGAATAAATACGTGTTATTATTCGGTTGTCATCTAGTCTGCTGTCAAAAAATCTGAAAGTTAGAATTTATAAAACAGTTATATTACCGATTGTTCTGTATGATTGTGAAACTTGGACTCTCACTCAGAGAGAGGAACATAGATTAAGGGTGTTTGAGAATAAGGTTCTTAGGAAAATATTTGGGGCTAAGAGAGATGAAGTTACAGGAGAATGGAGAAAGTTACACAACGCAGAACTGCACGCATGGTATTCTTCACCTCACATAATTAGGAATATTAAATCCAGACGTTTGAGGTGAGCAGAGCATGGAGTACGTATAGAAGAATTCAGAAATGCATATAGAGTGTCAGTTGGGAGGCGAGAAGGAAAAAGACCTTTGGGGAGGCCGAGACATAGATGGGAGAATAATATTAAAAGGAATTTGAGGGAGGTGGGATATGATGATAGAGGCTGGATTAATCTTGCACAGGATAGGGACTGATGGCGGTCTTGTATGAGGGCGGCAATGAACCTGCGGGTTCCTTAAAAGCCAATTGTAAATTTTAAGTAATGTGCTAAAATGTAATTTTTCGTTGTTCCTGAAAAATGTTTCGTGGGATAAGCCCTTTTAACTAAACACCAAGGATATATTTATTGCGTTTAGGGTAGACTAATATTACTATATATATATATATATATATATACACACATATATATGGGCTACCTATTGATAAGAAAAGAAAGAAAAATACAAGTTACGTTTGAAAAGTATGTGGTCTGACATTTAAAATATCTCAACAATTCCGCCATTGTTAGCGGCCATTTTACATTAGTTCAAGCACGAAAAATCATGATTTGCTCGTGACTACGTCTTGTGTAAATTAGTGTAATTTTGAAATTAGTGCGTCGAACATATTGACAAAAATATGCACTGAAGTATGCACTGGACGGAATGGTAAACGGAAGAAAAGTTCGGGGCAGAAGAAGATATCAGATGATAGAAAACATTAATATATATGAATCGTATGCGGAGACTAAGAGGTAGAGCGGAGAATTTGAAAAAATGGAGACTGCTGCATTTTCAGTGAAGGACCTGTCCTTGGGCAGAAGACTATGAATGAATTATACCTTAGCATCTTATCTTCTTGTGCTGACAACGCCATATTGTCAGCATATTGTATGAAATTTTTCTTCTTCCTGCTACTATTACCCCTACCATGTTATTCACTAAATCCTCCCAGTATCCAACATGTTGAACAGAGTAGGTGATAAATAGAATACATAAGGAAGGTATTGAAGGGCTCCTTGCAAAAATGAGGTAGCTCCACTTTTATAAAGTTGTTGAAAACAATAAAAAACATTCTAAATGATTCAAATTTTAACTGAATTTCCGTCGGTTCCCGGCCACATAGTCACTCGTAATGAATGCACCTCTGTATATAGTGTTGGACATTATGCCACTGTCACATATTCTGTGACACAGTACATGAGGGTAGGCCAGCAAAGGGAAACTGAGAGGTAGAACTTAAATTGAGACGGATTCAATCCGGCATCGGAACTGGAATCCGGTATGGCATAGTGGATAGAGCGTCAGCACGTAGAACTGAAAACCCGGTTTCGAGTCCCGATGTCGGAGAAAATTTTTCTCCTTTCTACCCATCCTTCATCGTATTATTTTAACGCAGAATTCCTCCACGGAAATATCACGTGCATTTCGGTACATCACAGTAATATGAATTTCTTTCATTTTTGAGAACATATTCTAGGCACTTAGGAGTTTCATTTTATCATTAATTTATTACAATAAGAAATTGGGGGGGGTAGGATATAAACAAATAATGGAGCTAACCCCTTTTTGGAATAAAACTGAATATAATTTGCCACATTTTGCAATAAACGCATTTACTGTGTGCATATCAAAAACTACAACACAAGACTTAGCATATGTGAGTGTATATATATAGACACACACACACACACACAGGGTGAACTGTATTTAATGCCATTAATTTCAGAGGTTTATTCTTTGAAATACTTCAAACAAAGTAGTTAAATACAATTCTTCTCTTTTTCTTCCTTTTCGAGATAAAAATGGTTTTATATGAAACATTTCATAGGATGTTTTATGAAAGACATAGATTTAATTTCCAATATGCTCACTCAGTTTAAGATGGCTATTTATTATGATAATAAATGGTTGAAAAAAAAATTGTCCTTTAAATATGCAGAACTTTGATCCGAACACATGTAATATTGTAAACTTCTTTTGCAGAACAAAAAGTTACATTTGTTCAGATCAAATTTTTGCACATTTGAAGGACAGGACTAATAGGCCTATTCTTTCAATAATTATCATAATACTGCTTTCTTAAATTTGCCTGAGCTTATTGGGAATTAAATCAATGGCCTTCTCGAAACACGCTACGAAATATTTCATATAAAACAATTTTTATCTCGAAAAGGAAGCAAAAACGAGCAAAATTATATGAAACTTTTTGATTTGAAATATCTCAAAGAATAACCCCTGAAATTAATGACATTACATACGATTGAACTTCTATTTTATAGCTCCAGGAACTACCTCCTTTCTGCAACGAAACGACTGGGGGCTTAACTCCAATTCCAGTGTAGCCTAACGTACTGCAAATGCTAGGAATCACACCGTTCTTGCACTAAAAGATCGGGCATATTTTTTAACATGAAACAAGCAAATATTAATATGACCCAAAAGTGAAGCCACCCCCTTTTTGCAGGGAGCCCTTCAATTGTATTATAATATGTCAGGTACGGTATTACATTTACTGACAAGCGCAGTAAAGCAATGTACTTAATTGATATTGCTGAACTACTGTAATGATATCGTGATAGATCAGGTGTCACACTTGTTGGCAAGCAGAGTAAAGCAGCGTATGTAATCGATACTGCAGTACCAATAATACCATGATAGGTCTGGTATTGTATTTACTGGCAAACAGAGTAAATCAGTGTACGTAACTGATATTACAATACCAAACATAAGCAATATTTGCGATGAAAATTAACATACACACTATGCTTCGAAATTAAAGTAGTATCGGGGGGAGATGACTATCGGGGGAAGATGCTTATTTCTTTGTAGTTTCACATTCTTTCAAGAGAGAACGCCACGCGCATGTTTCATCATCACTGAGACAGTTGAATGTCTGTAAAGTGGAGGCTAACTCATTTTGCCACGTGTTCTTGTTGTGAGAAGAAGAAAAGCAAGAAAACAGCTCATTTTTCTGCTATAAAATAATTGCAAATGTAGATATGTTAAAATTTTGATACATCCTTGAATACTGTCAAACCTTTGTAATGGATATTGTAGTAAAAGTTCTAAAGTTTGTATTGTTAACAACCAACGACCTTGTTCCGCCATCTTAAGTGGCGTCACAGTACTAAGCATTTTATCCCGATACTTGGGGAAGGTGGCAACTTGTTGCAAGAGTTTTATTTTTTATTTTATTACAGGGAATATGTTAACATTACGTAAGATCCTCTGACAGAAGTCAGTGGATTGCAGACAGTGTTCAACTTGCGATGGAACACGTTATAACAGAGGGTATGAACTGTTTTAGAGCATCGCAAGCATACGGGATTCCTTACCGTGCCCTTAAACGCCGTCTAAAAAAAAAAAAAGACTGATGACAAAATAATGTACTGGATTGAATTCATTGTGTGCAAGAAGTGATTTCACGAGTCTTGCACACAGGAATAAAATATGTGCAATGATTGTGTTGCTAAGTAGTGATAAAGGAGTGAGAAAGTGTCCATGAGCTTTAGATTAAGTCAATTTTGTTATACACATGTGTCAAACCACGTTCAGGTAAAATACATATATCAGTAAATGTGTTAATTTCATTTGCCATCTTACCCGACTATCGGAGAAAGATGAATACAATGCAGGCAAGAAGAAAACCTGTATCTATAAAGAAGGTAATTAATGTTTTCTGTTTGTACCAATATATAATTTCAAAATACCTTCCAGACTTTGATATTTCAATATGAATTTCAAAACTAAATGAACAGTATCTTAAATCACCAATCAAAGAAAAAGTCAGGCATCTTCCCCCGATCCACTCTAATACGTCCATATTATGGCTATTTATTATTAAGTAGGAATTTATAATAAAATAACTTGTTAGTCCATAAAGTTTGTATAAGAAACTCTCAAATAATTATTTACACGCTATAAACACTCAATGTGAGATCCTCTTGTTACACTGCATACATCAATACCTTATTCAATTTCTTGTCGCACATTCTCCAATATATCTCTGTTGGTGGATGTCATCGTAGCTGTGATTCGATGTCAGACTTCTTCAAAGTCTTAGGGCAGAAATGGTACATAAACTGCATCCTTCACATTTATCAAAGAATGTGCCATTGTTACTGAATTTGCTTTCACAAGTGCAGAACGCAAAAGGATAGGCCTATATGTTGTAGAGTTCCAATTTTTTAACAGTGTCTCCCGTAGCAACATAAATAATGTTATCCGAAAGTTAGAACTTGAAACTTAGGAAATTTGAGTATAAAATGACGTGTACCATGTTAATTTCTCATTAATACTTAATAATAATCATAATATCATTCTAAAACTGTGCGTACATCTTAGCCTACAGAATTATCACAGACGAAATATCTGATATTTCCATTCAATATGTGATGATGATTATAGTAATAATAATAATAATAATAATAATAATAATAACAATAACAACAACAATAATTAGATACATTTTACAAATATGGAATACCTTTTTTTTTTCGTTTTGGATTCTACATGTTTTGAATACTGAACGTAAAGTATCGTTCTCTTTATTGTTGAATGTCCCTGTGAATGGTACACCGGAATTAGAAGTTCATAAGACGTTATAAAATGTTAAAAAAAATTCCTCAAAATCTAACACATTTCCTTCATAAAAATGTACTTACTTACAAGAGGCTTTTAAGGAACCCGAAGGTTCATTGCCGCCCTCACATAAGTCCTCATAAAAATGTAGGTACAAATATGGAATATTATTAACAAATTATAAGATTGAAAAAATTACGAAATCAAAATGACCTCTACTAAGCAAAGCACAGAACAAGAATTCGGCATATTCATTAGAAGGTGTTTTCCCAACCGTCGTCTCTCATGTATTTTCTCGAACTCCTTCTATAGTTTCTTGCACTGCTTTTTCATTCCACTAATTTCTAAGTTTGTTAGAAGGTGAGGTTTTCCCTCCTCCTGCAGGTACCAACACTAGTAACTAAACAGAAAACCAGGATATAAAGATGGAATACTAATAATACTAGAATGCACCCACTCATCTATAAACATGTTCGGTACAACATATTGCGGTGAGCGTTATCGTGTTACTATGTCTGACTAATCACCTGCATTTAATTTTATGGTAAAGATACGTGAAAGTAGCGTAGCCAGAAAGAAAAACTTTTTCGTATAAGAAAAGTATTGGAAATTTCGCTTCAAAATTCGATTGAAGTTTTATTACTGGATTTTCAATTCTTCATTTCTTTTCTTTGATGGCTGAATACGTGGCGAGTTTCCTGTTTTCTTGCTGTTTTTCCTTCTTTCTCAGTTTGTTTGTTTTGCTTGTTTCCCACAATTATTATCAATCTCTCCTACTATATCTTCCAATAATTTTTTCTCCTTTAGCTGAAACTTCATCCCGATATGTATTCTGGATTCTTGTCACTGTCACAAACTTCATCATCAAACTCTACATTGTCTTCAGCACCATTATCTGAACGTCCATCTATAATTTGCTATAATGACAGTGTCAGGACCATCACGTAAGTTTTTATGCAGTGTCACTATCTTAGATAAATCACACTTATAAAAATTAAATAAACTGGAATGACAGAAAATTTTCTTTTTATACTATTGATACGATTCGCTATCGATATCTGAAACTGTCAACAACGGAAAAATACTATTTTCTTCTCTCGTAAAACAACTACTTTATAGCGAACATCCTAGAACGATAACAGAAATGATCCTCCTATAGTTCTGTGCTAAAATGAGGGCTTATGATTTTCGCTTGGACTGACTACCTAGTTTAGTTTCTTTCGAGGTTTTCTCTAACTCTAAGACGAATGTCCGGTAATTCCATTGCAGCCACTGACGTAGCAAAATCGACTGAAGCACTTGCCTGCCGATCCGGAGTTGCGCTCGGGCACGGGTTCGATCCCCGCTTGGGCTGATTACCTGATTGGGTTTTAGCGAAGTTTTCCCAACCGTAAAGTGAATTCCATGCAATCATGGCGAATCCTCCGCCTCATCTTGCCAAATACCATCTCGCTATCACCAATCTCATCGACGCTAAATAACCTATAGTTGATACTGTGTCGTTAAATAACCAAGTAAAAAATCCATCGCGAATCCTCTTCCTCATTTCACCAAATACAATCTCGCTATTACCAATTCCATCGATGCTCAATAACCCAGTTAATACAGCGTCGTTAAATAAACAACTAAAAAACCTGGATGCGATTTTTTGTGTGCCTTATGCCAGTAATAGTATATTTAGAATTAATGAAAAAAACATTCCATGATAGCTCTATTGATTGGTTAAAAAATAAAGCCAATGCATTCTATATGAATGGATGGTAATTATTAATTGAATGACATGAATTCAAGAGCTGTAATGAAAGCAATTATTTTCCAATGACAATCAGTGCCAAAGGGGAATAAAATTCTGTACACAAATAAACGCGTTTTCTCATGGTAGAAAGCCGGACTCTGCAATATTTCATATAATTTTACCAGAAAAATTAGTCTATAGCAGCTCGGGGATTAAGTGGTCACGAGATACAGTACTTCAGTGAGTAAGGCACTGTACTACATCTACAATAAACTGTATAGCCTTTATTAATCAGTTAATCTTATAGTACTTTGATTTTATTGTATTTGTAAATTTAATATTAATTGTAATTTATAATTGTATTCTTAATAATGCAGTTGTAATCCCCTGGTAGGGGGAAGAGAAGGCCTGATGACCTTATATTTACCAGGTTAAAAAAAAATATATATACACTACAAGAAGCCACCCGCGTGGCTCAGTCGGTTAAGGCGCTTGCCTGCCGGTCTGAAGTTGCGTTCGGGCGCAGGTTCGATCCCCGCTTGGGCTGATTACCTGGTTGGGTTTTTCCCGAGGTTTTTCCCAACCGTAATGTGAATGCAAGGTAATCTATGGCGAATCCTCGGTCTCATCTAGCCAAATATCATCTCGCTATCATCAAACTCATCGACGCTAAATAACGTAGTAGTTGATACAGCGTCGTTAAATAACCAACTAAAATAAAAAAAATACACTACAAAACCAAAGATCTCAGGTTGGAATCCCAAACGTGTTAGGTATCATAAAGGCATCCCTACATGTCTCTATACCATCCCTTTTTTACTTCATCAAGCAGAAATCTGAGAAATACTATGAAGAGAGAATGGAAAGGGGATTGGTCGGTAAGGAGTATATGATTATAAAAGAGGAAACGGCAGAACCTCGAGAATAACCTCAGCTGTGGTCTTGTCCTCCATAAGTGCCACTGGATTTTTCAAATGAATAATCCCAGATCTCACCGAGACTCGAGTCTCGGACCATCTACATGACAGATTGGTGTTTTAGTCCAGTGAAGGCAGATTCCTGCACTGTGCAGGACTTTCAACACCGTACATATTTCATATACACGAAACCGGTTCTCAGCCGAAGGGGCACCTAAACTTCAGGATGAGTTCAGCATGAGCGAGTTGTTTTTGATGGTGCAAACAAAATGAAACAAATCATATAGAGCGTATTCCGAATCTCAGCGCTGAGCAATCTGATGGCAACACGGTGTTTCGAATTTCAACGACGACGTCACTGATGCTCCACTGGTGTCACACCGGTTCCATCAGCTTGCAGAGGTTGTGGCAGTATCCAACAGCCGCCATCAATGAATCTGATTGGTTCTTGTATAGGGCGGGAATTAGCAGACGAATGACATAGTGCACTGTTGTGTCATGGCGGTGTGTTCTGCTGTATTGTTTGTAATGATCACAACGAAGGAAAACATATGTTAATGGCTTATGAACGAAGATGTTAACGGACCATTTATTACTACTGGTTCAAGAAACAAATTGTTTATTCTCTCTTTTCTTTGAACGAGATAGCAGTATGGAAATTTCGCAAAATCTTCCTAGCGTAGCACATACAACAACTTGTACAGCCGCCATGATAGCCATCGAACCTTCCAGCAGTTTTGTTCCTATTTCGCTGCAGCTTGACGTCATTGATGTCCAACGGTCCAGTGAGATTCGGAATACGCTAATACCTATGTAAATATGTGGTTTCGATATTCTAAATCAGGTATGGGTATAACGGAGAGGAGGTAAATATAATCTAGTTCACTCCATCCAGTATATTTCGGACTCGTTTACGTCACATGAACTTACCTTCTCTTCCGCTTAGGGATGTACAAAACTAATCCAGTATGGCACTACATTAAAGGTTTCAAATCAAGTCAAATACGCATTCATATGGTCACTATGGCTTAGGACTCATAATCACTTATAAGCTCTAGATCGCCTGTACCGATTGGTCAGGACGAGTCTGTATAAATATTTGAATAAATACTGTTACTACATAAACGTAGTCTAAAGCAGTTACCAGATGATACGCTGTTGGGACGTGTGCGTGCAATGTTTTTCATCAGGTTCATTTTAGGTTAAAAAATGATCGCAGACATATGTGGATCCAAAGATTGCTATCATCTTAGCTGAGAAATTACGTAAGTTAGGATAATTGTCATTAGATATTAATTCATACAATAATTCTTTGCTGGCTTTACCTGACATTTGAAAAAGGGTATTGTTCTCTATGATTCGCCTATGTGTTTGAAATGTAATAAATTGATCGGACTGCATTTTCAACTAGTATTGATTGTGGGTTGGCTTTTCCACTAACAAATTATTCCTGTATATTCTTGAAAACTTTCCCATTATTTGAACCAGAACAACAAATTACATTAAAAGTAACATATTGATTTATCGCATGTAACAACTATTTCATTAATATAAACAATTTTTAACAATCCTATTTTAAACTCTTACCTATAAGTTGTATGTTCGTCAAAATTCGTCTTATGTTCAAGATCGAAGTGCTGTCTGATATTATAATGTTTTACGTAAATCTCAACTGAACAGTCGAGGTATCGAGTTTTACCTTCATTCATAGTAACAAAATAGTCTTGTTCTCATGCTTCTTGGCAATTAAAATGAAATCTACAATTTATTCGTCATATTCCACCATATTACATAGCCCTGATTAGAACGCTATGTTACCGAGTTCAACCTCTGCTTACTGTATGCGCACGCAGACAGGTAGAATATTTGCAATGGGAGAAATGGAGGGTTGTGTATACAGTGCCAGTGCCGGGACATATGCGTATGTAGTACAATTAAATTATATTGCAGATATTTTCTTTAATTTTAAATATCTCCACTCAACTTAAAACAGTCAATAAGCTTGAAAATAACTGAAAATAAATATTAAAAAAAGAAATGAAATTACAATAAAAAGCAAAATTTCTTTTAGAAGCAACATTTCTAATAATGAATAACATATTTTTGGTAATATTAGAATTAAAAAAATTACTTCTGTTGCAAGTTTATTATTATGAATCATTCAGAAATGCTTCACGATCCTACATCTAAATACTAGACAATTTGACAATGTAAATGCATACGATGAAAGAGTAATGGAACGGAGAAAAATTCTCTCCGGCACCGGGATTTGAATCCGGGTTTTCAGCTCTACGTGCTGATGCTTTATCCACTAACAATAAGCCACACCGGATACCCATCCCGGTATCGGACAGAATCGTCTCAGTTTAAGTTCCAACTCTTGGGTTCCCTCTAGTGGCCGCCCTCTGCACTACGTCATAGATGTCTATGAACGTAGGACTGAAGTCCACACATGTACTGAGGTGCACTCGTTATGAGTGACTAGTTGGCCGGGATCCGACGGAATAAGCGCCGTCTTAAATCACGAAGTGATTTACGCATATCATATATATTATTTTAATGTACTGAAGTACATATGAAATTTCCATGCAGATATTCTGCGTCATCATACGATGAAAGAGTAATGAAACGGAGAAAAGAGTTGGAACTTAAACTGAGACGATTCTGTCCGACACCGGGATGGGTATCCGGTGTGGCTTAGTGGATAAAGCATCAGTACGTAGAGCTGAAAACCCGGGTTCAAATCCCGGTGCCGGAGAGAATTTTTCTCCGTTCCATTACTCTTTCATCGTATGATGACGCAGAATATCTGCATGGAAATATCATATGTACTTCGGTACATTAAAATAATATAAATGTAAATGCAATTTTCTAACAGTGGTAATAACCTTTCTACAAACTAAATATTGTGATACATTTTCCACATCCGGAAATGATCACTTTCCATAGAGGATTTAACTGAGATCCTGAGCTTCGTTTAACGTCTCTCGTGCTAGCTATACTGTAACTGGCTCAGAAAATCTCTGTTCATATACAACATTCATTGCGTATTTTAGTTCGCTTTTTAAGTGCTGCAATGGACGTTTGTCGTTCATTGATTTTAGTCAGATAAAAAAGGTAGGAACGCTGCAGGTTAGGCAATCTTGAGAAAAATGTACTTACACGAGTGGCAGCACTGGGGAACATGCGGTGCAAGTACATACGAGCTACCGTCTCCGTTCTAGACCATGTAGTCCAGGCTTGGAGAACTGGGCGACAATTATGGTGTTGCGTCACTCATCGGATATGTCACTTGCTCCTTCCTTCCATTGACTTTGTAGGGGAGGGGATCTGTATTCAGTGTCTGTCTTATGTGATTGCGTACGGGCCACAGATACAGTACGTCATTCAACTCCTGTGGACTGTGGACGGGGAACCAACGCTTTCCCCATGCTTTCCACCCCTCTCTCGCTAGTAGTCCACACCTGTGGAGTAACGGACAGCGCGTCTGGCCGTGAAACCAGGTGGCCCGGGTTCGAATCCCGGTCGGGGCAAGTTATCTGGTTGAGGTTTTTTCCGGGGTTTTCCCTCAACCCAATATGAGCAAATGCTGGGTAACTTTCGGTGTTGGACCCCGGACTCATTTCACCGGCATTATCACCTTCATATCATTCAGACGCTAAATAACCTAGATGTTGATACAGCGTCGTAAAATAACCCAACTCTCGCTAGTTCTGCATCCCTAATGTAGTCAACCGCCTTAAATAAGGAAAAGTATATCTACTACATTTAGTAATTGGTTCTTTTCCAACTACGGAAATTAATCATACATGAAGAAGTGTTGATATTGTGATAGGGAAGCAGTGGTGAAATTATATTTACAAAATTGCTTTGTCCAGCATAAATTTTGCTGGTGGTCAGGAACTGAGAGTCGATCTTTCGTGAGAAGCTGTTAGCTATCTTCTGCTATGCCTGGACCTCTATTAGATTCATTTAATTAATTTGATTGTTGAAAGCCTCGTATAAACAAAGGAGGAAGTTTGCGAAAGACGAAGAGGAAATTGGAATCTCTGTATCTTCACTCTTGACTGTAAGTATCCTCTGAGAGGTAATATAATTCAGGAAGGAGACATAAGCTAAGCTTCATTCGCTACTGAACGGGAACAATAAGGCTAACTTTATTTTATTCGCATTCCTGATTCTCTTTGACTTGTATACACTATCAAAGGAACACAATATCGAAATATTATGTAAAGCATAGAAAAGTTTAGATAGTTTTGTAATAGATTATTATATATGGACTGACATACAAAAATAAATTTAATAAAATTGTGTGGTGCTTATATTGAAATGCTAGAAATTTTTGGAAAAGAAACGGAACAAAACAATATAAAATTTTCTATATACACAAATCCTACAAAATATGAAGTTAAATTAAATAAAGACCAGTAAATTTCCATGTGTTCTCATTCAGTTACAGGTAAGATACCCAAATTTCAGTCTATATATATCAAGATTGTGTATTTGTGGCGTTAACTTACCGAGTGCTTCCGCAATTAGGACACAAAGTTCTTGGAGTTTCAGCATTAAATGGCCTAAAATCTGTCCTTCATAAGCTCCACGAAAATAAATCTAACGGCGTAGTATTCAGAACATTGGAGTATATGGAGCATCATTTTCACCTTTACTGTATAAGCAAATTCTCCTTCCCGCTCCCTCTCTTCATCGACCGTCCATGACCTCTTCGTTCTTCCAGTTGGAAGTCCATTGCTTTTTCGGAAATCTAAGGTCATCGCTTTTGTATAATATATACTGTATTTATCCCTGTGTGTTATCTCCTAGCTTACTATGCATGAAGTCTATTTGTACCTCTTTTTCAATGTCTTCACGGTATGAATAAACGAACAAACTTGTAAAGGAGTTCAAGATCAATATTATACGAATCATAAACTGGGATTGAAACGTGCATGGGGCTGGACTAAAGAATACAACGGAAGTAGAAAGAGTACAATACGAAGTGGAAGTAAGTGGAAAGACAAAAAGAACATTGAACGTGTACTGTCATCTAGCATATCGAGGAAGAATTAATTGAACACGATGTTATTCATACACAGATTTTCTTGAAGATTAACCATTTCTTGTCTGATGAGTGGTAGCACACTATCAGGAAGATTGGTTCATATGAGTAACTTGTTTGTAGCTTCTTTATATTTATTTGCTTTTTATTATAATAATGACCGGTTTCTAATAAACCTCAGTTAACTCTCGGTTACAGTCCGCGTCACCGTTTTTGGAGTGTGAAATAAGTAGTGGGAATGTTAAGTACGAGTGTTTTACATTTGCCGCAATCAGTCTGACAACTGTGTACTTAGCTGCTCTTACAAATTTAACTGCACTGATAATTTTCATGAGTTTCCGAAAAATTAAATTAGATTTTTCAGCGCTTGTAATTAACAGTTGAGATAATTTCAAATTCATTATCTATTGTCGTGCATAGGTGTCTGCACTAGTATTCTCTTAGTGACTTTTAGTTATTTATAGTTACTTTTGTTTGAACAAGTTTTCAGTAATAATATGGCTGATAATTATACATTGAGCCCTGTACTAGCTTTTTAATTAAAGAACAATATGATAAATGATAGTGTACATATACACCTTCGTTTGAATCGTAATATGATTAAAAAAGCAATAATTATTGGTCTTTGATGTAATCATCGAGGTAAATAATGCTAGTGGAGAGTGAGCTAGACGTAACTTCTGCTACAAAACTGCAACCGTAGTCAACTGTGATTGCTATGGCAGCCATACTGATAAACATGTAAAAATATTGTAGATTGGTCTATATGAATGTTTTTATGTATTCAAATGAACTTTTCGAATTCCGAAATAGCATTAGTATTGACAGAACATCCAAGAATATAATATTCCTTGACCGACGACATAGAATCTGAAGCTGAGGACGAAAACTTTGTTAAGCTTCAGATGTTCGAAATTGTCTTTACAAACACGCATTATTATCCTAATATGTCATAGAAAGTAAAACATTAATCTAAGTTACGTAAATGAAACGTCATATTTTTAAAACTATACAGATAATAACTATAGTAAATTGATTTATTGTGGTCTGTTATTATTATTATTATTATTATTATTATTATTATTATTATTATTATTATTATTAATATTGAATATCAGTTATTATAGTTTACAAAACAGTAATGCAGTAGCGCCACATGTCGATATTTGTTCAAGTCAGTACCAACAACATGGTAACTACAAGCCGAGGTACAGTTACCAGTTGAATCATAGCTAAATGTAAATATGACGATAACCATTGCTTTTGAAACTCATTTTAAATCTATCAGCAAGTTAAGTCGTAGATAACTTTGTATGTACAGGTAACTGTTTTTACAGAAACCGACCATCAGTCTACTATATTGTCGTAAACGCCAAGATGAAAACATACTTTTGGATGTCTAGATATGGTTAAAATATCCTCAAATATTTGTTACTAATTGGATAAATGTTTAAATAATTACAGTTGTTGCTGCTGTTTGTGATGATTGTTAATTATATTTAAACCTTATTAAAATACGTCTTGAATTATGAAATTAGACAATATGTTTGCAGTACATCGCGTTGTCTGATTGAAATATGGTTCCCTTCAGGCTTTTCTTCAAATCTCCAAAACTCTGGTAATCACATGAAGATAAGTCTGGGCTCTAAGAGAGTATACGATGGAGGAACTGGTCACCTTCTTTCTTATATCATCTGAGTTACATTTGGCAGAATCTCACACGTTCGACTTTCTGCTCAGCTATTAAAGAGTGTGGCGGCCACCACGTGCAAACTTTGTGATACTGCAGGAATTTTATGGATATTTCCCTGGCTGACATTCAGTAATAAATTACGCTTGAGTTCGCTCATTGTTATTCTCTCCTTATCTCTCGTACAGGAGCATATCAATGTGTTTAATTGAATTTAACTTCAAAGACTTGAGCGCTTGCCCTGGCCATGGATTGTACTGTAGAGATGTTAGGCAGGAACGAAACCGCTCACACTAATCCTTTACAACTTACTATTTCCCTAGGTATGTCTGTCCATATACTTCAACCAATCTACAATGGATTTCAGCAGGTGTACGCTCTTCTGTAGTCAATATAAATATTTTACATCATTATGTTGACTTTTGGACTCTTCCATTTTGCAATATATTTTTTTTCTTTTTCCATTTATTTGCAGGAACAGTGACAAGTATGCCAACCAAACCTACCAATAGAAAGTCTATAACTCCTGTTGCCAATACCACTGAAACGAAGTCCGGTCAGCAGATACATGGTCCAATAGTGAAAAGTCCATATTTCGAAAATGTCCATAATTTGATAACGTCCATTTATGTAAAATGTCCAAGCTCAGAAAATGTCCAATTACATAAAGTCCAAAATTAAAATGTTCAAACTAGTCATGTGCCAGATCTGAAAAGGTCCAATTATTAATTGAATATGATCCAATGCCTAAAATGTCCACTTGGAACGAAGTTGTGTAAAATGTCTAGACTCACTAAAAATATATTACTAATGAATGGTGATTAAAAAGTGTTACGATAACTGTATTTAAATCATTTCAGTTAATTTATTCAGAATTATTATAACAAGGCAGTCTAGAAGTGCATTAAAGTTCACCTTGATGATCGTCATCTTCAGGTTGTGGGTCAGAAAGCAATTTTAGGCAGAAAGAAATTGCTCTTAAGTAGCGAGGTATATCATTCTCGTCCTTGAATTACTGGTATCTGGTTACAAGATTTTCCACTTGTTGATTGTGAAGATATTTTCTGCTCAGTTGTTGTTTAATATTTTCATATCCACCTAATAATTGTGTCACCAATACTTCCGTTTCATTCTGCTGTTGTTTTTAAATGTTCTATAAATCGCCATATATTTACATGGTGAGATATAACTAATCTTTGAAACTGAGAGTGGAATCCCTCCGTAGCGGTGTTCGTTCGTTGTCGACCATTTAACACTAATTCATAAACATTCCAAATTTCAGGTGAGAACTTAGGGAGTCCTCCCTCCTCTTGCTGTCCTACTATTGATGTACTTAGTAGCCACATATTGGACGAATTCTATAATTTCTTCTTCAAAATTATCATTGAGATTTACTACAAAGTAGCCTACTAAGAATTTTCGAAGTCTTTCATTTCCATAACAACAACAACATTGCTTTCGTGAGCTAATCACTTGTGTGTCACCTTGGAAACATTCCCGTCTAGAGTTTTTTTCTAGTGGTATTGCTTTCATACGTTTGTTACTTTTTAAATAAACTTTTTATATAATGGCCCATTTTGCATTTTGGACTTTTTTTTTGCGCTTTAGACTCTTTTTTGTCTATTGGACATTTTAAATTTGGACATCTCTACTTTTGGATTTTTTGTTTATGGACTAAAGATCATGGACGAATACGTATCTGGACTTTCCTGTATGGACCTTTCATATATTTGGACCTTGTCTTTGGGAATGCGAAGTCTGGCTGATACTCCTGTCACACAGAGTAAATCTCTATCGATTTTCTTTTCATGTCACCACACATAATGTTTTTTTAGCTCACATTTTCCTTCTTAGTAATTAGTACATAGTACAGCAAAGCTTTGAAGAATGATTTAAGAGAAGGAGGTTGCTGTAGATGAAAGTTACATTATGACAGAAATAATAAAATTCATAAAAGCCATCAGCATTAAAACTGTGTTGTGAGAAGAGCTGTGGTGTGTAGGTGACATTTGGGCTCTACATCATCAACTGAAGCTCCATCATCTCCACCAAGGTAATGGGCGCCATTAAGAATTCAATTTCCCTGGTGTAATTGAGGATAAAAATATCGGAAAGCTTGTCTGCATCTGACAGGGTGAAATGTGTGTCACATAACCCATTCTTCTTGTTTCTTTAGTTAGACAAGAAACTTTATCACAGCAGTATGGAGGTTGCTCCTTTCATTAACGACTTCTAACTCAATACTTGAAAAATTACGAGCAAAATAGTAGACCATGGCTCAGGAAATCAGGAAATAACTTGAAGCTACACGAAGTATATTATGAACGATTTTCTTACTAAATCAAGTAAATGAAGAAGATTGTCTATTAAGACGTAATGCTCATATATCTTCCATATAACTCGATGGAGGTACGATGTTTCTAATTGTGTTACTCCTTGCAATTCGTTTACTAGTGCTGTCTTTAGGCTACGTGTAGATTGAATATTTTGCATTGATGGTGACGAAAAAGATAATCACAAAGTTTCGAATATTAGCTCTATCTTTGTATTCATATAATCACATAAGTGACAGATGAATAGCTTCACTATGATGAATATATTTTAGTAGAAGTACATGTCGGTGCAGTCACCTATCGACAGGTGCATAGCTTTACTATGCTGCCTATCTTTACATAGAACTACGTGAGGTTGAGATCACACAAGGGGAATACTAGGAGAATAAGGGGAATACAAAGATAACAAGGAGAATATACAAGAATAACAAGAGAAATAAATATATGGATAACAAGGGAATAGAAGGAGAACAAGAGAATATATAGAAAACGATAAAAATTTAAGGAGAACAAGGGAAATAGAAGAACAAGAGATTAGAAACAATAGAAATTTAAGGAGAACAACTGGGTGAACAGTATAGAGCAAAACAAGCCTCGCGCGGCCTCGAGTCCCCCACCTCCGCGCGCATAGCCGGCCGACCAGCCGTGAAACCTGTGCTGCTATATACTGTTCACCTACTATATACAGTCACGAAGCTCAATACGTAGGGAATATGCATCCATAGATAGTTACTAACCAATATGATCGCTACTATCGGCTCATCACAGACAATGCGAAATAGTACCAGCACAGTCTATTGTTCTTAGTACTCTCATCTCAAGCTTCGTGACTGTATATACTAGACTATGGTAATACTAGGACAACAAGCGGAGTACAATGAGAACTAGAGAAATACATGGAAAACAAGGGGAATACAAAGAGACCATCGGCTTAGCTGAATCGGTTGAGGCGCTTGCCTCCCGATTGGGAGATGTCTCGGGCATGGGTTAGATATCCACTTGGATTGATTATTTACCTGGTTGGTTTTTTTTTCGAGGTTTTTCCTAACTGTAAGGCCAATGCCAGGTAATCTATCGAGAATCCTAGACCTCATCTCGCCAAATACCATCTCGCTATTACCAACCCCAAAGACGCTAAATAACCTAGCTATTGATAGAGCGTTGTTAACTAACCGACTAAAGAAGTACAAGGAGAACAAGGGGAATACAAGTAGAACAAGAGTAATATAAGAACAAGAGGAGTACTAAGACAACAAACGAAGTACTATGAGAATTAGGCAAATATATTAAGAACAAGAGGAATGCAAAGGGAATAAGGAGAATGTAGATAGACAGATGGATTTATTCAGCAATATTATGTATGCAGATGCACTACACTATCATAATTTTCTCTTAAATCAAATGCACGGGTTTTTTGACCGTACGTGCTGTATAAAAAAGTCATACTTTGTAGGTTTCACCCCCTCACCTATGATTAGATATAACCACTCTCCAAAAGAACACATGGAAAATGACACAAACAAAACTCATTATATAATATATCCTAACCTAACATGCAAACAGGCATAGAAGTGTATAACTGAATAGTTACCATTATTCCTTCGTCAATTCGCATCATAAACTTCAACAGCTGAAGTTCTAAGCTGTCTCGCCTTCAAGAGGAACAATCCAATCTTTTGTTCGCATTCTCTATTCCCCATGAGGTCAAGACATGCAAGCGAATCCCTATTCTGACTTACCATCGAGGGTGGTAGATATTTTCTCCGGATATGTTCCGTTTCGTCACACTGGGATAAAATGTGTCTCCAGGAGTCCTTTTCCCCACACAAAGGACAGAGGCTCTCTCCTTCTTCGGTGACAATGTTATTACCTTTCCATACCCCCAATCTTAGCCACGCTAAACCATCTCTACTGTCTTTGTTACAAGAATTTATGTAGTCACACCTCCCCCAGTTAAGCATGAGATCTGATTGTAAATGTTTTCCGAACATTGGAGCTCAATCTCTTGCCTCTCAATGTTAATTAAACGCATCTTCACATTACGCCATATATTTCTTCTATTATTTTCCCTTTTTCCCCCATACCCAGCCCATTCCTATATGAGGAGAATGTTAGAGAACGAGGGGAATACAATAAATGGAATAGACGACGTATGAATTACTGACAGACAAGATGACGCTGAAGGGATTTGTGGAATATTGTACTATAGAAATGTCTTTATAATGAAGGTGATTATGATTATGATTATGTTGATGATGATGATGTTGATGATGATAAATGGGTATCCTGTTCTCTTCTGAAGTTGCTGCATTGATTTGTAATTCTGTCTTGCTTGCAGATACAGGCTGGTGGCTGCAACTCGCCCATTCAGTCGACTTAACCCTACGGAGAGAAGGATTTATAGTTCGTCATCACCTCGTACTGCAGGAAAGCCTGGTGTCGGTTGAAAGATTAACTGCCAAGTTACAACCTTTGAAAACTGCACCTGTAAGGGGTAAGTAACAATTAATTATAATTTATATCCACAATGGCGTTATTCTACTACTTACTTTTGACAATTTATTTCGTAAACAGTCTGAGATTAAAAACCACTCTTTGAGATTAGAGATTGCTGTCAAATTGAACATCGACTTACGAAGATTAATGTAACCGCATTCGAATTGTAAAATATTATATGATTAAACATTGTAGCTGCAATTAAAACTTTACATCACAGATGGGCATCGTGCCCCCCTTGAGAATTTGTGCCTCACTGACCTTCACAGAGCTTATCGTTCTGAGTGACATCATCTTCACAGTCCCCGTTCCTCCCTCACGTAGCTCCTAGGCGTGGGCAGGTTCTATATCAGTTTCATAAGCAATATCCGTTGTGGCATAATGGCATTATCAAAGCAGTGTGTACGCGTTAGAAAACGATTATTTAATGAGAAATGGAAGGGAGAGATTTTTTGCTGTTTAGAAGGGGAGAACATACGATGTTTGTTATGCTCGAAAATCCTATTAGGCATTAATAAATTTAATATACAACGACATTACTCCTTATGTCATTAAGAACATGCTGAATTAGAAGGTAAGAAAAATTAAATGTTATTTTTCGTACTATTCCGAAGAAAATTTATGGTCTTAACATTTGCATAGTATACTAAATACGACATTATACCTTAAACACGCTGCATTAAAAGGTACGAGGAATTAAATGTTGTTTGTACGTATTATTTCCAAAAGAAATTTATAAAAAAAATATCAAATGTGCGTAGAAAACGAAATATGATTTTCTGTAATTATTTTAGGTCGAGAACGTGCAAATCTATTAAGTAATCTTGATAAACTCCAGAATATTCAAGAAAATAAACGTAGACAACGTGATGGAATATTATTGGCTAGTTAGACAATTTCTCGCCTGTGATTTAAATCAATTCAATGCTGGAGAAATAGTAAAGAGGTTTATGATTAAAGCTGCCGAATTAATTTGCCAAATTGAATAAAAGTTTTCTAGTCTCTCACGTTAACCAAGCGCTTTCCTAATAATTCGCCACTGACCGCCTTAACGATTACGATAAGGTGACGCAGATCACAGCAGTTTACATTTCGCATCCTACTCTGCAGTCTCCTCTCCTAGTAAACAAACTATTTCAAATCGAGTGCCTCACGTAACCGAAAATTGTGCCCATGTATGCCTTACATATTCATTAACAAAATAAAATTCTACTAAATATGTTCGTGATTCAATACGGCACCTTGTTTCGTCGGACCCCGGCCACTTAGTCACTCCTATTAAGTGCACCTCTGTACTCAATGTGTCGGACATTGTGAATGAAAAAAGAATGATGAAATTGATCAGGAAGAGATAAAGGAATTGCTAGGGTAACTGGCTGAGAAGAAACTGTTTGCTGAAAGATTCACTGGAAGGAATGGTGAACAGGAGAAGAGTACGCAGCAGAAAAAGATATCAGATGATAGACGACATTGAGTTTGTAATTTGTTAATACATTACGAGTATTTCAGAAATAACAAATAATGTAAATTTTATTCAGTAAAAAATTATGGAGAAACAGGCGAAGCTTACAAATTTTCTGTCTTGCAGACACTTAATTTTCACGTTTTTTACAGGATCTACCTAAGTTCGAACCCTGTACACTTAAGTGAGAAATCAATGCCTGACTCAGTCACAGTTCGTAAAAACATAGGATTTACACTTATGTGTTAGTTTATCAAGCAAGCAAGTAACTTCAAGTTTATTGAGAATTCAAATTATAATTTGATATTCTTCTTTCTTCTGTATAAGATTTTCGTAAGTTTCTTAATAAAGAGCTTGAAAATTAAACTCATAATTACTTGAAATTTCACAGAATCTTTTCATAACTTAGATTGCCTCGTTCTGACAAAGACTCATAACGGCCTTTCTTCATAGACTACGAAAGTTTGATGGCCAAGTAGCATTTAATAATGTTAATCAACCATTCTAGAATTTAAGTGCATGAGGAAGAGATTGAGCAATTAGTGTTCTAGTCTTTGCTAATGGCTTCATAACGGGGTTAATGACAATACGGCCACATGTACAGAATTGATCATCACGGTGGGTGTGCAAGAAAATTGGAAGAATATCAGTAAAATTTTATCATACGGATTATATCTACACAGTGCATAAGCGTACACCTGTCGCTTACTCGGTCTAAATAGTGTCTTAAAAAGCTTAAGGTAAAGTATAAACCATTCGGAAGGTCCTGATCCATAATATCCACTAGGTCTACTTTAAGTAAAATTTTATCAAATTATTCAAATAAAATCTTTACACATACAGTCATTTTCAATGCTGTAACATCCCAACTGCAAACATTCTTTACAACTCATTGCAGAGTCCTATTCATTCATTCATACATTTTTTGTCCAAGAGCAGGTCTTCCATTGCAAATCCAGCATTCTTCAATCTTTCCAATCTTTTAATCTTTCTCTTAGTCTCCGCATACGGTCCATATATCTTAATATCTCTTGCACAGGCATTGGATATGTGTCCTATGTTTTGTATTGTCCTCTTACTTAGGGGAGAGTCGGGTAGTATCGGACATCGGGTAATATCGGACAGTGACTTTCTTTCATCTACCACACGATGCTAGTACCTGATTGACATGGTTACGTTTCTGTGATGTCACATAGAGAAACGTAACCATGTCATTCAGGTACTACCATATGATGGTAGATGAAAAAAACGCACTGTCCGATACTACCTGATGTCCGATACTACCCGACTCTCCCCTAATTACAAACGTCTTTTAGATGACCCGAAGGTACGCGTACGTTAATCGAGAAACTACCCCAGAGTTGGCAAAGAGTCATAGATAATGTAGAAGAATACATTACTGATTAACGCAATAGTAATGCGTCTGTCTCGTGACTAGCCGGCCCGGATTCGATTCACGGAGAGTTAAGAAATTTTCCTGTAAAAATTTCTACTTCGGGACTAAGAGAAATGGCGGTGCACAACTTCTAATCACTAGATTGTGCACCATTAGGCCTGGATTAAATCCCAAATCTCTCCGCTGTGCATATGAATAGAAGGCATAATTATGTCACTGTTGATAGTGATTCGTCCGTCGAACGGGAACGTTAAGCCTAATGGCCCCTTGGTGCTATTCGATATGAGTAGGCTACGTGCTCTCTTTCTCATATTCATTTCCTACACTACACTTACACGAAAACTTACACATACACTCACCCTAGACGTGACATAATTCTTGTAACAAAGACAGTAGAGCAGGTTTAGCGTGGCTAAGATTGGGGACACGGAAGGGTAATAAAATTTTCAACGAAGGAGAGCGCCTTTCTCTACTGTGCGGGGAAAAAGACTCCTGGAGTGTAGTGTATCGAATCGGAACATATCCGGAGAAAATATGTACTACCCTCGATGCTAAGTGAGAATAGGAGTTCGCTTGCATGTCTTGACCTCATGGGGAATAGAGAATGCGAACGAAGGACTGGATTTCTCTTCTTGGAGGCGAGACAGGATAGAACTTCAGCTGTTGAAGTTTGTGATGCGAACTGACGAAGGGATACTCAATTATACACTTTTATGATTGTTTAGGTTAGGATGTATTAGGCCTATATAATGTGTTTTCATTGTGCCATTTTCATTTTAATCTGTGTCATACATCTTGATTACACAACGTTTAACACTATATCATTTCGGAATGTGTATTATATGTTTTAATTTTATTTTTGTCTGTATTGGAATCCCCTCTTGAACACGAGTCTTACTCATTCAGGAGTGGGATAGTTTATCTTTCACTGTATTTATTAATTTGTATTCATTTCAAATTTACTAGCAATAAAAAATAAAATAAATAAATATTGCATTGATGCAAAACTTCGTAACGTTTTTCTCGTGTTAAATTCTATCGTGCCTGGTTAAGTGTTTCGGCCTTGTATGGGCCTTCTTCAGAACTGGTTGTTGCTGGTCTTAGCGCCTTTTGTTTTATTTCCTGTGGGAGTGTGTTTGTGTAGTGTAATGTGGAGTCAAAGAGTGTGTGTGTTCTGAAATTGAATTGTGTGTTGAGAATTTTATTTGGATGTGTTTTTGTTTGTCTGTATATTTCGTATTGTTCTAGTGTGTTTACTTTCTGGCTTTTTGGTTGGATGTGTAGAATTTCCATGTCTGTGTTGATGTCTTTGTAGGTGTGGTTAGCATTTGTGACGTGTTCCGCATATGTGGATGTGTTTTGTAATTTTGTTATGGCTGTGGTGTGTTCTTTGTAACGTGTTTGAAATAATGTGCCTGTCTGTCCTATGTAGAAGTTGTTGCAGGTGTTCCATTTGAGTTTGAATACTCCTGTGTGGTGGTATTTGTTTCTTTGTTTTGTTTGTGTGTTGAGATGTTTTTGTAGAGTATTATTTGTTCTGCATGCGATGTTGTAGTTTAATTTCTTGAATGAGTTTGCCATCTTATGTGTGTTTTTGTTTTCGTATGTTAGTGTGATGTATTTTTTGTGTTCTTGTGTTTGTGTTTATTCTTATGTTTTTTGTGATTAAGTTTTGTCTTTCATATTATGTTGTCTATTATGTTGGGATTGTATCTGTTTTCTTGTGCTATGTATTTGATTGTGTTCAACTCTTCTTTGTAATTATGTTTGTTCATTGCTATGTTGAGTAATCTGTGCACCATGGTTCGGAATGCAGCTTGTTTGTGTTGTGTTGGGTGGTTGAATGTGTTGTGTATGTGTGTTGTTGTTGTTGGTTTTCTGTAGACCTTGAATGTGTGTTCGTTGTCGACTTCTATTATTTGATGTCTAGAAAATTTATGGATTTGTTATTTTCAATTTGCAATGTGTAGTGTAGCTTTGGGTGTATTTTTTATGTGTTGATTCAGGTTTTGGATCTGTCTTTTGTTTCCTTTGTATAGTATTAGTATGTCATCTACGTATCTTGCCAATATATGATGATGTCTGTGTGTTTGTTGTTGTCTTTGTTTAATCTGTATGTTCTTTTGGAGAGTGGTTGGTTCTAATCGTAGGTGAGAGGGGTGAAATCTACAAAGTAGGACTTGTTTTACACAGCACTTCCGGTCAGAAGACCCATGCATTGGATTCAAGAGAATATTCTGATAATATAGTACATCTGTATGTATAATATTTCTCAATAAATCTATCTATCTAACTCTCCACAGATACTACACATTCATAGCGTGGCCCGGCGAATTGGTGTGTAATTTGAAAATGGCTTACAGTCCTGCTATCTATCCGCAATATTCAGATCCCAAATCACATAATTTAAGTGGGTAGACATTGGATGTACACATACTACTGATTAATATCTGTCTTATATTCATCTCAAATAGAAAAGTTTGTCACAGGGAAAAAACGTTACGAAGTTTTGCATCAATGCAATATTTATTTATTTTATTTTCTATTGCTAGTAAGTTTGAAATGAATACAAATTAATAAATACAGTGAAAGATAAACTATCCCACTCCTGAATGAGTAAGACTCGTGCTCAGGAGGGGATTCCAATACAGACAAAAATAAAATTAAAATTGAGAGTGAATACAGATTAAATAGTATTTAATATGTTTAAACCCAAACTATAAATCGAATACATTTTTTTATTGATTTGGAGAGGATTCGTGGTTGAAATATTGGAATAAACTTTGTTTAATAATCTGGGACCTTGACTCATGCTATGATAAAGAGCTGCATTGGTTTTACATTTTGGTTCAGGCAAACGCAGAGAATTCATATTTTTAGTTCTATATTTATGTATATACCTTTCAAAGTTATTAATATTTCTACGAAAATATTTTAATAAAATACAATAATACATTGTATAATGTTGAAAACTTTGAAATGTTTAAACAACAATTCAGTTGGGTAATCTTTCTGCTTTTTTAAACAAAATTGTAATACTTTTTCTGTAGTAAAATTAACGGATAAAGGTTGGAATTATAAGTTCCACCCCAACCTATAATACCATACATAAATATAGATTCAAATAATGCTAAATAAATTACAGGTAAACAGTTACTTGACAAAATATTTCTTAGAATATAACAAAGTAACATAATGTTTTACGTAATTTATTACAAATATAATGAATATGATTATTCCATTTTAAATGATTATCAATAATTATACCTAAGTATTTAATCTCATTAACTTCCTTAATAACTGAACAATTGCAATTTATATTGGAACAAGCAGAATTATGCATTTTAATTTGTAGTATAGGTGAAATTTGTTTATTACCTTTATTATTTCAAGAAAATGGGATAGCTATGGTCTTATCTTTATTAATCGAACCATTATTTTATTAATTTTAAGCCGCAATTTGCATTATAATAAGCATCAGTCCACGTTTTTCCACTAAAAAGTAAAACAGTATCATCAGCATACGAATATAAATCACCTTCATATTCTTTAAGGACTATCATTAAAAGGTCATTAATATATATTAAAAATAAAATTGGTCCAAGGACTGTTCCTTGGGGAACACCTATTTTAATTTTAATAAATTCACTTAATACATTATCAATTTTAGTACTTTGTATAATCAGTAAAATTATTATTCGCAAATATGCGAAATAAGTAGCAGAAAAATTGACTCATAAATAAAAGTGAAATGAGCCAATATGTAATATTTGAAATGTCCCGCATACTATTCGTAATATGCCAATAGTCCAATATGCTAATGACTGATATGAAGACTTAAGCCAGATGGAGATGTGTTCAGATAGATATACGGGTACCCAGATGTTTAGATAAATAGAGCACACACCAAATACCCTTTGAGCTGCCAAGTTGACAGGTTCATTTCGTTTGTTGTTTAAACAGCATCACTGCAAGCCCTTGATCCAGTATTGTAATATAAATAAAGGTCATGTGTGACGACGATTCCTCCTCATCACAGTCGCACGGTCACTAGAATAGAGAGCTTAATGCTGTCACACGCGATATTGCCTCAAAGTAACCTTTCATACGGTCCCCTCTCACTAAGCGTGACAAGTGAAGTAAATCACATAAAACAGAGTGAATGCTCCTTTGAGTCTTGACACGATCCCTTCAGACAAAAGGAGAATCCTGTTGCTGCGAAGGGTGAACTATAAAGATAATAGTTCTTTTCATGTTGTCATGATCAAAGTTTACGTTAGAATTTTAAAACCAATGTATTTGGAATTGTTTTATTTTTAATATTCTCTACTATAGTTCTTGCCTGCTTATAAAAGTATTAATAAGTAATTAATGAATTTCAATCTTAAGGCATATAAACTTGCAAATGTTTATTTGCTATTTAATAACAATATATGAACGTTTTCGCCGTTTAGGGCATCTTCAGATATAACAAAACATATTTCTGGACCTATAATAGTATATTATGCAAATAACAAGGAAAATAGAGAACAATATATGTGATACATGAAATTCATGAGCTTTATGTAGATATAACATGATACAGGATGAATATTGAGATAATCTTTGAATTTGAACTTAGACTGGACGAATGTTTTATTTTATACATATAGCTCATGTTACAATTAATATACAATGTTTAAAATTTGTCAATGATGTTAATTTTAAAATTTACAATGATGATAATAAAATATTTAAAGTAATCATGGCTGAAAGTTGTCGTAAGTTACAAGATAGTATGCGTAGTTAATGTTCGTGTGTTTTGTAATTATTTCACTTAGAGAGGCCGTTGGCATTTGAATGAATGTTGTTTGACGTTGATGACTACTTTACAATTGATATACAGTGATTAAATTAGTCAATGTTAAAATTTAAATTTTATAATGAAGATAATAAAATATTTAGAGTAATCATGGCTGAGAATTGTCGTAAGTTCAAGATAGTTTTCGTAGTTGATGTTGTGTGTTTTGTAATTGTTTCACCTGAAAATAGAGATTAAGAGATAATAATAAATGCAAATATAGACAAGTTATTATATAGAGACGCAGATAATTATTATTATAAGATTACTTGTTAAAAATGTTGTTTGTGTTAAAGAATTACTGTTGGGTGTAATTAGTTGAGATATTGAATAAATGCTCGTTGATTGTGAATGTAGTGGAATGTACGATAAATTTCGTAATAGATAAATCATGAGTTAGGTATGACTTTTAATCATTCATTGAAAATTAATAGAAAGGTCAATATTATAATTCGTAATAATTAGTAATAATTAGATGAGCTATAATACCAAATATATGTAAATGATTTTACGGCAGCAGTAATAATTATTATAAGATTACTTACTTAGAGGTCATTGACTTTGAAATGTCTACTCTGATGTGATGACATCCTATTACGTGTTCTCAGGTTTATTGAAGTATATAAATGAAGAAGTTCTATAACTGAAAGAATATTAACTATCAATTTACTTTCAATTTTGATATGGGGATATAATTGTTTTAATGAATTTTGACGGCATTCGAATACTTACATTTGTATGTACTGGTGTTGGTGTGTTGGAGGTTTCAAGAGAACTGAGGCCTAGATAATCGTGTGTATTGAGGCATGTAGCGGCGCAAGAATATGGAAGGAACTATTTGAATGGCGTATCAAGATCAATGTGAATAGGTCTGTTTTAAATTGCATACAGTGGATTTTTAAAGTTTAACACATGCAATAAGAAATACATAGGCCAAACTAAACGCAATATAAAAACAAGATATAAGGAACATGTCAACGATTTCAAAAATAATAGAGAAAAATCAAAATATGCAACACACTTAATTAATACTGGACATGAATTAGGTCATCACCAGAACACATTAAGTATCCTAAAAACATACAATGGCAATAAATTCATAAATGCAGCAGAAGAATTCTCATTGCCTACTACCATAATAAAGATCGAAATATAATCAACGAAAATTTATTAAACTTTAAAAATCCACTGTATGCAATTTAAAACAGACCTATTCACATTGATCTTGATACGCCATTCAAATAGTTCCTTTCATATTCTTGCGCCGCTACATGCCTCAATACACACGATTATCTAGTCCTCAGTTCTCTTGAAACCTCCAACACACCAACACCAGTACATACAAATGTAAGTATTCGAATGCCGTCAAAATTCATTAAAACAATTATATCCCCATATCAAAATTGAAAGTAAATTGATAGTTAATATTCTTTCAGTTATAGAACTTCTTCATTTATATACTTCAATAAACCTGAGAACACGTAATAGGATGTCATCACATCAGAGTAGCCATTTCAAAGTCAATGACCTCTAAGTAAGTAATCTTATAATAATTATTACTGCTGCCGTAAAATCATTTACATATATTTGGTATTATAGCTCATCTAATTATTACTAATTATTACGAATTATAATATTGACCTTTCTATTAATTTTCAATGAATGATTAAAAGTCATACCTAACTCATGATTTATCTATTACGAAATTTATCGTACATTCCACTACATTCACAATCAACGAGCATTTATTCAATATCTCAACTAATTACACCCAACAGTAATTCTTTAACACAAACAACATTTTTAACAAGTAATCTTATAATAATAATTATCTGCGTCTCTATATAATAACTTGTCTATATTTGCATTTATTATTATCTCTTAATCTCTATTTTCAGGTGAAACAATTACAAAACACACAACATCAACTACGAAAACTATCTTGAACTTACGACAATTCTCAGCCATGATTACTCTAAATATTTTATTATCTTCATTATAAAATTTAAATTTTAACATTGACTAATTTAATCACTGTATATCAATTGTAAAGTAGTCATCAACGTCAAACAACATTCATTCAAATGCCAACGGCCTCTCTAAGTGAAATAATTACAAAACACACGAACATTAACTACGCATACTATCTTGTAACTTACGACAACTTTCAGCCATGATTACTTTAAATATTTTATTATCATCATTGTAAATTTTAAAATTAACATCATTGACAAATTTTAAACATTGTATATTAATTGTAACATGAGCTATATGTATAAAATAAAACATTCGTCCAGTCTAAGTTCAAATTCAAAGATTATCTCAATATTCATCCTGTATCATGTTATATCTACATAAAGCTCATGAATTTCATGTATCACATATATTGTTCTCTATTTTCCTTGTTATTTGCATAATATACTATTATAGGTCCAGATAATATGTTTTGTTATATCTGAAGATGCCCTAAACGGCGAAAACGTTCATATATTGTTATTAAATAGCAAATAAACATTTACAAGTTTATATGCCTTAAGATTGAAATTCATTAAATACTTATTAATAATTTACCAGGCATATTGATATATTAAAATGAATTGTACAGCTTATAAAAGGTTGATAAAGGATGGATAGAACAGAGAAAAATTCTCTCCGGCACGAGGACTCGAACCCGGGTTTTCAGCTCTACGTGCTGACGCTTTATCCACTAAGCCACACCAAATTTCAGATCCGATGCCGGATCGACTCCCCTCAGTTTAAGTTCTACCTCTCAATTTTTCCTTTGGTGGCCTACCCTCATGTACTGTGTCACAAAATATGTGACAGTGGCACAATTTCCAACACACTATGTATAGAGGTGCACTCATTACGAGTGACTAAGTGGCCGGGATCCGACGGTATGAACGACGTCTTAAACCACTAAGTGATTACTCACGCATATCATAGGCCTATTATTAGCTCCTGATCGGAAATATCATATGTACAGTTCTCGCCAAGCTTAGACGACCTCACTCACACCACTCTGCTGACTCGTGTCTTACCCAAAACATAACAAAATCCTTCGGTGCATGCCTATTATTTATGCAGCGTTGTCACATTATGACTCTGAATTAGCCCAGCCACTGGGCTGAGGCAAGTACGATGTATTTTTAACAGAGAAGTTAGTAGTTGTATCTTCCGGCAAGATAACCTGACTTCTCTACTCGGGCTGAGGCCGTCTATGTTTGGCAATGCTGTTATAGAGCAATTCTATTACTGGTCACGGCTAACTGCATAACATGGACATCGAGAGCATGATGACGTGACTTCTTTGACCCATTTCCTCTGAGCTGGTATCGCCTAAGTTTGGCGAGTACAATACTTAGGCACAACATAATATTATAAAAGGCTGCTTACTTATGCAGTATTTATTATTGTACCATATGTGTCCATACTTCTTAAGGGCGTGCTCCTGTGTCTTCCATATTTTGATCTTCTATTTATTTAATTAACACTATGAACAATGAAGAATTGACAACACAGCTTTGCCTAGCGTAAATTGTTTATAGTAGGTGATATTTTGTGTGTACTATTTGCAGCCACAACTGGACATTAACATATAAAATTTAGAACCTTTTTTAAGTAGTGGTTTCTGAGATAATGATACAAATATATGTTGAAACATTCTTTTCTATGTTTTCTATGCACTTCAAAATTTAAAAAAATATGATCATCATAAACAAACACCCCAAAAGGATTCATTTCCGCATTTTAATATTAAAAAAGGCGTGTTTAATAGATGATAAAATTTTCAGGGATCTCTCTTTAATAGTAGTGAAAATATTAAATTTTTTAATGGACAGTTTCTACAAACGCAAGAAATAAGCTATGGATAAACTCTGTGTCGGATAAATTATTTGTTTGCTTTATTGTTTATTTATTTGTTAATTAATTCATTCATTCATTTATTCATTCATTCATTTCAAACCGTTAGTCTCACTCCATTATTGGTTAGGGTTAGGGTGTACTCATTCTGCCTATGGGTAGTGTTTCTTCAATCCTTAAATCGATCTTTGCGTAACCTAAAAAATATATATCAAGAATAAAGACGTTTCGCGCAATCGAAGGTAGGTCTATTTCATAGATCCCCTGTAATTTTTTTTATTTTGTTTTCCCTTTGTTAGCAATGTTTTACACGACTTAGAAAAGTAAATGCCAGCCAGCTCGTATCCCTTAAAATAAAAAAAGTAATAATAAACTTAATAATAAAATATAGACCAAATTCTTTGTATAGACATCTAGGGCCATATTCATAGACATTCTTAGCACGGGCTTCCGGTGGATGATCAGCGAACTAATGTTTTTCGTATTCATAAACCTGTGTTAACGATATGATATGAATTCAGTACAAGTAATCTCTCGATAGCCGGGGCTAGTTTAGCACGCTCGTAGCGCGGGCTAGCGAAATGTCTATGCATAGCACCCCTAAAAGTTTTATCAGGAGTTTTAAACTCTGAGATTGTACCTGTAAATAATTAAATTTATGCAAGAATAAAGTTTCCGTCTCAGTTTATTTTATAGTAGTTAATACTACCTTAATTGGTGTTGGAAATAATGGATATTTCGACTACAATTAATTGCAATTTTAAATTTACTTTACCAATTAAAATTCTATAAGACTATTAATTTCCCAAAGGAGGGTTAGAAAACTCTAAAATAACGTTAGGAAATCCAGTACCAGTAGCCAATAGACTACGGATAACACAATAAGCTGTTAATGCCGGTAATGTTTTTACTTGAGTGTGTTGTAATATGAAGTGAATGTATGAACCTAATCCCCTTGTGGCTACGTAACGACCTATCGTATTTTACAAACTTCGTTAGCATTTGCATTACAATCCAATTACTGGTTATCCAAGTTTTAACACCAGTTATCCAATGCAGAGATTGAATTGCGTGCGTTTAATGTTGCACGGAGGATTCTGGTTGCATAGTGTATAAATTTGATTAAATTTGAGTTGTAAATGAATTTATATTTCATTATTTTATAACGTATACCTATATAAATGTTGCAGCAATAGAATATGGTTATGATTTCAATGCAAGCACCTGCAGTTGTTATTCCACTTAAAAAGGATCAGTTTTATGAGTTCTTGGAAGGACGGGAGAATTCTGATTTCGAGTATGAAGTACAATATCGTACAAGACATATAAGATTTTATTAATATGACGTAAGATGGATTTCATATACATTAAATAGAAATATTGAACTACTTCGTGGTAAATTACTAGTGGGTGTATGAAAAAGACGTGACGGTTGCTGAAAATAAATATAATTCAAATTTAAAGTAAATATCTATTTTGTTAGGGCATAGGCTATTCGGTTAAAAAGGTGATACTAAGGTTTTGGTGCAAAAATGAGGTTGAAACTTAAAAAAATGAGTGGTTTTAATGTATAGTTCCCCAAAAAAGTGGTGGTACAAGACACTGCGCATGATCGGAAGCTCGGAGCACAGATACATAAGATGGCGCGTAATTCAGTTATTAAATTCAATCTATTTGGTTTGTTGTTGGAACTAGTTCCGAAACTCACTTGAAAACTGCAAAAACAGAAAATATGTTGTAAAAATAGATATATTGTAACATCGAAATTTGGGCCTTCATGGTGAGATCGACATGCCCCGCCGAAGAGAGATCTTCCGCTTCGTCTCAATAGCTCAATCGGCTGAAGCTTCTTTGTGTAAAGCGAAAGAGAGCTGGTTCAAACCCTATACTAGCGTGTGTTTTTTTTAATTTCCTTAATAACGTTAAAACTGAGTTTTACAGAGTCCTGAGATTAAGTGGCCGATCGCGAGTACAATGAGATTTGTTTTCGATAAGTGTTAGATCTAATGGTCACAGACAATACAAAATTAAAAATTGTAATATTATAAAGTTTAATGAATGCGTTAATTACGAAAAAATATATAAATTTTAAAATGCGTGACTGCGACATATTTAAAAAAATTATTATTGTAATTTAGAAATTAAGATGTCATTGTATATGGAGTAATTTTTTAAATAATAAGAATGAAATTTTGAATGCTTTAACAAGCATGAAGCAACTGATTTTAAGTAGCAATAATAATTGAATCGCCCCATGAAGAAAGGGCTTCAGTTCATTAGACCTAGTTTTGAGAGAACTAAAAAAAAAAAAAAAAAATCATTCTGTACACTATATTCCTTTCTGCACAGAACCACAGTCTAGTATATACAGTCACGAAGCTTGAGTTTATGAGGATGCTAGAAACAATAGACTGTGCAGGTACTATTCAGCATTGTCTGTATTGAGGCGATAGTAGCAATCCTAGTAGTTAGCAACTATCTATGGTTGCATATTTACTACGTATTGAGTTTCGTGACTGTATATACTTGTGATAGAACTCTCACGCTTACGCTTCAGTTTATATCTTTCCAAGCATTGGACTGAATACCTTTCTGCACAAGCCAATGGAGCCACTCATAAAGTTATGATTTCCTTCGATATCTCGTTTTTTCAAAATTTGTGACTGAAGCTCTTTCTGCATGGGCCGATTGAATAACATATGAATACTAACCGTATGAGCCACCGAGGCGAGTGGGGACACAAGTGTCTATCCAGCCGTTTGATATCACTGCAGGTAGGTGTCGTTCCGAAATATTGAAAAACAATGTTATATCAAGACAGGGATCAAGACAGCAATCATGAAAGCGACCACGACAAGCACAACAGTGACCACGATAAAGACCACGACAAGACAATAGCGCTTGCCGTAGTCCATGTCGTGATCACTGTCTTGTCATGTCATGGTCATTGTCGTGATTTTTGTTGTGAGCCTTACCGTGGTACTTGTACCTGAGCTCATCTTGGTTCTTACTGTGGTTCTTGTTGTCTTTTTCGTGGTCCTTACTTTTATCCTTGTTCTTTTTGTCGTGATCTTTATCGTGGTTCTTGTCTTTGTCTTGTTCATATTGCGATTTTTTTGTCTTCATTGTGTTCCTTATCATGGTACTTTTTAAGTCATGATCCTTGTTGCGTTTGTTATGGTCCTTATCGTGGTTTTGGTCCTAGTCGTGATTCTCATCGTGGTGCTTGTCGTGATCCACACCTGATCCTTATCGTGGCACTTATCGTTGTCCTTCTATTTGTCCGTGTCATGGTCCTTCTTATGTTTTTCATGGTCCTTATCGTCGCCGTGACCAATATCGCAGTCCTCATCGTTTTTGTAATATGGTTTGTACATGCTGGAGGCAATGTAGAGTTGATTTCTTGTACTGAATGGTCATTCTTTACAATGCTTATGTAACCGCATGTACGAGTATCATTACGAAAGAATTGCTCCCCCTGATAACTACTTTATATAATAAAATCCATATTCTTTTAAGCATAATAAATAGTTTTGATATATATGTAGCATAGTAATCTGTGGAAAAGGCATGCTTTGAAATAAACAATTTAGATGATCGACCCAATTTCTGAGGATAAGGCATATTTTTAAATGGGCCTGGAGTAGGCAAGTTTTGGAAAAATACTGTCGAGGATAGGACAACTCGTGGAATAAAACTATATTTTTCATCATAGTTTTAAATAGGACTAGATTATTTTGGAACATAAACGACATTGAAATAGTTAGATTTATAAATATAGAATGTACTGGAATTGCTAACTCATTTTCTGATTTTACAGGAGAAGGCAGGTTTTGGAAATATAGGACTCAAGTTATACTTTTGGAGAATTTTCCAGATAATGTCCAATATTATTTAGGGTTTCTTCTGTGAGAACAGTACTTTGCTTTCTAGGCCTCTTATCTTGAACACTTTCTGTATAATGAAATTTATTTACCAATCTATGAATCATATTTTGACCTGGAACTTTAAAACACTTGAGAACTTTTCTTCAAAATTATCTCCTTAGAGCTCGAGTCTCTTCCGTATATACATACAAATCGTGCATAAACACTCTTTCTGGATTATATTATCTGAATTCAGCCATTAACACACATGCTGTGAATAACATCGCCTAAGGAACACTGCTTATCCTGCGAAATTATAACTCAGACTGACGTGACGTGACCAACAGGCAGCGGACTTCAGAATCGGTGGTATGGCGGCGCTATCGGCTTGACACGCTGCGGACGGATGGGCCGAGTGCACAAGTCCTATGCTTATTATTCACCCAGTAAAATGATGTAGAACATTACGTTTATAATAAGAGCGCCATATTTCACTGTCACGCATTAAACACGTTCACCTTATTTCATCATCATCATCATCATCATCATCATCATCATCATCATCATCATCATCATCATCATCATCCTTGCATGTATTGGGCCTAGTGGCCCGTTACGATCTCTTGCCAACGCTTGAACGGTCTGCCCAAGGATCTCTTGGCCACAGGATGGTAATTTAAAATTTTGGCGTGGAATTCTAGAACGAGACATTCTGATGACATGTGACCTCCAGTTTTGTCTGTATTTCTGTAGGTATTCCATAATCGGTTCAATCTGCAGTTCTTTCATAACGTCAAAATTTCTAATGTGATCCATTCTCGTGTATCCCGCTGTACGACACATAAATCTCATTTATGCCGCCGTTAATCTTTGTGAATCAATATTACGAATCGTCCAAGGTTCACTACCAAAACAGAGTATAGTTCTGGCCAATATTTTATAAATTCTGGTGCGCGTGTGTTTTTGTACTAAGGTTGGTTTGAATGTCTGATTAATTATCCCCATTGCTCTGTTGAATTTAATAGTTTTCTCATTCAGATCTTTTCCTTCTTCATATGAAATTTGGTAACCGAGGTAACTAAAATTTTTAATTTGGTCAGTGATCTTATTATTGATGCAAATTTTGCTACGGACTGGTTCCTTTCCTAAAAAAGCCATCACTTTAGATTTGTCAGTTGAAATTTCCATACTGAAACTTTCTGCCATTTGATTAAAGTTGTGAACAAAACGTTGTAAATTATTTTGTGAAGTTGCCATAAACACAATATCATCAGCAAATAATAAGGTATCTATTTGGGACAAACCACTTATCGGTATACTCCATGTGGTTTCAATCTCCATTCCTTAATGTGATTCATGTATATTATAATAATAGAGGAGATAAACTACAACCCTGTCTCACTCCTTGATTTATTCGTTTCCATTTTGAATATTTGTTTTCAATCCTAACCTGTATATGATTATTATTATTATTATTATTATTATTATTATTATTATTATTATTATTATTATTATAAATATCGTAAATAGCTGTTATTAATTGATTTGGGATACCATCATGTGCTAAAATATTCAATAATTTGTTTTTATTTACTCTGTCGAAGGCTTTCTTCATATCAATAAATGCCAGATGGGTTTCAATATTAAATTCTCTATGTTTTTCGGTCAAAAGCTTCAGTGTAAAATATCCATCTGCGCATGATCTGCCTGTTCACCATATTCAATTTAATTAAAGTATGCAATTTTAATTAGAAACGTTATTTTTATTATTTTGTGCAGTAGAAACTATTATGAAAGACAATACTCTTAAAAATTCAAGAGCAACATAACGGAAATCTACTCATACTTTCATACATTATTTATAATAGTATACACATTGTTCCATTCAAGAAGAAATACATTTGATTTCGGATAATCTTGAACTTAATATTGTTTGAAGTTGAAAAATAATCATCTGTAATTAGCATTAATCACTCTTTACAACAAATTTGTAACTGAAATGATTAACTTTGAATTTAAAAGTAATGTGTTTGAAGTTACGGTGAACATACTCGTATATCTGATGTCTTTTCTCGCCTCCAAAGCTATTAATTAGAGCATAAAAGCAATTGACAGGCAATGTGAAACGGTATACGTGTAAACGGAACGCATAACCGTCTGACAGCAGATGAGGATGTTTAATTTCATACTTCACAGGCCTGATTAACAACAGAATTCAAGCTTCCATCCCTTGCAGGTGTTAAACATGTTTATATTGTTATCCTTTGAACAGAAGCCTGCTAGTAATAAGCCAACAAATGTATTCTGGTTGGAGTAGCAACGAAATTGGTGTAATGATGTCATGTCCAACACACGCTTCGGAAACCATGCTGGAAGATATGTTTAAAGCCACTTCAATATAAAACTGATTTTTAAAATAAAATAACTGGAAAGCGTGTTTCATTCTCACAGTCGTAACTCTATAAACTGACACAGCTACTGAAGGGTGCAGTGGAATTTCCCCAATGGTGTATAAATATTCATGTAGGATTTAAAATATCATTTTTAAAGCACTTAGAATGAATGTAGTTCCTTGTAATGTATAGATGCAGTTACTTAACATTTAAACATTTCGATGTCCAACATAAAATAGAACGATTTAATCAGCTATGTGGCACGATAAAGAGAACACTTAAAAATAAAACAAGAAAGGACACAATGATTAAATTTTATAAGACAGTGGCTACACCCGTATGTCTATATGGCAGCGAAAGCTGGACATTAAAGAAGACCGATATCAGTAGAATTCAAGAAACGGAGATGAGATTTTTGAGATCAGTATTGGGAGTAACAAGAGAAGATAGAATAAAAAGCGAAACGATAAGAAAGGAGTTGAATATATACAATATAAATGAAAGAATTGTGCATTTTAGAAATTAATATTAGTCAAAGGTTTGCTGAAAATTCCAAATTGCAGTTTTTGAGTCTGATTAATCGTACACAATTTACCACCTTTTCAAATTCGTTCTCTGAAGAAATATTGTTGAATCTAAAAGAAAACTTTGAACCTTATTTTGATTTACTGTATAGTCGGTCTCCTTCTATGTACTTTCGTCTTTCGTGTTTTGTGTAAACACGACCAGGTTTCGGCCAGGTAAATATCTTTATACCTTATGCTACAAGGAAATTAAAAAGAAAATTTGAAAATTCAACTCAAACATACATCGGTAAGCAGATATTTCCAGGAACGCAACTCCCACAAATAACTAAAGCAGACTACTGTATTTAAGCGTTTAAAGAATCGCATCCTTATGTGAAAATGTGACGCGACGGCACTAATTAACTGACTGATTGATCGATCGATTGATTGATTGATTGATTTATAACCAATATTGAAGTGTGAGGATCACACGTACTACGTATGCCAGAAGAAAGATACCCAAGAAAAGCTTTGAGGTATAAACCGAGAAGGAGAAGAAATATAGGAAGATTTCATAAGAGAAGGATAGACTAAATTGGAGACGCAACAGGCTAATATGTCTGAAGCACGCAGTAGAAGAAGAAGAAGAAGTTTCGCGTAATGGTGGAAACTGCAGATTGCTGCCATAATTATGGCCAAAGTTTTCACGCCGCGCCCTCGATCATTGAATTAGTCCCTGATTTCGGCATGGTTTGTAAAAATCTTGTCAGTAATGCAACTTCACTCACTGATTTTGAATGCTACATAGGCCTACAACAAATAAATACGTTACTCACAATTACAATAACCTAACAAACACAAATTAATATTACAGATTATGTTCGAAGTGTGATCCTTACACTTCAATATTGGTTATCAATCAAACAAACAATCAACCAATCGATCAATCAGTCAGTTAATTAGTGGCGTCGCGTCAAATTTTGACGTAAGGATGCGATTCTTTAAACGCTTAAATACAGTAGTCTGCTTTAGTTATTTGTGGGAGTTGCGTTCCTGGAAATAGCTGCTTATCCATGTATGTTTGAGTTGAATTTTCAAATTTTCTTTTTAATTTCCTTGTAGCATAAGGTATAAAGATATTTACCTGGCCGAAACCTGGTCGTGTTTACACAAAACACGAAAGACGAAAGTGCATAGAAGGAGACCAACTATACTGTTGATAATACAGTAAATCAAAATAAGGTTCAAAGTTTTCTTTTAGATTCAACAATATTTCTTCAGAGAACGAATTTGAAAAGGTGGTAAATTGTGTACGATTAAGCAGACTCAAAAACTGCAATTTGGAATTTTCAGCAAACCTTTGACTAATATTAATTCTGATAACGTCCAGGATTTCATTGATCAAGCGCATACATACAATTTTCTTATCCTCTCCAGGGATTTCATCCAGCCGTGATCTTTCAAATTGAGAATAATTTCCAATAGCAAAATCATCCATGCGCTTCCAAAATTCCTCAAAGTAATTTATAATTTCTCAGTCGTTGCTTGTACTCCTCGAAATTATGGATTTTTATATTACAAAAAGCAACATTTGTTACTTTTTTCAGTATTTGAAAGAATATCAGAGTGTGGGAATATTGCGGCGAATTCTATTAACGGAAAATAAAATCGAAGTCCTTCAGTAAACTTAACAGCCCTCGTGCACAAACGACAGTTTCGTTGTCCCATTCACACAATCTTCATTATATATTATTGATTCAAATAAACACTCCAACTTTGATGATTGAGAGAAATAAACTCGAAAATCCAGCAAGATTATTGAAGATCACTTTTACTTGTTTCATAAAATTGGCAGACTCAGACAACGCGAGGTTCAGTTTGTGCGCGTAGCGTGCACAAAAATCGTTGACTTAGTGGCTCCGTAATTTTACGTGTAACCATTATGTTCTCCCGCCATGACAGCCGCTCCATGGTAGGTTTGAGCAATAACTTCATCATTGCATTCAAAATCGTTAATGACTTCGAGAGCATGGTCAAGAAGAGCATTTGTAGACTATCAATGCTGATGTATTGCATTTTAAAACCCCTTCAACGTCGCCATCTTCTGTTACACATCGCAGAATTGAAGACAACTGCGATTTCATACTGTATCAGAGTTCTCACCCAGAATTAAAGTTACGAAAGGAGGTTTAAAAACCTCTTTCCCAATTTTATCATCCATGACTTCGCCCACTGAAAAAATTAAGTAATTCTGAAATTTCTGAATTGGAGGTGAAATGCCACGAAACACAGTGGAGTATTCTAAGTGTGTTCTCAGTCAACTGTCGTGCCTTGCAAACTCATTCAAATGTTCTAGTCTTTATGTCGTTTCCTGGATCTCTAAATATTATTTAAATCATTATAATCTGTATCATTCCACACATATTTTTCACGAGAAAATAATAAAGGGCAGAAAAAAGTTTACTCATTCCTACACATCCACAAAGCCAGTTTTAACATCATTAGACCTAACAACACTACTTGTGCCTGGCACAGAAGTTCCCGGTTCGGCAGTCTTACCTGCAGATGCGATTCATGAATCACATAGGCTATTGTATCGCGTAAAAGTTGCAGCAGAATTACAAATTTAGGGACCACAGTTATACAGAACGTTGTTGGTTAACTAAAAGGAACTATAAATAAAGCACAGCTCTCACAAATATGTTTTTAAAGTATTACTACTAGTATTAACAAAATATGTCATATAGCAGAGTTATAAAACACACACAAAAATTTAATATAAGCACACACGCGTCGCCAAATTCGGAACCTAAATCACATCCCTCGTACACTAGTATAAGTGACGTTATTCCACTCAGCAGTTGCCTGCTTTCATATAGCTCAACTGATGCGAAGGATACCATCGCATTTTGCCACGCAGGCCGCAGCACGCGGGTTACGCGTAAACTAAATCGCATCCTCTGCACACTGGTATTAGTGATGTTCTTCCACTCAGCAGTTGAACGTTGCCTCGCTCTCACATAGCCCTACCGATGCGACATACACTTATTGTCCGCGAAACACATCTGGGCAGTTAAAAGAGAGACGTGAGGGGGATAGACAGGTCTCTTCTAGCGGAAGCGAGCAAGGAGAGAGGAGGACGGTCTACGAGGCGGGTAAAATACATTTTGCTTGCTTAGTGTGATCGAAGAGTTCGTTCTACTTAAAGAGTAGTTAGTATATTTATGATGATGATGATGATTATTATTATTATATTATTATTTTACGGTATATTTTTAATATTATAGTATGTTGTAATAGATTATAATCATGAATATCCTTATAAAATCTTTGAAACGTAATTTTTTCACAACCATCCAATTTTTTTTTTTTAATTTTAACGTGTGTTTAATTTTGTATAATAAAAAAGCTTGTTTCATTATTACATTTACTTACTTACTTGCTTTTAAGGAACCCGATGGTTCATTGCCGCCCTCACATATGCCCGCCATTGGTCCCTATTATGAGCAAGATTAATCCAGTCTCTACCATCATTACATTTACATAATAATTTATATATGTATATTATATATTATTACATAATAATTATATATGTATATATATCGTCAACAATTATAATTTGTATATGATAGCTAAGACATTTAAGAAAACAAAAAAATCCATGGAAACAATCAAATGTAATGCAATATATGTAATTTTATTTTAAAATTCAAGGTGGTGGTTCAAATCCGATAACTCCCCTCGCACATGTCCCTGTAAGAGACCTATAGCTCTTCTACTTGAAAGACTTATGTATCTCATACCATCAGTAGTTCACGGTCAGATACAAATTGTAATAATTGGAGTTGTGATTATACTGTATTGTACACAGACGAAGAATGTAATGTATTTTATATTTGTTATTTTGTGAATCCCTACACTTTCACCCACCACATACAATGGAATACACTGAAAATAAATACCGAATGATGTTTTTGTAACTGTACGTACAACTGCTGCAGAGATGGTCAGGTAGCCAGCAGATAGCTACGGGACAGAGAGAGAGCACTAGGGAACCCAGCTGCCTAGATAAGTTGCGCGGACAGCACACAGTCACATTTCCTAGGAGTAAGAACTCGCAGTTTATAAATTGGCTCAGGCGCGCGGCATTATCACGTTGTTCCTGTAAACATAAAATATATGTGTTCAGAAAAATTCAGGGGATGCGACAAGTTAATCAATCGGTTAGGGGTGGAAAGTGTTCGTTCTGAATGTAATTTTAGCAGTAAGTGTCTCAATCTTTATTTTTTAATGCGAATAATTCCTTAAATTAAGGAGATGAAGTGGAAATTGTTTAGAAGTAAGAATATTAAAACGTACTTATATTGCGAACAGTAAATTATTGGCTTCTGACTTTTAGCTTATTACCGTACTTCATATTGCTTTGGTAATATTGTACTCTATAAACACTAACAATTTGTTGGTGAACTTTCGATTCAGTCTGTTTATGTACAGAGTGGGAGTGGAAGTACTGTGCTGATTGAAGGGGACAATAGAATAAAAATTAATTAACTAATTAATAAACAAAAATCCTAGTATGGATTTTGTAATTAAGTACATATTTAATTAGAAAATTAGGCTCAAAGTCTGCGTAGTTTGGCAACAGCGCGACCCGGACTCACGTACACTCAGGTCTGAATAGTTGAGTTCGTAGGGTTGCCAAACTTCCTAAAGGCAGAAAATAACGGTAGCCTACGTGAAGGGTATATGTACGTGAACGACCATAAATATTATCAGAAAATGCAGGCTCTAAATTTCCAAAATTGTATAAGAAAATGAACTCACAATTGGACAAAAATTGCAATATACCACGACAAGACTTATTAGAACTTAAATATCTGATAATATTTGTGGTCGTTCAAATACCCTTAATTTATTTAATTTGCAAGAGATTTTGCATTTTATTCAAAAGTTGTAAAGAAATAATTTATTCTTTATCAGTTTATCTAAGATAAGAGTAAAAATCAGAATCGTACTGATAGCTCTTTTCAAATAAAACATTGGCAACGTTAGGGAGAAATTATATTTTTCTGAGAAAAGTTTTCATTTGGGACTAATATAGTTTTTTTTTTATATATTTTGTTCTACTATATCCAAGAAGCGAGGTGTTAAAATTTACACAATTATTGTATATTACTTCCACCCTGTAGTACTGGCATATTAATTTTCAACATAGAGGTCTACTCTTCCCATATTTCTCTCTAGAGGATTGTCTGTAACAAATTATTTGAAACTAAAAGCACACATTACGTTTCAATTTACACATTGATAGTAATTTCACAATGTTATAGAAATCAACATGAAATTCTTTTAATTTTATATTAAGAATGACGGAAACAAATTTAATTAAGAAAACTTTTGACATTTTTGAACTATTCTTCCGTAAAATTATCGTTATGTTGCATGGAGTCTATGTTCCTAATATCGAGAATGTAGATAAAGTATATGATTATGTCTCGTGACGGGAATATTGTACTAAATGGAAACATAAAAATTGGAAATTTATCCTTTGAAGAGGTGGAAAAATTCAAATACCTGGGAGCAACAGTAACAAATATAAATGATACTCGGAAGGAAATTAAACACAGAATAAATATAGGATATGCCTGTTATTATTCGCTTGAGAAGCTTTTATCATCCAGTCTGCTGTCAAAAAATCTGAAAGTTATGGTTGTGAAACTTGGACTCCCACTTTGAGAGAGGAACAGAGGTTAAGGGTGTTTGAGAATAAGGTGCTTAGGAAAATATTTGGGGCTAAGAGGGATGAAGTTACAGGAGAATGGAGAAAGTTACACATCACAGAACTGCACGCATTGTATTCTTCACCTGACATAATTAGGAACATTAAATCCAGACGTTTGAGATGGGCAGGGCATGTAGCACGTATGGGCGAATCCAGAACTGCATATAGAGTATTAGTTGGGAGGCCTGAGGGGAAAACACCTTTGGGGAGGCCGAGACGTAGATGGGAAGATGATATTAAAATAGATTTGAGGGTGGTGGGATATGATGATAGAGACTGGATTAATCTTGCACAGGATAGGGACCAATGGTGGGCTTATGTGAGGGCGGTAATGAACCTCCGTGTTCCTTAAAAGCCAGTAAGTAAGTAAGTAAGTAATGTAGCTAGAGAATTCAATTTCTATACAAATTATAACTACAACTGTAGGCTACTATGTCGTTCTTCACGTCCAAATCCATGTTCTAAGAAATGAACTTATCGCTGTACAGGTCATTCTCCGAGATTCTTTCAGTTGCGAGTGCTAGAGATGTGTTATCTCTCACCTGTCATCATGAAACTCAGCTGCATGTCCAGCGGTTGCCATGAAAACAGATCTCTCCGCATCTATATCTATACCTTCCCTTTTTTTCTCAGGTGTGTCACTTCCTTTCCTTTCAACTTCGTCAAAGCCTACAGCAAAAGCAAAGATGGAGAGAGTTTTGTTGATACCTTCAAGATGAGATAGCTGTGCAAGTTGGGTTTAAAGAGGCGCTGTTCAAGGAATAACCTCGTCTTCAGTGTTTTTGCTTTAAAGAGCATAAGTTTATTATCACAATTTCCATAATTTTTGTATCTAGTTTTATAATTTCAGACATCTTGTTATTTATTTAGGATTTATTTAGGGTTTTATAAAAATTAGAGAAATTCCCGGTTTTTAACAAAAATTCGGGAAACCGGTATTTTAGTTAATTTAAATTTATCTTACTTTTATTAAACTAAATTAATAACCTACTACGTGAAAAGAAATAATTTTGTATGAAGTTTTGTAGTGAATTTAATAAAGGAAGAATTACTCCAAAATTTACCCATCACTCTGATTTTTATATTTATTTCAAGATCTAGCATCTTTTAACAATGGGACATCATTTTTACAACATTATAAAAATTCTGACAGTCCAGTTTTGAATTGGCACAAACTTACAATTCTGATTTCTTTAAAACAGTGGACCATCTAGCTCTAATATATGACCATGTGTTTGTGAGTTTCAGTGAGATTATTCGGCAAGTGTATAGTGAGGGTCACATAAGAACAGTTCCAAAACAGGAAATATTGACGTCTTGTCAGTGTTGCCAACTGTTACCAGATATCACACGATCCTTCGTACTGGTACTAAATGACTTATTTACTTACCGTACTTTATGTTGGAAGGTTATTCTAAATAATGCAATAATTTGTAACAAATTTTCGTAGGCAAACCATTCGAGAAAGGAATCAACATGTCAAGTATTTTGTCTGGCAATACGAAATTCATTGGTTTGATTAAACAATTGACTCACTAGACCTAACCTAAAAATGTATTTTGTTTGACCACATGAAATTAATAGTACTAACTCCGAAAACTTACTTGACTATATAGCCTTGAATTATAACCACAATGCAACACATAAAATAACTATTATGTATTAATATTAATACTGATATTAATTAATTATTAGTATGTTCAAATTTTACTAGCTTCCAGTAACAGGCTCAGAAATCTAGTACAATTTCAATTTCATTTAACTCCAGTACCGACAAATATTGCCAATATTTGTCTCAGCTGCCAACATACCAGTTATAAAATAACTACCATTTGTAGTATTTCTCAGTATCGAAATTCGAAACGAAGTTGGCAAAAGAAAATTCAACCTGCAAACTAGAAATTCACTACAATCCACTAGCATATGTAGTAATGGGGGGAAAAGTTTAGGTTTCACCCTTACAGAGTATGAAGTAAGCTGACCCGGACTATACAAACCAGTTAGCCTATAGGACTACACATCTTCCGACAGATGTACCGGCTGCAATGATATATCGTCGTTGTTCCTAAGTGACATATTTATCGATTTTCAGATATTTTTTGCTCTATTAAATAAGTTAAATAGTGATACGGCATATGATAAAATCTCCTATATGTAATTATATTTCTTTGTTTTGAAAATGTAAGAATTCACAGTCTCCTATGTACGGCTACCATAGGATGAATAAATGTGTTTTTTCTTCTTATTAAAAATTTTTATATTTTTGCACATAGGAGTTATTGCAGGAACAATGACGATATGCACCTTGAAATTTGAGAGGGCTTGGAATTTTTAAAGCACAGTGGGAAGCTTCCCTCTAACATCTTAATGTTTGTAGATTATTAGTTAAAGAAGAAAACCCTTATATTAACCAAATTAGGAGCCTTCAAGCCGAAATTACTGACAGCCTTCGCCACTTACCAATTAATGTCAACGATATTGGAACCATTAATCCATGTAACTTCCATAAACAACTTCGTGTCACTTCTTATCATCAATGGAGCGCATTACCTGGGAAAGGTAAATGAATTACATTCTACTCTCACTGGAAAAATTGTAACACCTGGATTAGCAACAAGAAAGGTCTATCTTGTGGCCAATGGACCGAGGCCATTAAAATGAGCACCAATGTTATCGCAGTTAGATCTCTCCCCGTTAGAAGACTTAGCAATACCCAATGCAAGACATGCAATGAGCATGAAACGTTACCCACTTGCTAGGTTTCTGCCCCTCAGGGTGAATTACTGTGAATTGACAGACATAACACAGTCTGCTCAATAATTGCTAACAGATTAGCACATTCACTGCCAGGCATTTAAACTAGCCTTTTAACAAAACCGGTTTTTTTTTAACATGACGTACGTTTTTGCAATGATTGTACTAAACAACTTTACTTCTACAATTTTAAAGAAAATGAACTGAAATTTTTACAGTACCTTCAGTAGACTTTGAGGGTACGATATCGTGAGTAGCAGCCTTCTGGATTCAGGGGAACACCGCACCGTCCACACATAAATCTAGTTTCTCTCTTGATATTTTTTCTCACACACTCTCTGCATCGTCTTGTGGGATGTTTGTCTTTTGTTGTGGCAGGAATGTGAATGAGCTTGTGGTGTTTCATCTTGCCGTCCAGTCTGTACTCTGGATCGCTTTTCGGGGCTGTCTTTGGAGGCGGTGCTACTGCACTTTCTTGACCTTGGGTATCTGAGCACTGTTGGTCGTAGTCTGTATGAATCAGCCTCTCACACACGTTACCCAAATAGTCAAGAAATGTCTTTGTTCCGGCATTCCTCTTGGCATACGAGATGTATGATTTGAACAAAGCACACAGCAGCAGATATAAAAACACTTCCTTCGGAAACTTTGTTTTCCGGATCACAGGATAATATGATAAATATTGATCTGCATTATCTACAACGTGTGCGCATTTATTGTAATCAGTAATGCATTTAGGCTTCAGCTTTCGTTTCCCCCCTATTTACTTGGTGCTTCTGCCGTTTCTGCAGTGTTAATGGTGGTGTCGTGTCCGTCGCCCTCGGGTTTCGAACAGGACTAGAGATGAGAGTACGTTGCAGGAACTAAATCCTCGGTGTAAGAGACAATGAAGCTTTATTACCAAGTGCCGACAGGCAAGCGCGTATTACAATGCGTTGCGAGTTTATATAGACATCGGAAGGCTGATAAGCGATAGGTCGCTGACCAAACTCATGTAACCTTTTGACCATCGTCTTCCTTGACCTTGGGGGTCAGGATTGAACAGTATTCTTGTATGTGATCGTTACTTCTTATGATTTTATAAATGGACCGAATCGGTTAAATGAAGCAAGGATTTTCAATCTAGCGTTACAATTTTAAATGAAGCAAAACGGACTCAGATTTTTATTTATTTTATTGGATTATTTTACGACGCTATATCAACATCTAGGTTATTTAGCGTCTGAATGATATGAAGATTATAATGCCGGTGAAATGAGTCCGGGGTCCAACACCGAAAGTTACCCAGCATTTGCTCGAATTGGGTTGAGGGAAAACCCCGGAAAAAACCTCAACCAGGTAACTTGCCCCGACCGGGATTCAAACCCGGGCCACCTGGTTTCGCGGCCAGACGCGCTGACCGTTACTCCACAGGCGTGGACTAAACGGACTCAGAAAACAAAATAATTGGAACATAAATTTTGACATTTCACAATCCAGCCTTTCCAGATCTGTACATAGTCTGATGAAATAATGAGTTCAATTACACAACTCCAATAATACCTGTGAAATAAGTTAATTATCATTACAGTGGAAATCATGTTTATGACCCTTTTGTCCTGGAAACTGAGGAGGAGAACGTTTTTGTTTACGTCGAAAAGTGAACTCTCCTTGCTTCAATTCTTTAGCCGCAGCAACCAAGTCCCTAGGCCGACCACGGTTAGAGCGTATTGTTCCATTATATGCTTAGTCCATTATATGCTTAGCGGCTAGTGCTGCCTCTTGAATTCTCTGTCTAGTCGATTCTCGGCTACACCGTGGCTACACAAGGACTGCGGAGAGACTTCTCGACGATCGCACTGTATAACTGATGCTTCGTAAGTTATTATGTGATAGTTCTTCGATATCACTCTTGTAATTCTGATTTAAATCACGTAAAATGCGTTTCTGTTGAAAAAGTAACGCAGAATTTAGAATAAGAAAATGTCATGCTACTTAACGCATAATTACCCTTGAAAGTTGGATGTCCATACGATCTTCCAGTTGTGAAGAACTATAACTACCTCGAAAGCAAGGAAATTTTTATATTGGAATTTTTTAGGGGATTGAAAACGATGTTATTTTATACACTCAGTAAGCGGATGCTGAATTCTAGCTGAAGTTAATAGAAAAGTCAGTTTTGTACATGGAAATTAATTTCAGGGCAAGTCTCTAGAACTTAAGGAGCAATTAAACGTTTTGAATATATTTTCTAACTGCTTTCGACATAAAAGCGTTTATTAATTTAAAACTTCCTTATGAAGAGTTAAGAATAAGGCGAATGAAGTTGAAATTAGTGACCTGTGAAATTAATTTACTCGTCCATTGCACAATTAATAAGGAACAAACAAACTTTAGTCGCGCTCTTTAATTGACTATGAAGTGATTGGTTCAAAAGGTACTTGAAGGAAATTAAAAGTAATTGGGCTGTTATACACAAACGCACGATGTTCACCAACGCGAATTCTTTGAATTATTTTTTTGAAAATGAAAGCAATAGAATAAAACAATTTTAACTGAATGAGTTATTATTACTCAAATAACACAAATACAAATATAAATGCGTACATAATGATGTAAGATGCAGTATAGCATAAAAACACAATACGGTAATAATAACAAAAAATTTACTTTCACCTCCGTTGAAGTTCAAAATCCTAGTTAAACTATAGGCTACAGGATGAACCATAAGTAGTGCCATAAATTTTAAGGGGTTACTCTTTGAGATATTTTAAATAAAAAGAAATGAATACAATTTTGCTCGTTCTTGTTTCCTTTAGGAGATAAAAATTGTTTTATATGAAACACTTCATAGCGTGCTTTGGAAGAGTCATTTATTTAATTCCCAATACGCTAAGTCAAATTAAGACAGCAGTATACTAGGATAATAAATGACTGAATTAGTTTTAGTTTTATCCTTTAAATGTGCACAAATTTTATCCGAAAAAATGTAACTTTTCGTTCTGAAAAAGGATTTTTAAATTTGTTCGCTCATGTTTAATTTCGGTGCTGAATAACCTCTGCTGATGAATGCGCTGCTCTTAAATAAAATACTATTACCAACATAACCACCACCACCACTACCACTCCTCCTACTACTAATACTATTACTACCACCACCACCACCACCACCACCACCACCACCACCACCACCACAATAATCCGTGGCGCTACAGCCCGTGAAGGGCCTAGACTGACCAGCCGGCTGCTGGCCTCACGCCCACATGTCGAAGCAGAGGTGGACGATCATCCAACCAGAATGGAGGTATCCTGTGGTTAGCACGATGATCCCACCAGCCATTACAGCCGGCATTCGGAACCGGATTTCGCTACCTATCGTAGGCTCCCCAAGTGCATCACGATGCTGGATGGGCACCGATCCCATACACTGGCCGAAATTTCATGAGAAAATTTCTTCCCCGTGAGGACTCGAACCAGCGCGCATTCCGTAACGTGAGTCCTAGGCAGGATGCCTTAGACCACGACGCCACGGCGCGGGACTACTACTACTACTACTACTACTACTACTACTACTACTACTACTACTACTACTACTACTACTACTACTACTACTACTACTACTACTACTACTACATTATTACTGTTATTCGAGACAACTTTTTTAAATTAGTTATAGGATTCAGTTTATTGTCCTGTATATGTTTTTGGTCTTGTTAAGAATTTTAGATATGGGCGCAAATAGCCATAGTAGCTGATGCGCCCTTTTAAACCCCCACTAACTACTACTATTACTACTACTGTTACTACTACTATTACTACTACTACTACTACTACAATTCATTTTTTAGAATTAATTTACTTGAACTATAAAGTTTAAGAAAAGGATTTGAAATTTTAGAACAATTAATTACCGAAGTTTCCACGAAACGCTTTCGGAATTTCTGTAAAATTACAGAGTGTATATTATTTTCGTTGAAATCAATAATGCCCTTATTCGTTAGGCGCTTCAGCTTTAAATACTTAAATACTTTGGTGTTCTAACAATTAGTTTCCATCTTTTTCTGTCTTGGATATACTTAATCCAGTTGTTTATTTTCACTTCTTTAAAGTCACGAAATGTATCGTCTTCCATTCTGATCTTTATTCACACTATGATTATTATTTCGTTTTACTTGCCTACTTCGATGTCCATTAATCATTCCGGCTTTCAATTGTTGAGATTTCGTAGCAGATGACCTTTCTACTATGCTAGGGAGCTGACCTAGTGCCCAACTCCCCGCTACTTTGGAGGACCTAAGTTTCCTGTCAGGGTTAGCATGCCCCAATTACGTCGCCAGGGTCTCACTTTTCACTCTTCCTTCCCTTAGCAGTCTTGAAGACATCGGAGGGTCGCGGCATGGACGTGCATGCATAGGATTTGACAAGAATTACGGCATTTCTCAGATTTAGTGATGTAGACCTGCTAACAAGGTATACATATCTGAGACCACTCTGCCCCTTCGTCCACCCAATGATATCTTCGATTCAAATTTTCCAAATGCAAATTTATAAAATTGAATTGAATGTAAATATTTAATCTTGATTTCAATAGAAATTTTGAGAGTAATAGCATTTGTAGAAATTATCGAATGTAGAATTAAATAAGCTCTTTTCTAACAACGAATCAAAGTCAGGATAGAAAAATGAATGTCAGAAAGAAGTGAAATAGGGACGGGAGTACGACAAGGATGCCCTTTATCACCAACTCTGTTCAACATCTACTTGGAGGATTTGGTAAAGAACTGTTTTCAGAACATGATAGGGATTATAGCAGGAGGAAAAAGAATAACGTGTATAATATTTGCTGATGATATGACTTTTTAGCAGAAAAAGAGACGATACTAAGGGATATGCTACTGGAACTAAATGACAGCTGTGAGCAGTATGGGATGAAGATAAATGCAAACAAGACAAAGACTATGGTCATAGGAAGGAAAATAAAAAAGGTAAATGTGTGAATTAGAAACGGGGCAGTAGAGCAAGTGAACAGTTTCAAATACTTGGGATATAATCATTATAGACAGTAACATGAGCTGCTGCCAGGAAGTCAAAAGAAGGAAAGCAATGGCCAAGGAAACTTTTAATAGAAAAAGGAGCATCTTCCGCAGACCTCTGGAAAAATAATTAAGGAAGAGACTAGTGAAGTGCTTTGTGTGGAGTATAGCACTGTACGAGACAGAAACATGTACATTACGACGAAATTAAGAGAAGCGAATAGAAGCATTTGAAATATGGATATGGATACTAATGGAGCGTGTGAAATGGACAGAGCAGAATAAGAAATGAAGATGTGTTGGAAAGAGTGGGCGAAGAAAGAACAATGCTGAAAAGCTGATGAGGAAGAGAAAAAGGAATTGCTGGGTCACTGGCTCAGAAGAAATTTCTGCTGAAGGATGCACTGGAAGGAATGTTGAACGGGAGAAGAGTTTGGAGCAGAATAAGATATCAGATGATAGACGACATTAAGATATATGGATCATATGCGGAGGCAAAGAGGAAGGCGGAAAATAGGAAATATTGAAAGACCTGTCTGTGGGCAGAAAACTATGAATGAATCAATGAATCCTCCATTTTTTTATTTTGCTTCTGTCAAATTTATGTGATGTATGTGCATTTCTATCTGATGCTTTTCCAATTCACTGCGGGCTAAAGCAGGGAGATGCACTATCACCTTTACTTATTAACTTCGCTTTAGAATATGCCATTAGGAAAGTTCAGGATAACAGGCAGGGTTTGGAATTGAACGGGTTACATCAGCTTCTTGTCTATGCGGATGACGTGAATATGTCAGGAGAAAATCCACAAACGATTAGGAAAAACACGTAAATTTTACATGAAGCAAGTAAGGCGATCGGTTTGGAAGTAAATCCCGGAAAGACAAAGTATATGATTATGTCTCGTAACCAGAATATTATACGAAATGGAACTATAAAAATTGGAGATTTATCCTTCGAAGGGGTGGAAAAATTCATATGTCTTGGGGCAACAGTAACAAATATAAATGACACTCGGGAGGAAATTAAACGCAGAATAAATATGGGAAATGCATGTTATTATTCGGTTGAGAAGCTTTTATCATCTGGTCTGCTGTCAAAAAATCTGAAAGTTAGAATTTATAAAATAGTTATATTACCGGTTCTTCTGTATGGTTGTGAAACTTGGACTCTCATTCTGAGAGAGGAACATTGGTTAAGGGTGTTTGAGAATAAGGTGCTTAGGAAAATATTTGGGCCTAAGCGGGATGAAGTTACAGGAGAATGGAGAACGTTACACAACGCAGAACTGCACGCATTGTATTCTTCACCTGACATAATTAGGAACATTAAATCCAGACGTTTGAGATGGGCAGGGCATGTAGCACGTATGGGCGAATCCAGAAATGCACATAGAGTGTTAGTTGAGAGACCGGAGGGAAAAAGACCTTTGGGGAGGCCGAGACGTAGATGGGAAGATAATATTAAAATGGATTTGAGGTAGGTGGGATATGATGATAGAGAGTGGATTAATCTTGCACAGGATAGGGACCGATAGCGGGCTTATGTGAGGGCGGCAATGAACCTTCGGGTTCCTTAAAAGCCATTTGTAAGTAAGTAAGTGTGATCTGCTGGTGTTGTATGTACCCTGACCAGGGCGGAAAAGTGCAGGATGTATGTTTGCGTGAGAGATGAGCTAGAAACTTCTCTTCTCCCAGTGGAGATGAACCACACACTACTCTTTCCGTGCTCTGTGACAGATGAATTAAGGGAACAGTGCCGACAAGACAAACCGACTCATTCACACAAACGCACGCCGTTGGAATTCTCTCCACTGCCGGTAATGAGCAATGTAAATATACGACAGGCGTAAGAATGTAAATAGGGTCTCTACAGGCTTTTGAATTGCTCTGCGTTTCTTTGAGAGAAATCTTCTATTTTGGTCTCGGCGTCCCAGCTATCAACAAAGATAACACACAGCCAGGACTGTGATGTAACCGCAGAATTTCCGATTCAATTCACTCATCCAATTGAATAATGGAACACGCAAGCCGTGTGGTTTTCAATACGTCTGCCGCAGGACACTTTCTGTGAATTCGACAAACTGTTTAGTGAGTTCGACATACTGTTCCGTGAGCTCGATATAAGCTTATTGTTTAGTGAATTCTACATACTGTTTTGTTAGTTCTACATAATGTTTCGTGAGTTCAACATAGTGTTTCGTGGGCTCGGCACACCGTTGCTTGAGTTCAACTCACTGTTTCGTGAGTTCGACACACTGTTTCTTGGGTTTAACTCACTGTGTTGTGAGTTCTAAACAATGTTTCATGAATTCGACATAGTATTTCGTTAGTTCAGTTCACTGTTTCGTATGCCACCGGCGTGACTCAGTCGGTTAAGGCGCTTGCCCGCCGGTCTGAAGTTGCGCTCGGGCGCGGGTTCAATCCCCGCTTGGACTGATTACCTGGTTAGGTTTTTTCCGAGGTTTTCCCAAACCGTAAGGTGAATTCCAGGTAATCTATGGCGAATCCTCGGCCTCATCTCACCAAATACCATCTTGCTATCACCAACCTTATCGACGTTAAATAACCTAGTAGATGATTGTTTCGTGAGTTCCACACACTATTTCGAGAACTCAACTCACTGTTTCTTGATTTCAACAAACTGTATCGTGAGTCTGATACATTGTTCAATGAATTCGACAAACTATTTCGTGAGTTCAGTTCACTGTTTCGTAAGTTCAGCACACTGTCTTGTGAGTTCGACACACTGTTTCGTGAGCTCGTCACACCGCTTCTTGAGTTCGGCACACTGTTTCGTGAGTTCGATACTCTATTTCGGGAGTTCGACTCACTTTTTAGTGAGTTTGATAACTGTTTTGTGAGTTTGAAAGATTGTTTGGTGAGGTCACAAACTGTTTAGTAAGTTCGCGTTTGTGACTTCGACACTATTTTATGAGTTCGACACACTATTTAGTAAGTTTGACACACTGTTTAGTGAGATGGCATACTGCTTAGTGAGTTCGGCAACTGTTTCGTGAGTTCGACACATTGTAGTTTGATACCCCTGTTCGGCAAGGTGGAATGAGGAATTAAGAGCTAGTAGGCAGTGGCTAAGTTGGGGTAGTAGTGTCCAGGCAGAAGAAGCAGACTCGTCTAATTAATGACGATGATGATGATTATTATGATTCACTCATTCATTTATAGTTTTCTTCCCAAGGGCAGATCCTTCATTGTAAACCCAGCATTCTCTAATTTTTTTCCATTTCTGCCCTCCTCTTAGTCTCCGCATACGATCCATTATCTTAATGTCGTCTTCATCTGAATTTTTTTCCGTTCGCCATTCAATCCAGTGCATCCTTCAGTAGGCAGTTTCTTCTTTGCCAGTGACCCAGCCAATTATTTTTTCACTTCCTGATCAGTAATAAGACTACATCCAGTTTTCCACCTTTAATATTACAAGAGCTATCTCTCTTAACGGGACATTGACATAATATTTATTGTAAACAAATAATAATCACTGCTAAATTTTTTTTAGAAATATTAATGTAAATAAAGAAATATAGTATGTCATCTTAAAGCTGTTTACTTTCTGCTCATTTTACATACGGGGTTCAATATCATAAATCTTTTAGTTTATTAGTTTTCACAAGTTTAAGTAGGCTTGCACTTTTCAGTCCCTGATTTCTTTACCCGGTTCCCCTTCGCGGATTTTTCTAGTGGTCCTTCGATATAGACATATTTAAGTAAAAACACAAGTTAAATGCAACGTGTCCCACTTAGAGGGATCGAGAAATAAGTGATAATTTCAAGTGTAAATAGTGGTTTATTAACATACCTTTTTATATAACTTCGTGTACAAACTCTCCGAGTTTCGGAGAATGCTGAATGCAACTCAATGTGTGCGCCTTGAGTTGCTCTGCAGACATCTGTGATGCGGTGCCTCAGTTTCTCCAAAGTGTTAGCTCTGCGTCTTTGGTACACCGCATCCTTCACAAAACCCCGGAAAAAAAAAGTCCTGTCTCCTCAGTTACAACCGTTTCGCATGTTTACCAGTCTGCGGTAGCAAAGGTGTTGTGTCCCACTTGACAATTGCTTCGTGCCCAGGTGGATCTACATTCCTTGTACGACGAACACGGTGCTGTACTCGCGTAACAGATTTTTCTTCAGATAGTCATAGCATGCACTGAACTTTCTGTTCTGGTATCCACATGTTTACTATAGTATGTTCTCCTACAAAATGTCGCCAGGATTGTTTCAGTGCCCTAGCAACAAACAAACAAACGCATGCAGCTGTTTTCAAACTTTGTTGCATAAACAGACAGTTTCTCTGTCTTGTCAGATGTACATCACAACGATATCTTTAGCTGATTTTAAGTGGTGAGCATTTATTTCTCCATCCCTCTAAGCGGGACACGGTATAGTTAACTCTTTGATTTAAGCGGGACTAATGGTGATTTTCATTTCCTATAAAGGGCAAAGAATAAAAAAACAGGCAAAGATTGATAAGACCTATGAAGACTGTGGCAGAAAGCCTAAGAAAAATATAAAACGAACAGATATCTTAAAGAGATAACCGAATAAAAGTGAAGTCGTTAATTGATAATGCATAGAAACATAATTTGAATGAAAGCAACATACACTTGTGCATGATGGAGCGTTCTGTTTACAAAGAGAGAAATGTAACTTATATTTTAAAACCGTCCAGTTATAGACATAATACAAGTTCAAGGATGCCAATTGACAGTTTAAACAATGGAAATTATATCCGAAACTTGTACCCTTCCATATACAAGTGAAAGTAATGTAACTGTGTAGATTTTAACAGCTTATTCCTTGGATAAAGTACAAAAATGTTACTAACATATAAGCCCCAAATTAATACTTTTTTGAGAAAGAAACGTAATAATTTTCTCCTAATGCTAACACTACTTTACGCGATAAATACTATCCGTACGGTTCTGATTTTTACTCTTTTCATTAGACAAACTGATAAGGAATGATTTAGCCTTTCGCAGTTTTTTTTAAATAAAATAGACGGTTTTCCTGAAAATGAAATAAAAACATTAACACGTATCATTATTTTCTGCCATTAAAATGTATGGCAACCCTCCTGCAGTGCTGCTATTCAGATCGAGTTCGCGTGTATTCCCGTACACCAGCCGTGGCGAAAATGTGATCGTGCGCCGAGCCACTTTGTAACCTGCAACTTGCATAGCACCTATGGAGGGAGGCGGACACCCGAAGGGGAAGTGAAGCAACTGTCTGACTTATTAATGGATTTTCATTTTCCTTACGTCAAGCACTCAAATATAATTTTGTACGGTACAAGGTTACAAACTAATGTTTAGTACGTGTAACGAAGAAAGAAATGAACAATAAAACATAGGACACATTATCACACCCTATTAACTGTCTTCATATTGTCTCTGCGACAGAGTTTCAAAATCAAGAATTATGTCACTTACTGCCAGTCGTAGTTGATCACGAAGGTATTTGTCTGTCAGTCGTGATCTAAATTTGGTTTTTACTATTTTCATTGTTGAAAACAATTTTTCACAAACGTATGTTGTAGCGAACATGGCTTCAACAGAGCAAGCGAAAGAACGAAGCTTCGGATATTTATTTTTGGCAAAGATTTGAAAAGTTCAACGTTTGTCAAGTCCTTACGTCCAGCATTCATTTAACATCACATTGTAAATCTGAGAGTTTAAATTGAAGTTCTAACCGCATTATTCGTACATCTGCTGAAAGGGGATCGACGTACAGAGATAATGATGATGATAATAATAATAATAATAATAATAATAATAATAATAATAATAATAATAATAATAATAACACAACCTTTTAATGTTTCACGAGTAACATGTAGTATAATGCCGTTTTATGTTAAATAAGCGTTTTCCTCGTAATACTTGTGAACAAATCATACATTCAATATTCTCATCATAAGGTAGCCTACATGTGCCAAATACGACCCACTTAACGTATCAAGATCTGTTGTACGTTTACTGAAGGAGATAAAGTTCTAAAAATTGTACTAAATCATACTTCAAGGTGAGCAGTAAAGAAAACGTGGTCTTAGATTTAGAGTTATTGAAAAACTTTTCTATAATAGTGCAATATTAAAAATGTGAGTAAATCGCTTTATTTAGCACACTCGTTCCAAATAAGGCCCACTATCAGTCCCAAATAAGGCCCATGTGTAAATAAATAGTCATTACGAAAGGAAATAAAAATAAATAAAATTACCATAATTGTATTTAAACCAAATGAACTACAATAATAATATCCAAAGTTAAGTAGAGAAAAATACATTCTGAACAAAGCAAATGTCCTTAGTCTAGAGATCACACTCTGAGTAAAAAAAAAAAACTCTTCTTAGTCTAAGATCACATTCTAGCCAACGAAATCTGAGTATTTTCACGATAGTTTCACTGTTGTCTGAAGATTACACTCTTGGCAGAGAGAACTGGTATGTTGTCCTTAGTCTAAGATGACATTCTGGGAAAATCATACTGTGGACAAAGAAAACTGAATATTTTTTTTTCTTAGCCGTAAGTCCAATGCATTCTTCATGAACATAATTTGAACACTTTACACACAATCTCATGTCAGCAATACGATCTTTTCTGCATAAATAGCAGAACCAACTTCCTTTTCTCACTCTTTTAGTGTGAATGCCACTCGGTCCAGCTTCAAGAAGATCTTTCACGGAAGGCACAGGACATATTTTCCTCTTCTGAGTTGTCTTCACGCTCAAACCTTTAGGAGTAGCGGCAACATTCTTATCGCTTTCGTGGTCCTCTGTAGGCCTATGTTCTTTTGCAGTTTTAACTGATTTAGTCTTCTTTGCCTTCAAACAATTCCTAATTACCTCAACTGCTTGGTAATTAAGGGCTTTTCATCGCTGGTTTGTATGGTTTTTCTTCATTTCTCAGTACGAAGAATGTCTTGAAATGAAGTTTCTAATTGTTCTCATTATCACTAGAGATATGGGAAAAGTTACTGGATTCGTCATGAAGAGAGAAGATGTCACTTGTGAAGCTTGAGTCCCCTGAATCTCTTTGTTTCGAAACTCTTTTCTGGGTTAATGCTTCAATTTGATTTGGCTGATGTATGAGCAATTAGGATCCAGATTGTGATTGTAATCGAGCTTCTTCAGACTTTTCTCTCCTGGTGAGTTTGGAAGAAGCGAAGGCACTCAGGGATAGCACTAGGGTCAAACGGATAAATTCCAGTAGCGCTAAACCCACTTGATACGTTAGAAGGAGTAGCAGCTCTTGGCCAAACCTTACTAAATATTTCCCAAATATCCGTTTGTTTACTGTACGACTTTCAGCACCTTCCTGCTTTGACCAGTAAAGCAAGACTTCATCATCCCAGAATGCTTCGTAAGGTCCAAGTACGGACTTATCGAATGGCTGCAAGTCATGTGTGGTATTGCTAGGTAAGCAGAACAACGTAACGACTCATGAGTCTTCAAACCTTCTATGTCTCAAGTCATTTCGAGTCAAAATAACGCAAGTTTAAGCTCTCTAAATAACTGAAACTTATGTGTTTAGGTATTACATATCGAAAGAATCAAAATATTATATTTAACAAATAAACACAAATATTATGCTAAAATAATTTAAATTATGAATTTAGAATAATTATCGTAACTTTGATAATTGTCTTCAGAATTTTCTTATAAATAAATTACTGTATGTACAGAACGTCTTTATGAGGCTCAAAATAAGAAAACCTTGAAGATAATTCATGTTCCAAATAAGGCCCATGGGCCTTGTTTAGCTCATCTATAGAGGGCCTTATTTGGAGCTCCCTGTAAATCCACACTTTCATTCGTAGCTTTACTAAGGGATAAATAAATACACGTTAAGTGGAAAATATCAATACAGTATCTTATTCTAGTAATCATATGCTTTGAAATGACACATACCATGTTCATTTATGTTAAGTTACCAAAAAATGCATACGGTTTATTAAAATACCTCGAAATAATAGCGACAACAGCTTCAGACGTCGTTCACTGTTCAACTGAAGCAAACATGGCGAAATCGTTCACTTAAACTGTTATAGTTTCTGGTCTAGCCATTAGAAGCCAGGAACTGTCAGAAACATTAAGAAACTAGTGGAAATTCTAATGTTATCTTAATTAAATGATAGATGGGCCTTATTTAGAACCGGGCTTTATTTGGCTCATGTACCTTATTGGCAGCGAAAAAATGCGTCCTCCCATCCTACTTGAAACTTTCGTTTTTGTAGAGGTACATGGTTTCGAGAGAGACATATGCCACTCGCAGGTCAGAGACAAATACAAATGGAACGGAGTTTGGCTCCAGTGAGTGAGAGGGTGGGGGTTGGGGGAAGCAAGTGAAATGCATAGCTATCATTGCGAGCCAAAATGTGCTCACGAGCCAGATTTTCGCCACGGCTGCCCTACACCCACACTCGTTTCCTCAATTATGGTCATGCTTTGTAAAAGCTTTTATATTACTTTGAATTTTCAAGCAAGTTTGAAATTTTAAATCCAATGCAACTTTCTCAAGAATATTTTCGATTTGATGATTTATGGAAAAATGTTCTGTTCTAGAGACGTCACAAACAAAGGAGTCATTGGGAGTCTTTGTCTATTGGTTGGTTTTCTGTTGTCTTTGTCCCCCTGCATATAGTTCCGAGACGGTAGACTCAGACCATTACACAACATAATTGAAATATATGTCTGTGGAAAAAAAAGGGGGGGGGACATTAATGGGATTTCTTTCCAAGAATCTGGTTGTGTTTTCATGTGAAAAGAGAGACGAGCAGGTCTGAGATTTCTAGTGCAGACTCCCTCGTTTCTCTGCAATAGAATTTGGAACTTGATTAGTAAGCAGAAGTGTTATCCGCTACTCCGCGACGCCCGGTAACGTGCACCTGACATGCTCGGTTTGTTAAGTACATTTGTCCGCAAATGAGGTTCTCATGTAACGCCATAAGCCGCCAGGAGGGGAATTGAAAGTCTAGTTTGCAGCGCAAACGCCATCTGTAGAACCAGCACGAGAATAATAATAATCTCTCGTAATACTGAGAGGAATGTCGGAAGCTGCTCGTTCTCTCGTTACCCACTCCAGTTACGTCACTGCCTCAAGTGAGATTCTCTCCGAATTTGCACATAAACAAGGAAGTAGCTTGTGTAAATAAATACACAGAATGGTGAAAAATTTGGTTCGAAGTTTCGTGTACGGTTTTACTCACTTGAAGAAGGAAATTTACATATAATGGAGTAAGGTATTATACATTTACTTACTGCAATGAATCGATTAAACAAAACAAACAAAACATTCCTTTGGAAAATCAGAGCAGAACAGAAAAGAAATCGGGATAGGCTGCTTCGGAGATACTTTCTTTCAATTTTACTAGCGAATTTTTTTAATTCAATTTAATTTTTACTCAATTGCGATTATAGTCTGGTTCCTTACGAATTGTTTGACACCACTGTGAACGTTCTATAGCTTCATATTCTCGAGTTATACTGCGTCGGCTGCCATGTGACCCGTCAATCCGTGCTTCAATTTTCCCCGTTCCGCGTTTCCCTAGATGACGTCATCAGCTCCAACTCAAGGTCACGTTGGATACATTGATCTTCCGTCTGTTAATTGCTATGTACTTCATAGGAATTATGTCGTGTAGTTTAGAAATTATAGGCGCGAAAAAACTGGCCTGAAAGTATGTCGATCGACTTTCTAGGATAACATCTTAGTAGACTACTAGACTAACTTCTAGATCAGTGATGTCAACGTTCCTGCCACCAGTATGACGTTGTTGCACAGATGGCATGTCACTATATGAAGTGCATGGCTATTTATCTAGCAGGCGTACTATTGTCACTATGCGAGAGCCGTGTTTTGACTGATTCTTTCTCCGTTCTTACACTTTCAGTTTCTAGATTCGTTTTGATTTTACTATGCCGTTGAAGTCGGGATGAATATTATTAGCAACAAATATACGCAAACTATTTCCCAGGTTAATGTCAGTCATCCTCACTCAGTGTTGACTTTTTTAGAAGTTTCATAACAGAAAATGCCTGCTCACAGATATATGTAGGCCTACTTCCAAATATGGCTATTCTTACAGCTTCAAGTTTGCGAATTGTGAGTCCGGAAGTGCTCTGTAAAATTCTATTAGATCAGTACTTGAGGTATTGATGAACATTTCACGAAGTCCACGGTCACATCATAATAAATCATTATTATTATTATTTTTATCTTAGGCCGATCAATTCCATCTGCAATGGTACGTCCTGAATATCCTTAAAATCTATTGTGAATGGGTTATTAAAAACAGAGAATCAGATTTCCATTTTCACCATACTCTCGTAACGTGTTTTGAATTGCTTCTCTAGATGTCTTAGAACAATGGTATTCAGTCTTTTTTGCTAATGTACCTCCAAAATATACTTTTTTGCCTTCGTATCCTCACACTGCATTACAATTTATATACGAAATAACAAAACACTATGATTGATATTGTAGCTACATTATTATTATTATTATTATTATTATTATTATTATTATTATTATTATTATTATTATTATTATTATTATTATCATTATTATTATTATTATTATTATTATTATTATTATTATACTGTAGTTATTGATGCAATGATATTAGTAATGAATCGTGTAAAATGTTAAGGAAGCAAGAAAAAACAAGAGTTGCTATTGTAAAAGAAAGTATGTAAACTGAAATAATTATCAACAAGCGTAATAAAATATATTTTTCAGCATCCTTACGTGCATTGGTCAATGGAATTGATACTCCTTGAGGAAACCCCGCGTACACCTGGGGACACAAGTACCATAGATTGAATACCACTGTCTTAGAACACCTATGAATCCTTAGAGAGAAATATTCTCACAGTTATCTAAGGCTTTAAGTTTCGGAAAGTGCTGTAGATTTCCGCATTCCAACTGTTCTATCCACAAAAGTAGTTTCATTTTGGAATGCTAGTATTAAAACTCACATTACTGATATCAGCTTATATTTTTTTACTTGTGATGTTTGATTATATAACAAACATTTACTGTATGTACCAAAATTCTAACATAAAAAACGCTTTTTTCAAGCAGGATCAAACTATTTAGTACCACTTGATGAACAAGTTGATGTAGATCATCCGCGGCGAAAATGCGACTCACGAGCACATTGTGGCTCGCAGTGCTTTTCTCTCGCTTCCTACCTACAACCCCCCCCCTCTTACTCACTGGAGTCAAACTCCGTTCTATTTGTATTTGTCTCGGACCTGCGAGTGGCGTATCGTCGCAATATCTCTCTCGAAACCATGTACCTCTATAAAAAACGAAAGTTTCAAGTAGGATGGGAGGATGCATTCTTTTGCTTACAATATGATGAAAATATTAAATGTATGATTTGTTCACAAATATTACTAGGAAAACGGTTGTATAACATAAAACGGCATTATAAGTTACTACATGTTACTGATGAAACATTAAAAGGTTAAGTGTTATTATTATTATTATTATTATTATTATTATTATTATTATTATTATTATTATTATTATTATTATTATTATTACCATCATCATCATCATTATCATCTCTCTACGTCGATCCTTTTACAGCAGATGTACGAATAATGCGGTTAGATTTTCAATTTAAACTCACAGATTTACAATGTGACGTTAAATGAAAGCTAGATGTAAGGACTTGACAGATATTGAACTTTTCAAAATAAATATTTGAAGCTTCGTTCTTTCGCTTGCTCTGTTGAAGCCATGTTCGCTGTAACTTACGTTTGTGAAAAATTATTTTCAACAATGAAAATAGTAAAAATCAAATTTAGATCACGACTGACAGACAAATACCTTCGTGATCAACTACGATTGGCAGTAAGTGACATAATTCCTGATTTTGAAACTTTGTCGCAGAGACATTCTGAAGACAGTTAATTTTAGGTTGTGATAATGTGTCCTATGTTTTGTTGTTCATTTCTTTCTTCGTTACACGTCCTAAACATTAACTTCCCCTTCGGTTGTCCGCCTCCCTCCATAGGTGCTATGCACGTTGCAGCTTACACAGTGGCTCGGCGCACCATGGCCTTTTCGCCACGGCTGATGTAGATACACATGAAGCCATCGCTGTTACATAACTAAGCACGGAGTCAACAGAATAAATTGCACATATAACACTCTTGCGCGCATACAAGTAGTTCACGTTCAGACGTCGATTGGCGCTGATAGCTTCATGGCTTGCCACGGAGCCATACCTGTAGGTGAAGCCACTGCCACAAGTATAAGAAATTGATATCACTGTTCTAGATGTATTCAAGTCAAAATTTGGTAAAAACTAAACACTGAACAGTAGAGGGAACATGGAAGCAGTTCTCAAATAAATCAAGAAGGAACAATTAGCCACGCTCAAATTAAATATACAGTATGATTGTCTAGCAGCACACCTCCACAAGATTAATATCAAAGATTCACCACACTGGTCTATCTGCAATAACCCTCACGCGGTAATGACGAAGGACCATCTCCTGAACTGTCAAGTCATAAAAGAGAAAGATAGAACTGTAGTCAACCTCCCAAATATCTTCTGAATTCATAGACAAATGTAACGGCTAGAGTCAGCGTCATTGGAATAAAAATTAATTTCATTGGAACTTTGTTTACTTTTTGTGGTTTCCGAGAAAATACTCTTTGAACTAAATCAGATGCTCCATAACAAGAGAAACTAGTAATATTTTCAATAGTAATACTACAAGTGCTGATACTTTTCTGATAATTTCATTGGACTTAATTAAAATTTCCTGTCATAAGTTTGAAAAGAAATAAAATTACCTATAGAAATCTCACTAAAGGTTTTGATTTATCTAATGAAAATCAAAACTCGAGTGGGATTTAATTAACTATTACATGATTAAAAAGGAAGTATATAAAGATTAGAAGAAATGAAGTACTCTAATACAATAAAATATTAATTGACTTGCGAAAAAACTAAACTGTCTTGAAAATGTAGTATTGTACCATCTCATCATTACAAATATTCCACTAGATGGCAATATTATGTTATGATCTACTATCCTCTTGTTACTATTTGTGTCAACTATACAATCTTCATTGAATTCTATGGACGATTGCTAGTCAATGATTCAGTTTCATTTTTATTAACACAGTTGCATTTGACTTCAATTATCAGTATATATTAAACAATCTCTGATACGTGACTGTCCATAATCTCATACAGCAGAAGCTATAAGATAACCTAAATAATATAAACAAGATAAATTGTACAAAAGTTTTAATTAAGGATGATGAAATAAACATGAATAATTTTAAAAGATACAATTATTGAAGTTGCGATGTTGGCAAACAAAGAAACAAATGCTGGAGAGGTTATAAAAAACAAATGCTAGGGAGGTGATAAAAATTGTAGGATAAGCAGTTGATTGGTTGAAAAATGTTGTTCAGTGCCGTTTTATTGCTCAAAAGTAGTATGGCGTAGTGAAAGTGTAAATTTACAGAAAATTATCACTGAGTGGTAATCAGCTAGGTAAATTTCACGCGAAAAATTAATCTTATTGCATGAGTGCTTTCTATTATTTTTCTGTGGAAATAGAGGTTATAGGGTACCTAAGTCTTCTGGAGAATGAACTTCGCTGATAATGTTTGAGAAAATAAAGACCTTAGCTTCCTTACAATAAAACATATGTACATTAGAGATCAATAATTTTAAGGATTTATTGTGAAATTCTGAAATTATTAGGCCTATGTCTTACTATGGAAAAAATTAGGGGAGCTAGAAGAAAATAGATATTATTTATTTGTATCTGAAAATATACATTGTACACTTTATTGCGAACTCAGGCAGGCCTAGTAGTACGGTCGTAATTAATAGTGAAATTGTTATACTTAATAACAGTTCCATGTTGATCTTGTGTGCTTGATATAAGCGTTTAATTTCTAGTACTTCCTTTTAAACTTTCCACCTTGTTGAAATAAAACAATTGAACTCATTGAAAAAATAAACACTTATTGGTCAATATCAAGATTAAACCACCAAAACTATCAATGCATTCCTGTAGTCTGAATCATACCTTTTAAAGGAAAATGTTGAATAAATTTGAATATTTCAATTTGAATTCTTTGAGGTTTGTAACAAACTAATAAATAAAATGAATCTAGAAAAAAAAATCGATTTCGTTGGTTAATAGAGTATGGATAAGCTTAGTGATTGTCTGAGAAACGTCAGCGTGGAATTATCGTTGTAGTTTTATGATATAAGGTACCTACTGGTGTCGTGCATTTCATGCTCTATGTTCGGTTCAAGTTTGTCGAGCGTGACAAGAACCGAAGTCTGCTTGAAGAAGCGGATCTGTCTCGCTCGCTCGGACCTGCTCCTCGTAAGTTCGCTGGCCTCTCCTACACTCCTCTGTCAACCCTTCGTGCTTTTAGCTGAGTAAGGATGTTATAACAAATCTTGTGAAGTTCTATTTATATGTAAGCACAGGTAATTTTTATTACAAAAATATGATTAAACTTCGACAGAAATATATAGGTATACGTATAGGTACATGACTTTTTAAAATACGTGACGGTTGTTACTATACCAATTACGAAAGAAAATAGCTATAATTACATTCTTCATTATAATATTCAACTAAATCACAGTTGCTCGGTAACAATATTTGTGTGACTATACGGATGACGAAAGTATTACAGGCACTATGTTCGATTCAAGTTAGTCGACTATGACGATGTTCGACATTCATCGATGTTCGCTCTGCAGAAGAAGGCCTGTTGTGTTTGTTCCATTTTATTATAAAAATATTCGCTGTCCTCCACTCCCACCCCTTCATATTTAGCATAGATCTTGCGATTAGTTTTTCATATAAAATAAGACGAAGTTTGTAATGTCTTGGTTGCCTCTCTCATGTTCGAACATTGCAGGACGCTATTTCAAACCGCTTAATGATTTGAGCAAATATATTGCACTTAGATTTTATCACATGGAATAAGGCGAAGTTTGCAATGTTTTGGTTTCCTCTCTCATGTTTGAAATGTGCACATACTAGTCCAGGGCTGGGCACATTACGTGATTCTGAGAAATGAGCGCTGTGTGCTTTAAAGAGCGGGTCTTGCGAGCGGTGTGACGTATGCATACTGTACGTCATTCAGTGTCGGTGCAGTGATGACTGTGCAGTATGACGGCGAACTTTGAAGACGGAGCTTCGGCTCATACACTAAAGTGTCCCGCTACTCCCAATGCTTTTAATGTATCATGGGAGGAGGAGTTCTTTTTGGTAGAGAGCAGTGGATTAGCAAAGTGTTTAATTTGGCATAAAACACTCCAACTGATTAAGAAGTTCAATATCCAACGACATTATTCTTTACAACATGCTACTGAATATGACAAATATGTTGGTAATGAACGCCATAAATTAATACAACTTAAAGGCAATGTTTCTCAGGTGCATTATATTAATCTATTTGATATTTACATTGCAATATAAGTGATTATACATTTAGTAATATATAATTTTAAATTATACAAGTATTATGATATATAATATATCATATTACATATCATGAACTGTAATATACTATTATATTATATTATATTATATTATATTATATTATATTATATTATATTATATTATATTATATTATATTATATTATATTATATTATATTATATTATATTATATTATATTATATTATATTATATTATATTATATTATATTACATTATATTAACAGGATGACAATAATGCACTTAGTGAATCGGCTATGAGAATTAGCTACAAAATTTGCCACGAAATTTCAAAGGAATTGAAAACATTCAACGAAGGTCAATTCATCAAGCGATGTTTAATTATACTGGCAGATGAACTCTGTCGACAGCAAGTAGGGGAAGTGGAAGCCATATGCCTGTCTCGTAGAACCGTGGTGAGGAAGTTGCAGTATGTGCGTATGGGTTATGTAAATAAGCCTAATGATTTGTGTGTGTGCATAGAGCGAAGTTTATTTCATTAAATTAATAAGAGTGTTATAAATTCTGTAATGTACAATAGATTGATGTAATATCCTTATAAACTATTATGTACTGACAGACTGAGTGACTAGAACAACCGTGGCTCTTGTTATATTAATGCAGGGAAGGTAGCTGTAATGCGAGTCCGCCACTGAATGAGCGTTCTGCTCTGGCTTGGAATTGAAGTGCCTTTCGGAGCGAGAGCAGCTCTGGCCGGCTAGACTGAGTCGTTCTCATGCCCGGCCCTGTACTAGTCGGTACTTTGAACATATGCGTTTTCTAAATATATTTTGTTTGATTTATTTATACGTATATTTATGTGAATGTTTAGCCATATTGTATTAATAACAAGAAAAATTACCTATGCTCATTACTATGCGTAACTTCGCAAGATATGTGCCTGATATCCTTATGCAGGTAAAGCATAAAGGCTCAGGGAGAGGAGGAACTAAGGAGAAAGGCACCGAACATATGTAAGGAAGGGGAAAGGATGAAAAAATGCAAAGAGAACTTCAGTTCTACAAAGACTCGGGAAACATGAACCGAACATAAGGTCTCTTACCGGTTTTCAATGTACTCGGTTATTACAGTTTACATGCTACACTTCCACCGGGTTTAGTTCTGAATGGTGGTAGAATGTTGCTTGTTGCCTAAGATTCTAGAACATAAACAAATTAAGCAAATTCCCAGATATTCACATAAGATTATTTCCAACCGACTACGGACCGGAAAAAAAAAAACCGGGTTTAGTTCTGAGTGGTGGTAGAATGTTAATTGTTGCCTAAGATTCTAGAATTCAATGGATCATATTTTAAACAAATTCCCAGATAACTTAATCACGTTAGATTATTTCCAACCGACTTCGGATCGAAAAACGACCGGGTTTATTTCTGAGTGGTGGTAGAATTTTGCTTGTTCCCTAAGATTCTAGAACGTAATGGACCAAATTTTAAGCAAATTCTCAGATATTTATGTAAGATTATTTCCAACCGACTACGGACCGAAAACAATCCGGATTTAGTTCTGAGTGGTGGTAGAATTTTGCTTGTTGCCTAAGATTCTAGGACGTAATGGACCAAATTTTAAGCAAATTCTCAGATATTTATGTAAGATTATTTCCAACCGACTACGGACCGAAAACAATCCGGATTTAGTTCTGAGTGGTGGTAGAATTTTGCTTGTTGCCTAAGATTCTAGAACGTAATGGACCAAATTTTAAGCAAATTCTCAGATATTTATGTAAGATTATTTCCAACCGACTACGGACCGAAAACAATCCGGATTTAGTTCTGAGTGGTGGTAGAATTTTGCTTGTTGCCTAAGATTTTAGAACGTAATGGACCAAATTTTAAGCAAATTCTCAGATATTTATGTAAGATTATTTCCAACCGACTACGGACCGAAAACAATCCGGATTTAGTTCTGAGTGATGGTAGAATTTTGCTTGTTGCCTAAGATTCTAGAACGTAATGGACCAAATTTTAAACAAATTCTCAGGTATTTATGAAATATTATTTCCAACCGACTACGGACCGAAAACAATCCGGATTTAGTTCTGAGTGGTGGTAGAATTTTGCTTGTTGCCTAAGATTCTAGAACGTAATGGACCAAATTTTAAGCAAATTCTCAGATATTTATGTAAGATTATTTCCAACCGACTACGGACCGAAAACAATCCGGATTTAGTTCTGAGTGGTGGTAGAATTTTGCTTGTTGCCTAAGATTCTAGAACGTAATGGACCAAATTTTAAGCAAATTCTCAGATATTTATGTAAGATTATTTCCAACCGACTACGGACCGAAAACAATCCGGATTTAGTTCTGAGTGGTGGTAGAATTTTGCTTGTTGCCTAAGATTTTAGAACGTAATGGACCAAATTTTAAGCAAATTCTCAGATATTTATGTAAGATTATTTCCAACCGACTACGGACCGAAAACAATCCGGATTTAGTTCTGAGTGATGGTAGAATTTTGCTTGTTGCCTAAGATTCTAGAACGTAATGGACCAAATTTTAAACAAATTCTCAGGTATTTATGAAATATTATTTCCAACCGACTACGGACCGAAAACAATCCGGATTTAGTTCTGAGTGGTGGTAGAATTTTGCTTGTTGCCTAAGATTCTAGAACGTAATGGACCAAATTTTAAACAAATTCTCAGGTATTTATGAAAGATTATTTCCAACAGACTACGGACCGAAAACAATCCGGATTTAGTTCTGAGTGGTGGTAGAATTTTGCTTGTTCCCTAAGATTCTAGAACGTAATGGACCAAATTTTAAACAAATTCTCAGGTATTTATGAAAGATTATTTCCAACCGACTACGGACCGAAAAAAACCGGGTTTAGTTCTAAGTATTGGTAGAGTGCTGCTTGTTGCATAAGATTTTTTAATGTAATGGATCACATTTTAAGCTAATTCCCAGTTATTCACATAAGATTATTCCATTTCCTTATGTAAATGATGCACTAGTTGGTACGTAAGAAATACCAAGACTCAAATAATGGAAACGGTAACATTTCTGTTACTAATAACATTTTAGAAAAAGAACTTCACACTTTGTTAAAAATTCTACCATGTAGGACTATAGGCCTATTGGATACACCGGCACGTAGAATACGTCACTTAGTTTCAGGTATGAAACTATAGTTGTGTTGATTTGAATGTTTTTTTTTCTATTTACAAACGAAGAGTATGGGTATATGATCAGAGAAATGACTTTCTATTCATATGAAGCGATATTCCGAAAACAGTCCAGCTCTCTACAAATGTTTCACTATGGCTTACTCAAAGTGTATCGTACGAGTCTATTATCACTTTAATATTTCGGAACCCGCCATTACAAATCAAACGAGTGGTCGCACAGTTCTGTAGCTGATCTCGATGCCCAGATATAACTGAGAGAGTCGCCGCGGCATAGCTAATTTTGTACGCAATTTCGGCGCCTTCATGCCCGTAGCGAGGGGAGGTGGCATCATTTGACGTGGTAACACAAGTTATATTGGCTTACGGCCATATTACTAATAACATTAGCTTTCGAATGTACTTAAGTGTTGTTACAGTAAGCATTTCAAATTCTGCCATTCTTTATTTCAGCACGGATCCCGGAACAGGTACAGATATTCGGTGGAGGGAAATTACGTATTCTACATAAAAAATAAGTATATAATAAACATGGAAGTAGTACACTGCAAAAAATTGTATTGACAGTGATTAAATTTTCACAAGGTTTTACTGAGATTTAAACCGTGATCTCTGGAAAAAGAAGGGCTTAGAATTTGACCAGTCATAATCTTTTAAACGCTTCGCTAAATGAAAGAAGTTACGTATTAATTTCAACGAAAAAATAATAATCTTTATTGAATTAAATCACGATCCTATAAATCTCACAAGCAGATTACAGCGTGAAAGACAAGATGGGTGCCCTCACCCGGAGCTAATCCTTAGACGTAATAGCAAAGTTTCTAATCCTGCCTGTGTGGAGAGTGCGGTCCAATGAACAGCACCGACCAACATGACGTCAAGGGCTGCAGCAATTTTTATAAAGGTTCTCTGCCTCCCCTCCAGCGTCCATGCTCTCTGTGTTGATATAACCTTTTTATCTCTGACGTATTTCTTTGTAGATTCATTCGACATGAACTAGCCATTTGTGTGTGTCTATATGCATCGTAGTACCTAACAGGGATTAAAAATGATGTGTAAAAACTAAAAGAGTAACGCGTTCTGTAACATGATTAAATTCCAATTTATATGCATGAAAATGTAGGTGTTAGTGCTTCATTTACAACGAGATATTCTTTTAATATCTCTACGCAAAAATAAGTTCGTTATTCTATAAATTTTATGTACGAAATTGGAACAAGATCAAATTAGTTTTAACACAGTTACAGATGGTAATATTGAACAAAGAAATGAATATTTACAATCAACAGTCGAATGTTAGATTAGAAGAGCATCATTTTAACCCCTCGTAGATCTAATTAATTCCCTTCCACTTCAGCAAGGTAAAGAATTGTAATTCTTTATTTATTGTCCCTTTTAACTACGGCGATGGTCGTTGTCTGTGTTTTATTGATCCCTATTACAGCAGTTCACAACTTCAAACCAGAACCAGGACGATGGAATTTTAATGGTGATGAAAACTCCTGTCGTCATATGCATTGCTTTTCTATTCCACGAATCACACACTCTACTGTACATGCCTCGCAGCTTAAATATTTCAATTCCCAGGTAGGATTAAACTATATATATTAATGTAGCATCACTACTACAAAACAAATAATATAACTGGATTTTCCTGTCGTGATGTCAAATATCGGATACGGTATAAGTTCACGTCTGTTGTTCAATATGAACACCATTGTTGTATATTTAACATCTAATTTTCCACACCTGTGGAGTAACGGGTAGCGCGTCTGACCGCGAAACCAGCTGGCCCGGGTTCGATTCCCGGTTGGGGGAAGTTACTTGGTTGAGGTTTTTTCTGGGGTTTTCCCTCAACCCAATATGAGTAAATGCTGGGTAACTTTCGGTGTTGGACCGCGGACTCATTTCACCGGCATTATCACCTTCATCTCATTCAGACGCTAAATAACCTAGATGTTGATAAAGCGTCGTAAAATAACCTACTAAAAACATCTAATTTGCAAATTCTGTCACAAAGAACATCACTGTTGCCAAAACCATTATCAAATATGTGCTCAATCATTTCTCTTAAGCATTGTAGGTCGTTTACTTTTGTAAGAACAACTTTGTCCGTGATATCCGGTGACATTGGTGGCTACTTGATTGTACATTGCCTTCCTTTATATTCTTGAAAATGTTCATTTAAAATGCACGCATATATAATTCTAAGTGTAGTGGTGTCGCAAAATGTTATTTCCCGGACGTTGAAACATGAGGTTATTGTTTAATTCCGGGATAATTGCTTTTCTCTGAACATGAGATGGTACTCGTTTGATGTTACACCTCATAAAGAAATATATATTTGGAACATCCTTTAACTTATAATTTGCAAATTCTACCGAAAAGAACAACTTCTACCAAAAACGTTATAAAATTGGTACTAAATATTTTTTCTTAAGAATGTAGATTTCTCGGTTCTGCAGAAGAAACTTCATTATTCCCTGCATTGAAAAATTGCACTGCGTGAGATTCGGTGATCTTGGAGTCACTTGCTTATACTAAGTCTTCCTATACATTCTTGAAGATATTCATTTAAAAGTGCACACAAATTTAATCCGTGGTGCAGTGTTGCACTATTTTGTTTCCAAATGTGGTTATTTCTCGTAGCTTGAAATATGGACTTATTGTTGAATTCCGGAACAATTGATTCTCTTAACATGCGATGATACACCTCTGAAGTTCCACGTCAACGAAGCATAAGGGCCTATAACACCAGGACAGCATATAATATATTTATAACACCACTTAGCCTGTGATTTGCAAATTCTGTTACAAAAGGCACCACAGTTACCAAAAACATTTTGAAATTGGTGCTCAATCCTTTTCCTTAAGCATTGTATTCTCAGTTCTGGAGAAAAAAACTTTGTCCTTCATTATTCCCCACAATGAGAAATCACAAGGTGAGATCCGATGACCTTGGCGATCACTTGATTGTACCACACCTTCCTATACAGTTTTGAAAATGTTTCCTCAAAATCACGCATATTTAATACGTAGTGCTGAGGTATACCTTCATGTTACCAAATAAGGTTGTTTTTCGTTGCATTAAACATTGTTCAGTTCTGGTATAATTGCTTCTCGTAACATAATGGTACTCGTTTGCAATTAGAGTCGCATCATAAAACATTACATGCTGGACCAAACTGTAATACCAGGAGCATTAAATTCCTTATCACGCTTCCGGAAATTATACTGTTACCTAGGCCTATAACAATACAGTGATTACACTGTTCTACAAAAAAAAAATTAAATTCATTTTTCTGGGTATAACATTTCTGATTAATATGGAAATTTACCTCCTGAATTCAAATCTGTAATTAGTTTCTCTGTGTCACGCATAGTTTTCCAGTTATATGCAATTTCACTTTTTAAATAATTTTCATTTCCACGCTATATGTTTATGTAGGTAAAACTTGTAACTATTAATATTTTAGTCACTTACAAAATTATTTACAAACATTTTATGCACTATAAAACAAAAAATATATACAAGCCTTAATATAATAATTATAATTTATTATATGGAAAAACGTATTTAAGATTTAAAAATATGAACAAAGTCACTTTTCCCTAAGAATTTGAAAGTCTTATTTTTTTTCTCTTGTGTTCAATTTTGCAGTTTCTAATAATGTTCCAGCAGTAGTCGGCAAGCATCGCAGGCATCCATTTCCCTTCATACTGCTTTTCCATGGACATTATATCTTTATGGAACCTTTCACCATGTTCGTCGGAGACATCACTGCAGCTCTCAGGAAAATAATGTAGATGTGAATCTAGGAAATACACTTTTAAAGACATGTGACATCCTAGATCCCTATATGCATTTATCATTTTTGTTGAATCGGTCGTTCGTAGTCGTTAGCTCTTTTTCTTCCCAGAAAATTTTGTGTTACATTCTTGAAACAAGACCACGCTCTTCTTTCTTTTGATGCAAGACATTGTTCAAAATCTGAGTCCTTCTGAAGTTCTCTAATTTGGGGACCCACAAACACGCCCTCTTTTATTTTTGCTGCAGAAAGACGAGGAAACTTTTTTGAAAGGTACATAAATCATCTTCCAAATGCGTCCATGGCCTAAACAAATTGTTTAATAAGGCCTAGCTTGATGTGAAGAGAGGGCAGCAGAACATCTTCACTGGCTACCAATTTCTCATTCAGTGTATTTTTTTCTCCAACTTTCCACATACGTTCAGGCCAAATCTTTCTTTCATAATGGAAATTTCTATCGCGACTATCCCACTCACACAGAAAACATCCATATTTGGTCTAGCTTTGTTGCATACCTAATATCATGGCAACTATTTTCAAACCACCACATATTTTCCACTCGTGCTCATTATATTTTATTAATCTCACCATATTTTTCAAAATATCATATGACTCTTTAGTCATACTTGCATAGGCAACTGGGACAGAACGCATTATGTTCCCATTGTGGAGGAGAACTCCCTGTAGACTGTATTTTGAGGCATCCATAAAAAGTCTCCACTCCTGTGGCTTGTATTTGAAGTTCAAAGTATTCATTAGGCCACAAACATCATTGCAGAGTGACATCATGTTGTCATTTGCAAAATAGGAAAGAAAAATGCGTTCTCTATGTCTAAACTCAGTAATTTTCGTATCTGGTTGCAATAAATTACATTCTTGAAATCTCGACCCCCAACAGTTCTGCTTTTTGTTTACTTAGAGGCCTAAATCACGAACTAGGTCGTTCAGATATGCTTGTGTCAAGAAACGTGAAGTTGAAGTGCTTGTGGACTGATAAGATGGGTCTTATGAAGAACAAAATTAACTGTTACGAACTGTTGTAAAGTAAAGTTCACCATCTTTATTACAAACTTAAAATGTCAGTTAAATGAGACGTATATTCACGTACAACTAAAAAACTGTGCCTGATAGCGAATTTCTATTTTCAGATTTGAATTTGCCATATGATAATCCTTTGGAAACACATATTTTCATATAAGAAAAATGACCCTTGTAGAACAGTGTTATTTATTATTATCTGAGTTGTACTATCACCTGCAAGATATTCCAAAATACCCTAGATCGTATATACCCAGATTGCTCGGCCTTATATGCTTTGACGATAACTACTTTTGTCAGGTTTACTATGCTGCCATCTAATTTTTACATAAGGATTCACGTCATAACTACCATTTGAATTGCATTAGCGACTGTACTGCCATCTCGTGTTCGTTTACGGCGGACGGGTGGCGATCCTGGCGGTTGTTCTCTTCAGAGTGCTACAGACTTTAACATAGGGTTGATCAATCTTTGCGTATATGATTAACTGACTTATGCTGCAGACTGTATTACCTTTTTTTTTGTAATATGTAAACAATATTATATTAACACTATTTGCAGTGTTTAAATTAAGCAACATAAATTCTGAATATCAGCTAGCTAAACAATAATGAAGTCTTGCAAAGGAGGTAATCAAGAGCTCTCTCACTAATATTGTATATTAATTGCTAAAGGGCAGTTAGATAAGCAAACTGTTCTCTCGGGGTTTAATATGAAACGTCAAGTTACTTAAATCAGAGGATAAAGTTATTACCATCCTGGATTTACCTCAGGCAAATTCATACGGTGCAGTGTACGAACTATTGAAGCCGTGCGAGTCTTCAAATGGCGGTTAATGCGAAACACGTCAGTACAGGATGGTACAATTGAACCGATGATTGCAGAAAGGGCTTAAGTCCACTTTTTATGAAAACCAGTTAACACCAGTTTCATAACCACTGAAGATAGACCCATCGATGAGCACAAAAATTAAGAACTCATTCCAGCATTTCTAATATGTGAAATTCTACTCTCTTTTTCCCGTTGAGTGCAGAAAGGTTTGCAGTCTAAGACTGGGATACCTTCTGCAGTCAAATGTTCGCAAACATGTATACCTACGGTATAATATTAAGAACCAATAATTTTCTTAGAATTAGTATTCTGTTTCATTGATGATATTTTTGTTATTTAACTTTTCATTCGATTTCGGTAGCTGATCAGTGCAAACATGGCATCTAGTAGTGATAGCAACCAAGAAGTAGTAGTGAATAATCGTAAAAGATGCGTTTATAATCCATCTGAATATAAAAGAAATAAGATGGAAGTTGCTAAATCAAAGAAATTAGAACATACGAACTTTGCAGGTGAAACAATGTCTGGTAAGACCGTTGGTGACTCATGTAATTGTCGATGAACTGTTTTATTGTTTTTAAAAACTATGTTAAAAATAGATTTAATATTAAAGAATATAGGCTTCTTCATGCACTTTTCCTAACATAATTAATTAACTAACCAGTTAAAAGTGTTAATATTTGTTGATTGCAGAAAGAACTTAAGTCCTTAACAGTTTTAAAAATTAATAACACACAAACTACAAGTGAAATTTGTTTTATTTAATGTTTAATCAGTGAACATATATATACGCTATGAAGAAATAACAACTTAAGGTGGGTTTACACATGAATGGATTTATTGGCGCCATTTTACACGCCAGTTGTACTTTTGCGCCAGTAAAGATTTACACAGATTTCTGTATTTTGCCTCGTCATCTGTGCCATTTTCAAGTGAGGCTGCAACCTGAATGTTGCACGAGGACATAACATGCCAATTGAAGTTGAACTAGTTCATGGCGCTTGCCTAATAATCGTAAGTTTTCTGGTTGAAGAGATGATTTCTAACTTGGATTAAAGAAAGAAACACAAAAGAAGATTGTATATTATGGGTGAAAAAGTGAATTGTTCGGAGGGAGAATTTATATACATCTGCGATAATTCTAAAAGAACTTTCAACAACAGATACCCACTAATGTTACAGATGGCAACAGACAATTCTGATAATCTACTACAGCACGCAATACCATTATATTCAAAGATTTGATACCGACATAAGAGATGTTTTACTTCCAGAATTGAAATAAGAAATTACATTGGTAGGCCTATATTTAGCACCTGGAAATTCTTCTGCTTCATTGTATTATTTGCATCCTATTCCAAAGTGTAAGACACAATATCAAAGTTCTAGCCAGAAGTTCAGATATCATCTACACTACACTAAGTAGAACAATATTAAAATACTTGGAGTGTACTACAAGTAGTAACATGAGCTGCTGCCAGGAAGTCAAAAGGTAAAGGAAGCTTTTAACAGAAAAATGAGCACCTTCTGCTGACCTTAGGAAAAAGAACTGTGGAAAAGACTAGTGAAGTGCCTTGTGTGGAGTTTGGCATTGTATGGAGCAGAAACGAAGTGAATAGAAGCGACTGGAAACCTTTGAAGTGTGGCTTTGTCACTGGCTAAGAAGAAATGCTTACTGAAGGATGCACTGAAATGAATGGTGTCCGGGAGAAGAGTTCGTGGCAAAAGAAGATATCGGATGATAGACATCATTAAGATATATGGATCATATGCGAAGATTAAGAGGAAGGCGGAAAATAGGGAAGACTGGAGTTTGCTGGGATTGCAGTGAAAACCTGTCCTTAGATAGAAAGCTACAAATAAATCAACATGTATAGTATGTTCATAAGTAAATCACATGCATATACATCAAAATCCCATTTTTCAGTAGGTGGCACTTAGCCCCTTTTGAATTTCTAATCTTAAATTGTATATAAATTAAGATTGTAATATTTTTATACAAAGTACTCAAAACTTCCGAAGGCAATCTTTCTCTCATTTGCACTACTTGGTGCAAGTTCCTATCAGCAACTGGAAACCATGTTACTTCAAGTTTGTTGATGCCCTCTGTCCCAGCAACAGATTTCATGCTTCTTGTTACTTTCCTTACTTCCAGAGTGTACGCATCTTATATGAATTGTATTTTTGCTTTCACCTGGGGAATCCCAAATCTATCAATTTCCATTGCCCTTCCATATCTTCATTAGCGTCTATTCTGGTATCTCTATTTTTTATAATAAAGATTAGTGTTCAGATTCCACAAATAGTGATGTAGGCTACGTCAAGAATCTTTATGACAATCTCAGAATTCCACTTACTCATTCTTATTCATCAAATGAAAAGAACTTGATGCAAAGGCATCAGCGGACCATGTACTGTAGAATACTGGCGAGCCGATGAGAAACTACATGTTTACACGTGCAACATAAATGTTCACTTGCGCATGTGTCGCCACTGGTGCAATGAAATGTTAGAATGTCACTAACTTTTCCAAACATTGTCTGCAGTGTCTAAACTTGCACGCCAGTAAAAGTTTACACGTGAAAGTTACTTTTACTTTACCAATAGCTATTTCAGTTTCCTCAAAAGTAGATTTTCTGGACTTAAGTTCCTTCTACATTCATCGATTCAATTGATATCTATCATAAAGAAAAATTGAACCTTTAAATTAAATTTTGTTAGTTATATACAGAATGTTACGTAAAGCGTTAGGAGTGTGCATTAGAGCTCAAAGTAAGACTTGCATATCTCATGACGGTTTTCATGACAGTATTTTTTATTTTTTTGCTTTGAGAATGTATTACACAAGATGTCTCTTAAGGAGATAGAACGTATGGAATAGAAGTTCAAAGTAGTAATTGTTATATGGTTATTTTGAAATGTTGTATGGAAATGTATTTATAGAAAGAAAATCAAATAAAATAATAAAATCCGAAAGGAATTTATCAATAATAAATTACAAAATTGTCCCGTCAAGTGGCTGTGGGAAAGAATATTTCCACCACAGTCATGCATGTAGTAAAAGGCGACTAAAGTCAGTACGCAGTGCCTGTTGTCTACAGTGTGTCCATTACAAGTATTTGTATAGAATTATGAAATCGATGATTGATTGTTTAGACCTTTGGAACGTCTTTTGGGAGTGCGTATTGTAAAATTGACGATTCAAAAATACAAAATCGAAATTAGGGCGTGGTAAAATTCATGGTCTGGGAATAATAAGTTAATTAAGTAGTAAAATATCGCTGCAATCGAAAAGTATTGGGAATAAATTTAATTAGGAACAAAAAAAAGTTTCCTTGCCAGGCAGGATTCGAACCACGAAAGTCTTAGTTGCCAGTCTATCGTACTCTGGAGTGAACAAGGCTCTGAAATCAGCTACAAAGGTCGGTCCGGTTTTTTTTGCCACTACTGTATGTACATCATACCACATATCAATAAAAACTATTCCAATTGCTTCTTACTTTGTGTGTCTAGTGTCTCAAATTTTGACACAAGTGAAGCAGCGAATCTTTTTTTTTTTTTTAAGAAATTGTGTACCATACATAAATTTATAAGTTGCAGAATATCGGATTGTTCCTTCCAGAATCTTTATCTATTGATTTAGAATCGAAGAGAAAAAAGAAAATGAATACTCCCCATACAGCAGCTAAAATGCATCAGAGAGCCAACATAATCCGAAAGACTGCCAACTAGATGATTACGACCGCCTGTATAACATGTAGAGATTTTATGTTGAAAGTCACATCCGTTTGCAGCTAGCTCGTGAAAATAACAGTGAAAATATATTTTGCCAAACCGTATACCTTCACACTAATTAAATCCCATAGAAACCATTTAAAAATTAAAATGTATCATGCATGTCGTACAACATACCTGGTTGAAAAATGCGCTTAATACGTTATATGAAAGTATCTTTTAACGTATAACAGAGCAGGAAACCCTCATAGAATAAAATTTGTAGCTGACGTCAGTAACAAGAATTTTTATCCTAAATAGAACTTGACACCTTTCTGCTAAAATACACTACATTAAAAGTTTATATAATACGCAACTATTATGTTGGCTTAATTTATAATGTACTTTTTAATTTTTGGAACCTGCAATTGAGCAAAATAAAATAATATTATTTTATTAAAGGCATAGTTGAGTGGAAGAGAAGGCTGAATGGTCTTAACTCTGCCAGTCAAAATAAAACATTACATTCCATGTCTCCAGCTTCTTTAGAGTCGACAGGAACTTTTGGTATGTAGTTAACATTTTTATAGAGGTTGTTTCCTTTTAGAGTAAATGGAAGCTCAATAATAAAGCCTAGTTACTTCCTGCAACACATATAAGGTGTATATTTTTGTTAATACATTTATGCACGCTCCTGTAGCTACATACAACTTCAAAAGCTTCTGTGTAGATGCGAAGCACTTCGCTGTTGAGTAACGGTTGATGAATTTACGGCGCTGTGTGTGACACTAGGTAAAAGAGCTTGTTGCCAAGCAACGCGCTCGACAATTGCATACGTGAGATCATCACACCAGCCTTGTTGAATAATGTCACAACACAGTATTCAAGTAGAAATGAAAGTTTCTACCAATCCCGCAGTACACTATTCATAGCGCCCTTAAACAAATGAGCATCAAGTCCAGAACTTACTGTAATGTTATAATTATAAATACACTAAAATTATCCTTATATATATCAACTCTTCCCCGCTGTATTTTCGTTGTCTCTTCCTTCTTTTCTTCCTTAATTTTTCCTTTTTCTACATTGTACTTATTAATTACTTTTTACTTACTTTACTTACTTACTCACTTACTTACCTACTTACTTACTCACTTACTTACTTACTTACTTACTTACTTACTAACTTACTTACTTTCTTACTTACTTACTTACTTACTTACTTACTTACTTACTTACTTACTTACTTACTTACTTACTTACTTACTTACTTACTTACTTACTTACTTACTTACTTACTTACTTACTTACTTACTTACTTACTGGCTTTTAAGGAACCCGGAGGTTCATTGTCACCGTCACGTAAGCCCGCCATCGGTTCCTATCCTGTGTAAGATTTATCCAGTCTCTATAATCATATCCCACTTCCCTCAAATCCATTTTAATATTACCCTACCACCTACTTCTCGGCCTTCCCGAAGGTATTTTTCCCCTCTGGCCTCCCAACTAACACTCTATATGCATTTCTGGATTCGCCAACATGTGCTACATGCCCTGTCCATCTCAAAGGTCTGGATTTAATGTTCCTAATTATGTCAGGTGAAGAATAACATACATGCAGTTCTGCGTTGTGTAACTTCATCCCTTTTAGCCCCAAATATTTTCCTAAGCACCTTATTCTCAAGTACTTTTCACCTCTGTTCCTCAAAGTCAGAGTCCAAGTTTCACAACCGTACAGAACAGTCGGTTAATACAACTGTTTTATAAACTCTAACGTTCAGGTTTTTTGAGAGCGGACTGGATGAAAAGCTTCTCACCAAAATAATGACAGACATTTTCCCACCATTGTATTTATATCATTCAAATTTATTTTGGATTCCTTTCCCCATCTTTTTATTTCCCTTTCTTGTTGTTACTCTTATATGAAGTGTTCAGAACCATAGTGGGCTAAGCGCCATTTACTAAAACCGTAGAAAACAAAGGTTAAAATGAAGTTATTACCATAATTCAATGGAAACATATAGCAAGTTATATAAAGTATACAGATTCAAACTAAATGATATGTCAATCTTCCTTATTCACTTAACTTTAATCCATGCTTTCTCCGTTTTTAATAAATGGCGCTTGGCCCACTATGGCTCTGAATCCTTCATATCTGTTACAAAAAAGTCACCAGGGATTCATCAAATCTCCATAACTACGCGGAATTTTTATGCGGTTCGTGATTGTTACTGTGAGCATAGTCAGTGAAGAACTTCAGAATTATAATGTACCTACATGATAATTATTTCTGTTTTTGTACTCTACGCATTTAAATGTAAGAAGATGAAGCACTCCCGTTAATTAGTTCATAATTGCTCCATCGTGCCATGAGGCTAGAATCTCGATTCGACAATACAGTTGATAGTCTAAACCAATTGTTCCCAAACATTTTGAAGGCGCGACCCACGTTTGGGAGAGACTTTAGTTTGCGATCCCCCTCCCACTGCTGTAACTTACTGGTTCTTGACTACATTCCGAAAATACAAATGCCTGTAAAATCATGAACAACTCTAATTTTACTCAAAAGCAGTGGATACCACCCGAAGTACGATTTCAAACAACAGTTTATTTTTATTATTTTCCGAAAGAAACTCAAAGTAATTACGAAAGTCGGAGATGGATACTGAACCCATTGCGTTCATCTCGCTAAATTTCAAAGAAAATTAAGGAAAAACTCATTTAAATATGTACCTACTGATGGAATGTTGAAACTGCAACTTGTCCAGTTGTATTTCAGAAAATATCAATTGTTTCTCAGAAAATATAAATTGTATTTCAGAAAATATAAATTGTATTTCAGAAATTATCAAATGTACTTCAGATTAGTCAACTTAATTTCAGAAATGATTAATTGTATTTCAGATTTGTCAATTCAATTTCAGATAGTATCAATTGTATTTCAGATTAGTTAATTGTATTTCAGATATCAAATGCATTTCAGATGTGTCAATTGTATTTCAGATGGTATGAAATGTATTTCAGGTTTGTCAACTGTATTTCAGATGATATCAAATGTATTTCAGATTTGTCAATTGTATTTCAGATAGTATCAAAAGTATTTCAGATTTTGTATCTTCAATTTCTCGTTTTATTTTTATTCTTATAAAGTATAGGCTATTGGGTTTCATATCACTGGTTTCATAGTTTTATCACTGGTTTTCTTAACATAGATAAACGAAAATAGCACAATTATCTTGCAGCTCCATTTTATGTATTAATGTGTTACCGTGGTAACGAAATTAATATCAAATGTCTCAAAATTTACCTTCTCTGACATTCAAATGACAACTTCTGAAATACAAATGATAGTTTCTGAAATACAATTGACAAATCTGAAATACAATTTATGTTTTCTGAAATACAATTAATTCTATCTGAAATTGAATTGACTAATCTCAAATACAAATGATACTATCTGAAATTAAATTGATAAATCTGAAACACAATTGATGTTTTCTGAAATACAATTGATACTATCTGAAATTGAATTGACTAATCTAAAATACAAATGATACTATCTGAAATTAAATTGATAAATCTGAAACACAATTGATGTTTTCTGAAATACAATTGATACTATCTGAAATTGAATTGACTAATCTAAAATACAAATTATACTATCTGAAATTAAATTGACAAATATGAAGTACAATTTATATTTTCTGAAATACAATTGATACTAACTGAAATTGAATTGACTAATCTGAAATATAAATGATACTATCTGAAATTAAATTGACAAATTTGAAACACAATTGATGGTTTCTGAAATACAATTGATACTATCTGAAATTGAATTGACTAATCTGAAATACAATTGATACTATCTAAAATTGAATTGACTAATCTGAAATATAAATTATACTATCTGAAATTGAATTGACTAATCTGAAATAAAAATAATACTATCTGAAATTAAATTGTTATTTTCTGAAACACAACTGGCGAAAGTGTAGACCTTTCTTTGCAGAGCGTTGACCAGTTTTCCATCAAAAGAATACCTCATGTTTGCAAAAAAAGCTCTTAAATCTTTGATAACATTTGCAACCTCGTATTCATGCAAACTAAGTTTTTTTTTTATCTGTGACTACCATCAAAGCAAAAACGAGAAATCTCGAACTCGAAAATGATATCACTCTGTGAGTATCGAATACTTAGTCCAGATTTGAGAGCCTATGGTCTGAAAAAAAAAACAGGCACACATATTACATTAATTATTTTTAACATTATAACTGCTTAAAGAATATTTTATTTTTATGTTCAACACTGTTTATGTTTATAAATGCAAAATAAATGGATGTTAATAAAGTGATTTTGTTTTATTTTGTAAATAATTTCGCGACCCCCCTCAGATTTTTACACGACCCTCAGGGGTCGCGACTACCATTTTGAGAACCACTGGTCTAAACAATTCATACACTGATATGACGCCAATGAGTTATTTGAAAGTGTAATGAATATTAATATATCATTACTAGGGATATGATTGTTTTACTCTGATTTCGGTGATTAAAATGGTTTAATTTCGATGAATATTAATTACAAAACATGCAATTTCGCGTATATTTCGCAATCTAAAGGAACTTTGAAAATAATAAAATAACATTTCTTTAATTATTATTATTATTATTATTATTATTATTATTATTATTATTATTAGTTCACACTTGTGGGTAACGGTTAGCGTGTCTGGTCACGAAATCAGGTGGCCCGGGTTTGATTCCCGGTCGGGGCAACTTTCCTTGTTAAGGTTTTTTTCAGGGGTTTACTCTCAACCCAATATGAACAAAATGCTGTGTAACTTTCGGTGCTGGACCCCGGACTCATTTCACCGGCGTTATCACCTTCATCTCATTCAGACGCTAAATAACCTAAGATGTTGATAAAGCGTCGTAAAATAACTTATTAAAAATTATTATTATTATTATTATTATTATTATTATTATTATTATTAGTTCACACTTGTGGGTAACGGTTAGCGCGTCTGGTCACGAAATCAGGTGGCCCGGGTTTGATTCCCGGTCGGGGCAACTCTCCTGGTTAAGTTTTTTTCAGGGGTTTTCTCTCAACCCAATATGAACAAAATGCTGTGTAACTTTCGGTGCTGGACCCCGGACTCATTTCACCGGCGTTATCACCTTCATCTCATTCAGACGCTAAATAACCTAAGCGTTGTAAAATAACTTACTAAAAATTATTATTATTATTATTATTATTATTATTATTATTATTATTATTATTATTATTATTATTATTATTATTATTATTATTATTATTGAAACAATTTCTTTGATACGCAGAGAAAATTGTTTGAATCATTAATAAAATTCATCATTCAATTTCATTCGACTGTAAGGGGGTGACGGCACTCCCTTCTTGATCTCAAGAAGACAGTTGTTGCGGGAAAGAGAAATGACCATTGTCGGCTTGCGCTGCTCCCTGGAAGTAGTGCCTGAAATTATGGGTAGGCCTACATCTTTATTAGATGTCACACGCATGTAATGCTAAACGATCAGATATGTAGAAATTTTCAATGTATTTTATAGCGAAGAAAATTTTCACGTTTTATTTGGGAGAAAGAGTCATTTTTCTTGCGAATTCTCCATAAAACCTGTTTCTTGTTTAAAATATCGTTATTATGAAGCAATTTCTTAGATTTCTATCAATTTCGCGAAAATTCGCGGATAAAGCTGACTAAATTTTGGTCTTTCATAAGGGAATAGCTATTTACGTCAAACTCTTTGCAAACAAGATTCACTGTTATTCTTTTTATCGTTTCCCGGTATTTTTTTTTTATTTTCTTTTCTCCGTTTCTAAAATTTCAGTCTTTTCTTACATTATTTAAAATTTTCTTCTTACTTCCATTTAAATCTATTCTCTGCCTCTTCCTTTTCGTATTTAGCCTTTTTCCTTTTCTATTTTCACTCTCCTTATCTTTCGTGTCTCTTTTGTTCTTTTCTCTTCTCACTTTTTATATGTTTTTGTGCCTTTTTTATTAATTTTCTTTTTTGTTCTTTGATTTTAGATTTTTCGTTTTAGTAGCATTTTTCTTTATTTTTATTTTCTACTTCGTCTTCTCCTTTACGTTTCTTCATTTTTTATCACTTCTATCTTGTTTCAATTCCTCTTTTGTCTACTACTGTCTATCGTTGCTATTTCTTCATTCATATTTCTACTTCATTTCTGCACATACTCCGTATACACATTTCGTGAAGTTTTCTTTTCTTTCTAATTTCTCATCGTTATTGTTTTTCTGATTTTAATTTCCTTCTCTTTTCCCTCCTGCAATGTATTTATTCCAGGATCGATCGTAATTCAATCAGCTGACGGTTCCTAATGAAAGAGACGGACATTCAATTCACGTAGAATTCTTTTTATAAAGAAACAGTTTATGGTAGTTGTTTTATTCCTAATACCTGAGATTTCTTTTTGTCCCGATTCTCGTATCTTTCCATTATTTGTACAATCTTCACGGTCACTATGTGAATCTGATATAATATTTTTCTCCACTCTCAATCAGTTGAGTTACGACCCAACTCAAATAGGAAACATAATTATTTGTTTCTTGTCATATCGTATTACACGAAGATTAATAATAAAAACAATGTTCTCTATTTTGCTAAAGATTTTATGCATAACTTATGCACAAGTGACATTTACAATGCTGAACAGCAAACTGATCACTACGATTTTACACACTTTTTCCATCGTGACAGACACTTGAAAATTCCTTCTCTGTAGAAGTCCTATCCTTGAAGTTCCGACCAATCTTGGGCAGCATCCTGTGGGTCTACAATTACATCATCCAGAAATAATCTCCCTACAAGACGTTTCTTCACTGGCTAAACAAATGAAAATTGGATGGGGATAAGATCTGAACTGTAAGCAGGATGTTCCATAATGTTTCAGTGAGAGCACTAATAAAGTTCTTGTGTTCGCTGAGTCGTAATGTCGGAAGTGGAAATATAAATCTTACAAGCTTCCTCATTAACACAGTGTTGGCACCTGTAAGTTTAAGTATAGGGGGCATAAATATCTTAAGGCTGCTATTACACTATCGGAGTTCTTTGATAAAGATCTTTTATAAAATATATGAGAGTGTAATGGGTTTTCTTTCATAAAAGTTTATTTGATAAAATATCTTTTATAAATTGTAAGTGCATCTTGTTATCTTTGATAAAAGATTTCTGTAGCTTGAAACAAATATGGCGGAACGCAAATATAACTAGATTGTTGCTGCCATTAAAATGCTGATATCGGAGTATGAAAGAAATGAAGTGTTGTAAATAAATAATTTTTATGATATCATATTAATAATAATAATAATAATAATAATAATAATAATAATAATAATTTCTATAACTTTTCAAGTTCTCGCATTGTAGCTCTTTCAATAAGTTCTGATGTATAGGTACCTTTCTTATCACGTTTTGCAATTCATGGTTTAACCCAAAGGTGTTTCTTTTTCAGTAACATGAGTATTGTAATAATTAAAGTAATTGTAGCTAAACAAGCATAATACTGTTCTTCAGCCATGGTGCTCTAAACTTAACGCGTAAATATTAGTATCAACAAATCATAAACTTAACGCGTAAATATTAGTATCAACAAATTCTCGGAACACGTATTAACTGTTGTGGAATAAGTGTTAGGAGAACTTTTGTTTCTAATTTCAGCTTAACTTTGATCATATCTTTTATAAAAGATTTTACGTAGTGTAATATACCCCAAATCCTATCTTTTATCAAATATCTTTTATCAAAAATCTTTGATAAAATATTTTATCATATTCTTTGTCTAAGAACTTCGATAGTGTAATAGCAGCCTAAGTGGTCAACATAACATTTCTCCAGTACACCATATAGTGATGATACTAAGGAAATATGTCGACATAAACCGTTAATACCGACAAAATGTTATAAAATAAGACTTAAGACAAATTTATCATTTTACTAGGCCTAAATTATGACTTGTATTCCACCCAGATATAAGTCCGTAATACCAAATGAAAACTTAAGTTTGCTTTTTAATAGCTTTTCAGAAACTTATAATTATTGTAAAAAAGAAGTGACTTAAGTCCTATTGGCCATCTACTGACGAATTATGATAATAAAAAAAATAAAAATTTTACTTCATACGCTAATCTTTAGACCTCCTGCGGCGTTGTTAAAAGTGCTTCTAGGAGGTTACATTTTTTTGTGCGAAACGTTTGCACCATAATATAAGTTTTGCGAACCCTAAAATGTTTAATTTCCGAAAAAATATAGCCTTTTTCCATACGCCCTAATGTACAATAGGCCTATTAAAGCTGTTTTTTTTTTATTAATTTCTCCTACAGAATAATATCTGTAATATTGACAATTAATATTTGAGGAGAAAAATTCGCTCCAGCGCCGGGGATCGAACCCGGGTCCTTGGTTCTACGTACCAAGCGCTCTGACCACTGAGCTACGCCGAATTCAATCCACACTACCGGACCGAACCGGACCTGTACAGACTACTGTGCACTTAACTGCGGAATCCCGGCCAAACAAGTCACTCAACTGAGTGCGCTCCTAATATAATGGCAGTTGACATTGGACATATACGTCAACATATATGCCTAACTTGGACTCAGGCCAAAAGGGAAACATTCAAGGAGGAAGGTTCGGTCCGGTGCTGTGGATTGAATTCGGCGTAGCTCAGTGGTCAGAGCGCTTGGTACGTAGAACCAAGGACCCGGGTTCGATCCCCGGCGCCGGAGCGAATTTTTCTCCTCAAATACTAATGTGCAATGTCATTCAAAAATATCTAACCTACAGCTTTCTGATCAAGTAAGTGATCAATGATCGTCAGTACCAATGATATAACAGATTGACAAACTTTGAAATAGTTCCGATACTTCTTAATAGGTGACACTATTATTGAGACGGGTAAAAAAAGTGTTGGGGAAAATGGTGGTGCAGATTGAGCATAAATTATTCTCATTATTGACAGTATCAGCGGTTCCCGTTAAACCTAGTCTTTTTACAATCATTAGCTGAGGTTGAAATTTTGAATTCTATAATGCAGGTTATATTTATGTACTACTGTATTGGCAACACTGACTGTCATCTTCGTCATCTATTCATAGGAATAATAACTAAAGAAGCCACACTTACATGAATAAATTATCGATCACTATCGATTAGTTGTGGTCAGGCATCTTTGAATGCCAGTGTACACACATGAAAAAAATAATTGTCCCTAGCATGCAAGAACCTATTACCGAGGGAACCTCACTTAATGATCAGTCCTTAGGCAATAATCGTACATTTTTAAATAGCTTACCTGGGAATGTTTCAATACTGTTAAATTTGAACAAGCGATTATCTGTAGTATTTACATGCATGTTTTCTCTTTGATTGACAGTGATCATCCTCTGTCTTCCACTGCTGGGCTCAACCCTAACAGACAATCTGCTCATTGCCATCAACTCTTTGAAGCTGGCGCATCTACCGAACACCACGCTGGTTGCAGTTCATCTGACATCAATTACGCCTTTCCTGTCAGCACCATCGGCAAACACAGATCCCCTCTCCGGCCACGATTCCACGTCTTACGGTCCCTCTCCCCAGAATGACAAGCCACAGATCCCCGAACATCACATACATCCTCAGAATCCCAGACCAAACAAGAGGCACATCTCGTCACATCGTTCTGCCAGTGGGACGCCGTCGGTTGATCAGGCTGAGTCCATAACCTCTGAAAACTCAGGCACTAGTCCAAGTTTTGTGGAAAGTGATGATTCTTTCACGCACACTACCTCCAGAGCGACTCAAACAGGGAGACTCCCAAGATCGATACCCGGCAGTGGTATCCACAATATCTTGGGCTCTTCAAGCGAGATGGGAAGTTCTGATGTGCATCAACGTTTGAAGAGGTATGCGCCGCCTGAAGACATGAGCCAAGCCACCAAGAGGGCAATGCTGGTACTCACCGTTACAGAGATCGGTGTCAGCGTGGATGAACTCTTCAGCGACAGGCGGCAGGGCTCTCCGGGCAACTGGAGTCGATTTCCTGAGGTAAGAAATTCCTGATTTCTTTTTATTCTTTCTCGTGTTGTCTCCGATATCCTATGCCATTGGCGTACATTTACTGTTAAGAAGAAAGGTACGTACTTCCTCAATATCTATTTTTTTTCAACTTCATTGTTTCAAGGGGCTGTAATATTTTTGTGCATTTTTTTTTTCCAACTTTGTAACTTTTCTTTTTACATTAATTACATGAATTAACTGTATGATTTTTAAGAAAGTTCAATGTCTTTAAGTTTTGAGAACCAGGTAGGCCTATTAGCTGAAGTTACACGTAATATAGACTGTCTTTCATCATAAAGCACACGTTTCAGTTCACGAATTTCAGCATGTTAACTAGACAGCACGTAATGCACTACACCGTGAATAAGCCACAACTGAAGTTCGAAGTTTTCACTGGAACCAAAATCAAAATGTAGTAGTTTCTGTAGAGCATCCTTTGGATTAGTCGACATATCAAATTTGCATAGCTGGTGTTTTAGCCACGTCCAGCTAGCTCTGGTACCTAGACAACCTATCCAATAGCAACTTATTAGAATCATATTATATTTGTTTCCTATTTATTTCTTGACGAAATTTAATTTTCGTTTCTCTGCATGGTGATTCACGAATTTTCCTATCTCACATAATTCAGGAATAATCATTGATTTTCTAAACGTGTTGGTGTGAACAGAGCTCTCGAATGTCAGCGCATGATTATTGCTTAAGGGGATGGATGAAGGATCTTCTGTACAAGATTAAGGTAAACACACGTGAAGAATTAATTGTGCGCATTATGGACGCCGCAGCATTAATTAGGAACAGCCCTGATAAGTTAAGGAATGCAACGCGCGATTCATAAGTTCGCGACCTAGTGTGTGGAATAGAAGGAGACACGTTTGAAAATCCCTTGTAAAACTAAGAGCTCAGCAGAATGAAGTTTACAACAAGTAAATAGTTACAAGAGTGGGAACTGTATCCATATTTTTGTGTGTTTTCTGTAGTAATATTATTAAATTTTGCCTCCACTTTCAAATTTTAACTATAAGTTGAATCCTAATTTTTTATTTATATTTTTTTGCCCCATTTCTATTTATATTTTTTTGCTCCATTTTTATTTATATTTTTTTTGCTCCGCCCTAAGTGAAGATAAAACGTCGTGAATCACCCTATATAGTATAACTCTAATCCTATTCCTCATTAATCTCTTTGACCTCCTGCTTGTCTTCATTCGTCTTTTTTCCATTCTTATTTATTTTACTCCTCCAACTTTTTTACCAGTTCCTTTGTCTTTTCCTCTTACTTATATTCATGTTCTCCCCCTATCGCCTATATCTGTTTTTTCTTTGTCTTAATCCTCTATCCCTTTCTATTTATCTTTCTCTCCTTTCCCTTTTCTTCTATTTTTAATCTAGCATGCGCCTTAGCGTCGTGGTTTATGCCATAATATTTTCATTTTGAAGGTAGTTTTATCCGATAAGCAGAAGTACAATGAGTATAGGATAAATGGGACCGTCAATTTGCTTGTGTTATTAACTATATTACATTTTATTGATTAACATTTTCGGCATACTATGCCATCATCAGATAAAGAGAAGTTATCACTTTATGCATGCTTAATATTGGTGCAACATAGGTTAAATGCAATATATTCAAATAACAAACAACAATAATCATGATTACACTAGTTATATACGCAATGCTCGTGATTGGATATGTCCTAATTCAGCTGTGTAATTGGACACTGTGTAAATGTCATTATGTCATAATATGTTAACCCTTTCACTACCACTGGGCTATATATGTCCCGCAAGGTGTTCAAACTTCTCTGTTGGGACAAAATTCATTTCTGACAGGGCAGAACTCTGTCCCACTGGTTATAAACAGCATTTCTAGTCGTAGAAGTTCCACAAGTTTCCAATAGATGGCTTCTGAGTTCAGTTTTTGGAGGTTCTAGCCTCTGAACAGGAAAGAATTATGCACGCTTCTATATTTTCCCGCGAAATTACGGAACCCGCATTATTTTCTTTGATCAGTCGTGAGTGCATTTGCTTCTAGTGGTAATACACATCAGTTTTATGCATCTTACATCATTTTATGTCAGGTATGAAGCATGTAATACAGTTTTATTTTTCAGTGGGACACATATAACCCATTGGTGTTATTTGTTGGGACATAATGTCCCAGCGGTATTTGATAACTTGTTCAGTATAGGTTATGTTTATTTTAGCTAAGATGGACACAAAGAAGCGCCGAAATGAGAATGTCTTTCGCCAGGAGAATGTTCGCAAGAAGAACGCTAGCAAGCAGGATGTCTTTCGCAGCAATGAACAACTGATACCATATTTGGAGAAAACTGTAGACGACCCGGTGTCAGATTGTGACTTCAGTTCTGATGATGAAGTTTTGGATGCAGATTACACGCCTAGTGACAATGATTCAGGGAGTTCAGATGATGCAGACTCTACTTCAGAAGTAGAAGAAAACAACAATTGCAATGGAGATAATGTAGAAGCTTCTAATGGTGATTGCGATAATGACTATAATAGTGATGATAACGATAATAATGGTGATAATAATAATATTGATAACAGTGATAAAAATTCTAATACTATGTCCCCTTCAGATACCACAATTTTTTGGTCACCTCTGAGTGCACAATACCAACCTAGACTAAAAGTTAGTGCTGATAGGACTCCAGTAATACTAAATGAAAGTATAAACAGATCATCCGATTATCTTGATGTCTGGTTACAGATTTTTCCTCGCAGCCTTCTTATGTATATTGCTCAGTGTACAAATATAAGGTTAGATATTCTGAGACGCGAGAAGAAAATAAATATAGCAGACACTGATCATTCAGAAATATTGCTTGTGTTAGGAGTAACATTAGTGATGTGCTACAACAGAGTTCCTAATTTTTCCGACTATTGGTCAACCCATTCATCCTTAGGAAATGAGGCTATAAAAAATGCTATTTCTCGAAACAGATGTCAGATGTTGCTCTCGAAATTGTATTTCGCAAATCCTGACAAAGGGCAATCATCTTCAAAAACATATTATATAGATGATGTAATCTGCTGCTTGAAGAAAACTTTTCAGAAAGCTAGAGAAGATAGTCCTTTTCAAAGCATTGATGAGTCTATGACTAAATTCAAAGGACGATCAAGCCTCAAGCAGTACCTACCGATGAAACCGATAAAGCGTGGAATAAAAATCTGGGAGCGCTGTGATTCAAAAACTGGTTATATATATGATTTAGATGTGTATTCCGGAAAGGATTTGGAAGAAAAAAGCGATCAAAGAAGAACTCTTGGAGAACGAGTAGTGCTAAAACTTGTGGAATCGGTAAGGAGGAGTGACGTCACTCTGGCATTTGACAGATTTTTTACGTCTGTCAGACTTGTGGACACTATACAGTATGCTGCAGTTGGGACATGCATATCTAACAGAAGAAACATGCCAAAATTTGATGGAAAGTTGGAAAAAGGTCAATATCAGCACATGGCAAACACTTCTGGAACTATTGCTGCAAGATGGAAAGATTCAAAAGAAGTTCTGGTACTCAGCAACTGCCATAGAGCTAATGACATCCAAGTACTACGAAAGAAGAAAGATGGAAGTAAAGATAACGTACCCTGTCCAGAATCAATTGCATTCTATAATGAAATTATGGGAGGTGTTGATCTCTCAGATCAGAAAGTTGGCACATACGATTTCAACAGGAAATCGCAAAAATGGTGGAGAAAAGTCTTCTTCAAGGTTCTTATGATGTCAGTTGTCAATTCTTGGATCCTATATCAAGAGACCAAACACAAAAAGATTCAGTTACTGGAGTACCTTATTCCCCTTGCTGAGAAAATGATGGCTGTTGGCAAAATAAATGCAGCAGTGAAAAGGAAGAGGACATCTGGTCGTCCAACGCCGGCTTCCAAACTGATGTTGAATGTCGGAGATCACTTACCGGTGGAAGGCAACACCAGAAGGCGATGCGTGAGATGCTCAAAGCTCAAAAAAGAAACAAGAACTAAAACTTTGTGTACAATGTGCAAGCTTCCTCTATGTAAGAACTGTTTTGCTCCTTATCACACATGATCTGACAGTGAGATATCCTTGGAAGAAGTACGCTAGTTCTAATATTATGTTATTTACTACTTTTGATTATAATTTACCTATATTTTTTCATTCAGTGTACAAGAATTTGCAATAAATACGTGGGTAAATGAGAGCTGACTTCTTTCAAAATCTACCACTGGGACACATATGTCCCACACAGAAACACCAATGGGACAAATATGTCCCATAGTCCTCAAGGACACTCCATGCAAGGTATCAATTTGATATTGAAATTACATGTTAATTAGAGGCTTAGCAACTAGTAAATGCTAAGAAATAAAACATTTTCTTTAAAATTAAAATTGGTAGTGAAAGGGTTAAAATACAAGAACAATAATTGGATAAAATTATAACAGATCTATAAAACTATAAAACATTGACACTTGATATAATTCTTAATGAGAAGATATCATTTTTCGTAGTTCATTTTTTTCGCGCGTGTTGTAATCAAACAAGTTGGGGACATTCATGGTTGCAGTTAGCTATCTTTGTTTGGATTGTGGATTGTGTTGCGTAAATTACAATCCACAATCCAAACAAAGATAGCTAATTGCAACCATGAATGTCCCCAACTTGTTTGATTACAACACGCGCGAAAAAAATGAACTACGAAAAATGATATATTCTCATTAAGAATTATATCAAGTGTCAATGTTTTATAGTTTTATAGATCTGTTATAATTTTATCCAATTATTGTTCTTGTATTTAACATATTATGACATAATGACATTTACATATTGTCCAATTAAACAGCTGAATTTGGACATATCCAACCACGGGTATTGCCTATATAACCAGTTTAATCAAGATTATTGTTGTTTGTTATTTGAATATATTGCATTTAACCTATGTTGCACCAATATCAAGCATGTATAAGTGATAACTTCTCATGATCTGATGATGACATAGTATGCCGAAAACGTTAATCAATAAACTGTAATATACATAGTTAATAACACTATATAGCCTATTGTATGATAAGCAAATTGACGGTCCCATTTATCCTATACTCATTAAGGCATAATGCCTAAGACTCGCTTTACTGAATGCGCTCTGGTTGAGTCCTCATGAAATTTCGGCCAGTATATGGGACCGGTGTTCAATTTGGGGAGCTACAAAAGGTAGCGAAACCCGGTTAAGAAAACCAGCAATAAAGGCTGGGGGGATATTCGTGCTGACATCACTATACTTGGATGATCGTTCACCTCTGCCAAGACATGTGGACAAGAGCTGTCGTCTGGTCGACCTTGACCCTTCATGCACTGTTGCACGACGAATTAATTTTTTTTTTATCTTCCGTCCATCTCATTCCCTAGTTGTTGTCTGAGATCCACCACTTTACAAACGCTTGGTATCTGAACTGTAAAAGTTTGGGATCACCACATGGTTTGTTTATGCACGTGCATTAACTCCCCTTTCCCTCTTGCAGTGAGTACTCAGTGTGGTACGGGAAAGGTCACAGTTGGCAAGTCAACATGTGTACTGTGCATTATCTCGACAACGGCTAATTTGCGGATCAACGTGCACAAGTAGTGGAGCTTTTTAGCTTGTGTTAGCTTGCACTTTTCATCTGTAAATTATTGACCATCCTCTTCTCCATCTCCATCTCCTTCTCTTTATTCTCTGATATTTTTTACTTTAACTACCACCTCTAACCTCCACCTTATTCCATATAACCTCCACCGCTTTCTCTTCATCCTCGACCTTATTCTATATAACTTCCATCTCTTTTTCTTTACCTTCCATCTCTTTCTCTTTATCCTCTTTCTTTACTTTTAACTTCCACCCCTATACTCCACCTTATTCCATATAACGTCCACCTGTTTCTCTTCATACTTCACCTTATTTCATATAACCTCTACCTCTTTTTTTCTTTATCATTCATATCTTTCTCTTTATTCTCTGTTTCTTGCCTTTAAGCTCTACCTCTTATACTCCACCTTATTCTATAAAACCTCCACCTCTTTCTCTTCGTCCTCCACCTTAATCTATATAACCTCTACCTCTTTTTCTTTATCATTCATATCTTTCTCTTTATTCTCTGTCCCTTGCCTTTAAGCTCTATCTCTTATACTCCACCTTATTCTATACAACCTCCACCTCTTTCTCTTTGCCCTCCACCTTAATCTATATAACCTTCACTTCTTTTTCTTTATCATTCATATCTTTCTCTTTATTCTCTGTTCCTTGCCTTTAAGCTCTACCTCTTATACTCCACCTTATTCTATATGACCGCCACCTATTTCTCTTTATCCTCCACCTTATTCTCTATAACCTCAACTTATTTTACTTCATCATCCGTCTCTTTCCTTTTATTCTCTGATTCTTTGTCTTCAATTTCCACCTGTCATCCTCTACCTTATTCTATATAACTTCCACTTCTTTTTCTTTATCTTACATATCTTTCTCTTTATTCTCTGTTTCTTTGCCTTTAACTTCCACCTCTCATCCTCTCCCTTTTCTATAATATAACATCCACCTCTTTCTTTTTACCCTTCACCTTATTCTTTAACACCTCACCAATATTTTTCTTTATCATCCATCTCTTTGTCTTAATTCTCTATGTCTTTGCCTTTAACTTCCACTTTTATCCTGTACCTTACTCCATAATATAACCTCGATCTCTTTGTTTTTTTACCCATCTCTTTCTCTTTATTTTCTGTTCCTTTGCTTTTAACTTCCACCTCTCATCCTCTACTTTATTCTATATACCCTCCACCTCCTTCTCTTTATTCTGTGTTTCTTTGCCTTTAACTTCCACCTCTTATCCTCTACATTATTCTATATTTCTCTTTATTCTTTGTTTCTATGCTTTTAACTTCCACCTCTTATCCTCTACTTTATTCCATATACCCTCCACCTCTTTCTCTTTATTCTCCGTTTATTTGCCTTTAACTTCCACCTCTTATCCTCTACTTTATTCTATATTTCTCTTTATTCTTTGTTTCTTTGCTCTTAACTTCCACCTCTTAACCTCTACTTAATTCTATATTTCTCTTTATTCTCTGTTTCTTTGCCTTTACCTTCCACCTCTTATCCTCTACTTTATTCTATACACCCTCCAACTCTTTCTCTTTATTCTTTGTTTCTTTGCCTTTAACTTCCACCTCTTATCCTCTACTTTATTCTGTAGACCCTCCACCTCTTTCTCTTTATTCTCTGTTTCTTTGCCTTTATAACCTCCATTTCTTTTTCTTTATCTTCCATCTCTTTCTGTTTATTCCCTGATTCTTTACCTTTAACTTCCACCTCTTATCCTCTACATTATTATATATATTTCTCTTTATTCTTTGTTCCTTTGCTTTTAACTTCCACCTCTTATCTCTACTTTATTCTATATACCCTCCACCTCTTTCTCTTTATTCTCTGTTTCTTTGCCTTTACCTTCCACTTCTTATCCTCTACTTTATTCTATATATCTTCCACATTTTTCTCTTTATTCTCTGTTTATTTGCCTTTAACTTCCACCTCTTATCCTCTACTTCATTCTATATATCCTCTACCTCTTTCTCTTAATATCTGTTTATTTGCCTTTACCTTCCACCTCTTATCCTCTACTTTATTCTATATACCCTCCACATTTTTCTCTTTATTCTCTGTTTATTTGCCTTTAACTTCCATCTCTTATCCTCTACTTCATTCTATATATCCTCTACCTCTTTCTCTTTATTCTCTGTTTCTTTGCCTTTACCTTCCACCTCTTATCCTCTACTTTATTCTATATACCCTCCATCTCTTTCTCTTTATTTTCTGTTTCTTTGCCTTTACCTTCCACTTCTTATCCTCTACTTTATTCTATATACCCTCCACCTCTTTCTCTTTATTCTCTGTTTCTTTGCCTTTACCTTCCACTTCTTATCCTCTACTTTATTCTATATATCTTCCAAATTTTTCTCTTTATTCTCTGTTTATTTGCCTTTAACTTCCACCTCTTATCCTCTACTTCATTCTATATATCCTCTACCTCTTTCTCTTAATATCTGTTTATTTGCCTTTACCTTCCACCTCTTATCCTCTACTTTATTCTATATACCCTCCACATTTTTCTCTTTATTCTCTGTTTATTTGCCTTTAACTTCCATCTCTTATCCTCTACTTCATTCTATATATCCTCTACCTCTTTCTCTTTATTCTCTGTTTCTTTGCCTTTACCTTCCATCTCTTATCCTCTACTTTATTCTATATACCCTCCATCTCTTTCTCTTTATTTTCTGTTTCTTTGCCTTTACCTTCCACTTCTTATCCTCTACTTTATTCTATATATCCTCTACCTCTTTCTCTTTATTCTCTGTTTCTTTGCCTTTACCTTCCACCTCTTATCCTCTACTTTATTCTATATACCCTCCATCTCTTTCTCTTTATTCTCTGTTTCTTTGCATTTACCTTCCACCTCTTATTCTCTACTTTATTCTATATACCCTCCATCTTTTTCTCTTTATTCTCTGTTTATTTGCCTTTAACTTCCACCTCTTATCCTCTACTTCATTCTATATATCCTCTACCTCTTTCTCTTTATTCTCTGTTTCTTTGTCTTTACCTTCCACCACTTATCCTCTACTTTATTCTATATATCCTCCACATTTTTCTCTTTATTCTCTGTTTCTTTGCCTTTACTTTTCACCTCTTATCCTCTACTTTATTCTATATATCCTATACCTCTTTCTCTTTATTATCTGTTTATTTGTCTTTAACTTCCACCTCTTATCCTCTACTTCATTCTATATATCCTATACCTCTTTCTCTTTATTATCTGTTTATTTGCCTTTAACTTCCACCTTTTATCCTCTACTTTATTCATATACCCTCCATCTCTTTCTCTTTATTCTCTGTTTCTTTGCCTTTACCTTCCACCTCTTATCCTCTACTTTATTCTATATACCCTCCATCTCTTTCTCTTTATTCTCTGTTTCTTTGCCTTTATCTTCCACCTCTTATCCTCTACTTTATTCTATATACCCTCCATCTCTTTCTCTTTATTCTCTGTTTCTTTGCCTTTATCTTCCACCTCTTATCCTCTACTTTATTCTATATACCCTCCATCTCTTTCTCTTTATTCTCTGTTTCTTTGCATTTACCTTCCACTTCTTATCCTCTACTTTATTCTATATACCCTCCATCTCTTTCTCTTTATTCTCTGTTTCTTTGCATTTACCTTCCACTTCTTATCCTCTACTTTATTCTATATACCCTCCATCTCTTTCTCTTTATTCTCTGTTTCTTTGCCTTTACCTTCCACCTCTTATCCTCTACTTTATTCTATATACCATCCATCTCTTTCTCTTTATTCTCTGTTTCTTTGCATTTACCATCCACTTCTTATCCTCTACTTTATTCATACACCCTCCATCTCTTTCTCTTTATTCTCTGTTTCTTTGCCTTTACCTTCCACCTCTTATCCTCTACTTTATTCTATATACCCTCCATCTCTTCCTCTTTATTCTCTGTTTCTTTGCATTTACCTTCCACTTCTTATCCTCTACTTTATTCCATATACCCTCCATCTCTTTCTTTTATTCTCTGTTTCTTTGCCTTTACCTTCCATCTCTTATCCTCTACTTTATTCTATATACCCTCCACCTCTTTCTCTTTATTCTCTGTTACTTTGCATTTACCTTCCACTTCTTATCCTCTACTTTATTCATGTACCCTCCATCTCTTTCTCTTTATTCTCTGTTTCTTTGCCTTTACCTTCCACCTCTTATCCTCTACTTTATTCTATATACCCTCCATCTCTTTCTCTTTATTCTCTGTTTCTTTGCATTTACCTTCCACTTCTTATCCTCTACTTTATTCTATATACCCTCCATCTCTTTCTCTTTATTCTCTGTTTATTTGCCTTTAACTTCCACCTCTTATCCTCTACTTTATTCTATATACCCTCCATCTCTTTCTCTTTATTCTCTGTTTCTTTGCCTTTACCTTCCACCTCTTATCCTCTACTTTATTCTATATACCCTCCATCTCTTTCTCTTTATTCTCTGTTTCTTTGCATTTACCTTCCACTTCTTATCCTCTACTTTATTCATATACCCTCCATCTCTTTCTCTTTATTCTCTGTTTCTTTGCCTTTACCTTCCACCTCTTATCCTCTACTTTATTCCATATACCCTCCATCTCTTCCTCTTTATTCTCTGTTTCTTTGCATTTACCTTCCACTTCTTATCCTCTACTTTATTCCATATACCCTCCATCTCTTTCTCTTTATTCTCTGTTTCTTTGCCTTTACCTTCCATCTCTTATCCTCTACTTTATTCTATATACCCTCCATCTCTTTCTCTTTATTCTCTGTTTCTTTGCATTTACCTTCCACTTCTTATCCTCTACTTTATTCATATACCCTCCATCTCTTTCTCTTTATTCTCTGTTTCTTTGCCTTTACCTTCCACCTCTTATCCTCTACTTTATTCTATATACCCTCCATCTCTTTCTCTTTATTCTCTGTTTCTTTGCATTTACCTTCCACTTCTTATCCTCTACTTTATTCTATATACCCTCCATCTCTTTCTCTTTATTCTCTGTTTATTTGCCTTTAACTTCCACCTCTTATCCTCTACTTTATTCTATATACCCTCCATCTCTTTCTGTTTATTCCCTGATTCTTTGCCTTTAACTTCCACCTCTTATCCTCCACCTTATTCTATATTCCCTCCATCTTTTTCTCTTTATCCTCCACCGTTTTCTTTATAACCTCCATGCTTTTTCTTTATCTCCCCTCTCTTTCTGTTTATTCTCTGTTTCTTTGCCTTCAACTTCCACTTCTTATCATCAACCTTATTCTATATTGTAACCTCAATCTCTTTTTTATCATCCATCTCTTTCTCTTTATTTTCTGTTTCTTGGCTTTAACTTGCACCTCTTATCATCTATCTTATTCTATAATATAATCTTTATCTCTTTTTCTTTATCAACCATCTCTTTCTCTTTTTCTATGTTTCTTTGACTTCAACTTTCATCTCTTATTCTGCACCTAATTCTGTATATTCACCTCTTTCTATTTATCCTCCATCTTATTCTCTATAACCTCCATCTTTCTTTCTTTATATTTTAAGTCTTTTTCTTCAACCCCACAGCTTTCTCTTTATTCTCTCACTGTTTACCTTCAAATTCTTTGTCCTTATCTTCCACCTCTTTCTATTTACCTCCACCTCTTCCGTTTCATCCCGTACCTCTTTATATTTATCCTCCTCTGTTTTCCTTTGCTCTTGATCTCTTTCACTTTAGCCTTATCCCCTTTTCTTTATCCTCATCTCCTTTTTCTTTAGCCTACCTCTTCAACTTTCAGTTCTTTCCATTTATCCACATTTTTTATTTTTATTTTATTTCTCTTTATTTTATCACTCTATCTATCTTCCGACTCTTTCTCTGTACTATCATCTTGTTCTTCATTCTTGTCTTTCTCTTCATCTTCCACATCTTTCTGCCAATCTCCTCTTCCTTCTCATTATCCTTGTGCTTCTCATTTTGCTTGTATTCGTCCTTATCATCTTCACAATTAGACTGTGAGAGATTAAATTTCCATTTCCTGTTGGATATATTTCGTGGTTTTAGGCGTAATAAATTTATTAATGATCAGATTTTTTGTATTCGACAGATATTGGAGAAAAAATGGGAGTATAAGAGCACCCTACATCAGTTATTCATAGATTGCAAAAAGGCATATGACTCGGCTAAGAGAGAAGTTTTATATATAATAATCTTAAGAATTTGGTATTCCATCCAATAAAATAGATCGATTAATTAAAATGTGTCTCAGTGAAACGTACAGCAGGGTCCGTATAGGTCAGATTCCGCCCCAAATCTTTTCCAATTTACTGCGAGCTAAACCAAGGAGATGCACTATCACCTTTGCTTTTTAACTTTGTTCTAGAATATGCCATTAGAAAAGTCCAGGAAAACACAGAGGGTTTGGAATTGAACGGGTTACATCAGCTCCTTATTTATGCTGATGACGTGAATATGTTAGGAGGAAAATCCACAAACTATTAGAGAAAACACGGAAATTTTACTTGAAGCAAGTAATGAGAGAGGTTTTAAAGCAAATCCTGAAGAAAAACAAAGTATATGATTATGTCTCGTGATCAGGACACAATACGAAATGGAAATATAAAAATTAGAATTATTGTATTCTTTGAAGAGTTGAAAAAATTCATATATCTTGGAGGAACAGTAACGGATATAAATGACACTCGAGAGGAAATTAAACGCGGAATAAATATAGGAAATCCCTGTTACTATTCGGTTGAGAAGTTTATGTCATCCAGTCTGTTCTCAAAAAAGCTTAAAGTTCTGTATGGTTATGAAACTTAGACTCTGACTTTGAGAAAAGAACATAGGTGAAGAGGGTTCGAGAATAAAGTGCTTAAGAAAATATTTGGGGATAAGAGGACGAAGTTACAGGAGAATGGAGAAAGTTTCACAACGCAGATCTGCACGAATTGGAACATTAAATCCAGACGCTTGGAATGGGCAGGGCATGTAGCACGTATGGATAAATCCAGCAATTCTTATAGAGTTTTAGTGGGAAGATCTTAGGGAAAAATACCTTTGGTGAGGCCGAGACGTAGATGGGAGGATAATATTAAAATATATTTGAGGGAGGTGGGATATGATACCAGTGATTGGATTAATCTTGCTCAGGATAGTGACCGATGGCAGACTTATGTGAGGATGGTAATGAACCTCCGGGTTCTCTCAAATCCATTTGTAAGTAAGCAAGTTGGAGATACTCGAAAGCTGTTATAATAAAAGATACTTTCTCCAGCATTACATAATCATCGGAAAAGGGATTAACAGATCTTGTTATTTTTCAGAACTACAGAAAAAAACATATCGAATGTCATTTTACATGGTCTGGAGCATTTCGAGCTAGAAATGTATTCAGTCAGAAGCTGTCTTTCTCATATATGACATGGTTATATTTCTCCTTTATGTCGTAAGCAGTGCCCTCGTACCATGCTGACCACATTATGAAGGAGTTCGTCACGGATGAATGTCTAGTCTTGTTATAAAAGAACGTAATCTACACACTAAGGAGCTCAATCCTTGAAAATGTGTTATTTTCCGCAACCTTTTCTTTTGAAGACTGTTAAGCAGAAAGCCGATCAAACAGGAGGATACGAAGTCCAAAAATTGACAGCGATGTGTTGTGTGTGAACTGGGTGTAGCCTATAATCTACGGCTCTCCATGAGACTTCCAATTATCCGGATCATCCAAATTATCTCTGCTTTTCTGCCGGGCATTCCTTACCTGTTCTCTCGAGACCCGAGTGACTGTGGGAAGTAATGCGCACAGCCAGCTCGCAAATTTCCCTTCTTGGTTTAATTAAAAGTGAGCCTTGCCGGCACAGATGGGAGCTTGCAGAGCCACGAGCGGCCGGAACTTTTAGTCTTATGTTTACGACTGAATGAAAGAGATGAAGCATGCTGAGATAACTGAGGAGAGTAGAAAGAATGGAGGATGAAAATTAGAAAAAGGAAGAACGAATTACGTGAACAAAAATATGTATAAATAAGTGAGGAAAAAAAATAAGAGCTAGCAAAGAAAACTAAGATGAAAGAATTAAAGTTTAAGGATAAAATAATTATACATCTTGATTAAACAAATTTTAACACTATATCACTTCGGAAAACTTATTATTTGTCTTTCTTGTGTTAAATTTTATATTACCTGGTTAATATTAGATACACTAGATACAAATGCTCAAAAACAACAACACACCACAAGAACACATTAACGAAATCATCCACATCACAGGCATTATAACAAAACAAAATTATTTCACATACAATAACAAATATTACACTCAAACCGAAGGCCTACCCATGGTATCACCCATATCCAGCATACTAGCAGAAATATGCATACACCACATAGAACAGTCATACATACTAAACAATGACAACAACAAACACGCAGGCAAATCATATATTGGCACAGATACGTATATGACATACTAGTACTATACAAAGAAGAAGATCCAAAACCGAATAAAAACATAAACAAAATACACCCAAAGCTACACTACATATTAGAAATTTAAAACAACAAATCCATAAATTTTCTAGACATCACAATAACAAGAGTCGACAAGAAACACACATTCAAAGTCTACAGAAAACCCACAACAACAACAATAACAACAACACATACACAACACGTCCAACTAACCAATACAACACAAACAAGCTGTATTCTAAACAATGGTGCACAGACTACTCAACATACCAATTAACCAACAAGACTACAAAGAAGAGCTATTACAATCAAATATATAGCACAAGAAAACGGTTACAATCCCAACATACTAGACAATATAATAAGAAAGACAAAATATAACCACAAAAATATATAAAATGCAATACAAACACAAGAACACAAAAAGACTTCACACTAACATACGAAAACAAAAACACACACAAGATAGCCACCTCATTCAAGAAATTAAATTACAACATCGCATACAGAACAAATAATACTCTACGAAAACATCTCAACACACAAACAACACAAAAAAATGTAACCACACAGGCGTATACAAACTGAAATGCAATACCTGCAACAACTTCTACATAGGACAGACAGGCAGATCATTTCAAACTCGTTACAAAGAACACATCACAGCCGTAACAAAATTACAAAACACATCCACATATGCAGAACACATCACAAATACTAACCACACATACAGAGGCATCAACACAGACATAGAAATTCTACACATCCAACCAAAAAAAAACAGAAATTAAACACACTAGAACAATACGAAATATACAGACAAATAAAAACACATCCAAATGAAATTCTCAACACAAAACTCAATTTCAGAACACACACACTCTTTGACTCCACATTACACTACACAAATACACCCCCACAGGAAACACAAACAAAAGGCGCCAAAATCAGCAACAACCAGTTCTGAAGATGGCCGATAGCAGGCTGAAACATATTAACGAGATGATATAAAATTTAACACAAGGAAGACAAATAATACGTTTTCCGAAATAAAATAATTCATTGATAAGAGTAGAACTAAAGAACAAGAAAGAGATAAAAAGAAAAATAAATATACTTACTACCGTATTTATGCGAATCTAATGCATCTTTTTTGTCCAAATGTAGTATTGAAAATTGTGGTTGCGCATTAGATTCGAGTGCAAATCCGTTCCGTACGTAGATCGCCGGTAACTTCATTCCAATATTAAATCGTTTGTTACGTCGTAACGCATTGCTACGATTCTCGACTTCGTTACAGTTATTCATTTACCGGTATTTATTCGTTGGCCTATTGTTGCATAAAGCGTCTGAATGATTGTAAAAGCATTCAAGAAATGCTGCATTTCAAATGCTTTGGATGGCAGGGAAGATGACGTGCTCTGGAACGACGAGGACGATGAGGAAATAGGAAATGATTCTGCTGACGTAGACATCTCCGAGGATTCCAGTGATTAAAGCATTGGCCGTATTCATAGACATTCTTAGCGCGGACTTCCGGTGGATGATCAGCGAACTAACGTTTTGGTATTCATAAACCAGTGTTAGCGATATGAATATTGATATGTATCCCATACAAGTAACCAGTCTATAGCCGGGGCTAGTTTAGCACGCTCGTAGCGTGGGCTAGCGAAATGTCTATGCATAGCACCCTTAGTGAATAGTGGTGAATCAGATGTTTACTTACCGTATTTCAAGTAACATAGTATAATTGTATGAATTCTATGTTCTGATAGTTTACGTAGAGATCCATTGTTATATTAAATTTAAATAAATACCTTATATCCTGCCATTGATGCGCATAACATTCAAAACAAACTCTTTTTCATGATTTTAAGTTTCAAATTTGGGGTGCGCATTAGATTCAATGGCGTATTAGATTCGCGTAAAAACGGTATATAGTATGTTTTATATTTGCATAGTTTTTGTTATTTAATTAATTATTCTCCATTTATTTAGTAGAAATAGTGTGATAAAGTTAGAGAAAAATAAAATACAAAGTCTTCTTCTTCTTCTTCTTCTTCTTCTTCACTTCCTGGTTTAGGCATTAATTGCCTGTTCCGTCTTCACTAATAGATCTAGGACCATCTCTTCCGAGGACGTCCAACATCTCTTCTTCCTCTTGGGAAGTACTTTGTATTCTCTTTGGTAATCTACTCTCTGCCATTCTTTCTATATGTTCTTTCCATTGTTCCTTATTGTTAGTTATCTTTTCTTTTATGGAGTAGATTTGCAGTTCTTCACGGATATCCTCGTTTCTTATCTGGTCCATTCTAGTGCACCCCTTTACTCTCCTTAAAAACTTCATCTCAGCTGCCTGGATTTTATTTTCATGTTTAGTAGTGGTAATCCAAGATTCACTCCCATATAGGAGGGTAGGAACTGTCATTGTTTTATAGAATTGTACAAGTAAGAAAGAATAATGTTAATGGCGACGTGTATCTGCCTCGATTAAATAGTAACATCCATAGGTTTCGAAACAACGGTTAAAAAGTGATCTTGGTTAAAATTCAATTTCTGTGCACCGTTTATAATGACCTGTTACTTGCACATGCTTAGTTTAACCAAGGTCAAGTCTCTGTTGGTAACTGTTTCTACAAAGAGATGAAAGGAAAACACCCATATCTCAGCAAGAATGACAGTCAACATCTAAAAATGATCGCGCTTTCTTTATGACACATTGTAAATTTTCGTGCTGAATTTTTTGCCTTTCGGCGCTGTTTATTTTCCAAAGTTGAATTTCCTTCATTTTCCATGCTGTTGGCCTAAAGTCTCTTAAAATATAAAATAAAAATCGAAAATGATTCTATCTCAACGTGACTTTGAAATGGACGAAAAAGAGAAAAGGAATAACCAAACAGGAAAAGGTCACTAGAGATTTACACGAATGTGCACACAATCCAGGGTCCCAATTACACCAGGGAACTGTAAAATATCCTAGAATCCACCCATAAGGTCTCTTCATTCAGCCTGCGACGTACGAAGTGAACCGTAAGTAATAACATTAATTTCAGGGTGTTATTCTTTGAGATATTTCAAACAAAAAAGTTTAATACAATTTTGCTCGTTTTTCCACGGTAAAAACTTTTTTATATGAAACATTTCATAGCGTGTTTTGGGAAACCTATTGATTGAATTCTCAATATACCCAGTCAATTTAAGAGAACAGCGTATTATGATAATACATTATTGAAAGAATTTTTATTTTGTCCTTTAAATATACAGAAATTTCGTTCGAACATATGTTATTTTATAAAATTCCTTTTCAGAAATAAAACTTACATTTGTACGAATGACATTTGTGCACATTTAAAGAACAAGACTAGAATTATTTCAATAGTGTATTATTATAATAATCTACACTGCTCTCTTAAATTGGCAGAGCATATTGGGAATGAAATCAATTGCTTTCCCAAAACATGTTATGAAATGTTTAATATAAAACTTTTTTTTCTGGAAAGGGAACCAAGAATGAGCAAAAATGTATTAAACTTGTTTGTTTGAAATATCTGAAAGAATAACCCCCTGAAATTAATAACATTACTTATGGTTCAGCCTGTATGATCATAACCTTTACACAAGGGATACTATAGGATTGCTCTTTTCATTGAAAAATCCATAGTGACACTTGTGGTGAACAAGATCGCAGTTGATGTTTTTCTCGGGGTTCTCCCATTTTCCCCCATATTAGGCATTTACATCATTCCGTCACCATTCCTCCATTTCATTATCATTCCGCAGCATTCCCCGAACGCCGGCTGGCGATGCACGGAGGGGGCTGGCCTAGGGACGAGTGGGGTTGCCTGCTCGAAACCTGGGTACACAGCAAACCTTAGTGTGGTCAGCCGGTGTGGGTTCAGGAATGCGCCATTAGAGAGCGCAATAGACCTTAACAGGTCGCAGTGCTGGGTCATAGTGCCCCCCTCCGTAAATTCCATTCCATAGCATTGCTTACATCGTGAATTAGTGCATTTGTGCAGTGTTCTCTTTTAAAATACTAAAAATATAAGTTGCGTAGAATCATAATGTTGTACATAGACGGTTTATAGGAGAAATAGTATTCTTGCTGTTTGTCGAATATTCACGTGATCCGTCTGTTGAGGTGTAAATTATACCGTAAAATTCGATAAACGAATCTCTCCTGAATTCTCTGTCGATTAATCCCCTGTAAGAAATCTCTCTTTCGACTAACACAATTTCACGCCTAGCATCATCTCAGTCCAAGTAATTGAAATTGAATAATTTATCATCTCCGAAATCATCTTCTGTGATCCAGTCTACCATTTATTTTACTATTAATCGTTATCTCCTTTAAACTCTCAGATGTGTCCGGTTATGGATTACTGTTATTAACTTCCTGTTTTAAGTTCTAATCGAGGTCGATGCCCTGTGCAAGTTCTTAACCACAGACTAGTTGGCAATTCTAACCGGTAGTTAACACTAGCAGACGTTGATGCACGTGGCCGTATGTGTATTATGAATAAATAATAAATAAGAGAGACTATAATCAGAAGAGAAAATGAACTAAGTAATATAAAGATATATAAAAACTTTATAATTTTTTCAAATGAGAAAGTATAGTAATTTATGTGTCAAGGCCGAAATGAAGATGTTTATAGCGAGAGCTGCGAGATTGCAGCCGAAGGCCTATAGCTAGTGGATGCAAGTGACCCAGGTTTGAACATAAAATTTTGCCGAGGTTCATACATTATTTTGTGGCGCAGTAGTCCATAATTGGATAAACTAAAATACCTTTAAGTAAGAAATTCGCTTTGTGTTTGTATGCCTTGTTTAGCATCTCTTGTTTTGGTATCTAGGGACTGTGTATACTAAAAAAATTGTAGAATAAAAATTTTTCGTTGAGGAAACCATGCTCGATGTTGTTATTTCTATGTTGTTAAGTTACCAGTTTCTGAATTTAATAAACAATGATCTGTTTTGTTGAAAATAATATCGGGATCTGTTGAAACCGAAATTCCTTCTGGAGTTGTTATTGAAGCCAAAATGAAGAAAAGTTGTTGCCAATTAAATAAATATTATGTAAACAAACAATATATATATTTTTTGGCCCTAGGGCCTGTAAAAGTGTTTAGGCCACAAAAGTATAATGGGCTGTATTACATATATCGTATTCATGGAGAAATTGAACAATTATGGACCAGTGCGCCACAAAATATACAATGGACATCCTACCTCCAAAGAATGACTACAGAAAGACATCCGAAGAAAGTTTTGCAATAGACAACGAGCAACCAATTCATCCCTTGTATTTACTTTGTTTTCGTGCACTTCGCCTTTCATACTCCCCCACAGACAAAAATCAGTAGGAGAAAGGTCTGGGGAAATTGTTGGCCAATGCTGATCCATCATTCAGGGATTGTGAGATTTAGATAATGTGTCACCTGACAGCAAAATGTACAGGGGCTCCGTGATGTTGGAAGAATATGCCTATCCTTGTAGCCAAGGGAACTACAAACTGCTGTTTCCTACATCCATTATGAGCAGTGCTGCGCTCAGAAGATCTCAGAAGAGCGACCCGTACTATTTCTTTGTACGTGGTCGGTAGTACGTAGTAGCGTCCTGCAATCGTCGAACATAAGAGATAGCCACCAGCCTAGCTTGGTCGGCTGAGGCGCTTGCCTACTTATCCGAATTTGCGATCGAGAGTGGTTCGATCCTCGCTTGGGGTGAGTACCTAGTTGGGTTTTTCAAGGTTTTCCCCAACCGTAAGGCGAATGTCAGGTAATCTATTGCGAATCCTCGGCCTCATCTCGCCAAATACCATCTCGCTATCACCAGTCTCACCGGCGCTACATAATCTAGCAGTTGATCTAGCGTCGTTAATAATCAATTAAAATAAAAAGCAACAGGCGAGTATTTCATATGAAAACTAATCGCAAGATCTGCCCTGAAATCCTTAAGCGGTTAAAACATGAAGGGGGTTGAGTGGAGGAAAGCTAATATTTTTATAACGAAGTGGAATAAAAACGACAGGCCTCCTTCTGCAGAGCGAACTTGGCAAATATCGAACTTCGACATACTCGACAAACTTGGACAGAACATAGCGCCTGTAATGCACGACGCTATAATACTAATACTAGTTATAATACTATAATACTAGTTATTTGTCGTTGCTTGATACCATTTATAAAGCCTCTTATGCGTAAAATTCAAATAACTGTATCTCCAAACACATTGAAAATTGGACATATGTGTATATGAACATTTATCCTCAGAAAAGTTAGTACTACCAACTCCTAAAGTTTTTACTATTCCTCTTGGATCACCATATATATTAATGCATGAACTATGATTAATTTTATCCACCGGTATGGAGTAACGGTTAGCATATCTGTCCGTGAAACGAACGGCCCCCGGTTTCAAACCTTGGTTGAGACAAGTTACCTGGTTGAAGTTTGTCCGAGATTTTCCCTCAACCCATTAAGAGCAAATGCTGAGTAACTTTCGACGCTGGACCCTGGGCTCATTTCGCTGGTATTATCACCTTCATCTCTCTCAGACGATAGGTAAACACAGCCATTGATAAAGCATAATAAAATTACTCAAATAAGTACTGTTTATACGCTTTTATATTACTGTATGACTGTTTCCTGTTACATATAAAATATAATCTTTTTCCCGTTTGTAGTCTACCTTAAAGATGAAGTCACGTCAAAATTAGTCAGTATAATTAACAGTAATCGAAAACAACCAGACCGCTGCAAGAAAGAGAAAAGTAAATTTAGAATGGCACTTTGTAAAAAAGGTACAATATTGTATGGTACATGGAAGATCTAAATTCTATTACTGAACACAATACTGACCTCTACAATTGTGCGTGGTTGTACCTCTTAGATGGTTTTCTTGTGAACTTCACATCTCTACTTTCATGCTATTCAAAAAGATGTCTGAAAAGATTTCTCGGCTCATTTTCTTTCATATACTTCTACTCTGCGCGGATGATAGAAGCAGGCCATCAGAGCCTCGATCCCACAGCACATTACAGCGTCTCGTGCGTCTCAGGTAATATATTTCAGACTGCCAGACTTTCTTGAGGTCTATAATATTGCGACTGGTAAGAATTCTGGTTATAGAATGTTCTTCTAATCACATTTCTTATATTCTGTAATACTTGACGCATACCACAGGACATGCTGTGATCTATGCGAATACTCCCTTGTGCAAATGAATATGAACCAACCTTGAATTGAATTATAGATATCATCTGTTGTAATATGCATCCTAAACTTTATAGTCGGCATACAAGCGAAACTCATGAAGTCCAGAATCATCTGCACTCACTTTTTCTCTCGAATTATGCACACTTCATCCCCCTATTATTTATTCGCTCATTTTCATACTCTCTCTCTCGCTATCATAATATTAATACTCGATCACAACGCGATAACACGCTAGAAATTCCACTTCACACATCATCTGTGTATTCCTCATCTTTCACTGTTGCTACCTCTAATCACTGGAACTCTCTGCCGCCTTAAGTCAAGGGCTGCCGAACATTGAAATCTTTCAAATCCAAGTTAGAAAATTATCTTATGACGAGTTGCCAAACTAACTTACTATTATAACAAGTGTTGTGTTGCATGTTTCCAAGTATTCACATTTATTTTTTCTGTTCTAGTGATATTTAACTTATTTTATATTTTTCTTTTCATATTTTCCGATAATGGTATATCGATAATGTGATGATAAGTTAAGCTATATATAAAATCATAATTTTCCTTACTGTGTGTACTTAAAAATATTGTATTCATTGTATGATTTGTACTGCACTATTTTATTACTATTATTATTATTATTATTATTATTATTATTATTATTTTTATTATTATTATTATTATTTATCATTATTATTATTATTATTATTACCAATAATTGTCTTATTTTTTATACTTTGTATGTCTCATTTATTTTGACCTGCTGTTCATATTTTATTATGCTTTTTCTTTTCTTTCTGTATGTTATATATTGTGTCTGATTTCTACTTACTTGTTGTTTACATTTTATTATTATTATTATTATTATTATTATTATTATTATTATTATTATTATTATTATTATCTTATTCAGTTTTGTGTGTAAAATTGTAGTGTACTTTGTAACTTTGTAGTGTTTTTCGTAACGCAGTTTTACTCCTGGTTGAGTGTTAGAGAAGGCCGTATGGCCTTAACTCTGCCAGATTAAATAAATCATTATTATTATTATTATTATTATTATTATTATTATTACTATTATCATTATTATTATTATTATTATTATTATTATTATTATTATTATTATTATTATTATTATTATTATTATTATTATTATTATTATAGTTTAGAGATAATTGAAGTTAAAAATTTTGTCATATTTATTTACTCGTTATCTTTCGTTAGAGTCAAAATAGAAACCTGAAATATTTTTCAATGTTTATTGACATATTATGAATTGACCCACCCAGTAACAAGAGGTATTATATACGGTATTATTATTATTATTTTGTTGGTATTAATTGTTTTATAAAAATAATTGCAAAGACTTAGTTGCTATCTCCTGTCTTCTTGGTCTCTGTAACAGAACATTTCAGGAAGATACTTTTAAGCGATTTATGTGACTTGTAATTTAAATTTCTTCATCAGAATCATCACGTACTTGCTCTACTGTTGTATCTCTTGCATAAGGTGAGGTTGGGAGTAGAGTGCTGCAGAACAGCACTTAGAACCGGTTTATATTCGACCGGTCGTAGATCAACGGGTGAGGTTGGACATTCGTTCGAATATCCTGCCTTGAAGTGGTTGCGCCTGACTAGACACAACCACAGATATATAGGACAGAATAAAAAAGCGCATTTCATCATACAGGAACTCTGATGACTTTTGTAACTACAAAAATGGAATAACAATTAAGGAAATTTACTTTTCCTAATTTAAAAAAAAAATGTTGGCTTGAAATTCTTAGAAAAATATTTGAGGTTAAGAGGGATGAAGTTACAGAAGAATGGAGAAAGTTACACAACTCAGACTGTACGCATTGTATTCTTCACCTGACATAATTAGGAATATTAAATCCAGAAGTTTGAGATGAGCATGACATGTAGCACGTATGGGCGAATCCAGAAATGCATATAGAGTGTTAGTTGGGAGGCCGTAGGAAAAAAGACCATTAGGGATGCCGAGACGTAGATGGGAAGATAATATTCAAATGGATTTGAGGGAGGTGGGATATGATGATAGAGACTGGATTAATCTTGCTCAGGATAGGGACCTATGGCGGGCTTATGTGAGGGCGGCAATGGACCTCCGGATTCCTTAAAAGCCAGTAAGTAAGTGAAAGTTTTGTCTTCGAGTACGATATTCATGTCGATTAGATTTATGTTTTATTTTATTTCTGTGATAGTAAGTTAGTACCGTAAACTATATTTATAAATTTCTTCAATAGTTAATACTTTAAAATCTGTAGAAATGAAATTGGTTGGGTAATCCATATTTTTGATTAGACAGATTTTTATTAATCTTCTGTGTAATAAAATTAATGGATTAAGTACAGATGCAGTCATTCATTCATTCATTCATTCATTCATTTATTCATTTATTTTATTAAATAGATCTTACATGAGCAATGAAGCTTTAAGATGTGGAACAAGTCAAAATTTTACAATATTACAATTATAATTTTTACAAATTTTTACAGTTTTACAATTTAGTAATTTTTTTACAATTTTTACAATTTTGTGCAATTTTTTACAATATTTTGGCGAGATGTAGTGAGATGAGGTGAGGTACGAAGATTCCCCAAAATATTACCCGGCATTTGCCTTTTGGTTGGGGAAAACCTCGGAAAAACCCAACCAGGTAATCAAATCAAAGGGAGATAATCAAATCAAAGGGGTTGATGCCGAGGACTCGCCATAGACCATCCGGCTTCAGTCCCACGGCTGTGGAAAACCTCGGAAGAAACCAAAGACCAAAGGGGGATCCAACCCAAGCCCGAACGCAGCTCCGGATCAGCAGCCCAGCGAGTCTGCTGACTGAGCTACATCGATGGCTCTACTAAAAGTATACAATACATAGCCAATCAGATTATTAAATTTACAAACGCAAACGATCATTCATAAGTTGAGCTCTATGTATAATACAATACAATACAAGTAAGTTAATTAAATTTAAGGCATAAACAATTCAACCAGTTGTCATATACAGAAATTTATAATACATATCATGTTAACTACTTCAAATTACATACACAAACAATTTATCAATAGAGCTATACAGATTACTATTCAATTTAAAGAATATACAATTCGTCGGCCAAAACTATACAAATATATACAATACAAAGTAAGGAGATTAATTTAATTTACAAGCATACTTTCATTAAGCTATACAAATTTGTGCAATTAATATCAAGTAGATTAATTCAATTTATAATCATAAACAATTCAGTTGAGCTATACAGACTACTATACAATTTACATCATATACAATTTACCAATTGAGCTATACAGACTACCATTCAATTTACAGTAGGCCTATATACAATTCTTCAGTAGAGTTACACAGACTAGTAATCATTTTAAAAGCATATACAGGGACATCATTTTATTTTTAGTAACATTTTTAATATTAACCTGGCTATACCTTTCTATTAACGATTGAAACAGGAAACACCGTTTGCTACCCCTTCCACGACTGGAGTTCGATGATACTGGCGTAAAATACAAATCACTTTACTAGGTATAGGAGGGAAGAAAAGTAGTTCGTCCATTTATGTAAACTAGGAAATATCGCAATTTTGAGTTTGATAATTTTCATTAGGTTTTTGTTTAATCAAAATACAGTACTGTATTAACACTTAGTGTTTTTACTCACGAATTGAGCTATCCATTCGGATGTATTCATTATGCAGTGATATTGCACTGTTACAGCACATTAGCGTACAATATAGAGAATTAAGTTAAATTGAAAAATAATCATAATATGGATATTTAAACACATTTTTGAAAATGGTGGCAGTTCATTTCGATACAGGCTTCAGTTCTTTTGTGCATATTATCGCACTATAGACTATTGTACCTAATTCCAATTACCAGTTTCGTCCTTCTATAACAGAGTACGTACCTTACGTACTGTAAATTCAATCTTCACTTCTGCCCGATCCGAAAAGATAAAATTACTCAGACATGCTATCTACTGTCCGTTCAAGTGGTTTTGTCGCAGGGTCGTAGAAAGGGGGGGGGGATCACGTCAGAGTTAATTACTTAACGAGGCCCTTTTATTTAAGTTATTTTAAACACTTGCATAATATTACGTCGACGTCCAATTTCTAACAGAAATTAATGTTTTCAGAAAAGAGCTGAGACAGCCCAGCTACTAGACTTTACAGAACAGGGGCGAACAGAAGCAGGTGGGGGAAACCGGGATGCGACGTAGGCAAACGGACGACAGTACCTGTGCGAAAATATGATTCAATATTGAAAGCTCTTTCGTCACTGGAAAACACGAACATATTTCTGGAACGTACTATACTCACTAACTCAGTACTGCTTACGCGCCCTAGGTTCTGTGTCGTGAACGGTTGGAAGTTTCCTAGTAGAAGGGGTGGGAGTGAAGTACATTCAAAAACTCAGGTACAATAAAAATTGAAGTAAAAATAAAATGATGTCCCTGTACAATTCACCAGCCAAACTATACAAACATATACAATCAAATTAGTTCCATTTACAAACTTATTTTCGTTAAGCTATACAAAATTGTACAATCCATATGAAGTAGATTAATTCAATTTATAAGCTTAAACAATTCATCAGTTGACCTATACAGTATACCATTCAATTTACAGCACATACAATTCATCAGTTATGCTAAACAAAAATATGCAATGCATAGTAAACAGATTAAGTCAATATAAAAACATATTTTAGTTGAGCTATATAAAAATTGAAAATGCCAGTTAATTTCAGTGATGTCATATTTATTTTGCAGGAAGAGTGGGACCTATGGCAGCACCTGAAAGAAGGCTTGAACATCCTACTGAAAGGCAAGAGTGGGAAACATCAAGCGAAGGACGGAACGTCCAATTCCACAGCGCATCACAACAACAGTTGCTCCGACGAGCGGTGCGCGTATCGGTTCGTGTTGCTCGACTGGTTCGAGGAGTTGATAAACACTAGCAATAAACAAGCGAACAGCAGTGAAACTATCACGAACACTATGACGTTGGTGTCGCGATGGAGGCCGTTACTTCAAATCGAAGCTAGCAATAAAAGTACAAACGGGTCAGGAGCCGTGAAGCAAGAGGTGCACAACAAGACACGCTACAGATCCAGGTTTCTGTTAGTGCCACTCGTCCCACTACTCAAAGACTGGGCTAGGATCAAGGAGGAAGGCGTCACGTGCGAATTTGCTGACGATGACAGCTGTGCGGATTCCGAATCCTCAGGTAAGACAGTCTTCAGAGCAAGCATAAAGTAGTTTTATAGTAGTGTTGTCACACAAGTCACCTTGGTAGTTCCAAGAGAGAGGGAAGATGGTTACTAGCTGTAGCGCTTATACTCTATGTACGAGTTGAATAAAATACAGTTGTGGTCGAAGAATTAGTTATGATTACTATTGTCTTATGTGAAGACATACCGATAAGGGACATTCCATGTGAAATCATACAGCAAAAAATCGTATAACTGTGTAATTTAAAAAAAGATTAAAATAATAATAATAATAATAATAATAATAATAATAATAATAATAATTTTATTTAACCTGGCAGAGTTAAGACCGTAAGGCCTTCTCTTACACTCAACCAGGATTAAAACTTGCTTACATAATTGAACATACAACTGGATCGGAATTAAGTAATTGCATACTGATACGATTTAATGCAAGTTTTCACCCTATCGCATTTATTTTAAACATTCAAACTTGGTTACTTGCTAAGTTTGAAATTCTCTTTTTTTTTAACTGTGTAATAAACAAGTGTATATAAGTCATCACTGCTGCTATAATTATCTAATTATCTTTTACAACAGTCATATTTATATTTAAATTTCAGTTCCTCGTTTACATAATACTTAACTATTTCATGTAATAAATATCGCATAGAGGTTAGCAGATGCCGACATTATGTGAACAAACTGAATAGCTGAATCAGTACATTCTATGTCTATATGTAGGGCAGTGTCTAACCTCGTGCATTCGCTTGTCAGCAAAAATCCTCTACAACACGAAAAAAAGAGGTAAAACAGATGCAAGTGTAATTACAAATTAAAAATGGAAAAGAGAAGAAAAAAAACAAATAGATACCACCTAAATAAAATACACAGATACAGATATAAATGAAAAACTCCAAATAAAAACAAATCAAAAAGAGCCAAGTACAGACATCACAGCCAAAAATGCAAAATGGCAAAATGTAGGCGTAGCTATAATTGGCAAATCGCAGAGCAAATACAACACCATGTTAATAAATTCAATATACAGCACTACACAGCAGGCCCAGTAGGCTGAATTAATTTATTCAAAAACTCACCAACACAGAACATGTGTTTCAAGTAATGCTTTACATAACTTTTTCTTGTACATATTATACGATAAAGAAAAATCTAAATCCTGTTTATTTGATAGTTGATTGTAAGTTCGAAGCATTAATAAAGGTGAAGACATTTTATGAAATAGTGTTTTGTTGTCTGTAAATACAAGAGAGATCGCTTTCTCAAATTTGATTTACCAATATTGAAACTAATTAGCTGCAGAAGATCAGAGAGAATGAGATCAAAAGAGGTAGTTACATAAAAATTTACCTCATAAAATAAAATTAACAATGGAATACATATTAATGTTGTTAGAATCAAATATGAATCACACAAAAACAGAAGCTGGTAATTCAATAAAAAATGTACACAGTAAAAAATAAAAATGAACACATTGGAATACATATTAGTATTAGATTATAAGTAAGTAGGATTCACATAAGTAAACCAGAAATCGACAATTGAATAAAATGTACACAATAAACAATATACTATATGTAGGCCTATAGAGTGGTAGGAGATACTTTATTGTGTGTGTGTGTGTGTGTGTGTGTGTGTGTGTGTCGGCCTGGTTGGCGCAGTTGGTATAGCCCGAGGTTGTGGGTTCGATCCGGGCCAAGTCGATGGTATTAAATGTGTTTAAATGCGACAGGCTCGTATTAGTAAATTTACTGGCACGTAAAAGAACTCCTGCGGAAAAAATTTCGGCACACCGGCGACGCGATATAACCTCGGCAGTTGCGAGCGTCGTTAAATAAAACATAACATTTAACATTTCTCTTTATTGTGTGAAGTCTGTTATCGTGTAAGTCCATGTTTTCTTACCGTAATGCGTTAAATTTATCGTAATTCCGTAAAAATCTCCAGTTTCAAAGGGCATAAACTTGAAACGACTTACGGTAGACTTTCGAACAATAGTTCATATTATAGCTAGGAGTACGATTTGCATAACTATGCATGCACCATATTTTATATTAATATTTAACAGGGGGATAAGTGGATATATCGATATTTGATAGACTTTCCCACGGAAAAAAGATAAATAAAAATATCAACTGATTCCTCTCTCGCTGAAGAAATTGTATCAGTTTTAATGTCGGTGTAGAATAAAGAAGTGTTCCTGTAAAAAAAAAAAATATATATATATATATATATATATATATAATTTCGTTAAATTATATTAGCTACGCCCAAGTCCCGAGTTGGAGGGCGTAAGATTCTATTCTGTACGCATGACGTAAACAAACATATTCCTGCACTGCTAGCAGAACGGCAGAGTAGTTTGTCTACGTGCGCACCGTCACCCGAATCGGGACTTCAGGTGAGGTTTTCAATGTTCTTATTGTGATTTGATGTCTAATGACTCTAGCGTTAAACATTGTTTATAAGTATCATTAAATTATGAATAACTTTTAATAAGCTAGTGGAAATGAACAATACGTAATGTTTTTTTTTTTTTTTTTTTACATTGAAGTTCAAAGACAACGGTATGGCCAACGCATAGCCTACGTAATGTTTTGTTTACATTCAAGTTCAAAGACAGATGGGTCATTGTAAGCCCAAGAGGTTATACCCGGCAGGTGGCCCTGTGTAATGATTTGTTTACATTGAAATTCATTCACTGCCACGAGAAATTACGCGATGTTGCCGCTCTATTGGACGTTTAAACTTAATTATCTATTTAACCGTACATTTCACAACAAAATAGGGTCTTTCATAGCTATAGGATTCTCTTAATGTTCCTTGAGTATACCTGGTTATTTCACTTTTTCACTTAAACCCTGTATATTAGAAATAATGTATGTGAACTTTTCGCCCACTCTGTACATTCCCCTCTTTCTTCTTACCTCCGCTTTGTCCTTACTGTCTTCCCTCTTTTCTCTTAGCCTTCCCCTTTTACTCCTCGCCTTCTCTTTGTTCCCCTTTTTTCGGAATTCTTCTTGTATTTCTATTGTTCTCCTTGTAGCCCTATTCCTCTTCTTATCCTCATTCTCTTTTATTCGCCTCCTTTATCTTGTATTTTCCTTGCTCACCTTGTATTCTTCATGTTATCCTTATAATTCTCTTTTTCTACATGTATTCCCCTTGTTATGCTTCTATTTCCCTTTTTATCCTTGTGTTCTCCTTGCTCACCTTGTATTCTTCTTGTTCTACATGCATTTCCTTATTGACCTTGTATTCCCCTTGTTATCCTTTCAATTATTTTTTTTACATGTACTTTCTTAGTTTTACGTGTATTCCCCTTATTCTCCTTGTATTCCCTTGTTCACCTTGTATTCTTCTTGTTCTACATGCATTTCCCTTGTTATCCTTGCAATTCTTTTTTTTCCGTGTACTTTCTTGGTTTCACTTGTATTCCCCTTATTCTGCTTGTATTCCCTTGTTCACCTTGTATTCTTCTTTTTCTACATGCATTTCCTTATTTGCCTTGTATTCCCCTTGTTATCCTTGCAATTCTTTTTTTTTCTGTGTACCTTTTTGGTTTCACGTGTATTCCCCTTATTTTCCTTGTATTCCCCTTGTTCACCTTGTGTCCTTGTTCTACATGCATCTCCTTACTTACCTTGTATTCCCCTTGTTCTCCTTCTTTTACCTTGCATCGGCAACGGTGCTTATAACATTCAGCGGCTCATGCATCGATATAGTCTTTGTAAAAACCATGAAAAAAATTCTACAACGTCTCCTTTTCCACCAAAAATTGTCACAATTAGGCTATAGATCGAACCAATGTGTTCCGGTTGGAAAACCAGCGCACTATCACTGACAAGGAAAGCTCACTAAGTGATAATGGATTTTCACAACGACTTTTCCCACATACGTCCCATTTGAAATAAGAAACGTCCCTATAAATTTCTACATTCGGAGAAAGCCTTAGTTTTCGAGATATGATTTTTTTTTTTCAAATTCTTCAATCCAGAGCTATAACAGCTAATGCAAACAATGCTATGTGCTAGACATAGCAGGCAATAAATTTCATCTAGCTGCATACCGTACTGTCAAAATCTCCTTAAATAATATAGGTTATGGAAATGGCATACCAGATACATAATATTCATGAAGTTAACTATAGAATAGTCTATGAAGAAATCATAAGGAAATGTAATCTTATCTGAAATTACTGTACTGATCATAGTAGTGGAATTCGTTTTAAATTTGCTAAAACACAGTGGAACTTTGCATCAATAACATTTCAGAAACATAAATTTCTCGACGTTAGCTTTAGAGCACATTAACTTGAATACAGAATTCTACAGAAGTGACGAAGTTGTCAGTCGTTGTCAAGTTACCAGGTTTTATTCCAGCCGTATTTAAACATATGGTATTTACATATCTAGGAGATGTAAACTGATTATGTGTTAAGGACTACAACTTTATCGCATTATTTCTCTGATGCAATATAATAGTAGTGCCAAATAACAAAACACTATCAGAGAACTTACGAATGAAATGTGTCCAAGGTCTAAAGCCATAAACGTGAAAAGGCTGAACAGTCGGAGTTGTGTGCCTTCGAATTGTTGACGCTTCCACCGTTTTACCTTCTGGAGTTACTCTTTCTATAGCCTGTGTACCTCAGTAACATGTCCACGCGTCTACCAAAACAATGCTATGATCACAAACAGATGGAAAGTATAGGGGAGTAGTGGGTACAGTGAGACACTAAATATTAAGACATATGTATGCAAGTGAAATTTCAAGTATTTTTAAAATCAAGTGCAACAGAAATATACATTAAAACATGGAGTACAATAATACATAAACAGAAATGTTAATAGATAAAGGACATAATATACAATGCGTGTTTGTCAAAAAAATGCAAATGTCTCACTGTTCCCATTCAGGAGGGTACAGTGAGACACTAGTATCTATTAAGGACATTGAAATGATTTACATTTATTTCAAAAGAAAAGAAAGCTTGCTGTCTCTTTATCTTACCGTGTTCTGTAGACTTATTTAGAATCGTTTTGATGTCTGACTTCGAAACCATTGAAACATCTGGAACATTTGGAAAAGTGAATTTTCCATGACTTTTCAAACTTTTGCTAAAAAATAAAATGAATTTTTGGTGACAACAAAGCTTATAATTATAAGAATTTAATTTAATTCTTTATTATTTTTTAATATTTTTTTTAAATTTTGTGAATAATTTTTTATTTAAGAAACTATTCAAATGTAATGTATCCATTATTTTAAGCTATAGTTCCTAAATTGGTTACTAGTATGTTCATTTTTAATGTTAGTTACCGGTAAATGTAATATAATTACAGGTTATTTTTGCAAATCATTGGTAAATGAGAACAGTGAGACGTCTCAGTGTACCCTTTAATGACAAGTCTCACTGTTCCCTTTACACATAGTTCGTTTAAAAATGGCACCATCACTTCAAAATGAAAACAAGAAAGACGAAATTTTGCAAAACATAACGTCAAATACCATAGTATTAGGTAACAAAAGTTTTATATTTCTATTTAATTTGTATATCCAATATAACCTTCATTAAACACAAGCCAAAATTTTACTTCTAGAGTGAAAAATTACGAATTATTTTTTCATCACTCACCTTTATAACTAGAATCAAATCGAGTATGAAAATACTGTTACCGGTACTTTAATCATGCAACATACAACTCCACTGTTACAAACATTTCAACATCAAAATTTACCATCTAATAAAAAATGTCTCACTGTTCTCCCTGTCTTACTGTACCCACTTCTCCCCTACCTCTTGAAACCACTTGAACAGATGAGTTTTCATAAGCTCCCCTGGTTTTGAGGGCAATGTATGAACTTTTGAGACATTAAACATGTTCTTCTTCACGATGGTAATGGAAATACAAGACTTATAAGCCTATGGGTGTCAAGCGATTATTTTGAAAAATCATATCTTGAAGGCCAGGAGATTTCTTTTTCAAATGGAACGTATGGGGGAAAAATCGTTGCGAAAATCTATTATCACTTGGTGAACCTTCCTTGTGAGTCACAGATGTGGTCCTTACTCTGTCATGAATGCAAACACTTCTTGTTCATATTCTCCTCTGCCTGCCATTTTCTGTAAGACTGTCTTTGGCACGGCCTCCTCAATCGAGATCAAAGAGGTAAGCAGGTCTTTCAACCACGTCAAGAAGCAGTCACAAGTAGGTTCTCCTGCCTCATAATGATTCTCTTAACTGGAGAAGTGTTAGAGAATACAGTCCTCCACCCCCTCCACTCGCTCAGATGTGGAGTCTCTTGCTGAGGATGGAGCTGTTGCGGTTCGAGTGGATTGCTTCAGCCCACCACATACCGCCCGTTCTTCCGCGCATTGAATCTGTGATGAGCTGATGTCCTGCACAAGAATCAGGTCTGCTAGCCTCACCTACTCGATGACTCGGCCCGATTGCGTTATCCAGATATAGGGTACATCAGAATTTAATTAATCTTACGATAAACTCATATTTTAATTACTCATAAATGAGGAGTTTGCGGACAAAGGGCGTATACGTCAATATGGCGAATTGAGATACATGCCATCTAAGATTTTAAAACGCACCTGAATAAAATGGTATACATGCACGCAGCCCTGTCCTACAGGTATATACACTACAATCAAAACAAAATTTCGCTACTATAATTGAGGGGTTTGCCGGAAGAAAAGCGCATAGACCTATACGCCCTTCTTCGGGAAAACGGTTTAAAATGTATTATTATATAATTATAGTAGCGAAATTTTGTTTTGATTGTACTGTACATACCTGCAGGACAGGGCTGCGTGCGTGCGTGCGCGATTTATTCAGTCTACAACTAGTGCTACGCGTTACGCATACTGTACTGTGTGTGTTTTCTGTTGGTAGAGACTAAGCAATATGACGGGACGGAAGCGGCTGAGGATGGACAAGACGAACAGAAAGAAAGACACATCAAAAAGGCGTAAGATTAAGGGAGAACCGCACGTTTCTTGAAGTGAAAAATTTGTACCCGGTAAGAAAAATAACGTAATTGAAAGTTGTTGCAGTCAGAAGTGCTTCGAAAGAGTAAGTACGTCTCGGCAGAGGGAGATTTTTCAATATTTCTATAACTCCGAAGTCTATTCAGCGTGTGCCCTTGAATCCTCGAAAGTAAAGTCACGTGAGAGATTTGTTCCCGTTTTTTGGACCAAGAAAGTCGAGAATGGTTTGAATGTCAAATTGAAGAAAGTCATTCATAGTTCAATTTAGTCAGTCAATTTGTCTCCTTTGACTGCTTTTTATGTTCATTATTGTCCTTGCTATAAAAGTAAACAAACTTATGAAACTCAGAGATTCAGACGGAAATATTTTATGTTCTATAAAGAGATTTGTTAAAATATTCAGATTTTTTGGCTTATTGTTATCAGGATTATACAAAGTATAAATTTTATTTATTTATGTTCACACAAAATGGAGATTTTCTTTTTCTGTTATATTCTGAGATTTTGTTTGCATACTTAATGTCTACTTAGTAAACCTGAAATAATGTAAATTCCTTTAGAAGTAGATAATAAATGTCATAAAATGTATCTTTGTTTCAAGTCCGTGTGAAATTTAAATCTGAAATCTACATTAAATCCCCTAAGCAAATCATTATATGGATAAAGGGCGTATACACCGAAGTTTTATATTGTACAAATATAAGGAAATTTAATAATATAAATTGGCTAAATGCTACAAAACATATATACTCGCTAAGATTTTTAATTTAATCTATAATTTTGTTCACACTCTGTATAACATTTTATTCAGGTGTGTTTTAAAATCTTAGATTGCCTGACGTATACGCCCATATTGACGTACGCCCTTTTCCGGCAAACCCCTCAATTATTCACTACATTTTAAACCGTTTTCCCGAAGAAGGGCGTATATGTCTATCCGCCTTTCTTCCGGCAAAGCCCTCAATTAGGGACAGGATTTCAAATCATAAAATATGCACGAATTCAAGCAATATTAAAGTGCCCAGAATTACACTATGAATGTAATGAAACACAAAATATACATCGGAATATATATTATATGTCTTCCTCGTGTTAAATTTTTACAGTACCTGGTTAACATGTTTCAGCCTGTTATGGGCCATCTTCAGAACTGTTTGGTTCTGGTCTTGGCGCCTTTTGTTTGTTTTTCCTGTGGGGGTGTGTTTGTGTAATGTAATGTGGAGTCAAAGAGCGTGTGTTCTTAAATTGAGTTGTGTGTTGAAAATTTCATTCGGATATCATTTTGTGTGTTAATGTTTCTCAACACGCATTCCTCCCGTCCTTGCGAGACGTGAAATAGGGATATCTTATGCGAAGTTTTACCGTTAGATGGCAGGAGCGTTCCATGCGGCACAGGGCTATATTATGTCATATGCTACAGTTGATTACGTTCTCCCGCTTGTTGGTTTTCTGTGCGTATCAAAATCATATTTATAATTATTTTCTATAACCTAGTATCATTTAATATAATTCAGTATTTCCTTACATCATAATTTAATTTAATTTACATTAAATAATAGCGTAAACTTGTAGAATACTGAGCGATTCCCCTTAAGCGATGGATGGGAAAATTTTCAGTATGCAGACTATAGATACGTGTGAATTGAATATTCATGAACCTAGACTAGAACTTTGAGAACGAGGTGCACGAATAAAATAAATAAATAAAGTAGGAACTTTGTCGAAGGTGAATATTTCCTCTTTAATCATTAGTATTGTAAATACTGTACGCTGAAAACAGGATATGCAGCAGCCACTGTGATTTTTTTTATAGGGAAGGGACTATCGATACTGAATTCCTCGTATTTTTTTCTCTAGTTGCAGAAGGCTCAAATACGTTTGATAAGATGATATAATATGATCGCAGTAGTATCACGACTATTTCTGTGTTTTGTAGGTTAAGGACGTGCAGTTTTGAATACTATGTAGGCTGATTTTCAAAATTTGAAATAAAAACATGGTTTTAATAATTAGTCTACAGCACATTAAAAACATTATTCATGATATGGATTTCACTATGGATCGTCCTGGATAATAAACATCCCAGTTAATCGAGAGTTTACTGCAGGCGTAAAATGCTGGCGACTCCTAGGCTAGAAGTACAGAATATAATCTAAAGTCCCGTCGCTGTTATTTCCGGCAACCAATCACGGTGTAGGTCGGCTACATTTAAACGTGTGCGTCTTGTGATTCGCTCATGATGATGTTATGCAATTCCAAAGGCTCGATAAATATCGATAAACACTTAATATAATCACCCGCCATTTTGGCTCTTTCGTTGGCGTTCGCAGAAAGCACACGAGGACGTTATTTGCCACTCAATTATTTGCTGAATTACAGTGCGTTTGATTTATTATCATAGGAGCTACGACATGATAATGTTTAACGGTGTGGCAAATAGATTTCTCGTCTGGTAGCTCGGCAACGAAAGAACAAAAATGGCGAACGATACTACCTACCTACACTTTATAGAGCCTTCACTTCCTAAGACGTAAGCAAAGAGGAGGAGTCACGCCGGGAATAACAGCGTCGCGACTATAAATTAACACAGCTTGCTGTAGAGGTCGCGTATCTAATTATTAATTTTTTGCCCCCTCTTCCAAAAAGAAACTGTAGCCAGCAAATCCTTACTTGAATTTGTTAGTTTTGTTTAATAGCTAGCACTTTCGAGGCACAATTTAATTATTTTACAATTCATTTTTAATTTTCAGCGAAGTCTGTATTGTATCTTAAAAGTATTTATTTCAGTCACTGATTTCACAGCATATGTTTAAGGTGCTACACCTTTACATTACATATTTAAAGGACGTATGAACGTTTTCGTTGGACTAAGCCAACATCATCAGATACGAAGTACATTTCAGCAATATCAGTGCTCTCTACACAATCTCTACAAATACAAAACATATTTAGTGGCATGCAAATGAGATATATTAAAAACCAACATTGCTGCGGTACACATTGACATTCTTATATGACTGCCTTGATTGTCACTTACTTAAAATACACGTATAGATTACAAAATATATATGATTGCAAGTCTTCACAAATAAAATAATAAAATGACATGATTTAAACGTAATAAAAATAATAATATTTAAAACTAAGATAAAAAGTATTATGAATGTGAAGAGTTGCAAAATTACAGTGATTATATTTATTATATTCCTATTTCTGTTTCACAATAATATATATATATTTCCACCATTCAGAAACTTATGTATCATGGTTTGTGTCACGTAATTATTTGAATATTTTCAAATTTATATGGTTTTATTATAAATGCCAATATATTGTACGTTGGGTTGTTTGATGTTGATTAGTAATGTATATTTGATTTTGGATAATGCTGTTCCTCCAATCTGGAAGTAATTGAAATCAATAAGTTGATGACCCAATTTTAACGGATTTAACATTTAATTTGTGTGATATGTTAAATGGAAGAAACTTACATGGCGATGTATTGTCGATATCCAATACTGTAATTGTAATGAAAGTGTGGTATGGCGCAAGTCAAGTATCAGAGTTAACTGAAAAAGATCAAATATTGAATAAATAAATCACTACTAATGATATTGATGAAGCAAGTATTTGACTGGCATCATATGAATTTAAATGAAGGTCAAAATTCGGTGCTGTTATTTTGGGTAATGGAATAGTTACGAAAATAAATATTGTGTGCTGTTATTATGTACTGGTAGCAATTTAAAATTATAATTTAGTTGAGTGAATGTATAAATCAAGCTTTTTAGTTATATTATCCAAAACAGCATAAAAATATCTATATAGACTTGGCTTCTTAGATGTTGATTATGTGGTGGTTGTGTGAGGACTGTGTGACGAATACGTATGTCATGGCCTAAGGAAAATGTGGACAGTGCGCGCATGAATACATCACGTCATATGTTGTATAGTGTGTTCTGTAAGGTAGGTGAATTTTCATTAATTAAAGATTTATTTCTTTTATAATATTTCGAAATATAATATTCTTCCGCTGTATTTATATGAATATTATCTTTATATGTTTTAATTATTGTTAAAGTATCATTTACTGAGCCAAGTTCGTGTCCGTTTTGAATGAGATGGGATGCATATTTTGACTTTGTTCTGTTATGTTTAAAATCGGAGATGTGTTCTTTATATCTTACTTTGAAGTTCCGTATTACTTAGAAATAACTGCTTTGTATCTAAATTGAGTCAGTCTATTATTGTGTACGTACGTTCAGAAGACACAGTCAGTCATTGTGCACGTAGAATCACGCACTGCGTTAACAGTAAGTCGAATGGGATTTCGCTTCAATCCCTATCCTCCTTGTGCAGAACTGTAAACACAATTAAGCTGTGTTCTTGTTATTCAGCTCCCGCATTTTCAGAGTGCAAAGCACAAGCCACCTTCTCTTCGCTCTCATGCCTTAATCAGACTCTAGCTAAAGCAGCTATTACGACACGCAAGCGTATGTCCATACCTGGTCCACATAGTGCATTATGAGTATTATGACTGTGCATTTAAACAGAAGAGACTAATACTGGTGACAGACTACAGTCTCTAATCGCGATTAGCTCCGATCGCGATTACCGAAAATGTGGTGACACACTAGGTCATGCTTGGTCCCGTCTGGTAACAGCTGAATTACCATAGAGGAAACAATTTTCTCTTTGTACATACGTATATGTTTGTTTCCCTCCTTGACAACACCTAAAGTTCATACTTTCTTTTGATGTTTGTATATTGTTTTTTTTTTTTTTTTTCCTTTTTTTGTTGTTGTTTCTTGCAGCTTGATATGGGAATTTATTTGTTAAAATTGTTATATGCTTTACAACGTAAACTGATACAATTTATATCAATACTATTTATATTACTTTGAAAAGAGATTTTATAACCCATAAAATTTATATCATCATGCCAAAAATTTATATTATTTTGTAATAAAACAATTTTTTTAAATCAAACTTAAACTCAACGATAGCGTCGTAATGGAGACTGAAATTGAAAATCTGAAAAAGAAACCAGTTCCAGTTTGTAACCCATTATTTATCGAAATGAAACATCTTTCAGCAGCCTTCTATTGCTCTCTATATAATATATATGAAATATGAAAAATTCGTCTGTTATTTGTTAATATATTTCTTTTTAATTTTCTCACATCTGCATTAAATTTCTCCATTACGTCTAATAGTAGCCAAATTCATTTCCTAGCCATTCATTTTCGTTTCTATATCATATAATACAATGGAAGGGGTAACAAAATTCCACAACAGAAGCTATCACGACTTCCTAAATATTGTAAATAATATAAATCAAGGTGATTCGAAACCAAAGATTACTAAAAATGCAGTGTAGGCTTTCACGGCCGGAGTCTATAGATCTAGATTCATTTTCCGGGCTGAGAGGCCGTGGTCTATTGGTTGGTTTTATACCAGACGTTTCGTCTGCAACTGCGGCAGACATCTTCAGTGGAGTGGTATCCGAGGTCGCAAGACTCTTCTCGGCGTACCTGAGGCAACTGACAGAACCTAACTCGTGCAGGGTATTCTGCTGGTGACAGGGCCTGTACACGTTGCAAATGATAAGCATACAATTGATACTCTTTCAACAGTCTCCAGACAGTTGTATGAGGAACATTGACTTGCAACGCTACCCTTCGTGTGCTGATAGATGGAGTCATGTTCACAGCCTCCAGAATCTCCTCCTGTACTTCTGGAGTTGTAGATCTTGGTCGTCCCCTTCCCAAACCAGGAGAGTTAAATTTTCCATACTCGCACAGACGGTAATGGAGACGTACAAATGTCTTCCGATCTGGACATTGTCGCTGTGGGTACCTCTCCTGGTACAAACGACGAGCCAGCGCAGCATTGTCGTCCGCCTTACCGTACATGAAGTGTATCTCTGCCAGCTCTTGATTTGAATACATGTCGCACAGTCTAATGCCTACACAACACTGAATGTAACCTTCGCCTCGGAATGAACTTTCAGAGTGCCCTCTTAATGTCTCCTTTGACGGCAACGTCCTGCGGAAAGATAAACGTTCCGGTGAATTTCAATGTTGTGCAGGCCATAACTCGGAAATAAAGCATTTCCGGACACATGTTGTAATGAACTATTTTGATTGTCTACATGTGAGAAATACATACCTGAAATTATGCCCCGTATTTTTAAACACCCTGTATATATGGACTCCAATGGACTCGTTCACATTGTCATTTTATCTTAGTCAGTCATAGTGAGCTGTACATTTTATCGGATAAGACGTAAGCATTTCCATGGTAACTGAAGTTGTATTTCTGTTCCACAACATGCTTTCATTTTTTGTTAGTTTAGGTCGAATTCAGGGCTACATGTCAAAACAAAAGCAGTACAAAACAGACAATTTAAGGCATATGCACTGTAGATGAGAAAATTTCAATCTTAACTCCATTTTGACGAGTACTTCTTTTATTATCTTGTGTGCGACGTAACAACGCAAATTGTAAGGCCTATATTATGATCATTCGAAATCAAGACACTTTTGAAACTCTTCAAACTTTTTTTAAAAAGAGGTTTACACTTAATATTTATTCATAGTATAATTAAAATAAATATGGCTTAGCGTAAGTATTCTTCTTTTAAGATTTTTCATTTCCTTTGTTTTATCAAATTTGTTTCGAGCAGTAACAAATCAAAGCTGTTCATTCTGTTCATTTGTTAATTATTGCTGTTGAGCAAATAATATGTTCTCAATAGCTGCACTGTCTCTACATACGTGCGTTAATTGATGTTACTCAGGTTTATAGTGAATTCAATTGAGAATTTTCGAGCAGTTATTCGGAAAATCCCATAAAAATTGCATAATAAAATTATCTTCTGAATACTGTACAAAATCTGAAAGAAATTACATTAATTTGGAAAAGAAAACGACAGTCATATTTGGACCTCATGTTGATCTGCGTTTACATGAATGAGTTCTCTTCCTATGTGAGTGAAATGGTAGTTTTATATATGTTAGCCTTATTTAAAAAAAAAATTGAACTATTTAAAAATCCCCTACCTCTTGAAGAACTCTATACCCATGTACGTACTTTCTTTGCTAAGAGCATATGGATAAATAACATTATTGTTATTATTATTATTATTATTATTATTATTATTATTATTATTATTATTATTATTATTATTAACTTATTTTTATTAAATTAATTTTCTTGGGTAAACATAATACAGGGTTATTCACGAAGTTCTCCCCCAGTTTATTTATGGAGGCGATTCCTGAGATTATTTGGAACAAAAAATGTAAATAAATTACTGAGATCACATTCATAATTACGAAGTTACAACACATTTTCGAAACGCGTCATAGTGAATGAAGTGTTAGGCATTTTTTTTTTTTGCTATAACTACGTGAACGTTGGTGATAGTCGCTATTTATTAAGCTGTTACCTCTTATGCAAATTACATCACCGTCATTATCCTGATCGTAGGATTCCGAGTTCAAAAACTTTTAGTGAAACGTATCGACCATTGCGACAAACTGGTATTCTTCCCAGCGTTCGTATTCAATACGAAAGAACTCGAGACGTGCGAGGAGATGAAAACATTCTTGATGAAATAGGACATAGTCCACGTACTAGTACAAGACGCCTAGGTAGCCGATTTAACGTTTCACAGTCCAAGGCATGGAGAACTCTTCATGAGAACGGACTGTATCCTTTTCATTTGCAAGAATGCAAGAAGTGTAGCATTTAAAAGGAAAAGATCGTGCTCAACGTTTGCAGTTCTGTAACTGACTAAATGGGAACCGACAGCGGTACCGCTTCATAATGTTCAATGTTGAGTAGGGCCGTGACATCGGTATATTTATGTTAGTTTGAGGTCGATTGAAATTGAACACACGACGCCGGACGTGTTTCAAGTACAGGCAGAGGAAGCGAATTTGACACACGCCTAAGCAAGCACTTTCCGTCTTTTGTATACGATTGTTGCGTATTATAAAATCAAGACAATACAATCATTGGATATAAGGATAGGAGTCATACAGATGTTTGACAGAAACGATGCAGCTTCCATAAGTAATGCCCAAACTCTTCTTGGTGACCCAAATGTTAAATAACAGTGTGAATATATTTCATCTAATTTTGGATTTATCCTCTCTACAATCGAATGTCTCGAAAAGACTGGTGTCAAATTGGTGGAGCAAATTTCGATAGTAAATCTCAACTCAAAAGTGAATGATCTGCAAGATGAAATAAACAAAAAGGTGTGTGCGAAAATGAACACAGTAATACAAAAAAAAAACGGTGGTTTCAATTCATTATGCAAAATTGCAAGAGTTTTGTCAGATGACAAGGGAGATTGTTATCAACTTGATGTAGAAATGGATGAAATATTTTACATATGCGCCCTCGGTTTCAGTCGATGTTGAACGCAGTTTTTCCGCGTGCAAGGTTATACTATCCGACACTAGGCGGTCATTTTCATTTGAAACTTTGAAAATGAATGTTGTTGTTTATTTCAGCAGGAACCGAAACTAAGCAAACTACATGCAAGAAAAGTAAGGCACGGAATTGATGTGATAAATAAATTAATGTAACAGTTAAATGTAGGGAAAGATAAATTGTACGCCATACACGTTTTCGGCTTTGTAAAACTGTAATGCAAAACTCTAAATACGGTATATATAAAAAGAAAATTCAGACTTACGTTTTACCACATTTGTGCCAGTTTAAGTATGATTTCCAAAAAATATTCTGAACGTGACCAGTATTTTAGACCTTTCCGATATTAACCCTTATATCCAATGATTGTATTGTCTGATTTTATAATACGCAATAATCGTATACAAAACACGAAACGTGCTTGCTTAGGCGTGTGTCAAATCCGCTTCCGCTGCCTGTACTTTAAACACGTCGACTACATTCTGTCCGGCGTCGTATGTTCTTCACCTTCAATAGACCTCAAACTATTACAAATATGCCGATGTCACGGCCTTAGTGATGAGGCACAGTTTACGCGGGACGGAATCGTCATTAAGCATAAAGGCTGGTTCACAATAAACCGGGAACGAGAACCAGAATGAAAATGAGAAGTAGAGGACGTGAATATGAAAATTTTTGATTCACAATAAACTGAGAACATAGACGACTATGCATATCGATATGCATGTCAATAACGATATGTAAAGTCGATATTACGCATTCTGATGTTATTTCTGTATAATTGACCAATGGCGTTCTCTCATGAGTACAAGGCAGCCAACATACGCACAGGTTAACCAACTTCCAAATTTCAACTGAAACGTTTCATTAGATACGGTATTATAAATATTCCCATGCATATTTATTATCACAACCTATTTTAATTCTACCATAATGTAAAATAATTAGAGAAGAAACATTTGCAATAGAACGAAAATGAACACAACAGTAGTTATTGAATTGAAGCATGAACATGTAGTGTGTAATACAACCAATATAGTAATAAAATATGATTTACTTACGATCAGTGTTCAAAGATGCAGCTATTGAAAGCCACGCATTCTCCTTCATTTTCTCATCTTTATACGAGGAGCGCCGCTTATCGTAAACGTGAGGATTTTCCTCAACGCTCAATATTAAAATCTCATCAAATAAAACTTGCTCCATGATGCACAGCACAGAACAAAATAATGCATAGGTTATGTCACGGTCTTCGTGCTACAAAATATATACGACAAAATAGCTTTTAGATGGCAATAGAATGAATCTAGTGGGCTGTGATCGGAAACGTGAACGCCAAAGTTGAAACTTGGCCAACTCTCCGTTCCCGATCCTGGGCTCCTGCAAGCTTTTCGTTAATTGTGAATGCTCACATTTAAATGTACACATTTTAACAATTTTACCGTTTTCGTTTTCGTTTTCGTTCCGATTCTCGTTTCCTGTTTATTGTGAACCAGCCTTAACTTGCATGTCTGGAGGAACGATAATCCCTGTGCCACGTTAGAATCTAATTTTCAGCTTCGATTTAGTCTCAATGTGTGATGTGGTATTCTAGATGACCAGCTAGTTCCTGGGTCCCTTCATTTACCCCGGGCCACTTAGCTGGTGAGATGTACCTTTACTTTTTACAAGAACAGTTACCACAACTCCTTGAAGATGTTCCTCTGGCAAAAAGACGCAGAATGTACAGTAAGGAACAAACGTGTGAAGCTGCGAAATGCTACACGTGCAGTTCACACCCGTGCGAATGGACCGTTGCCTTGAGATTCAGAGACATTTTCGAAAATGTTATTTAAATCCGCTGTAAATGAAAGAGACTGATACATGAACAATCAATTGTATTTTATTTATTTATTTATTTATCTATTTATTTATTTATTTGTTTTTAATTATTTATTTTTCTTATTTATTTATTTTTATCTATCTATCTATCTATCTATCTATCTATCTATCTATCTATCTATCTATCTATCTATCTATCTATCTATCTATCTATCTATCTATCTATCTATCTATCTATCTATCTATCTATCTATCTATCTATCTATCTATCTATCTATCTATCTATCTATCTATCTATCTATCTATCTATCTATCTATCTATCTATCTATCTATCTATCTATCTATCTATCTATCTATCTATCTATCTATCTATCTATCTATCTATCTATCTATCTATCTATCTATCTATCTATCTATCTATCTATCTATCTATCTATCTATCTATCTATCTATCTATCTATCTATCTATCTATCTATCTATCTATCTATCTATCTATCTATCTATCTATCTATCTATCTATCTATCTATCTATCCATCCATCCATCCATCCATCCATCCATCCATCCATCCGCCGTTCCATTACTCTTTCATCGTATGATGACGCAGAATATCTGCATGGAAATATCATATGTACTTCGGTACATTGAAATAATATACTTATTACGAATGCTGAGACAGTGTCTTTATTTGAAAATCTCAAGTCGTATTTTTCGTAGCATTGCAGCACTTTCTGTACACTTCGTACAGTAAATTCTTCATAAATCGATTTCACTTCACTGTGTTCCTGTAATGAAAGTATTACCCCGTCCATTAGCTGACGTCTCATATAGAATTCATAATCTCCGCATGTCTACTATATGCGGAAATGCGTAGGGCGTAAATTTTTCAGCCAAACAATACGAAAATGAACTTCAGTGTACTTTTAAACTTTAATCATATTTTCAATGCTTTTAATCTACAGCACTACGCTAGTTGCTTTTATAAACAGTGTAACACTGTATATATAGCATATAATTTTTTTTGTTACTTTGTAATTTTAATAATGGAAGGAAAGCTTTTAGTCTTCCCTACTGTTAACATTAAGCAAGCATCCATTTAATTCTAGAATATATCTTAAACTTTTATTCTCATCGTCCATTGTGTGGCTGTTATTTTTTAATATGTTTAACTAAGTCTGAGATATAACATAATGACAGTATTTCATCATCGTCATCATCACTACTACCACCATCATTATTATTCTAATCATCATCATCATCATCATCATCATCATCATCATCATCATCATCATCATCATCATCATCATGGGCGGATGTTGATGAAAAGTCATCTTCTTATTTTTCATATTAGGACGATGCCTGTTAATATATAAATCCTTTCCATGTTAATATCAATGTAAAAATTAATTTCTTATGTTGCATTTTTCGACGTTTTGAACTAATAGGTCATTTTTATATTTTTTCAGCATTTTTTTGTAATTTTTAATACTTTGAAGAACTTTCAGATCATTTGGAATGCATTTTACCTTCTTTATCGATAGGTCTGTTAAATCATTTTCTAAGCAGATAGGTCAGTAGTATTAACTACTGAATAAGTGCATAACAATGAAGTTTGAGTTTTATAGTGTGAAACAAACTCTAAACTCCATCCCTCATTCCACTGAAGGCTTCACCTGACACAACGCAAGTACTTAAAATGCTTGACAACAGTTTAGTTTTTAAGTGAGGACTTTGACCGCTACTGCTCTTTTGTCGGTACGAGGGTGTCTTTAGAATTTGTTTGTTTGGAAGGGGAGAAACTTTCACCGTGTCCTGGAAGGGAAGGGAAGGGAAGGGAAGGGAAGGGAAGGGAAGGGAAGGGAAGGGAAGGGAAGGGAAGGGAAGGGAAGGGAAGGGAAGGGACAGTATTTTTAACATAAATATTGTAAGATGCAAGCTGCAACCTCAATTTGTTTTGTCATTCACACTCCCCCATCTGGAAGATCTGGTAACAAAAGTAAAGAATGGAAGGAGGAGGAGACGGAGAATGAAAGCACTGACATGGATCACCACCAATTGAAACACACTGTAAACCCTCATTAAAATCTACAGTTTTTTCTTAAAAACCTCCATTTTTTGCATGCCCTTTTCCTTTATCTTAGCCAAATTCCAGGAAGTTGCCTCTTCTCTCCGAGATTTGCAGGTCAGTCATTGAAACAAGGTGACTAATTTTTAAGAAGTTGTGGTGCGAGTACTTTGAATCATATGTAGGCTAAATGTCATTTTCTTTTAATTTTATGTGATTTTTCCATTAGTTTAAGGGCATTTTAACGGTTATTTTAAGTATATTTTTAGGTAATCAAAATCCGTCACCTAATCATCATCATCATCATCATCTTCTTCTTCTTCTTCTCCTTCTTCTTCTTCTTCACTTCATGTTTTAGGCTTTAAAACCTGTTCGTCTTCATATTGAATTCAACTCCACCTCTTCCTAGAACTTCTTACATCTCTTTTCCCTTTATTTGATCTGTTGTGTCAGTGCTGGAATTCGTTCATTAGTCATTCGAGACTGGTGTGAATTCCATTTTTGTTTATAGTTTTATCGTTTAAATTGTAGATATTTAATTCTTCACGGATGTCATAATTACTTATCAAATCTCTTCTTGTACAACCTTTCACTCTACGAATAAATCTCATCTCTACATTTAAGAGATATATTGGTCCGACAAATTAACATACAAAATAAAATAAGTATAGAGATTCTTCAAATAACTGTCTTATTTAACCTATTGAATAATACAAGTAAATTACATTAGGTCTTTTTACAACTGAAAAAACATGACAAGCGCTTTCGCCAAATTAATGGCATCATCACGTAAAAAGACATACGATAGTGATACTGTGAGCATAAAGACAAGAATAATATTGCAAAACAATAAGATTTGATAAAATGCATAGTAATTGTAAATATAAAGATGATTGGTTATAACATAATACATAAAATGACTGTACGAAAATATTTGACTAATAAACACTTAAATGGTTGCAAAAATAATGATTCAATAATGGTTGTAGTAATTAATAATCGTACAGAGTCCAAAATGTTAAAAATTCCATAAGCATACATTAAATGGAAGACTTGAAGAACATGTTGTGTGAAGCATGGATGCATTTTATGTAATATGTTTTAACCCATCATCTTTATATTTACAATTACTATGCATTTTATCAAATATTTTTTCAATATTATTCTTGTCTTTATGCTCACAGTATCTTTTGACCTGATGATGCCATTAATTTGGCGAAAGCGCTTGTCATGTTTTCAATTGTATAAATGGCCTAATTTAATTTATTTGTATTATTCCTTAGGTGAAATAAGATAGTTATTTGAAGAATTTCTGTACTTATTTTATTTCTCATCTCTACAGTTTTAAACTTACTCTTGTCTCGTTCTTTAACAATCCATGACTCACTCCCATACATCAGCACTGGTACTGCCATTGTTTTATAAAATTTTAATTTTGTTTCTTTTCTTGTATTTTTTTTTGTAATGTTGTATTTATTTCTACGCAAAATTTATTTATTTTATTATCAATATCTCTAACTATTTGATAAGTTATATTACATCCTAAATAATTAAAATGGGATACTTGTTCTAAGAAGAGTTTATTATCAACTACTATTTTTGAACGAATTGTGAAATTACCACTGTGGGCCATTACTTTGGTTTTATTAGTTAATATTTTTAATTATAATTCCCTTTTCATCGTTGGCGTAATTTGTGAACGGAATACTGCTGTTCGAAAGGCAAACAAATGCAACCCGAAAATACAGGATACTTTCGTTTCCATGTAGACTACTATCCGTCACTCGTATATTGACGGTATTGTTTCCACGAACTAGCAGAGTGCGTCATCCAAAAATGCTTTGATCCCATCAATTCCCCGCGTTCCGTAATCGCCTACAATGTCTTATATACAACGACAGTGGCGAAATCAGCGCTCAGCGGTCATGCAACATTGAACGCTTAATAGAAAGGAGTAAGCGTAGTCGTTTATAAACATTGACTATTATCTTTGCAGATGTATGGATGCTTTCTGTTTGTCACTTTGTATAAACAGTGTATCACCACACACTGTGCCTTGCTCAAATAAGGTGTCGACTAACCCTATGTAAGTAACTAGTGATTATTTTTATTTTTAGGAGTACTGTATCCTCAAATTTCGAGGTTGCTCGTAGACTAAGAATATCACGTAGGGTCTACATGCAAATAATTTAAAAAATAAATACATTAAATACAATCTTACGGTTAGTAGTAGTAGTAACTTCAAATTTAACTCATTGGAAAATACAGATAAGTAACTTAAGTAATGTAGATAGTAACAATGGCTTTTAAATACTTACTGTATTTGAGCTTTCAAACCTTATTTTTTGGTCAACAATTTAACTTCTGCTCTTGTAGTGAGAGACAATTGCCGGTAAGTCAATTAACATTCTTTGGGTTCCATTCTCTGTTAAGCCATGTGCTTGTTCGAAAACCTGGAAATCATTGTTTTTTTTTTGTGCTGTAGCTATAATGGAAGCGAATGTTATGATAACGCGTGTTCTTTAATAAGTCACCGTGAGAGAGGATCCTAAAACGTGCGCAAGAGTTTCTATCTCTCTATGGCAGCCGTGGCGAAAACGTCATCGTGCGCCGAGCCACTGTATAACCTGCAACGTGCATAACACCTATGGAGGGAGGCGCACACCAGAAGGGGAAGTGAAGCAACTGTCTGACTTATTAATGGATTTCATTTTCCTTATGTCGAGCACTTAAATATAGTTTTATACAGTATAAGGTCACAAACTAATGTTTAGTACGTGTAACGAAGAAAGAAATGAACAAAAAAACGTAGGACGCATTATCACAACCTATTAATTCTCCTCAGAATGTCTCTGCGACAGAGGTTCAAAATCAGGAATTATGTCACTTACTGCCGGTCGTATTGATCACGAAGGTATATTTGTCTGTCAGTCGTGATCTAAATTTGGTTTTTACTATTTTCATTGTAGAAAATAATTTTTCACAAACGTAAGTTGTAGCGTACATGGCTCCAACAGAGCAAGCGAAAGAACGAAGCTGCGGATATTTATTTTTTGACAAAGATTTGAAAAGTTCAACATTTGTCAAGTCCTCACATCTAACTTTCATTTAACATCACATTGTAAATCTGTGAGTTTAAATTGAAGATCTAATGACATTATAATAAATAAATAAATTTAGCTTCTCTTATGAAAAAAGAATTGACGTACAGAGATAATAATAATAATAATAATAATAATAATAATAATAATAATAATAATAATAATAATAATAATAATAATAATAATAATAATAATACTTCACCTTTCAATGTTTCATGAGTAACATGTAGTATAATGCTCTTTTATATTACACAACCGTTTCCTCGTAATACTTGTGAACAAATCATACATTTAATATTCTCATCATATTGGCAGCAAAAAATGCGTCCTCTCATCCTCCTTGAAACTTTCATTTTTGTAGAGGTACATTGGTTTCGAGAGAAACATTGAACGATATGCCACTCGCAGGTCAGAGACAAATAAGCAAATGGAACGGAGTTTGATTCCAGTGAGTGAGAGGGTGGGGTTGGGGAAGGCAGGAAGTAAGAGAAATGCACAGCTATCATTGCGAGCCATAATGTGCTCGTGAGTCATATTTTCGCCACGGCTGCTCTATGGTCTCGCCTACCAAGGTGGTCCGCGTTGAGCTCGCCCCGGTACAAACGTAACTGCAGAAATATTTGCTGTCATCTTGATAGTCTCGCGCATTCACTGCGTGATAATCTACGAATTTAGCTACTACGTTGTTTCGTAACCCATGGTTACCATGGGTTTAATTGGAGAGAATGGTTGGAAACAGTGAATTTAAACAAAAAGTCTTTGAAATATAATTTAACATATGAAAAATATAAATTAGATATAATTTAAAGGACACTTTAATGCCCTTGTCATCTTTTGCGATGCTATTTTTAAAGCTCTGATGCACAGCGTTTCCAAGGGGAAACGATGGTTATAGGCTACATGGTGGAATAGTAGTAATTTTTTTTTACTTCAAAATAATCATTGATAGGTTACATGAAAAATATATTACACAAAATTTAACACCCATTTATGACTTTGTTAGCCGCTGCGACTTCATTTTTAAAGCTCTGGTATTGAAGTTTTTTAAATGTCAGCAAACTTTGATTGTAGTTCCCCATAATTTTAATTTTTTCATTATTCTCTTACAAAAATGTTATAACCCCGGAATTATTAGTATTACATGCATTGCAAGTAGAATATACTTTATTTAGATTATATTAGGAAGCTTTTCTCTGAAACCGAAATCTATTTTTCTACATTTGAAAAATATTCCTCTAGGCCTATATTTCTTTAAAAGTACCTCTAAAAATTGATATTAAAATGTGAAATTTTGAATGCCAATAATCAAAAGTCATTCATAGTTTTCTGCCCAAGGACAGGTCTTTCACTGCAAACCTAGCATTCGCTTCTCTTCACTTCATGTTTCTGACCCATATAATGAAAGATTCCACACTTCACTATACTCTTTCTTAGTACCAAAATTATGCTTAAGAAAATTTAAAGAATGCGCTTTTAGGTTTATATTGTCAAAGAAATTTTGGATTTACCTTTAAAATCGCTGAGATGCATCTATTTTAGTGAATTAATGCATCATGGTACATTTTTTTTTTCAATTTGAGTCCTAATTCTTTCTCAGAACTAATCTCGAATTAAAATTGTTGCAGCAATGACATTTCTAAGTACGAAAAGTGAAAAATGTGCATAAATTAGGGAAAATATTTCGAATTATACTATCTATTATAATTCTTCACATATTGGATACAGACTGAATTGAATTATATTAGCTATTAGCTCATGAATTAAGTTATTACTTTTTCTTATAGGTTTTATCTCAATTTAAATAAACATGTTCCTACTAGTCGTTAAAACTTAACTGAAGTATATTGCTGGAGAATCTTTTAAGTGTATTGGGAATATTCATAATTTAAATATGTATGTCACTATTGTATTGATTAATGCTGATTGAGTGGAAGAGAAAGCGTTATGGCCTTAATTCTGCCAGCGAAAATAAAACATTCTATTCTATTCTATTTTGTTCTATTCTATTCTAATTTATCCTATTCTATTCTATTTTGTTCTTTTATATTCTATTCTATTTTGTTCTTTTCTATCCCATTTTGTTCTATTCTATTCTATTTTCTTCTATTCTATTTTGTTCTATTCTATTTTGTTCTATTCTATTTTGTTCTATTCTATTCTATCCTATTCTATTTTGTTCTATTCTTTTCTATTTTCTTCTATCCTATTCGGTTTTGTTCTAGTCTATTTCGTTCTATTCTGTTTTGTTCTATTGTATTCTATTTTATTTTATTCTATTTTGTTCTATTCTATTTTGTTCTTTTCTATTCTATTTTGTTCTTTTCTATTCTATTTTGTTCTATTCTAATTTATTTTGTTCTATTCTATTCTATTTTGTTTTATTCTATTCTGTTGTATTCTATTTTATTTTTTCTATTCTATTCTATTTTGTTCTATTTTCTTATATTTTTTCTATTCTATTCTATTTTATTTTATTCTGTTCTTTTCTATTTTGTTCTATTCTATTCTTTTTATTCTATTCTATTCTAGTTTGTTCTATTCTATTTTGTTTTATTCTATTCTGTCTTGTTCTATTCTATTCTATTTTGTTCTATTCTATTTCGTTCTATTGTATTTTGTTCTTTTCTATTCTATTATATTTTGTTCTGTTCTATTCTATTTTGTTCTATTCTATTCTATTCTAGCCTATTCTATTGTATTCTATTTTGTTCTATCCTATTGTATTCTATTCTGTTCTATTCTATTGTATTCTATTTTATTCTGTTCTATTCTGTTGTATTCTATTTTATTCTGTTCTATCCTGTTGTATTCTATTCTGTTCTATCCTATTGTATTCTATTCTACTCTATTCTATTTTGTTCTATTCTATTTTGTTCTATTCTTTTCTATTCTAGTCTATTCTATTTTGTTCCATTCTAATCTATTCTATTTACGGAGATTGATGCATATCCCTATAAGAATGAATTGATGCATATCTCACCAGGATAGCAACCGAAAAACACCCAAAAAATTAAATATTGAACGAAATTTCGTAAACAGAAAGAGAATAATTAACAGAAAAAATAATTAGGGGAAAAAGAAAGGGAATAAAGGAGTGAGAGGAAGGGGTGAAATTTACAAAAAGTGGAAGAGACAAAGAGGGAACGAAGGAAGGAAATATCTTCTGCGACGTTTTAGATCTTAATCTTTAATGTTGGACCCTTTTGTGTAGATAAGCGTAATTTACTTGGCAGAATTCATAACGGAGATTCTTTTTTCTTTTCTTTGCAGAAGGTACAGAGCTGATACTGAGGGGAGCACACATTGCTGTGATCGTCATCTGTTCTGCAATCTGTGCAGCTTTCCTCGTAGTCGCCGGAGCGCTTGCAAGGTAATTCAGATTTTTCTAATTAAGTTACCATTTTATGTTTTCGTATTTCAAGTCGTATTTGAGAACATGTGTTTTATATTCTGTAACTGAGCTGGAATATTACAGACGTACTCAGACACTTTCGTGTGCTGTAGATAATAGCGTGCGATAAAACTACGAACTACAGTTTATGACACAGATAATTATTATACGATTTTGGAACAAATATATTTATAAGCACAATAGGTACGCGGGAAATAGACTAAGGGAATAATCTAGGATCTCTGCACAGTTTATATCTGTTAATACTTACAATAGGAGCGACATGTTCGGTGGTTGAATGTACCATTGTCTGGAGTTAACTAAACGTACAATGTGTGGTGCTGTGTGTTTCAAAGCCAAAAGATAGAACAATTGAAAGTATTGTACTGTATACTTTCAACTTCATACAAAACAGAATTCAGACTCTGCTTCGCTCTTACTGGGTGTTCAACAATATAATTTATTTATTTCACGTTCAATAAAGACGGCATCAACTCTTATGTATTTCAGTGACAAAGTTTCATAACAAGTTTAAGATACACAGGTTGTAACTTTAATAATGGCAACTATTTATTTATTACGAATGTACAAGTGATACATCTGTGAAACTTCTACAGTCCTTCACTGTAGTAATCAGCATTGTCTATAACTCGTTGCCAGCGATGTGGAAGTCGTAGTATCCCTGTAGCAGCTCCTGTTCTGTTGATGTTTATGATGGAGACCGCCCTACTGCCTGCAGAATATCGGGAACAGTCCGGAATCGAACGTCACGTAGTGGTTCCTTCATCTTTGGGATTAAGTCATAATCACAGGGGCTTAAGTCCGGTGAATGTGGTGGATGTGAAAGCAACTCCCACCCCCAGCGACGGTACAAGTCAGCTACAGGGTGTGCCGTGTGCGCCTTTGCGTTATCCTGCAAAATGATGGGAGGGTTCTGCAAAACGTGTGGGCGATTTCTTCGCAACGCTGGTCTCAGATTATGCTCCAAAAATGACGGAAATACTATGCATTAATATTCTGTCATTGCGGGACGGTATGTGTTAGGATGACGCCGTTACAGTCGTACACAACGATCAGCATAACTTTCACATTCGTGGGGGTACGACGCGCCACTGTTTTGCGTGGTGACCCGTAATGACGCCACTCATTTCATTGGCGATTAAGTAGAGGTTCGTATGACCTGCCCCATGTCTCATCAAGCGCAATAATACGCCTTAAGAAGGCGTCTCCTTCACGATCATAACGCTCCAAGTGAGTTCGAGCGGTGTCTTATCGTATCCATCGCTGAGCAAGTTCGCCTTCTGTAATTCTCCCGATTTCTCGTACAGTGTCTTTTAACTCACGGATCATGTGCGGATTGTCTTTGTATATTTTATTTTTTAGATTTCTCCACAAATAAAAATCGCAGGATTACAAATTGGGAATCTAGAGGCCTATAATCCTCTACTAATAATCCTGCCTTCGAATATTTCCCTTATCAAATTCAATATTCCGGCTGTTTATGGGCAGTTACTGAATCCCGCTGGAAATAAGCACTCTGACACTCGATATCGGTTAACAGTTCAAGAAATGGATTCAGTATCTGCGTTCTGTATCTATCACCATTGATTGTATCGTCAAAAAACATAGTGCCTATAATCCTATGTGCAGTTATAGCGCACCATACACCAACCTTCTCATCATGTAAAGGAGTTTCATGAATGGGATGAGGGTTTTCTGTACTCCAGTATCTATTGTTATAACATGGTCATGTAAGTAAAACCAATCTTCATCTGTGAAAATAATTACTGTACGATCCACAACGCCATCGGAAACACTTTGTAAAACTCAGTTACAGAAATTTACACGTCTCACATTATCTCTAGGCTGTAATTCATGCACTGTTGTCATTCTGTAGGGCTTACATTTAAGAGTTTTAGTGGCTCTAAATGCTGTGGTTTTCGAAACACTCGTTTTTTTGTAAGAGACTACGGAGAGATTTTCGAGGAGAATCTTCTAACATTTCTCCCGTCTCATCGAGTTTTTCCTCAGTAAGTACACTTGGGTTTCTCCTTCCACGTTTATTCAGAACTGACCCCGTTTATCTAAACTTTTTTATGAGGTTTAATAAGTCGTCCTATGCGGAACGGGAACTCCAGGAAATTGCGTTGCAAAACGTCGTCGCACGGTTCCACAATTCTTTGTTGTCAAGTAACTCTCGACAAGATAAATCCTTTGTTGTAATGTAAACTTTTGTGGTGCTATATTAAGCCATAATATTCAATCTTGAACATCAATACAAACGTCAACAGAGCTCACAGGCAACTGAACAGCAGCTATCAGTTGCACGTGCCTATGTGTTGTGTCCTTGAAGGCAGGGAAAGAGAGAGAAGGCAGGAAGAGAGAGAGAAAAATTGTAGCGTGCGACTGTAGCGGATCCAGTTGAACGGGAATGACAAGCACTGATGCCGGACTCGCTTGCCACCGAGTACCGTAGAGAATGTCATAGAATGTCATGTCATCTCAATATATTGGGTGTTCATTTCAAAGTGTGTCATGACGTCACTGTTGTGAGTCAGCGATTTGAAGCGAGTTTCAGCTTTTATGTCAGAGTAGTTGCCTATTAATCAAGGCGTTCAATCTGAACTTGAGAACGTGTACGGTATAACTTGAACGTCCTAGCAACAGATGGCGGTCTGTACGGTCTGTGTGCTACCATAACCTCTTTCGAACTGTATTTTGCGCGGGAAAGTCGTACGCAGGGTTTTTGTTATCAGTTGCGTACGGCAATATTCCAAAATACAAATCAAATGCTCCGTGTTCATGTTGACCGTCCAAGTTAATGTCAACAAATACGTAAGTAATCGTCTTAACCCTCTCCACATATCCCGACAGTAAGAAAAAAACCGGACCTCAGTACGTGTTTCCAAACACTTCACATTCCTGCCGCTACAGGCGTTACGGCACGTACCGGTAAGTACTCGTACGCCGTACTTACTAGGCAACTTCTCTGGCACATAAGTAATACGCTTCTGTGGAAGTGTAGGAAGATTGAATTCTCTAGGCTCAACGACTAGCCACATAAGGACATACAGCGAGCAATGACACACTTTGAACTGAACACGCACTATACAATAGTTAATGAATAAATAGGACGAATGAATTGTGAATAAATCAAAGAATGAATAAATGAATAAATAAATCTATGAATAAATACATAGATAAATAAATAGACAAATCAACAATAAACGAATCAACGAATAGACAAATCAACAAATAAAACAATTGACCAACCAACCAGCCAGTAAATAAATAAATAAATAAATAAATAAATAAATAAATAAATAAATAAATAAAAATAAATAAATAAATAAATAAATAATATAGTATAGAATAGTACAGTATAATGTACTTCGGTGTTCGACTAGAATCGAATTGTAACAATCATTTATTATTATTACTTACTTACAAATGGCTTTTAAGGAACCCGAAGGTTCATTGCCGCCCTCACATAAGCCCGCCAGCGGTCCCTATCCTGTGCAAGATTAATCCAGTCTCTATCATCATACCCCACCTCCCTCAAATCCATTTTAATATTATCCTCCCATCTACGTCTCGGCCTCCCTAAAGGTCTTTTTCCCTCCGGTCTCCCAAATAACACTCTATATGCATTCCTGGATTCGCCCATACGTGCTACATGCCCTGCCCATCTCAAACGTCTCGATTTTATGTTCCTAATTATGTCAGGTGAAGAATATAATGCGTGCAGTTCTGTGTTGTGTAACTTTCTCCATTCTCCTGTAACTTCATCCCGCTTAGCCACAAATATTTTCCTTAGCACCTTATTCTCAAACACCCTGAACCTATGTTCCTCTCTCAGAGTGAGAGTCCAAGTTTCACAACCATACAGAAGAACCGGTAATATAACTGTTTTATAAATTCTAACTTTCAGATTTTTGGACAGCAGACTGGATGATAAGAGCTTCTCAACCAAATAATAACACGCATCTCCCATATTTAATAAATAGTACAGAACCTCTTTTCCTACTTAAAACATAAAATCTATTTTTGTTCATTTTTTAATAGTTAGGGCATTTTTTAAGGTTATTTAATTCATGAATGCCTCACTTTTGCGCATTTTTTTTTAATTTATAGGTAATCAAAATCTTAGCCATAATAATAATAATAATAATAATAATAATAATAATAATAATAATAATCTATCGCGTAAGAGGAAGCGAAAACTCGATACAGAACTGTCACTTCCCAAGAAGACCTACTGTACATGTTTGCTGTTCCTGAAAAGAAAAGTACATTAGATTGAGAAATAATATCACAGGCGTGTCTCTATGAGATTCTGGCAGATAGTAATAACATCGCGGATGTAAATTATAGTGTTCTACAATGCAACAAAAGAATGATTAATATTCCAGAGTTGGCGGAACATCAACCCGCAGTAAAAATGTTTTTATAGCTGCACGTCGTAAACGGAGCTGGAGATGACCCGATTTTCTGGTAGGAATAGCCGGAGTTTCAGATATAAAGACTGTAACGCGAAACGAAAACCATTTATCTACGGATATATAACTGGTTATTATTGTTACAGTTTTTACACATCATAATAATGCGACGACCTTGAAAAATAAATCATCCTGTTAACCATGACCTTGAGAATAGCTGAGCTGTCTCGATCTGGTTCGATCCCCGAGTTTTATTCGGTTATTTGACGATGCTTTATCAGATGCACGGTCATTTAACGTTGATGTAACTAATTTTATCGAGAAATGCTTGAGGATTTATATGTGGTCATCCGATATTCGCTTTATAGCTGAAAAAAGAAAACACAAAACCCGAATCAAGTAATCCAAGCGGATTTCGTGAAGCACAAGTTCCTTTTTCAACCCCTAATTGACACCGATTCCGTCCCTTGCATTGACGATAATAGATGCTTGTAATGAGTAAATCGGAAGGTTAAGGTTTTCCCGAGAATTTCTCAGTTCTCTTACAAGAAAATGTTCCCACATCACATTGATACCAACTTTGAAATGTTGAACGTAGATAAATAAGAGTGTTATTGATCGATCAAAGTATTTAATCTATTAACTACTTGAATTTAATCGATTAGATTAATTAATCGAGTTTTGATAGATTTGAAAAAATGTTTTAATCTACTTTAATGTACACTTATTTTTAAATTTAACTTGTGTTCGGTGACAAGCATAAGTATTAAATCTTGTATATCTGTATTAGTATATTGTATCGTTATATTGTAAAACAACTATTTTAATTATTTACTAACATATTTATTATGAGGCTTACAATTTATTGTGTCAATTCTCCGGAATTTTTTGAGACAAACAAAAATGACAAAAAGTTTGAAGACTCGCTTAGTTAATACTGCTTCAACCATGACTTTAAACACGTGAGTGCATTCACATCCTCCAGATTAAGTGCCGCTCTACGTTTAGTAACAATGTTTCGTGCGTCACTAAACACGAAAATACTTTTTTTTCTGTCAAGCACTTCTCCCGATCGTTCAATTTAAATCCAAACGTTTCATCGAGTTTACCTCTCAGATTCTCATTATGACGTAATGGAGTTTACACTTTTCATAGACCACAGAAAACTGATTTTTTTTTTCTTTATCAAACTCCACACACAATCTTCATATACAAACTGAGTACAGAAACTGCAACTACAAAAGTAAAGCGGTCGAAACGAAGACTGTCTCCTATTGTAATCGAATTACCAGATTTAAGAAAGAAAATGAAATAGTTACGCTCTCACTTGCACACAGTGTAGACATGGCTATTTTATAAAGGATGAGGGGGACGAATCCCATAAAAGTATGTATTTCATATGCTAGAAGATGAGCTCACAACAAGGTGGAAGTTTTCTTGGAAAACCATAAAACTTAATAAGAGTTTCATATTTTGTTTCAACTTTCAATAGAGGTAGACTAGATCACTGTCCTCATATCTCCATCTTTTTCTGAAGTGTTTGTGCAAAGATTTTCCCTACGGTACCTGCTTTGCAGTTAGAAAGTAACAGTACTATTGTACTTTTAAGTAAGCAGTTTTCGAGAGAGGAATATTGTCGGAATTTTTAGTATGAGGTTGTATTAACAAAATAATAATTAATATCAACTACAACCGATTAATTTTAATCGACTCGATTATTCGATTAAATATGTTTGATCGATTAATCTTACAACAGAAATGTATCGATTAATCGATTAAATCCCTCAATATGAAGGAAAAGTCACCCATAACGGGTGAACACATGGAAACAGGTTTTGCATAGTAGCCTACGGCGCCGCTCGAAATATGACATGAGCAAGTAACAGCCCACTGCGACAGCTATCGGCAATAAAATCTCGCGAATTAGGTAGGCCTATACATTACGTTACAGTTGTAATTTATACAACTGGAACTATTGACTATCCTCTCTAATGTATATTTCACACTTTTTCAAAAAGTTTTTAGACATACGCTGAATTTTGTTTCTATCAATAGAATTTTGCCCTACGCATAGCCCGTTTCATTCAATTTACAAACGACTGCTGTTTTATTAGGTTTTAGTTTTAACAATTTAGTTGTTTTCCAAGCTGATGCATCTGCCTATTAAGCGAACTAATAGGGCAAACTCGGCTAATTTTGTGACACGGCTAATTTCGTGATATGTTTTTTTAATTTACCACGAAATTATACCAGCGACAAATGTAATTTTGATGGTACAGTATAAACGGTACTATAGCGTAGATTTTGTACACTGGGCTCTTGCAGTGATGTGAACGGATTTTTTTTTTTTTTTTTTTTTTGAAAACTACTTGAACAGTTGTAAGATCTATAGCTTTAAATTTGGGAATGAATACACTATCCTATTTCCTTTGTTAAAAGAAAAGTTTTTTGCTGTGTTTTGTGGTCAAAATTGTTTTCAACAATAAGCACTGACATCATATACTTCTCGGTGACAAATATAGGCCTTTGCTTATCAATACACTGATTCTGTAACAGAGCCTGATCTTGGGAGGTTAATTTCTTGGCGTTTTTCTCATTCCACGAGGCCATTTTTTCTCTTTAAATTTATTATATACTATAACAACACTCTCTGGTGGAAGAAATATCGTATGCATGGAACGCAAAATATTTGTGTGCGTATTCATGAGCATCTCTTATATATTGTGCATGGCAAGCATGTTGTAGATGGCAGATAATCGCAGGGTAATTGTGAAAATAAATGCAATATAAATTATACTAAAGAGGCAATTGATTGTGTTTTATACAAAGGAAAACTTCCGCAGAGAGAACTCGTCCTTTTCTTTCCAAGTTCGACGAGGACCAGGAAGGAACCAAGGGGACTGACATTTCCAGCCTCCCATGTGAATTAATAGAGGTAGACAACGAAACAGCATCATCATCAGCAGCCAAACAAAAATCTGTGCTTAAAGAAAAGCCGAATGATAAGCCTAATGATTTGTTGCCATCTTGCTCAGAAAATTTCGAAGACGACAAGCATGGTGAAATATAGATTCAGTGTCTCAGTTGTGATAGTGGTTTCATGACACATGTCAAGAATTTTGAAAATACCGAAAGAACTTTGTTTGGGTTATAAGTATGAATCTGACGGAGGAATTTGAAATTTCACTGAATATGCCTAAATATTTTTAATTTAAGGACTATCACGAAAATACTCTTGTACTATTACGAAATTATACCAACACTTCTAGAGTGTTAATTTTTTGTATATTTGTATTGCTTGTTTGTAACTATTGTATAAATTTATTTGTGGTAAAATGCTGATATGTAAGTTCCTGAACCTTAATAATGTACGTAAATTAAAAACACTCATTTTTTAAACTTGAATCGTATGCATGCATTAAAACCTTAGTATCACGAAATTAACTGAGTCTGCCCTACTGAATAATATGTAATTTAACCTGTATAGGCCGCGCCACCGTTTTTGGCATGTGAAATAAGTAATGGGAACCTTAAGTGCGAGTGTCTTACTTTGTAGCAGTCTTACTTACTTACTTAAAAATGGCTTTTAAGGAACCCGAAGGTTCATTGCCGCCCTCACATAAGCCCGCCAGCGGTCCCTATCCTGTGCAAGATTAATCCAGTCTCTATCATCATACCCCACCTCCCTCAAATCCATTTTAATATTATCCTCCCATCTACGTCTCGGCCTCCCTAAAGGTCTTTTTCCCTCCGGTCTCCCAACTAACACTCTATATGTATTTCTGGATTCGCCCATACGTGCTACATGCCCTGCCCATCTCAAACGTCTGGATTTAATGTTCCTAATTATGTCAGGTGAAGAATACAATGCGTGCAGTTCTGTGTTGTGCAACTTTCTCCATTCTCCTGTAACTTCATCCCGCTTAGCCCCAAATATTTTCCTAAGCACCTTATTCTCAAACACCCTTAACCTATGTTCCTCTCTCAGAGTGAGAGTCCAAGTTTCACAACCATACAGAAGAACCGATAATATAACTGTTTTATAAATTCTAACTTTCAGATTTTTGGACAGCAGACTGGATGATAAGAGCTTCTCAACCGAATAATAACACGCATTTCCCATATTTATTCTGCGTTTAATTTCCTCCCGAGTGTCATTTATATTTGTTACTGTTGCTCCAAGATATTTGAATTTTTCCACCCCTTCGAAGGATAAATCTCCAATTTTTATATTTCCATTTTGTACAATATTCTGGTCACGAGACATAATCATATACTTTGTCTTTTCGGGATTTACTTCCAAACCGATCGCTCTACTTGCTTCAAGTAAAATTTCCGTGTTTTCCCTAATCGTTTGTGTATTTTCTCCTAATATATTCACATCATCCGCATAGACAAGAAGCTGATGTAACCCGCTCAATTCCAAACCCTGCCTGTTATCCTGAACTCTCCTACTGGCATATTCTAGAGCGAAGTTAAAAAGTAAAGGTGATAGTGCATCTCCCTGCTTTAGCCCGCAGTGAATTGGAAAAGCATCAGACAGAAACTGACCTATACGGACTCTGCTGTATGTTTCACTGAGACACATTTTTTTATTAATCGAACTAGCTTCTTGGGAATACCAAATTCAATAAGAACATCATATAATACTTCCCTCTTAACCGAGTCATATGCCTTTTTGAAATCTATGAATAACTGATGTACTGTACCCTTATACTCCCATTTTTTCTCCATTATCTGTCGAATACAAAAAATATGATCAATAGTCGATCTATTACGCCGAAAACCGCACTGATGTTCCCCAATAATTTCATCTACGTACGGAGTTAATCTTCTCAAAAGAATATTGGACAAAATTTTGTACGACGTCAACAAAAGTGATATTCCTCGAAAGTTACCACAGTTGGTTTTGTCCCCCTTTTTAAAAATAGGTACAATTATGGACTCCTTCCATTGTTCTGGTACAATTTCCTTTTCCCAAATAGCAAGTACAAGTTTATAAATTTCGCTATTTAATGCACTTCCACCCTATTGTATTAATTCTGCTGGAATTTGATCGATACCTGGAGACTTGTACTTTTTCAGATTTTCTATCGCAATTTCGACTTCTGAAAGCGTGGGTTCGGGTATAAATGGCTCAGCAGTACTTTGTAGCAGTCTATGAGCGATAAAGCTGACAACTGTGATTGACAGATTGCTGATGTGATGTGTAGTTAGGAAGAGATACCGTTCTCAGCTGCAGTGGCAACAGAAACTCACTGACTGGACACTGTACTCAAGGACACATCGCAGGAACGCTAGCGTATGGAAAGTTAAGTGCGAGTATCTTACTTTTGCCGCAGTCTGGGCGGCAAGACTGACAACTCACTGTGGTTGGCAAATTGCTGATGTGACGTGTATAGGAGGTGGTATCATTTTCAGCTCCACTATCAACAGATGCCCGCAGACTGTGCATTGTACTCAAGGACACGCGCCAGAAACGCTGCGTCAGCAATTATGTGTAACATTTTCACAGCTTCCCGTCTTATGTATAATAATAGCCCAGATATTTAAACTTTTACTGCCTAGGTGGTATCTTAAGTGAGAACTGTATCTCTTTCGTTTCCTTCCACAACCAGCTATTCTATTTTTTTTTTTCATATTCACTCTAAGTACTCCTGTTTGTAATGCTTCCATAAACTTTCTAATCATTGTTATTCCCATGTCCTCCATTGTCTATATCTTGTTGAATATTTTGAAAAGTGTACGGGACATATTATAACTACAATCTAGTATATACAGTCACGAAGCTTGAGTTGTGAGGTTACTAGGAACAGTAGACTGTGCCGGTACTATTTCGCATTGTCTATGATGAGACGATAGCGATCCTAGTGGTTAGCAACGATCTATGGATGCATATTCCCTACGTAGTGAGCTTCGTGACTGTATATACTAGACTGTGCTATAACCTTATCTGAGAGCCTTAGTTGCTCGAACAATATGTGACTTTCATACCCACCTTCTCTGCAGCTTCACTTATTTCATATAGTTTTTTAATAAGTGATATTAAAGGGCACTGAATACCGATAAGGTGCATTGCTTCCGACAGTAGTTTTATGGGTAAAGAGTCACAGGCTATTTAAGGTCCACAAATACAAAATGTACTTTCCGATTCTTCGCATATAATTGTTAATTTATTTGTCTAAGAGCGAGGATGTGATCAATACATGAGCGTCCTCACATAAAACTTACCTGAACCTCTAACATCTTACTTTGGATTACTTGTTCCAATATTTATTTTATCATACCAGAAACTATAAACACTGAATTAAAAATAAAGAATGGTAGCAGAATTATTAACTACAAAGAACTTACATGGCCAGAAGTGATCTTGCAAAGAAATCGGTATTGAATCTATTGCTTAAAATCTTAAAAGTCAATAAAAGTTGCTATGAACTAGTGACTAATATCCATAGCTCGAACATGAGAGTTATTATTTTAGTATTGCCCAGAATGTTTAATATGGCTGGCTTTGACAACTGACTTTGTAATGTAGATTCGCAATTATCCAATACAAGTAATGTCCATAGTTACATCTTGGCATTGGATATTCGAGTCATAAAGGCTGAATGGTATCCTCAGCACCAAAATTAAAGAGATGATTCTACGTGCTAAATATAAAAAAAAACTTTTATTACACTTTTCATTCGATGAAGCACCGTTAAGCGGAAAAAATAGCCTTCGCCCAATGTTTGCAGCGCCCTATTGCGGTAATGGCCCGAGATAAATGGCTGATTGAAAAACAAGGAGATAGATAAAAAATACCTGTGCAATTAACGTCTTGAAACATTTTCTGAAAATTAAACCGTTTAACCATGAATTTAAGTTGAATAATAGCGAAAATCGTTGAAATAAATCTTGCAACGCAGCGCACGTCGCGTAGTACCAATTGAGTACAACAGAGGGAAAGGTGGTGGTAAGGAGTGCAGCCCGCGCTTGCTTAGAGTTATTGCAGTAGCCGTGATGTTGCCAAATGCTTCTTAAAAACATAACGATTTCCTCTAAAACAATGAATGTTAGAGAAAAAACGTACTTAGACTTTTGAAACCTCTCTTCACGATCTATTGCAAGTTTCATTATGGTGCAGAGGTTATCATCCACTCTGTATATTTATAAACTCTCCAGGTACATCATCTTAGTATTTAGATTGTATCATTTTACAACATTTTTATAAAAGATTATAAAGATAGGCTGATATTTACTTCAATCCAGGATAATTTGAGGTGGACAACTACCTAATATTTCTACAACTTAGTTGACGGATATAAATTCCACCTTCAAATCTGACAATTTTTGACAGATGTCAGAGATTACGGACGCCGATGAAATCAAACTAAGCTCTTTGACAGTGATTCAAAATTTAGCATTCGTCAGCTTGTATCCATCGTGGTTGGTGGAATCTATCCTTTATTTAAATCCCTTTTTTGCCTCACTTTTGAGATAGTTTAAAAAAGTCTGGGACTAAAGTTGGAGCATGTGTCGCATACGCTCTTTGCTTTTCTAACTTTGCGCGGTCATACGATCCCACATGCATCAGTCTCAAGTTTTGTTCGGCTGTGTGAATGTAGGTCACGTTAGTCGGTGATTCGCCTTACTCTATATTGACTTTATGTCGGAATTTGTAGTCCTGAATATGACCTTGAGCTCCAGTACACGTGTGCTAGTATCGAATTTTCAAACATTTCTCTTTGGTCTTAAGTAAGGATCCTCTTGCTGTCCCACTAAATTACAATTACTAATTCCATTTTAATTAAAAAAAATAATAATAATAATGATAATAATTCTTTCTCTTTTTTCTTACATTCCATCAGTTTTATACCAAAGGACAATCTTTCACTGCAAACCCAGCATTCTCAGATCTTTCCTATTTTCTGACTTCCTCTTAGTCTCAACATATGTGCCGTATATCTTAATGTCGTTTATCATTTGATATCTTCTTCTGCCCCAAACTCTTCTCCCGTTCACCATTCCTTCCAGTGCATCCTTCAGTAGGCAGTTTCATCTCAGCCAGGGACCCAACCAATTTCTTTTCCTCTTCCTAATCAGGTTCAGCATCATTCCTTCTTCATCCACTATTTCCAACACAACTTCATTTCTTATTCTGTCTGTCCATTTCGCACGCTTCATTCTTCTCCATATCCACATTTCTAATGCTTCTATTCGCTTCTCTTCACTTCGTCGTATTGTCCACGTTTCAGCCCTGTACAATGCCACACTCCACACAACGCACTTAACTTTTTTCTGTATATGCGTATGCACAGTATATACATTGTTTTTTTTTTTGTTGAGAAAACCTGTGTCATCACAAAAAATTCCTTTATAAAATAATAGCAATAATAATAATAATAATAATAATAATAATAATAAATAATAATAATAATAATAATAATAATATGATGTTGTCATCTAATGTGCTGCATCTGACACTGAAGTCATTAACAGTATAATAATAATATTAATAATAGTCATAATATCAATTATTATTATTAATATTAATAGTGATAATTGAAAACTCGTATTTTTTCAAAATAAGTTTCTCGTTATGATTGCCATCAAAACAAAAGTGAGAAATGTCCTTGAACTAGAAAATGATGTCATAATGTCCAGATTTGAGAAGCTACTTAAAAAAAGGCACATTTATCATATTAGGCTAATTTTTTACTTTATAGCTACTGAAACATTTTATGTTTATTTTTAATGATGAAAAATAAACGTTAATAAGGATTCCTCTGATTGAGGTTCTGCCTGATAAACATCTAGTATGGTACATCTCACTTGACGATGTGTATCGAGGAAGAACAATAATTGTAGTGTAGTGTATCTCCTAGCTTAGTAGCCTGATGAGTGATTCTTTATTGGTGGCACTTGTCAGGTTCAAACCTGTCTTCGGACAGTTGACTAAAACAACAAGAATAAGGGAAGAATTGTGACGGTGTCACTTATAGTTCCTGAAGTAGCTCAGTCGATAGAACGTTCGTGCGCTAAGCGAAAGGTCCCGGGATCGATACCGGCCCCGGAACAATTTTTCCCTTGAAATTATTCAAGCTGCTTGACAGGGAGCTTCTACCTGAAAACCAGATTTGCATAACAAACAACAAGGCTTTCTTTGTTTTATATTATAAACTATCTCGCGACGCCTCTAAGCTCTTTATACCTTGGAGTCTTGACCCACACTTTAGGAACCAATGGAGTATACAATACAGTGTCATATTTAAGTTGTATGATCGTACTTAAAGGCTGATTGTAATTGATCGATATTTCTTCTCGCTTTACATTGCACAAAATACTGTTTACTTCAACTTTCAGCGTACGTAACTGAACAATATACCGACTTCCCTTGTAAAACAGTTGTTTTATTATGCAGCATATTTTGCAAGCAGGCTGGTGGCTTAACTTATACAGGGCACCACGGTATCCAACCATTTATTAGCTAGATTTGGTACTAACGTTGTATATTTTCGCTTTATAAATTATCTCGTTCTGCGGTGCCAACATTTTAGAGAGAGTTTCCACATTTCTGTTGTTCCATTATTTGTTTTGTTCTTGCAATATTACTCCTCTATTTTTTAATATTCGCCTGGCGCGGTATCGTTTATGCGACATTTTACTTCTTTGTCGAAGTTCCTACTGTTCCACGTAACTTCATTTATGCATGCTGAGATTCTGTGTAGTTCTGATGCTTTATATGAAGTATTATTTTTATTTTCTCTTTGTACATAGAAAGTACTGTGGTTCTAAAAAAAAATATTTTAACATTTTTTTTTCGGAAGTACTTGTATTCAACGTCTTTGACGCTAAAAGATGATCTTCAGCATGCAATCTGTCTGATGTTTGTGTATAACGATTCTCATGAAGTATTTGACGGATTATGTAGACATTCATTGTTAGAGAGTCAATTTGTCTTGGAATGATGCATGTAAAATATAATAAATTTTACTAAAAATTGATAGGCATTAATAAATTTTTAATCAGAAACACACTGATTGATTGATTGATTGATTGATTGATTGATTGATTGATTGATTGATTGATTGATTGATTGATTGATTGATTGATTGATTGATTGATTGATTGATTGATTGATTGATTGATTGATTGATTGATTGATTGATTGATTGATTGATTGATTGATTGATTGATTGATTGATTGATTAATTGATCCTGACGATTTTTTCTCGGATAAGAGTCATTCATAGTATTCTGCCCAAAGGTAGATCTTTCACTGCAAACCTAGTATTCTCTGGTCTTTCCTATTTTCTGCCTTCCTCTTAGCCTTTCCATACGATCGGTATAACTTAATGTCCTCTATTGTTTGATATCTTCTTCCGCCCCGACTTCTTCTCCCGTTCACTATTCCTTCCAGTGAATCCTTCAGTAGTTTCTTCTCAGGAAGTGTCCCAGCCAATTCCTTTTTCTTCTCCTGATCAGTTTCAGCATCATTCTTTCTTCACCCAGTCTTTTCAAACACAGCTACGTTTCTTATTCTATCTGTCCATTTCGCACGTTCCATTCTTCTCTATATCCACATTTCAAGTGCTTCTAGTCGCATCTCTTTACTTCGTCATAGGCTAATGTCCATATCAGATAACATAAAGATATAAATAAAATGAGCTGCCATTATGTCCCTGAACCCTGTAACTCTTATCTGCAGAATTATTTGTTCTTTTCAGATTAAAATAGTCCCAAGCTAAACTAAATATTCACTACCCTTAATGAAAAGCATCTCATCCTTACAAGATTAGCAATAGTTACAAGGTAACAAGAGTTCTCACGAGTGACAAAGATGCTTGTCCGAACAGATGGAAAACACTGGGTTCCAGGTCGAGGCTGTAGATAGCATGGTCCAGTACCTCCCATCTGAAGCACCAAACCCACATCTGTTTCTGTTTCATGACATTCGCACCGTACACCTCAACAAGTTGATGATGAATTTCAGAAGCAAAAACCGGATTCACCTTTGACCATTTTTCCGTGCGCGCAGCCATCTTACAACTGGTATTGCGAGGGTTTGACGCAACATATGCGCCACCTAATGGTTACGTGATAAAGCTGTGGTCTGCTGCTGCGGCCCTGGCGGAATATTCGAACAAGCGGGGCAATATCACCCGTGACAGCTCTTTTTGCTTTACTTTTTTAATCACCCTCATATCTGATACGGTCGAGTTCGATCCCTGGTTAGGTCATAATGGAATTTGTGATCGACAAAACAGACGTTGTACTTTTTTTTTCTCGGAGTATTCTGCTTCCCTCTATCATTTCACAAACAGTCTCCATCTTCCCTTCATTTTATCTATCATTTGCAGTAATTAACATAAGCTGGGGTGAAGTCTTGGGTAACTTCCAATTCTGATATAGTAAGGGCTCGGGACTCCAGTCGTGGGGCTAATCAGGTATTCGTCTGAGGATGGAATCTGGTTCTGCTAGGACTGTGGCTGAATATCCCAACTGTCAGCATCGGATTCACGAATGTACCCAAGCCAACTTTCGGACTTAAAAAGTCATCGTGTATAGGCTATACTGCAAATATTCGTCCTAGGTTCAACCCCCGAAAAACCAAACAGCAGTTATCATAAAAAATATTTGTTAAACGTGAAATAGTATTAGTTTATAATAAAATTTTGTTTCATTGTTTTTTTCTTCATAAGTTTCGTCAACTTGTGATCTTCCCGATTACATATTTGTGGCTTGAACAAATTTTTAGGTTCTCTATGATAGGTTTATAATATAAAGCTGGATAGTCCTGTATTTAGGCTGCCACTTTCAAGATTCTAGGATAGGATTTAAAATGTAATTTTATGCTCGACCATGCCGAAATATAGTAATTATACACCTGGTAGCAGCCTTTTAATGCATGTCATTAAAGTACATCTATTCATTAAAGTTCAGGTTTTCGATTATTCTCGGATATGCAATCGAAAGACAAGTAGCGAAACGTCACGGAGGCTGGAAATCCAATACTGTCGCAGAAGGTTATGTTCTGTTACTATAATAATTAGCGTTAATTGTAAATAATATTCAAATAAATTCAATTTGTCATCTCGTTTTTCAATGTCGAATTCAATTTCAAGGTTATATCAAGATTAATGTTTATCTTACTCTCTAGATTATATCAAGGTCGTCGACATTCGTTTCTCGGAAAAAATCAATACTTTCGCATCTGCTCACATCTCACAATTTATGAGGTAGGCTATTGCACTCACTCACATAATAACATGAATACTTATGAATAATTTCAAGTTAGAAATATGGTCGAGCATAAAAAGTCGTATGAAACTTGCCTATATTGGTAATTAAGACGCTCGTATCCTCGCGTCTTAATTACTACCATTATAGGCTCGTTGCATAATGTACTATTCACCATTTTATATGTGATGGTTGCACCGCCGTGACTCAGTCTTGAAAGCCTTGTTGAACAGATTAGGAAACCCACTGATTGTGACTTCTTTCAGACGACAGAATATCATATTATTCTTGATATTGGTCGGATTGACAGGAAGGAATTAAGGTAATCCGTTAATGAGCCCCGATCCAGTAGTCTATGGTCAGTGCTGGTATGTGTAACGTGATGGAAGTAGTTCCTGGCCCCACGACCAGCACTAGATGCTGCTCCTGATGCCATGTGCATTACCGCTGTAAGTCAGAAACATTCCATGATTTTCTTTATATGTGAACGTCACCAAACTGCGTGGAAGTATGATACTAAGCACAGGGAGTGCAGTCAGTGGGGAAGGAGAATGATGCGTGACGTTTGAAGTACGCCTCGTTGCATGGAAACGAGCAGTCAAGCCCCATGCGTTCCGTACCAAATGCGTCTCTGTCCGATCCCAGATTTAGAACTCTAATTAAGAAACACTCTATATAACGCGCACTTCAGTTCCCAATATGCGTACTGATTGTCATACAATTTGTTTTTGTAGTATTGTATACGATACGATAACATTTTATTGAACATTCCGGTAGCTTAGTACTTTGTTTGGGCGTTTTATTCCACGAATTCTGGTTCGATCTGCTGCACTGACTGGAGTGATACTTGTGATATACAAAATCGGAGGATGAGGGATTTTCACAGGATTACCCCGTTTCTTTCATTCTCTCAACACTGTTCATTTCTTCGACGGAAAATAACATCTTCAATTGAAAGCGTCGATGAATAATACTACATTATACAATGTGGCCATATCGAACGTCTATGATTTTGAGTGTCTGTGAAAGGAAGAACAATGCGCAGGGAAATTTTTATCGTTTTATACAGGGTGTATCAAAAGTTCAAGTCAATCCTTAAGGAGGTGATTCAGGGCCTTATTTGCAGCAAAAAATCCTAATACACTTTTTCAATATTCATCCCCATTTCCGAGTTACACGAATATCACATATCGTATCTATCCTCATTTGATTCCACACCTAATGGACCTGTCTGTTTGAGAGAAGGTAGGCTAATTGTCAGTTGTCTAGAACAGATGATCAAAATGTCCCCCTTTCTCACGAACACACGCTTCAGCACGCCGTTTGACCTCTCGCTGCACATTACGCAATCCGTGCTGGTGTATAACCATTCCAGCCGTGTTAATCTTTGCAACGAGCTCTTCCCTGCTTGCTACCTCCGTTTGGTACACTTTCTCCTTCATGCAGCCCCAGACAATGAATTCCAATGGTGTTAGGTCTAGGAACCGGGCTGACCAGGCAATGGGACCACCTTTTCCAATCCATTTACCTCGAAAATAGTGATCTAACCATTGGCGTACTGGAAGTCAAATGTGCTGGAGCACCGTCTAATTGATACCATAGTTGCCTGATCAGTCCGGTCCCCAGACCTAACACCATTGGAATTCTTTCTCTGGGGCTGCATGTATAGGGAAGTTCAACTCATATATTTTCGTTACTGAAGTGAATGACACTAGTAATTGAGGTGTAGACATGGGAAAGTTTGTAAGTCAGAAAAAGTCGATTTTTCGTTTTGTCATGGAAAAAAAATACTAAACACTCGTCCCAATGGCATGGAAACAGTGGCACGTCAGTAGATGTGTTCCATTTGTTCCAGTGCTGACGTAAGACTGCACGGGGTATGGCTTAGTCCACGGGGTATGGCTTAGGGAATGTAGTAAGTCAACATTCGCCAACGTGTCTGAACTGTTCCACTGCGTGGCAGAAGACAAAATACTTTATTGCTACTGCCTGTCTGAAAGGGTGATTCAGGTGTAATAAATGGCACCGAAATCTATTCAATTCAGAATGGTAAGTCTTCATTTTTGTTTAATCATCACCTCAACAATCTGTAGTTCATAGTCATTCTTCGTTTTTGTACATAGATACTACATTTATTTCGTTATTATCTTGGTGCAAGTTACTTGTAAATGCCAATATAGGTGTAATCACGATGATGCCTGATGATTTTTGTGTCTTTGCCAAGGAATGTGACAGATTTTTTAATACTGTGCCTATCAAAATTAGCACTCTCTCCTGGCTAAGGATTTCAAGAGCCAACTTCTTATTAATAAAGACAAGACAGTCATTCAAGGAGGATGAACCGTGGAAAGAGTTCAACATCTCCAAAAGAGGGCAATCTCTCCAGATCATCGTAAATATGTACTCATTAAAACCTCTTACAAAGAGACAGGACTTAAGTGAGCCCAAAATGAAGGACCTGTTGGTCATGGTGGATTTTCTGGACATGAAGTACCGTACGTTTTATCGGAAAATTTGTGCTTGAAAAATAAGAAGTGACATAAATTGGTTTTTTTAAACTCACAAACTCGTTTTTCTTTGATTTCTAATTACTTTCATACAAACAGAATAAAGTTTTGTTAGGTAAAATCTGTTTGCTAGTGCTCTTTCAACTAAAATACAGTTTTTTTGTAAACGAAAAAGTTTTATGATGTTCCCAAAACAATAATATATTATATTTTTGTAATAAAATATTCTTTCTGGTGTTCTCAAACCTATTTTTCGCCTCGTCTGTACTACTTCATTTTTATGACTTACAACTTTTCCCATGTTAGAGCCTAAATTGTTGTCTGTCGCAGTGGAAGTAACGCAACACAAGAAATATTCATATACTCAAATAAACTTTATTTTTCTTGTTAAGATTAAAATGGTAACAGTACAAGAAAAAGCTCTGGCATTGGTGTAGTTTGCAGAAAGAAAATATGTAATAACAGTTCAAAGGGAATTAAGACATGTACTCCAGAAATATCCATCTGACCTGAAGTCGATAAGACAATGGTTCGAAACAGTTTTAGCTATAGGCAATGTGTAGGAACGATATGGAGGAGGTCGTTTTCTGAACAAGAAGTACTGTGTGAGAAGGTAAAAGTGATAAGAATTACCTTCATTCATAACCCGCAGAAATCCTCTTCCTCACATTGTAAGTACAACACTACTGGATCAAAATTTTCCGAACCGTTGGATTGAACGCGACGATAAAATAGCATGGCCTCCTCGTTCTCCCGACACTACCTTCTTAGATATTTTTCTTTGAGGATGTGCCAAGCACAGTTTGTATTCTACCAAAATAACTGACCTCAACAACTTACATGATGAAGAAATATATTACCGATTGCTTATTGTAAAACTGAGTTGCACTTCATAATAAAGAGGTCAAAAATGTCCTCGCACTTTCCTTTCCATTTAAAAAGGGATTGAAGTCAGGGAAGTACGAGGGGACCATAATATACTATCCTTATTATCTCCATTATTATCACCGTCATAATACCAATAATTGAAGACGCGATCTGTATTTTTTATCAGACATCTCAAATTATCACCGCTAAATGATAGTGTGATCGATGTGAGAACAAGCGAAACAAAGAAGCAAGCAATTGCAAGATGGCGGTACCTCTGTACGATTATACCATTGACGATTCGATCCGAGCATTGATGCACGCTTCGTTTCAGGCTGGTAATTATGCATTCAAGACGCGTCACTTGTGACTATCCGAGCTAGTATAAAGTTCCCTTCATACTGTGTGCGCTGATCAAGTTGCCAGAATGATGCACTTTTGCTTCCATGGCAATCTCAACTAGCGACAGACTTGTATGCAATGCTTGTCCACCCTTCAGAGAACTTCTACAATCCAGTTATAGGCAGCTTGACGTGACAGTCAATGCTCACCATACACGGAAAGGAGTTCTTTATGAAACCCTTTGCTCCCAAACATTTTGCTTAGGAAAACCGTACAATGGAGCGGTGCTCGACAATAGTACACTCGTTCAGAGGTGTCGTCATCTTGCAACTGCTACTTCTTTGTTTCGCTTGTACACATACGTCACCGTGAAATCTGAATATTACTGTCTGTCATCTAGTGGTGATAGCTTTAGGCACCTTTAGGTCTCTACTTCGATATTTAAATTACTGACTCCCCTGTGTATTAATACTGAAATAATAATAATAATAATAATAATAATAATAATAATAATAATAATAATAATAATAATAATACAACTTATTTACAAATGGCTTTTAAGGAACCCGGATGTTCATTGCCGCCCTCACATAAGCCCGCCATTGGTCCCTATCCTGTGCAAGTCTCTATCATCTTAACCCACTTCCATTAAATCCATTTTAATATTATCCTCTCCCATCTACTTCTCGGTTTCCCCAAAGGTCTTTTTCCTTCCGGTCTCCCAACTAACACTCTGTATGCATTTCTGGATTCTTCCATACGTATTACATGCCCTGCCCATCTCAAACGTCTTGATTTAATGTTCGTAATTATGTCACGTGAAGAATACAATGCGTGCAGTTCTGCTTTATGTAACTTTCTCCATTCTCCTGTAACTTCATCCCTCTTATCCCAAAATATTTTCCTAAGAACCTTATTTTCACACACTCTTAATCTCTTTTTACAACCACATATAACAACCGGTAATATAACTGTTTTATAAATTCTAATTTTAAGATTTTTTGACAGCAGAGTAGATGACAAAAGCTTCTCAACGCAATAATAACAGCATTTTCCATATTTATTCTGCGTTTCATTTCCTCCCGAGTGTCATTTATATTTGTTACTGTTGCTCCAAGATATTTTAATTTTTCCACCTCTTCTAAGGTTAAATCTCCAATTTTTATGTTTCCATTTCGTATTATTATTATTATTATTATTATTATTATTATTATTATTATTATTATTATTATTATTATTATTATTATTATTATTATTATCTTATCTTGTACCAAATTTGAAACGTTGTTATAGGAAAACTATATTAACAAGTTTTTTTTTCGTGTAATATCAGAGCCTTTAACTGCCGTTATTCGCTAGTACAGAGAAGAGTAGATCACTTAGTTCGCCAGAGAGTATCCAGAGTGCTGTTCTGAGTAACATCCCATTGAGTTTCATACGGTCTACAATTAGTATTTTTATCGTCTCACACGTCATGGATAATGATTGAATAATTAGTATGTCATATCTTATTTTTAACTTTGAACACTCTTTCCTTACACCTGGTTACAAAATTAAGTCATATAAAAGAGTTCAGCTTTTGTTTGATATAAAAATTGTAGCTTGAGCTTCGCTAGTTAAAATTTTTTACCTTCAGATTCTCTCATCCTCACTCTCTTTTGCATCCTACACAATTCAACCTTTTCATTTCACCAATGATAATACTGATTTATAGTTTTTATGGCTATTCTTTTGTATTAAATTTTCCCTATTCTTATTTTAAAGATTTAATGGGATACACGTATATTAATAACTTAAGAATAGTAACCAGACGTTCGTTTATAAAAAAAAGTCCTCTTTACTCAGCTTAAAACTAGAATTCTGAAAGAAGCAAGTTTCAAAATAATTAATCATCTCATTAGCGTTGAAAGGTCTTTCTTTTTCCCTCGCTTCTTTCCAACATTCTCGGAATAAAGTGTTCGCTTTAAAGGGCTACATAAACGCCTTAAGGTCCACAGAAAGGCAACTCATGTGGAAAGCAGCGGAAAATTATAATTAACCCATGAAATTCTACTAAAAGGAAACTCCAATTAATATAAGGCTATTTTAAATTCCCTTGTGATATAGAAATCTACTTTTAAAATATCAGAATAAGGCATGGCTTTTATTGTACGCGGAGAATTCTTTGAATGTTTCATAGGGCACAGAACATTTGAAGATACATCCTGCTATTCCTACAGGAGTAAACATTAATGTTACGTCTACAGGTAATAAAATGATGACACACTGAGACGTACAACGTTGAATTGAAAATAATTGTGAAACACAAAGTATAATAATAATAATAATAATAATAATAATAATAATAATAAGAATAATAATAATATAATTGAAGGGTTCAGAATCATAGTGGGCCAAGCGCCATTTACTAAATCCGTAGAAAACAAGGTTAAAATGAAGTTTTTACCATAATTCAGTGGAAAAATATAGCAAGTAATATAAAGTATACACATTAAAACTAAATGATATGTCAATCTTCATTAAACTATGGTATTCACTTAACTTTAACCCTTGCTTTCTCCGTTTTTAATAAATGGCGCTTGACCCACTATGGCTCTGAACCTTTCAATTATTATGGAATTTATATTCTTATTACTTAAACAACGATTTGTTGTTGATATTATGCCTGAAGAAGCACAAATGAGAATGTCCACATACAAACAAATAATGTTTATGAAATACAGAATAATTATATAATAGTCTATAACTTAAGCAATTAGAAAAAAATTACTGATCTTCCCAATAAATGCAGAGACATTACATCTGTAAACTAAACTAAAATAATGTACATAGAATAGACAAAAAATTGTTATAGGATACAACATAATGATATATTGCACATTTAGAATGTTGAATTCAATCTTAATCTTGTAATAGGAAGAGCGAATACAACCACACAGGCGCATACAAACTCAAATGTAACACCTGCAACAACTTCTACATAGGACAGACAGGCAGATCTTTTCAAACACGTTACAAAGAACACATCACAGCCATAACAATATTACAAAACACCTCCACATATGCAGAACACATCACAAATGCTAACCACACCAACAGACACATCAACACAGACATGGAAATATTACACATTCATCCAAAAATCCAGAAACTAAACAGACTAGAACAATATGAGATATACAGACACACGAAAACATACCCCAACGAAATTCCCAACACGCAACTCAACTTCAAAACACACACACTCTTTGACTCTACACTATACCACACGAACGCACCCTCACAGGAAACAGAACAAGAGGCGCCAAGACCAACAACGACCAGTTCTGAGGATGACCCATAAATAGGTCGAAACATGTAAACGAGGTACGTTGGAGTTTAACACAGGAAAGTCTTATCATACATAATCCGAAGCAAATTCCTTCCTGACATTGGTAAAGTGATTAGGAGTTCCGTTAAAGTTGTTCTTCGCCTACAATCTGTTTCCCCTGTTGCAATAATTTATGCACTTCATCTTGCACGTCTCAATTTCCTAATGTTTAGGCATTCCTTCCAGCAAGGTAACCAGCCAGGCTTCGTCTTGTACGTACCCTTACAGTTGAAAATGTTTTTCCGTCCGTATATAAGTTTGATATAGCGAGAATATGTATTCAAAACTTTATAATTTTTTACGACAACTAAATGGTATGTTAAGTACTTAGTATTAATTGTATGTAACACTTGTTGAGACATATAATCAGTAACAAAAATATACCAAGGATTCAAAATCGTCCGTTTTTTGGTCCACTAATATAAAATATTTTAAGTATTTTGACATGAATTTTAGAATCATAAATTTTTCTTTAATCACTAATTAAGTGTGTGGCTGGGAGGAAGAAAATATTATTATTATTATTATTATTATTATTATTATTATTATTATTATTATTATTATTATTACATTGTGTATCGAAATATTTGTAAATTTGTGTATATGGGTGTGAATGCACATATCTAAGAAATTATATATGGAACTTCATTTTCTTACCAATAGTTCTTAATAAGATAAATTTTTATTTTTATTTTATTTCATTTACACGTTAAATAGACAATTACAACATAAAGTAGTTCGATGATCGTTCACCTCCGTTGAGATTTCTGGACGTGACATCAACAGTCGGCTAGTCGGACTTGACTCTACATGGACTTCCACGCCACGGGTTACATTACACTCACATTTACATTACGTGGTGTAATAGTAATAGTGTTTTTGTGTTTAGTTACATTGAAAAATCTGTGTAATTTTTATAATTAATAATTTCTGTAAAAATACATTAAATTGTTTCTTGAGTTTTGAAAGCTTACCCAAAATTTCAGCTTCGTAGGCTAAAGGAAGACTAATAGGGGCATGTAGTGTATTATGTGGTTCATTAGATCTCGAAAAATATGAACTTTGTTTAGTTATATCCTGGAGAAATTTTAAGTAAGGTCCAGAAACTGTTTGTGACTTTAGGGCCGTTTTATTAACTTCATACATTCAGCGCAAAGTATTACACTCAAAGGTCCAATGCGAAATGCTCAGTACTAGTCTAACAATCTCTAATATTGCAGTTAATATACAGTAATGTAATATAGTCCCGCGCCGTGGCGTCGTGGTCTAAGACATCCTGCCTGGGACTCGCGTTACGGAATGCGCGCTGGTTCGAGTCCTTATGGGAGAAGAAATTTTCTGATGAAATTTCGGTCAGTGTATGGGACCGGTGCCCACCCAGAATCGTGATGCACTTGGGTAGCTACGATAGATAGCAAAATCCGGTTACGTAAACCAGCTATAACGGCTGGGGGGCCCATTGTTCTAACCACACGATACCTCCATTCTGATTGGATGATCGTCCACCTCTGCTTCGGCATGTCACCGTGAGGCCAGCAGCCAGCTGGTCGGTCTTAAAATGTAATATACAGAGTGAACTGTAAGTAATGTGATTAATTTCAGAGGGATATTTATTTTTTTAGATATTTCAAACAAAACAGTGTGTTTATAATTGCAATTCCTAATTTTTCTATAATAAATTATGTTTGGATTTCTATTAGATTTCTTGGTGGTGTAATTGTTTGTCTAATTTGCATACGTCAAACTGATTTAAAGAAAAGATTAATATTTATATTGCCTCTTATACAGGGTGTTAAAAAAGTATCCAATATTTTAAGATGTGCTACTATGCATCAAAAGATGAAAAAAATGTCTAATAAACATGGATCCTACAACACATACTCTCTGAGATCTGAGCACTTGTTCGTAGGTGGTGCTCAATGAGACGTCCATTTATGGCAATGCATTCCTCTGCCTTTCGTCGTAAGGAATCACGCACTCTTTGAAATAGATCTGGTTGTTCTTGATAACCTAAAGTCTAGGGGATTTAGGTTTGGGGAGCGAGCAGGCCAAGGTGTGGGGCCTCTCCAATCAATTCAGCGGTCCTGAAGTCTCAGCGTCAGGTGTTCACGCTCATTGCGGAAAAAATGTGCTGGTGTGCCATCATACATGAACCACATCTGTAGTATTTGCTGACATGGCACACACTCCAGCAAGGTAGGCAATACGTTAAAAGAAAGTCCTGATAACGAGCCCCAGTCAATCTGTGGTAGCTCGTATGGCCCTCAATCTATCGTCAAGAACACCTGCCCAAAAGTTGATTGAGATTCGGTGCTAATGCCTTATTTCTTCAACTGTATGGGAATTTTCATGAGCCCAAACATGGTGATTACGAAAATTCACAACACCAACTCTACTGAACCCTGCTCATATCCGCAACCAGACTTTTGTTTTCAATATTTCTTGTGACGTATCATTATTCCATGCCGTGGGTATCAACTACGGTATGATTACCTGATAGTCTGCTGTATTGTAGAGCAGAAAAATGTATTGCCATGAATGGACGTCACATTGAGCACCTCCTATGAACAAGTGTTCAGATCTCAGCAAGAATGTGTTGTAGGACCCAAGTTTATTGACTTTTTCCTTGTTTGGTGCATACTATCACCTCCCAAAATATTGGATACTATTTTTAACACCCTATATAATCGTTACTATATAAAATAACTAAAGAAGAAATAAAAAATAAAACCCATAAACACCAATTTTCGCTCCTTTTTGCTTCCTTTTCAAGATAAAAAATTGTTTTATATGAAATACAGTATTTCATACCGTGTTTAGGGAGTCTTTCATTTAATTTCCAATAAACACAGTCAATTTAAGAGAGCAGTGATTTATGATAATAGATGATTGAAAGAACTTTAGTTTTGTCCTTCAAATGTGCAGAAATTTTATCCGTACAAATGTAGCTTTTCGTTCTGAAAAGAAATTTTAAAATGTTATATTTGTTCGGATCAAATTTCTGCATGTTTAAAGAATAAAAGTAAAATTCTTTGAATCATGTATTATCAACAGTAATCTCACTAGAGGTTTTGATTTATCTAGAGAAAATTAAAACTCGAGTGGGATTTAATTGACTATTACACGATTAGAAGAAAGTATATAAAGATTAGAAGTAAAGAAGTACTACAATACAATGAAATATTAATTGACTTACGAAAATACAAAACTGTCTTCAAATTTGTACCATCTCAACATTACAAATATTACGCTAGTAGATGGCAGTAGTGTGTTATGATTACCTTTTTTCTTGTTATCAGTTGTGCCAACTATGGAATCTTCATTGAACTCTGTGGACGGTTACTGGTCAAGAAGGCTTTGTTGATTCAGTTTCATTTTTATTAAAACAGTTGCATTTCACTTCAATTATCCCGATCCGAGTAATGAACGTCACTTGACAGATGATTTTCAATAAATGTTAGTATTAAACAATCTCTGATACATGATTATTCATAATATCATATAGCAGAAGCTATAACATAACCTAAATAATATAAACAAGTGTTAAAAAGTATTAATTAGGGATGATGAAATAAACAAGAAAAGTTTTAATTAACGATGATGAAATAAAAAATAAACATGAATAATTTTGAAAGGAACAATTATTGAAAGTACAATTTTCAAATTTGCATGTTTTAGTGGTTGGTGGTTCAGTTGATGTTATATTGGACGTGAGCGTATAAGAAGTGGAACTCGTTGATGTACATGGTGTATTCCTTAACTTATTCAGGACTTCCGAGTGGTGCTCTTCATTTATTTGTAAATAGGATTTCAGGGAAGATGCATAGCTATGACCAGTGATCTTTATTAATTCTTGTTCTTGAATGTCAATGCGAGTCATATTTGAAAGTGCTGTGCATCGACTGGAGTGGTTTGTAATTTTCTGTTTTTTTTTTTTTTTTTTTTTTTTTGACGTCCAGACCAGTGAAATTTGAAATGTTGGGCAAATAAAGAAACAAAAGCTGGAGTAGTGATAAAAATAAACAAATGCTAGGGACGCGATAAGATTAAACAAATGCTAGGGACGCGATAAAATTGTGCGATAAGCAGCCATGATTGGTTGAAAGACGTCCTTTCGTACCGTTTTATTGGTCAAAAGTAGTATGACGTAGTAAAAGTTTAATAGTCAGACTAAATTAAATTGACTGAGTATATTTGGAATTAAGTCAATGGCTTTCCCAAAACACGCTATAACAAGTTTCATGTAAAGCAATTTTTATCTCGGAAGGGAAGCAAAAGCGAACAAAATTGTATTAAACTTTTTTGTTTGAAATATTTCAAAGACTAATCCCCTGAAATTAACGACATTACTTACGGTTCACCCTGTATATCTTCATAGATTCTACTTATTTAAGTCCGTAACAGTATTGAGGAACTTTGTACCAATCCTTGCGTTTATGCTACGGTATGGAAAGTTATAGAAGTGAACCAGATACAAATATGACTTGACTATATGGTTGTGTGGAAACCAAATTTCTGCGCGTCCTATCTCCATGTTGTGATTCCCTGCCGAATGCAGTCTATTGATCCTCTCCACCGCGAGGTCATTTCAACTAAGTTAAAGATAAATTGGACATTTCCAAGGATGTCCAACCTCTTTTCCATTCCTAACATTACCGTAAACCTGCCGAGACCTGGAAAACTATTCCCTCGGAGTAAGAATCAATAATAATGCTTCTTTGGAAAATAACGCAATAAAATAGAAAAAGTGGATGAAGGTTGAGAAAGTACTGATTGTTTTACCAACTAAAGGATATTAAAGAAGCCAGGCAGGAAACCACAGTAGTAAAACAATCAGAAGTGTCATCATTTTCGACAAAACTGTAATATTGAAAAAACCAATCTAGTTTAATTTTAAAGCAAATAAAACAAAAATACTATAGAACAAATCAAATTAACTACATATAAAAACGGGAAAATAGAATATTCATAATTAAAACAGAGACAGCAGTCTGAAAAGGTCAGGTGTTTCTGGTGTTTAAAGAAGGAAAGCATAAAGAGAAGGACTAATAAAACAATGACGCACTAGACAAGGGCACAAACGGCAGTAGTGAGGAAGAATAAATAGGAAAGGTGATTAAAGTGAGAAAAAGAATAGTGAAATAGTGAAATAAAGATTCATAATATTGAGTGTAAAGTGAAAATTTGGTAGTAGATATATGTGACAGCATAAGGAAAATCAAAATGTCAAGGGTAAGGAATAAAAGTAGTGAAGAGAAAAATATAGTGAAAGTGTACAGAAGATAAACAGTGCATGAGCAAAGGTAAAGTTTAGTAGAACATGAATGAGTTTGCGGGCGTTTCGTCCACTACCTACTGCTGCTACTACTACTACTAATGCTATTACTACTATTGCTAATGCTACTACTACTAATGCTACTATTACTATTGCTAATGCTACTACTACTACTACTACTAATGCTACTACTACTATTGCTAATGCTACTACTACTAATGCTACTACTACTAATGCTACTACTACTATTACTACTACCACTAATGCTACTACTACTATTGCTAATGCTACTACTACTAATGCTACTACTACTATTGCTAATGCTACTACTACTACTAATGCTACTACTACTATTGCTAATGCTACTACTACTACTGCTACTAATGCTACTACTACTAATGCTACTACTACTATTGCTAATGCTACTACTACTATTACTATTGATAATGCTACTACTACTACTACTACTACTAATGCTACTACTACTAATGCTACTACTACTACTAATGCTACTACTACTACTATTGCTAATGCTACTACAACTACTACTACTACTATTGCTAATGCTACTACAACTACTACTACTACTATTGCTAATGCTACTACTACTGCTATTACTAATGCTACTACTATTGCTAATGCTACTACTACTATTGCTAATGCTACTACTACTATTCCTAATGCTACTAGTACTGCTACTACTAATGCTACTACTACTATCGCTATTGCTACTACTACTAATGCTACTACTACTATCGCTATTGCTACTACTACTACTACTACTATTGCTAATGCTACCACTACTACTATTGCTAATGCTACTACTACTATTGCTAATGCTACTACTACTATTGCTAATGCTACTAATGCTACTACTACTATTGCTAATGCTATTACTACTATTACTGCTACTATTGCTAATGCTACTACTACTGCTACTACTACTATCGCTAATGCTACTACTACTAATGCTACTACTACTATTGCTAATGCTACTACTACTACTACTATTGCTAATGCTACTACTACTATTGCTAATGCTACTACTATTGCTAATGCTACTACAACTACTACTATTACTACTATTGCTAATGCTACTACTACTGCTACTACTAATGCTACTACTACTATCGCTAATGCTACTACAACTACTACTATTACTACTATTGCTAATGCTACTACAACTACTACTATTACTACTATTGCTAATGCTATTACTACTACTAATGCTACTACTACTATTGCTAATGTTACTACTAATACTACTAATGTTACTACTACTATTGCTAATGCTACTACTACTGCTGCTAATGCTACTACTACTATTGCTAATGCTACTTCTACTACTACTACTACTACTATTACTAATGCTACTATACTATTGCTAATGCTACTACTACTATTGCTAATGCTGCTACTACTACTACTACTACTAATGTTATTACTGCTACTACTAATGCTACTATTACTATTTCTAATGCTACTACTACTACTAATGCTATTATTACTATTGCTAATGCTACTACTAGTAATGCTACTACTGCTATTGCTAGTGCTACTACTACTAATGCTTCTACTGCTAATGCCAATGCTACAGCTATTGCTGCTACTACTACTAATGCTAATTCTATTCTACTGGTAATGCTGCTACTGCTATTACTACTACTAATGCTGCTGCTGCCACTATTTCCTACTACTGGTAAAGCAACTGATGCTGCTATTATTACTATTGCTATTACTACTGCCAATGCTACTGCTACTATCACTAATATTACTAATACTACTTCTGTTACCGCTAATGCTACTGCTGCTAGTACTATTACTAATGCCATTCTGTCATCACTACTACTAATGCTGCTACTATCATTGATAATGCCTCTACAACCACTGCTAATGCTACTACTACCACCACTGCTAGTGATACTGTTGATACAAGCATTACCACTGCTACTACTACTATTACTACCACTGCTGCTACTACTATTACTGCCACTATTACTACTATCACTACTACTGTTAGTATCATTATATGACTTAACTGAATTGGTTATGAGTTTTCGCTCCTAACAGATGACTCAGTGGACAGTTCTACACCTGTCTTCTAGGAATGATTTTGTTAAAATTGTGTTGCTCAATATCTTTTATTAAGGGCGACGGAATTAGACTCCTCCACTAGTTGCGAATATGAACTAAGTAACTAACTGCCCGAGTTACAGAAACAGGGAGATGTGAATGTGTAATAGCTGATTCCACTCTCTTAGCTCTTCTCTTCCAAGAATGTTCAGGCGCAAACATCAGCTTAATTAAATTTATTCCCGAGTTATGAACTGTCAAGAGACAACTGCAATGAGCATTTATTGTCTTTAATTTCTTCACCAAGAAACTTCAGTTTAAAAACACGAAGTCTGGATGAAGTTTATTCGTGGCTGCCATGCTATAAAATGTGTCGTCATGATTATCTCCCCAAGTGGACCTAAATACAGTTCCAATCATGTAAAAAGCTGTTTTTTTTTTTTTTCACTGTCTGGATTCACGCTTAATTTTACCATATTAATAAGGGACGTTTGTAGTTACTTGAGTGACTTTTAAGTTAAATTCTTTAGCAGCTGTTAATAAATGATCAAAAACACTAGCTTTGTCACTATATTCCTGACTAGGTCTACAGGATGTATTTAACGCATGTATACAAACTGGCTGATAGTGTACAACAGCTCCGATAAGCAATCATTGTCTAGAAACTCATTCTTGAAAAAGCTTTCAGTGCAAATATGCTTGTTTATTGTGTATCTGAAATTTCACTGGGGGGAGAGGTTTGGAAGTAAATCCCGAAAAGACAAAGTATATTATTATGTCTCGTGACCAGAATATTGTAGGAAATGTAAATAAAAAAAATTGGAAATTTATCCTTTGAAGAGGTGGAAAAATTCAAATATCTTGCAGAAACAATAACAGATATAGGCCTAAATGACACTCGAGAGGAAATTAAACACAGAATAAATATGGTAAATGCCTGTTATTATTCGGTTGAGAAGCTTTGTCATCCAGTCTGCTGTCAAAAAACCTGAAAAGTAGAATTTTTAAATAAATTGTATTACCGGTTGTTCTGTATATTTATGAAACTGGGACTCTTACTTTGAGAGAACAGTGGTTAAGAGTGTTAGAGAATAAGGTGCTTAGGAAAATATTTGGGGCTAAGATGGATGAAGTTATAGGAGAATGGAGAAAGTTACACAACGCAGAACTGCACGCATTGCATTCTTCATCTGGCATAATTAGGAACATTAAATTCAGACGTTTGAGATGGGCAGGGCATGTAGCACGTATGGGCGAATCCAGAATGCATATATAGTGTTATTTGGGAGGCCGGAGGGAAAAGGACTTTTTGGGTTGCCGAGACGTAGATGGGAGGATAATATTAAAATAGATTTGAGGGAGGTGGGATATGATGGTAGAGACTGGATTAATCTTGCTCAGGATAGGGATTGATGGCGTGCTTATGTGTTCCTTAAAAGCCGTAAGTAAGTAGGCCTAAGTGTTTTAAAGGCTCGCTTTAGGCACTGATAACAGTGGGTAAAATGCAACTTTACGCATTATCGTAGGAAAAATACATTGTAATCAATGTTGTGTATAAACGGAGTCAGTTACAGTATGGTTAGCACGAGTTATATTAAACGACGCTCAGCGTCTGTGGGAGCTGATGATTTATTTTAGGGTGTAGAAATATGTATACAGCATTTAGTTTGTGAGAAAGATATTGCTACTGTTAGACAATTCCATTTAAAGCGCCATTATAAAAGATGCCATATTAATCATTCATAGGGATGAATCCTTGCTGAATTATTATCTTAATGACAAACTTGCGATGTAAATAAGTTGTTTTATCACACTATATACCATGAATATGTTATGCTTCACTAGAGATCTTTCTTGTATAAAAATGTTTTTTTTTTTTTCATTTTTAATCTATTTTTAAAAGATGCATTTCTTTACTTTGTGTTCTTTGTAAATATGCTCACATTTAGAGCTCCAGTTGAGATATTTGAATTGAATCACTAAATATGTAAAGGGAATGTCCCAGTTTTGGCAAAAATGAGTTAAGACTGTAGTCTTACTAATTTAGGTATGCTCTTTCATTCTGCATGAAAAGGAAACGGGTTCCGCGTATCCTTAGTCTAGATTTCAACACTTTAGTTTTCATGTTTACTTTGAAAAGGAGCTTAGTCCATGACTTGTTTCCTTCTCGTAAGAAATTCAAGTTTGTTGTTTCTGTCATCTAGAGGATAAATATGTAACATGAGTAAAATGGCGTCAAACGATGAAAGTAGTGCTACTTCAAGTTCTGCAAAACGCAAGAAATGTCTTGTAAACTGCGATTACTAGAAGCAAAACTGAATAACAATGGAAAAAGTCAGAGGTTTATGTAATAACCGGTAGCTTTCAATGTTTCTATGTACTACACTCTACTATTGTTCATAAATTGGCATACAATAAAGCTTTTGATTTCAATAATAGAGATAATGATACATTTTGTTTAATATTTTTACAATAAATTTCGTTATATATTAAATGGGAACAAATCCACACACAAAAATGTTTTCCAGGGCAGGATAAATTCAGAAACACACATATATATTTTTTTTAACATAAATGTGCAGTCATGATTGGTCAATAGAAATATTTTCGATGCAATATGTTTATATTTCGTTGTGTGCAGAAGTTATTTTTGTTTTTCTGAAAACTACTGAAGATGACTTATTCCCTTTTCTTATTTAGTGACTCAATTAAAGAAAAATGTCTACAGCAGCCGTGACGAAAATATGATCGTGTGCCGAGACACTGTGTAACCTACAACATGCATAGCACCTATGGAGGGAGGCGGACACCCGAAGGGGAAGTGAAGCAACTGTCTGATTTATTAACTGATTTTCATTTTCATTACGTCAAGCACTTAAATATAATTTTATACAGCATAAGGTTACAAACTAATGTTTAGTACGTGTAACGAAGAAAAAAATGAATAAGAAAACATAGGACACATTATCACAACCTAAAATTAACTGTCTTCAGAATGTCTCTGCGACAGAGTTTCAAAATCAGGAATTATGTCACTTACTGCCAGTCGTAGTGATCACGAAGGTATTTGTCTGTCTGTCGTGATCTAAATTTGGTTTTACTATTTTCATTGCTGAAAATAATTTTTCACAAACGTAATTTGTAGCGAACATGGCTTGAACAGAGCAAGCGAAAGAACGAAGCTTCCAATATTTATTTTTTGGCAAAGATTTGAAAAGTTCAACATGTGTCAAATCCTTACATCTGGCTTTCATTTAACATCACATTGTAAATCTGTACATCTGCTGAAAAAGGATCGACGTACAGAGATGATAGCCTAATAATAATAATAATAATAATAATAATAATAATAATAATAATAATAATAATAATAATAATAATAATAACACTTAACAATCGTTTTCCTCGTAATACTTATGAACAAATCATACATTTAATATTCTCATCATATTGACAGCAAAAAAATGCGTCCTCCCATCCTACTTGAAATTTTCTTTTTTGTAGAGGTGCATGGTTTCCAGAGAGACATTGCGACGATACGCCACTCGCACGTCAGAGACAAATACAAATGGAACGGAGTTTGACTCCACTGAGTGAAAGGATGGGGGTTGGGGGAGGTAGGAAGCAAGAGAAATGCATAGCTATGATTGAGAGCCACAATGTGCTCTCGAGTTACATTTTCGCCACGGCTGGTCTACAGTATAAATAATTTCACGAAACAACTCACTCATCCGTAACTCTTGCTCACATGTTAAGGTATCGTTTCAGCTGAAACCCGGTTCCGTGTGTATGAAATATATACTTAGTTTCAGTCTTGCACGCAGTGCAAGAAGCTGCCCATCACTGATCTGCAACCTCATTATCATCTGATCGCCTCTGAATAGCCTCTGTACTTGAAAAGCATTATTAGATAAAAGAATCAGTCTATTTTTCTCCACTGCTAGGCTCCATGGCTTTGTTACCCAGTTTAAATGACCGGTAATAGCATTCACTGCCGCAGCCGATGTCGAGCATCACAGAACAGTGCAAGTGGTGATCAATATTCTTTATAGTGCAGCCATTAATAACGTGAAATCAATTGAACTAATACTGGCAACGCGTGTAACTGATCCGGACGAGGGCTCATGACCTGTCTGCTACACACTTGACGCATCATTCTTGTGACGCCTGTCTATTCCCATGCAATTTTGATGTGATTCCATGAACCGTTTCTCGTTTGTTGCAGGAAGCAACTACTCAAGAAGAGGATGTCCAAGGGACCGTACAAAATTCTCCTCACGCCTTCGGACTTTGTTTTTCCTCATGTCCCGGATACTCTCAGGGTACGTAACACAAATATGCAAGATTTCTATGTTTGTATGTATATAATGTATTTATGTACAGGTTTTTTCGAAAGAAGAGTATGTATGTATGTATGTATGTATGTATGTATGTATGTATGTATGTATGTATGTATTTATTAACACTACAATTGGGTATACACCCGTGGCAGTGATATATAATATACAATAATAATATTACAATAATTACAGCAATAAAATATATAATAAAAGTAAATTTAATTCTAACTACAGGGACATCATTTTATTTATGCTCGACCATGCCGAAATGTAGCAATTATACACCTGGTAGCAGTCCTTTAATGCATGTCATTAAAGTACACCTACTCATTAAAGTACAGGTGTTCAGCCAATGACAAGTCAGCTTTGTATCGTTATAAAACCGCAAGTATCGATTATTCTCGGATATGCATTCGAAAGAGAATTAGCGAAAAGTCACGGAGGCTGGAAATCCAATACTGTCGCAGAAGGTTATGTTCTGTTACTATAATAATTAGCGTTAATTGTAAATAATATTCAAATAAATTTAACTTGTCATCTCGTTTTTCAATGTCGAATTCAATAATCAAGGCTATATCAATTTTAACGGGATTACATCAAGGTCAATGACATTATTGTTTCTCGGAAAAAATCAATACTTTCGCGTCTGCGCACATCTCACAATTCACGACCTAGAACAAGGTCACTTCCGATCTTGTCAGATACAAATAAAATGTATACATCTGAATAATTTCAAGTTAGAAATATGGTCGAGCATAAAAAGTCGTATGAAACTTGCCTATAATGGTAATTAAGACGCTCGTATGAATATTATGAAACTCGCTTGCGCTCGTTTCATAAACATCCATACTTGCGTCTTAATTACTATCATTATAGGCTCGTTGCATATTGTACTATTTTACTTAAATTTTTATTGTACCTGAGTTTTTAATGTACTTTACTCCCATCCCTTCTACTAATAAAGTTCAACCGTTCTCCACACAGATCCAAGACCGCATATAGGCCTACAGTCATAGTAGCCTTACGGTTATAGTAAACAATACGTTCCAAAAATATGTTCGCGTTTTCCAGTGACGAAAGAGCATTCAATATTGAATCATTTTCGCATGTCGTCCATTTGCCTACGTCGTATCCCGGTTTCCCCCACCTGCTTTTATTCGCCAGCTAGTGGCTGGTCTGTCTTAGCTCTTTTCTGAGAACATTAATTTCTGTTAGGAATTGGACGTCTACATAATATTATACAACTGTTTAAAATAACTGAAATAAAAGGGCCTCGTTAAGTAATTAACTGTCACGTGATTTCCTCCCTTTCTACGACCCTACTTGGACGGAGAGTTGATAGTATGTCTGAGTAATTTTATAATTTTATCTTTTCGGATCGGGCAGAAGTGAAGATTGAATTTACAGTACGTAAAGTACTCTTTTGTAGAGTAGGTACAGAATTATTTCAACATGAGTTACTAGTACGAAGAACGAAACTGGTAATTGGGATTAGGTACAATAGTCTATAGTGCGATAATATGCACATTAGAACTGAAGCCTGTATCGAAATGAACGGCCACAATTAAAAAAATGTTTTTAAATATCAATATTATGATTATTTTTCAATTTAACTTAGTTCTCTATATTGTACGCTAATGTGCTGTAGACAGTATAATATACACTGCATAATGAATACGTCCACATGGACAGCTCAGTTCGTGAGTAAAAACACTCACTGTTAATACTGTACTCTATTTTGATTAAACAAAAACCTAATTAAAATGATCAAACTCAAAAGCGCAATATTTCCTAGTTTACGTAAATGGATGAACTACTTTTCTTCCCGCCTGTACCTAGTAAAGTGATTTGTTTGTATATTACGCCAGTATCATCGAATTCCAGTCGTGGAAGGGGATAGCAAATGGCGTTGATCCAGAGGTATAGGCAAGTTAATATTAAAAATGTTAGTAAAAATAAAATGATGTCCCTGTATAAATAAATGCAGTAAACCTACGACTGACTGTAAATAAAAACTATGCTATAGTAAACCTAACTTATAAGTAAATTGAGTATAATTAAAATTTAAATTAAATTAGATTTTGGACAAAAATCAGATACGTCTAACCTCGTACAAGAAAATACTAGTACAACGAAATCTAGTTACTTCTGAAATTGCTTCGTTATAGTGAAATTTCGTTATATTAAAGTACAGTCAACGTACATTAATATTTCCGTTTATAGTGAACCCTCACTTCGGTTATAGTGAACTTTGTATCCTGACAAATTCTTATTTGAAGTCGGACGTTCTTGTATAAAATTGAAAGAATGTGTTGAGAACAAAGGACAAAGGTAGGATTAGTGATTCCTAGACAATGAGCTGTAAGTTACTGTAAATCCAGGCAACGCTTGACGACCTTGCCTCACTCCACTGTCGAAGGGTTGACATTCTGTTCTCAGGCACACTACTCTACTGTTATTTCTAATCCTCCACAATCAAAGGGTTGCCTTTTGTGCTCAGAAACATTTCCACTATGACTGATAGCATCGAAACAACGGAAACTGAAATTGCCTTCTTTCATTAGAAGAGGGCGGATATTATGTCCAGAGCATAAATGAAGTCCACACCTGTGGAGTAACGGTTAGCGCATCTAGCCGCGAAACCACGTGGCCCGGGATGGATTCCCGGTCGGGGCGAGTTACCTGGTTGAGGTTTTTCCGAGGTTTTCCCTCAACCCAATATGAGCAAACCTGGGTAACTTTCGGTGTTGGACCCCAGACTCATTTCACCGGCATCACCTACTAAAATAAAAGCATAAATAAATGTAAGCTTTGGATGGCTTTCAAAGTGCATGAACCGTCTCCCAGTTTCCATTAAGTGACCCGGGAAATTCCAAGGCTGAGTACGCAGTTACAACATAACAGCGTTTGTCATTTTTACCTAATCTAGTGTTCCAACAGTAAATGTACTGTATAAAATGTCGAAGCGTAAAGTGTTTTCTTTGGATATTATAAGTGACATTGAACGTGGTCTTTCGCAAGCGGGTTTGGGTCGACAACTTAGTTTAAGTAAATCAACTGTGAGTATACAGTGTAATCCATTTCACAAAATTAAATATTTTATTTTCTTGTTTACAAATTCACTCATTTCTGTCATTAAGATTAGGGGAGAGACACTTCGGATATATTGAACGAAATATGCAAGTCTGCGGAGGTTCACTATATTCGGAGTTGACTATACGTTATTTTTCTAAATAAAAAAGCATTACATACCTCTTGCTGTTACAGCTTTTGTTTTGTCGGGGTTTTCCTGAATAACTTTAACACTGCTACGTCGATGTACTAGAAAGTCAATAATAATAGTAATATTAATAATAATAATAATAATAATAATAATAATAATAATAACTTATCTTCAGTACAACATCTATGATTCTCTTTCATTAATTTTTCTGTAATTGCAATGCAGTTTAGGGGTACGCTAGCAAAAAAGATTGAATACCACGAACAAGAAAGTCAAGGGATATTATGGACAGTAAAAAATCGATCATACGGGAATTCATTCATTCACAGTTTTCTGCCCAAGAGCAGGTCTTTCCCTGCAAACCCAGCATTCTCTTGTATTTCCCATTTTCTGCCTTCCTCTTTGTCTCTGCATATAATCCATCTAATCTTAATGTCTTCTATCGTCTGATAACTTTATCTGTCTCTAACTTTTCTCCCGTTCACCATTCCTTCTAGTGCATCTTTCAGTAGGCAGTTTCAGTGACTGACCATATACGAGACATAAAACGACTCTTTTCTTATTTAAAGTAGTTGCAGTAATTCTTTATACGTAATAGAGGCCCAAAATCGCAAGAAACTGCATTTTAACTTGTTGGAAAACTCTTATTTCAGAAAATATTTGTTTCTAAGCGTTGAGTTTTACTGCACAAAAAAAAAATCGGCTTCTTACTTTTGAGTCTTTCTATACGTCTTACCCTTACTCAGAGTCAGATCAGCTTATCTTGTTTATGCATTACCAGATTACACGAATGTGCTTCTCTCGGCAACTTTGATCCTGAGTCACCTCTTGCTCAGAGAAAGGAAAAACTGTTTCTATTTCCGTAACGGGAGGTACTCCGGAAAGCGGATAAACATTTTAGACTTGTATTTCATCTTATAAAAAGGCCTTATAAAGAAGTACACACATTTTTACACCGTGTATGTGGTACGTATATGTATTCATTTTATATCTATACATATACGCATATAGATGCGTGTACCTGTCGTGCGAGAGGGATGTACATATAAGCCTACTAGAACTTCTCGATACGTCCATAAAATTGACTGTTTAATAATCGATGTATGCATAGGCTATACGTATGTGCATGAATGTGTTGGTGTGTACTTACGTAGTATGTATGATCTGAAGGTTTATAAACAATGTAGACTTTTCGCAGATGACTCATTTTGTCGCTTGAAAGGGAATCTTCCGCACTACCAACTCGAAGTTCCCTTTGAATATTTTAACACATGAATACTGTAAAAAAATTGGCCCACAATAAGATAGCTATAAATGTAAATTCTCGAACACAAACAGAAGTATTAAATAGAGCGTTAAATACTTCCTTCTATTAACACATGAATAAATGCTTTACTCGTTAACGAAAGCAAGCCAAATTCGTCACAACTTGCAATCAAGTAAAGATACATACATTTGCCAATATTTAACTAAATCATCGTTTGCTATGAATTGTGTACTATCATATACTATTGCTGAGAATTTCACAGAAGTCCTCAAAAAATCATTTTATTGTGAGGATGGTCGAGTATTTATAATTACTAGTTTTTATAGGCTTACCTGATTAAGAAAGGTGAATTATCTTCTGTAATAGAATGAAAGTCAGGATAGGAGAAGAAATGTCAGAAGGAAATGAAATAGGAAGAGGAGTACGACAAGGATGCCCTTTATCACCTACCCTGTTCAACATATATTTGGAGGATTTAGTGAAGAACTGTTTTCAGAAGATGGGAGGAGTGATAGTAGGAGGAAGAAGAATAAAGTGTACGAGATTTGCTGATGATATGGCGTTCTTAGCTGAAGAGCAAATGATACTAAGGGATATGCTACTGGAGCTATGACAGCTGTGAGCAGTATGGAATGAAGATAAATGCCAACAAGACAAAGAGCATGGTCATAGGAAGAAACGTAAAGCAGGTAAACTTGCGAATTCTAAATGAGGTAGTAGAGCAAGTGGACAGCTTCAAATACTTGCTGTGTACTATAAGCAGTAACATGGGCTGCATGCAGGAAGTCAAAAAGAGAATAGCAATGGCAAAGGAACCTTTTAATGGACCTCTGAAAAAAGAACTGAGGAAGAGACTAGTAAAGAATGTGGAACTGTATGGAGCAGAAACATGGACATTATGACGTAGTGAAGAGAAGCGAATAGAAGCATTTGAAATGTGGCTATGGAGAAGAATGGAGCATGTGAAGTGGACAGACAGAATAAGAAAAAAATTGTGTTGGAAAGGGTGGATGAAGAATAATGATGCTGAAACTGATCAGGAAGAGAAAAAGAAATTAGTTGGGTCACTGGCTGAGAAGAAACCGTCTACTGGAAGGAATGGTGAATGGGAAAAGAGTTCGGGGCAGAAGAAGATATCAGATGATAGACGACATTAAGATAGTCTATATGGATCGTATTAGGAGACAAAGAGGGAGGCAGAAAATAGGAAAGACTGGAGAATGCTGGCTTTGCAGTGAAAGACCTGCTCTTGGGCGGAACACTATGAATGAATACGAGTGCTGATAGTTTTCCGGTAATTTAATTGAGCTTAACGAATGTTTCCTGTCATGATAATTATTTCGAGACCGGAAGTCGAGAAATAATTATCTAATGACAGCAAACATGAGTAGCGAAATGAAATTATCTGAGGATAACTATTATCACAAATTGTATTCGGCAAGGTAATCCCAATGCGAACGACTATAATTCTGAACAACTAAACATTCAAGGTTAAAATAATAAGATCCAGAAAAATAGTCGAATCGAAGCAGAGATGATAGGAATAAAAGGCCCCATAGAATAAAAAGAAGTGAACATTTTAGGTTATAACAACACTTTATTTTGAACTCTTTTATCATTGCTTATTTATAATTTTCAACATATTTAATTTTATTGTCAACATTTTTACTTACAGTAATTAATTGTTCAATTATTGTAATTAATTATTTTTGCGGGTCTCACGTAATTGCTTGATTGCTGATACATCGAAGCAGAGACGATACAAATGAAACAAATTAACGTACGAGGAAAAAATTAATTCATTCATTTAGTGTTCTGCCCAAAGGCAAGTCTTTCACTGCAAACCCAGCTTTCTCCAATCTTTCCTACTTTCTGCCTTTCTCTTCGTTTCCTCATATGATCCATATATCTCAATGTCGTCTGTCATCTGATATCTTCTTCTACACTGAACTCTTTTTCCGTTCACCATTCCTTCCAGTGCATCCTTCAGAAGGTAGTTTCTTCTCAGCCAGTGACCCAACCAATTCTTTTTCTTCTTCCTGATTAGTTTCAGCATCATTCTTTCTTCACTCACTGTTTCAAACACAGCTTCATTTCTTACTCTGTCTGTCCATTTCATACGCTCCATTCTTCTCCATATCCACATTTCAAATGCATCTATTCGCTTCTCTTCACTTCGTCGTAATGTCCATGTTCTGCCCCATACAATGCCACACTGCATACAAAGCATTTCATTAGTCTCTTCCTCAGTTCTTTTTCCAGAGATCCGCAGAAGATGCTCCTTTTCCATTAAAAGCTTCCTTGACCATTGCTATCCTCGTTTTGACTTCCTGCCAGCAGCTCATGTCACTGCTTATATTACACCCCAAGTATATGAAGCTGTTCACTTGCTCTACTGCCTCATTTAGAATTCGCAACTTTATGTTCTGTATTTTTCTTCCTATGACCATGCTCTCCTTATTTGCATTTATCTTCATTTCATAAATTATCACTTACTAATTTTGAGCACCATGCTTTTAACTATATGTGTAATTCGATTCTCATTGGTCAGTCTAGCGTCAATGAGCTCGTTCATTAGATGAGAAACGTTCACGTGGGATTATCACTAAAACTGACGACAAAAGTAGTCTACTACCAAATTAGAAATATTTAGACGTCTTTGTGTCGTAGAATATGTCTTTCCAGCTCACGGAATGAGTCGATAGGAACCCATTACGAGATCCGGGGTGGAAAAAGTTACAGAATTTCAAATGTTTATTCTAACAACACTCTGAGGCACTGCCGAATGCTAATTTTATTAGTAGTTAGGCCATGAACCAATGTAACTTGTGTAACAACCCTTAACGACACCAACTCCCCTCGCTACGGACATGAGGGCACCGAAGTTGCGTATAAAATTAGCCGTACCTAGAGGCTTCTTTCAGTAATATCTCGGCATCAAGAGCAGCTACAGACCTGTGTGACCACTCGTTTGACTTACAGTCGCGAGTTGTGGAATATTGTTGTTGTTGGCGGTGGTCAACTGTCCGAAGACAGGTCTAAACCTCACAAGTAATACCAAGAAGACATCACTTATGAAGCAACTAGGCCAGGAGATAATGGGGTAGGGTGGCCAGTTCCTTTCCCCCTCCATTGCGTTCATCGCCGACTAGCTACATATTCCACTAATCACACTTCAGATGCATACAAACAATTGTTCTTCCTCTGATACATATCGTCAAGTGAGATGTACTGTCTGATAAGGCTCGGAAGTTGATGAAATATCATCTTTTTTCTGAAACATCACAGACAATGCAGAATGCAACACAAACTCGTTTCACTTCAACATGAACCAATATAGCCTACTTTTATTTTGCATTATTTTACATTTTTCGGTCTTTTATTGTCTATTGGTCATTTTTTAGGTAATGTTGCACTTTTTGTTGAAGTTTTGCCTTTTTCTCCTTATATCGGATTTTTTACAGCGTAGTCTTAGTCTATATTTGAGAATCTACTGCACATTGCTTACGCAATTCGATTGCGTCTTACAGAAATTTTCTTGCTGGTTGCATCAGTCTTGACTCCTGATCATATGTGTTACGCGCTTCCCCCATTCAACGCAACAGGACAAATACTGCAGCCGCAGTGTCCGCAGTCAGCATATTGTGTCTCACGTGTGAAGACGTAAAAATGCCGGAAGGAAAAAAAGCACACAAAGTTTTTTTGCAACAGTTAGTGACTAACTTTGGTGACAATGTATTTTCCATAAATGAAAGTATATTATTTTTTTATATTCTACCGTTATAATCATGGTCATTTTTTTAATTTAATGTCGTATTTTCATAAATTTAAGGTCATTTTATAGGCCATTTTTATGTGATTTTTAGGTCATCAACTTCCAAGCCCTACTGATAATAGATTTACATATCACCCAGAACTTCAATCAGAGGATATTGTGCAATATTAAAATAATAATATACAGATATAGCCTACTTTGAGTGAATCATTGTGAAAAATTTGTTGTGAGCTAGGACTAATTTCGGAATGTCGCTTCATTCTTACTTACTGGCTCTTAAGGAACCCGGAGGTTCATTGCCGCCCTCACATAAGCCCGCCATTGGTCCCTATTCTGAGCAAGATTAATCCAGTCTCTATCATCATATCCCACCTTCCTCAAATCCATTGTTCGAATCCTGGTCGGGGCAAGTTACCTGGTTGAGGTTTTTTCGGAGTTTTCCCTCAACCCAATACGAGCAAATGCTGGGTAACTTTCGGTGCTGGACCCTGGACTCATTTCACCGGCATTATCACCTTAATTTTATTCAGACGCTAAATAACCTGAGATGTTGATACAGCGTCGTAAAATAACCCAATAAAATAAAAATAAATCAAATCCATTTTAATATTATCTTCCCATCTACGTCTCGGTCTCCCCAAAGGTCTTTTTCCCTCCGGCCTCCCAACTAACACTCTATATGCATTTCTGGATTCGCCCATACGTGCTGGAATGTCGCTTCATATGAAGAGAATATATTATATTGAATGCACTTCATTACTTTTCATGGACTCAGATTTTCCATTTGTAAACGAAACAAAAATAAAACCTTGAAACCAACAAAACCGCAGTTTTATTCCGGAAACTGGGTGACGTATTCTACGTGCCGATGTGTTCCTGATACAGAGCACATTTTTCTCACTCATTAAATATTGAAATATATAGCGTACAAGTTATTTTGTTCCTTACGTTTCCTTATATTAGGAACTTCTGCACTTACCATCTCCTTTGAATATCAGGTAGTGTAGCGGTACGGCGCTACACTACAAACTAAAAGGTTGTGGTAAAGGCATGGATTTTTTCGATTGACATAGTCCTTATCGTTGCACTTTTGTCTTGGGGTTGATCAAAGAGTTTTTCTTGGGGGAGGGAGGTAAAAGCGACAAACATATAAGACTACATTCGTACTCCAACCAATGCCAATTATCTAAAAATGCGGGAGGCTTTCTTCCGCTACCGTGTGGATCTTCATAACCCGTAATATAACTTTGCTTTTCCTTACCATATCTAGCATTAGTTTTCAAGAGAAGTTTTGATTTGATGATTTTTATTGTATCTCTTGTCAGTAGTTAACAGAAGGTTTCACTTGTTTCCTCTTTTAATATTTCACCTTTTAACAATGGTTTAAGCTAGAAAGTAAATAATTGTTGCAAAAATGCACAAATGAAAAATTATATTTGTGCAAATTGCGAAATGCTTGTGCAATATTACAAATAATTGCGCAGAAAGATAGAATCAATAAAGTATTCAGAAACAAAAGTAATGTAGAATAATTTGTTTCTTGGAATTTTATTACTTTCAATTCATCTTACCACACTCTAGTTATACTTATGTATCAATTATTACTGAATTTACATCACATTAAAATACATTATTTTATGGGCACTCTAAACATTGAAAATTTTTACTATTATACCCTTCAAGATTTATTGTTAGCAGAGTGCTAACTCTTTTACTGAAAGACTGTTTCCATTTGCAGTTTTTACAAGATTGATGCAGCTAAATTCTCGATCACAATTTACAGTATGCGATGAAATTATATAAATCAATTAGAATAAATTGTTCACCTAACTTATATGAGTAACACCCACTCTTTGAAATCAATTCCGGAACATCTATTCCTCAATATCTTTTTAAACATTGTCCATGCTATTAGTATTTCATTTAAATTCAGATTAGTTTAATCACATCTCTGATTTCATTTTCCCCATTCCCATCTTCGTTTCTGAAGAGCAATGTGGTTGTCGTATTTTTGCACATTTACATTCAAACTTTGTTGCATTTTTAGAAGTCAAGTAGCAAAATGCGACAAATGCGACTGCGGCTTAAACCCTGCTTTTAACCGTATAATAGATTGTGTACGCAATTGCATGTTTTATATAATTCCCTATTTCAAATACAATTATATATTTTTATGCCCTTAGGTGGATGAAGGCATAGAAGCAATGTTATGTTGCTGGCTGCAACAACTCCAGGAATTTGGAGGACCAGAAGTTGACAAGCCTGATTTACTGAAAGGCTCTATAGGATCACTAAGGTCTCATCCTCAGGCAAAGAGCGCCGGCAGTTCCAGCAGCCTGGCAAGGAACCTTCTTGTAGATCCCAAGGCTCGTTACAATGTAAGTACCCATTTTGTCATTCATGGCGCACGATTGTGGAGTATTACAGCAGAGGGATCTGTTAAACTGTCAGGAAGTTATCCTTCATCACACGCTCACATACCATCACCTTTTTTAAGTTACACGGGGTGCTTCAAAACTTGATTTAAGGAGCAAAATTTCTTCTTGTTTCTCGCTAAATGATTTCACTAGACTATAAGACACAAAAAGTTTCGCTCATTTGTTCAAACTAAATAATATATTCTCTGTAGTTATGATTTTTCATAATTTCGTAATATTTCTTTGATTTCGTCCTAAAATGTAATTACTATCTTGTATTTTTTTTCAGTATTATAAACGTGTACTTTTTATATTTTCATTGCTTCATTGCAGAACTAAAGTTACTTCATGATATCTTATATTTTCTTCTGTATTAATAGATTATTGTTTAAGGACATGCATTTCGTTCGGTAAAATCATTTGATTATTAGGTTATGACAGCATCCAGGTGTCTTCATTTTGTGTTAATGCCGTAACTGCAACCGGATTTTAAATAAAAAAATTTACACTACCCTAAAGCGATGCGAGATCGTTACTGGTTTTTGATAAACGAGATCACCAAATAAATGGAGATATTAGAGAAAAATTAAGATGTCCTACACAAAAACGGATATTAAGAAATGTCATCAGAACTGGAATGATCAGAAGTTATGTAAAGACAAAATCGCTTTCCACTATACTCCAACAGGTCGAAGAAACCAGGGTCCTACAATGTTTATAATGTAAATTGTAAATTATGGTCCTAAATTGAGAAGTTATATATTGCAATCTTACTTTGTAAAGTTCATGTAAAGTTGAATTTCACAAAGAAATTAACATTTTTGCAAATGAAATTTTTCATAATTTACAAGTATTTCGTTTCATAAAGGAGTAACTTTACAAATATGTAAATGTTACTTGTAAAGCTAACACATTTTCCACAATAATTTTCCTTACATTTGTCAAGTTTAATAGTGCATCAAATTGTGAATAAAAAGAATAAACACATGTTTATTAAATGCGTTTCATGAGTAACTGAACACTATCAAGTCTTGAACTAAAGCAATTGTAATGCTATTTAGAAGTTCCGTTTACTCAGATGAAGGTATTGAATTAAATTAAAGACGATGCAGCATTTTCTGCCAAAAACTAACTTATTCATATCACTATATAAATAGTAATAAAATATTTGAAATCAATTCCGATACAATGAAAACACTACTGTAAGATATAGAACCTCATATCCAACATCCAACGAGGAAAATCGGAGCCAATCTTAGATTTAAAAAAATGTCGGCTGCCGTACGCGAAGTCCCTTTCGGAAGACCTCGATTGAGTCCATGAGAGCTTAGGTTTACACGTGCACGAATTTATTATGCACGATTATACTCTGTTTTTCTTTCATTTCGCTTGTTGATTTATCTGCCTTTTTACAGATCAAGTGTTTTAACTAATCTATAACAAAAACTAGTATATATTCAAGGGATAAATTAGGTGCAAAATAAACATCCTTTTCTAACTCGTGTGAACCAGGCACCGCCCGAAGTGTCATTTTTTGTGTCTAAGGTTGTACATCCGTCACTATTGACAGTAGTTCAATCGACTGAAAGGGAGGCTACTATAGAAATATTCAGAATGAAAGGGAACATATTACATTTATGCACATAGGTAATAAATCAAGTCAATCCGAAAAAGTTTTGTAAATGAATTTTTTATACTTCAAATAGTTTTGAGAATACGTAATGTAAAGTGTTGCATATAGAGTGTTAGTTGGGAGGCCGGAGGGAAAAAGACCTTTGGGTAGGCCGAGACGTAGATGGGAAGATAATATTAAAATGGATTTGAGGGAGGTGGGATATGATGGTAGAGACTGGATTAATCTTGCTCAGGATAGGGACCAATGGCGGGCTTATGTGAGGGCGGCAATGAACCTCCGGGTTCCTTAAAAGCCAGTAAGTAAGTAAGTAAGTAAGTAAAGTGTTGTAACGCTGTAAACAATAACAGTGCTCATTGAAGTCATTGATCCGCAGTGGAGGTTAGTGGAACTCCTCTCAGCAAGACTTGCGCGAGGAGAATGTAAACGAAAACGTCTCATAAGATATGTTTCGACCCGACCAAATTAGTGTGCATAAAAACGTAAATTATTCCATGAATTAATTACGCGAATTGTTTGGTTTTCAACATTCTTTATTACGGTATAGCCTGTTTAACTCTAAATTTAATACCATGAAACTTATTTAACATTCAGAGTATCTGTTGATTTATTTGCTTTTTACGTAATTACAGAATAGTAAAGAATGTACATTCTAATAAAACGCAACTATTTCCATTAAAGATTACTTTATAATTACTGTAAACTCAAAATAACATTATTACGAATACAAATTCTGTAATTCCATCTCCATTTAAGTTATATTTGAAGAAATCTGCACTAATAATAAACCTGTAACCGAAATTTTTCTGGTAATTTTCTCTTTCCCAAAATAATTGATGTTAACATATATAATTGACCATCCTGAGACCGAAAATCGCATTTTTGAATTTTTTTTGTAGTCTGTCTGTCTGTCTGTCTGTCTGGATGTTTGTTACCTTTTCACGCGATAATGGCTGAACGGATTTATATGACAAATGGAATACAAATTAAGTTCGTTCTAGCTTAGATTTTACGCTACATTCAAAATCCTTTATTTAAACGGGCGATTATAAGGGAACCCGAATTAAAAAATCGAAATATCTCGCTTATTATCGATTTTCTTGAAAAATGTTACATAACAAAAGTTACTTTGAAAATGATTTCCGGTAAGTTTTAGCCTATGCAACATTTTGATTGGATTGATATTTAACGAGATACAAAAGTTTTAAAATAACAATACGTTATATACTGAAATGATCCTGTTTTAATTATTTGCATGTAATAACAATTAAGAAACATGTTGAAGGAATTATCTTTGCAGGAAATGTGTGCTCTTTGGACCAAAATGATCTTATTTTAATTATTTAAATACAATTTAAATTAAGTAACATATTAAACGATTTATCCTGCTATCAAACATTGATGTTCCCTGGACCACATGTTCTATTTTAATTATACAATTACTTTATATTTATTTCTAATAAATGCAGCGAAGCTTAACGTAATGTGATGAAAAAGTAATGGAACGGAGAAAAATTCTCTCCGGCGCCGGGATTTGAACCCGGGTTTTCAGCTCTACGTGCTGATGCTTTATCCACTAAGCCACACCGGATACCCACCCCGGCGTCGGAAAGAATCGTCTCAGATTGAGTTCCAACTCTTGGGTTTCCCCTAGTGGCCGCCCTCTGAACTACATCATAGATGTCTATGAACGTAGGACTGAAGTACACATGTGCTGAGGTGCACTCGTTATGAGTGACTAGTTGACCGGGATCCGACGGAATAAGCGCCGTCTTAAATCACGAAGTGATTTACGCATATCATGTATATTATTTTAATGTACCGAAGTGCATATGATATTTCCATGCAGATATTCTGCGTCATCATACGATGAAAGAGTAATGTACTTCGGTACATTGAAATAATATATATGATATGCGAAAGACGGCGCTTATTCCGTCGGATCCCGACCAACTAGTCACTCATAAAGAGTGCACCTCAGCACATGTGTGGACTTAAGTCCTACGTTCATAGACATCTATGACGTAGTGCAGAGGGCGGCCACTAAGGGGAACCCAAGAGTTGGAACTCAATCTGAGACGATTCTGTCCGACGCCGGGGTGGGTATCCGGTGTGGCTTAGTGGATAAAGCATCAGCACGTAGAGCTGAAAACCCGGGTTCAAATCCCGACGCCGGAGAGAATTTTTCTCCGTTCCATTACTCTTTCATCGTATGATGACGCAGAATATCTGCATGGAAATATCATATGTACTTCGGTACATTAAAATAATATATATGTTACGTAATGTGTTAAGTGTTACGTATGTACAGTAATTTCATTGAAATGTATCTGATGATAATTTTTGTTTATATTCTCTTCTCGAAAGCCTTGCGAAATGGAGTTCCATTCACCCCCACTTCGGAGGGCACTACTATTATTTAGTTGCGTTACAATACGTTACATTTCGTATTTTCAGACGTATCAAAAAATTTACTTGACAAAACTTGTTCGCATTGACTTGATATATTATTTCTGTGAATTAATGTAATAGGTTCCCTTCCTTCTTACATAGGCGATCGGTACTGGGCAGAATTTTATTTAAAACATTTTCAGAAAGAGGTTATCAAGCAGGTTTTAATTTTAAGTATTTACTGTATATTATTCCACTACCACAGCGTTATTGGGTGGTACGTATAAAGTTGTAATATTACCTTTTCCTTTTACTGTAGAAGATACTTGAAGTAGAAGTATATACTTAGTTTTGTATGCATAAACCTGATACTACTACTACTATGAAGTATTTACTACGTGACGGTAGTATAAACTATCGAGAATATTCGATTATATCGATTATCGCTAGTACTTCGGGTTTATCCGTGAAGACTCGTTAGTTTTCGCCTTCCATGCATTTAAGTTAATTTCTTGGTGGGAAAATTGATTGTTGTCCTTAAAATTTGGTTATTTTAACAAGAAAATGGACAATTACGACGAAGTGGAAAGTGTAGAAGAGAGAGAATGAGAACAACTGATGTTTGTTAATCTACTCGTACTAAAAGAATCCCAGTTTTATTAAACAAGTCGCAAACTCCTGCCATAGGAAGTGATAGAGAAAAAGCCACCAGGCTATGAAAGTTGAGATGAAAGTTTACAGCAGGAAAAAAAAATAGACGTAAAGCAAATTAAGAAGAAAATAATGAACATGAAAAGTAAATAAAGTCAAAATCAGACATAAATCAGACGGGCCCAAAATGTTAGTTATTAAATTTACCATAACCTAAAATATTGTACGCCCACTCAGTTTTGACGTAAATTAAATGTATTATAAATACATCATAGAATTATTTTGCTAACAAAAATCAACTAACAGATAGAATTCCAGTTATTTCAAAATCAGCATTTGAATAATCCATTACAAAACTTGACCATATGACATATTTTATTCGTGAAACCCATATGCCTATAACTTCTTATAATCACGTTCTGGTGATTCTTGTCTTTCCTTGCAGGATTTTCAAGAGTGCCATTTTAAACTGTATAAACACTTATGCTAAGCTAACGAAGTCTCAAAAAGGGCAGACTACGAATTTTCTCAGTTTATACTTAGAAGTAGAAGTATATACTCTTGTTATGCATATATATAGTAGGTTATACTATCAATTCTAGCATAAACTAAACCTCGCCTCCCAGATCAACTTTCTGCTACATAGGAAAGAATTTACTTTAGGTTTTTTATACATAAAGACCGTAGTATATATTACGAAAACCCTAGCAATAGAATTTACTTCAACTTATGCATACCAGCCATTGTGTGATCGTCTGCGCAGTAGAAAGTGGATACTTAATAAAGAATTATAATTTTCCCATTCCTGCATAAACTCTACTTCCCATTCCGTCCCTCTAACAATGATACGGCACATTGAAAATTGGAAGGTATGAAAGGCATTAGAAGAAATAGTTTTCTGCTCTACATAGCCTCTCTAATGCACGTAATATTACACAATAATTTAACCATTCATTATGCAAGATAAAGGCTTCAGTCACAGTTATTCGAATGCTTCTGCAACTCATATTCAGATGGACACTAATGGATGTTTTGATCAGTTCATTAAGGTGCTGAATGCTGGAAATTTTATTAATTCTTACCATTTGAATTTGTAAATTAAATTACAGTCTTATACAGCAGTCTTCCATTTATACATGATGTGATGGTACATTGCCCATTTAATGCAGACAAAATAGTTCTGCATTCTGTTTCTTTGATGGTCCATATGAAGAAAATAATTAATTACATAATACAGTTTCTATAATATGATAGGTGATTTTGATTTTAATGACATATTCTCATAAGATTTTCTTATCTAAAATGCACAAATTACGACGTAAAATTTACTTGTGACATTAATTTTAAAACCAATGGAGTACTAACTGCATCAGGACACACTAATCTAAAGCGAAACACATTTTTGTTTTACAAAAGGAAGACTTGAGAACAGTGAAAAGTATGCATAAAAAGACATAATTTAATAAGATTTTCCAAAATTTGCAAATCTGAACCATACCTTGTGAACACATTCTTTCCCTGATTATGTGTTATGGTTAAAAACAAAGATGCGTTAACCTAAGCTATTATAAGAAGTAGTTCACTAATCAATAATTAATCATGTATAAATACATAAGTGTTCTGTCCATGGGCAGGTCTTTCATTCCAAACTCAGCATTCTCCAATCTTTCCTATTCTCTACCTTCCTCTTAGTCTCTGCATATGATCCACATATCGTAATGTCGTCTATCATCTGATATATTCTTCTGCCCCGAACTCTTCTCCCGTTCACCATTCCTGCCAGTGCATCCTTCAGTAGGCAGTTTCTTCTCAGCCAGTGACCTAACCAATTTCTTTTTCTCTTTCATATCACTTTCAGCATCATTCTTTCTTCACTCACTCTTTCCAACACAACTTCATTTCTTATTCTGTCTGTCCACTTCACACGCTCCATTTTTCTCCATATCCAGATTTGAAATGCTTCTATTAGTTTCTCTTCATTTCGTCGTAATGTCCATGTTTCTTCTCCATACAATTCCACGCTCCACACAAAGCACTTCACTAGTCTTTTCCTTAGTTCTTTTTCCAGACGTCAGCAGAAAATGCTTCTTTTTCTATTGAAAGCTTCCTTTGTCATTGATATCCTACTTTTGACTTCCTGGCTGCAGCTCATGTTACTGTTTATAGTACATCCCAAGTATATGAAGCTGTTCACTTGCTCTACTGTCTCATTTAGAATTAGCAAGTTTACCTTCTTTATTTTTCTTGCGACAACCATGATATTCGTCTTGTTTAATCATGTATTATAATCTTCAATGTAGTGGCTAATTGTTGTAAATCTTTGAAGGGCCAAGACTAGAAGTTTAGAACAGAATTAACAAAATATCTCCATACTTATGCCTTTTACTCAACTGATGGATTGTTTGTGCTTGTAAAATGAATTAGTCTCGTTATTATGTTTTATATACTTTTTGTATTTAAATCCAGACGTTTGAGATGGGCAGGGCATGTAGCACATATGGCCGAATCCAGAAATGCATATAGAGTGTTAGTTGGGAGACCGGCCATGTATTGTGGGTCCCTATCACCACGGCATGGTGCGTCCTCAGGTTGCGGATAGATGAGACGGCCTCCAGATATGGAGGGTAGCTGCGAATATATTGAATAAGTAGTCGTGGACAGCCGATAAGGGGTGGTCCTCCAGCTTGGGGGTTGGGCGAAGGGCTAACAACCCATCACCATAAAAAACAGCTTGTTACGAATCCCTACAATAAGCCTCGGAATAGGACTGATTCTCTGGCACGACCACAGCAAAGGAATAAGGTTTTGAGATTTGGCACTTGGGACGTAACTAGTCTTTATAGAACAGGAGGGGTAACATTAGTAGCAAAAGAACTAGCTAGATATAGAATAGACTTCGTGGGAGTACAAGAGGTTAGGTTAGATGGGAATGGCATATCACAAATAGGAGATTACTTGTTGTATTATGGGGAAGGAAACAATAATCACCAATTAGGAACAGGATTCTTTGTTTATAAAAGAATAAAATCAGCAGTAAAAAATGTCGAATTTATCAGTGACAGGTTATCATATTTAGTACTTAAGGGTAGATGGTGCGACATCATAGTTATAAATACTCACGCCCCTACAGAAGAGAAAGACGACCATATAAAGGATAGCTTCTATGAGGAATTTTAACATAATTTTGATCAGTTACCTAGATATCACATGAAAATTTTATTGGGGGATTTCAACGCTAAAGTAGGAGAGGAGGATAATTTTAGACTAACTATTGGAAAAGAGAGCCTACACGCAACTAGTAGTGACAATGGAATTAGATTAGTCAACTTTGCCACATCGAAAAATTTAATTGTCAAAAGTACAACATTCCCCCATAAGGATATACATAAATATACTCGGACTTCTCCAGATGGATTGACACACAACCAAATAGATCACATCTTGATAGATAAACGGAGACATACTAGTATAGTAGATATTCGAACTTTCAGGGGTGCAGACTGTAATTTTGACCATTATTTGGTGATTGGAGAATTAAGAGAAAGATTATCAGTAGCCAAGCGAGTAGAGCAACAAGTTAATATTACTAAATTCAATATTTTGAAATTAAAGGACGAGGAAGCTAAGCAAAATTATCAGGTCGAAATTTCGAATAGGTTTGCCACTTTAGAAAGTTCCGACGAAGTTGAGAAAGAATTAGATGTTAATAGCGTGTGGGAAAATATCAGAGATAGTATCAAAATTGCAGCTGAGCAGAGCATAGGTTATTATGAAACTAAGAAAAAGAAACCGTGGTTTGATGAAGATTGTTGCATGGTAGTAGAAAGAAGGAAACAGGCAAAATTGAAGTTCTTACAGGATCCAGTTGAGGAGAAGAGAGATAATTATTTCAATGAAAGACGGGAAGCAAGTCGTACACTTAGGAATAAAAAGAGAGGTTACTTGAAGGAAAAACTGAATGAGGTAGAAATAAATAGTAAGAATAAAAACATTCGAGATTTATATAAGGGTATAAAGGAATTTAAGAACGGATATCAGCCAAGGGTAAACGTGATCAAGGATGAGAATGGTGACTTGCTTGCAGACTCTCCATTAATCCTAAACAGGTAGAAAAACTATTTTGCGCAACTACTAAATGTACATAGGCCAAATAGAAATGATCGGGACGAAATTGAAATACAAACTGCTGAGCCATTTATATCCGAACACACGCTTTCAGAAGTGGAAATTGCGATAGAAAATCTTAAAAACTACAAGTCTCCAGGTATCGATCAAATTCCAGCAGAATTAATACAAGTGGGTGGAAGTGCATTATATAGCGAAATTTATAAACTTGTACTTGCTATTTGGGAAAAGGAAATTGTACCAGAACAATGGAAGGAGTCCATAATTGTACCTATTTTTAAAAAGGGGGACAAAACCAACTGTGGTAACTTTCGAGGAATATCACTTTTGTTGACGTTGTACAAAATTTTGTCCAATATCCTTTTGAGAAGATTAACTCCGTACGTAGATGAAATTATTGGGGATCATCAATGCGGTTTTCGGCGTAATAGATCGACTATTGATCAGATTTTTTGTATTCGACAGATAATGGAGAAAAAATGGGAGTATAAGGGTACAGTACATCAGTTATTCATAGACTTCAAAAAGGCATATGACTCAGTTAAGAGGGAAGTATTATATGATATTCTTATTGAATTTGGTATTCCCAAGAAACTAGTTCGATCAATTAAAATGTGTCTTAGTGAAACTTACAGCAGAGTCCGTATAGGTCAGTTTCTATCTAATGCTTTTCCAATTCACTGCGGGCTAAAGCAGGGAGATGCACTATCACTTTTACTTTTTAACTTCGCTTTAGAATATGCCATTAGGAAAGTTCAGGATAACAGGCAGGGTTTGGAATTGAACGGGTTACAACAGCTTCTTGTCTATGCGGATGACGTGAATATGTTAGGAGAAAATACACAAACGATTAGGGAGAACACGAAAATTTTACTTGAAGCAAGTAAAGCGATCGGTTTCGAAGTAAATCCCAAAAAGACAAAGTATATGATTATGACTCGTGACCAGAATATTGTACGAAATGGAAATATAAAAATTGGAGATTTATCCTTCGAAGAGGTGGAAAAATTCAAATATCTTGGAGCAACAGTAACAAATATAAATGACACTCGGGAGGAAATTAAACGCAGAATAAATATGGGAAATGCGTGTTATTATTCGGTTGAGAAGCTCATATCATCCAGTCTGCTGTCCAAAAATCTGAAAGTTAGAATTTATAAAACAGTTATATTACCGGTTGTTCTGTATGGTTGTGAAACTTGGACTCTCACTCTGAGAGAGGAACATAGGTTAAGGGTGTTTGAGAATAAGGTGCTTAGGAAAATATTTGGGGCTAAGCGGGATGAAGTTACAGGAGAATGGAGAAAGTTACACAACGCAGAACTGCACGCATTGTATTCTTCACCTGACATAATTAGGAACATTAAATCCAGACGTTTGAGATGGGCAGGGCATGTAGCACGTATGGGCGAATCCAGAAATGCATATAGAGTGTTAGTTGGGAGACCGGAGGGAAAAAGACCTTTAGGGAGGCCGAGACGTAGATGGGAGGATAATATTAAAATGGATTTGAGAGAGGTGGGATATGATGATAGAGACTGGATTAATCTTGCACAGGATAAGGACCGATGGTGGGCTTATGTGAGGGCGGCAATGAACCTTCGGGTTCCTTAAAAGCCATTTGTAAGTAAGTAAGTTGGGAGACCGGAGGGAAAAAGACCTTTGGGGAGGCCGAGACGTAGATGGGAGGATAATATTAAAATGGATTTGAGGTAGGTGGGATATGATGATAGAGACTGGATTAATCTTGCACAGGATAGGGACCGATGGCGGACTTATGTGAGGACGGCAATGAACCTTCGGGTTCCTTAAAAGCCATTTGTAAGTAAGTATACATTTGTATACTTTTGAAGTGGATACGTCTTTAAAATCAAACCGACACGTGGGTATCAGGACACAAATTGTGCAGAGTGATATATTCTCACACTATAAGTTAGAGACTAATAAATCGATTGAAATAAATGTTGTCTCTTTCGACCGGGTATACAACTATGATGCGAACATGACCTTGAGTTATCGCCGCGCATGCGCGAGGTGCGGGTAGAGGCCATTTCGGGCGTGGGCGAAAATATCCGGTCAGTATATCTCTTGACTCCGATGTGCTAGTACGCTGATTTTGATGCCAAATGAAATATCTCGTCTATATCTGTCATTTAAGCCTAAGTACTGACGTAGAGTCCATGGCCATATCCCTGATTCAGTCACGCACGATTATTTTTACTTGTTTCACATTTCAAAGGTACAATATCGATGAAAGACCTATGGAATACGATAAGTGAAATGAAATTAAACATATGTTTTCAATGCTGATTTTCGTAAACAAAAGTAAAATAGAAATTATTACAATACACTAATAGCATTTTAATATGAACTTATGCAAGATTTATTACTTAATTATGTGTACTTAAATCTTTCAATAAAATTACTCACTTGCGGTTATAAAGTAAGTAATTTTTTATTAGGCTCAGTAGTATATTACGTATGTCCTTTGAATAATATTTGAAGAAAATAAGCTATAAGCTAATACTTTTGTAACATGACAAAAGAACTCAATTATTACAAAATACGTAGGTAAAGCGTATAATAAAGTAAATTATATCACCATTATGACACGCACATTTTATAGTTTGTATAGCACAACTATTATTATTATTATTATTATTATTATTATTATTATTATTATTATTATTATTACCCTTCGTATTCCTATTAAGGACATGAGATATCACAAACTCTTCTATATTAGAAATTCTAAATCTTCCTCGCCGGTCTCCAGATGTATTAAAAATACTAATATACATACAGGCGATTTCGATCCATTCAATGTATAGAAGTATTAGAATATGGCAATGTCTTTGCTAATATTATTTGCGTAACCTTTCTACACAAATTGGTAATACTTTTGTTAGAATATACTTTCCATAAAATATTATACTATTAATTCTTATAAATTAATCATTGTAATCTATATTCTTCATTTTGTTGTTATCTCAGTTATTTAATTTGTACCATAGTTGTTTATTTTATTGTATTAATTGTATCACTGTGCTGGACTTTTATTGGCCAATGGCTGTTGTCCAGCACATAAAATAACAATAAATAAATGTATTATCATTATTATTATTATTATTATTATTATCATTCTGTAGTCGAGGTTCGTTCAGTGCTTTCAACTTTAATATGGATACCACTACTAGATTTGGTTTAGATTAATTACACATTCAGAAAACTTTAAAGTGAAGAGATTTTATTTCCAATCAGTGACATGGCTTAAAAATCGATCAACTGTGGAGCTACTGAATGACCATCCAACGTTACCGTCCACTCGTGGGTACTCTCAGCTTAATGTTATGTGGATTTGCCTGACTGATTGCCGCGGGAAACAAAAACAGGACAGCGTTTTCAAAGCTTTGCATCTCGGTAAATAAAAAAAATACTGTAGGAAGTAATCTAAAACACTGCAAAGTTATTTAAAAGTAATATAAATTCCGTGTAATATTCTATATAATGTTTATTATATAGGATAAAATACCTTCCTTTCCGAATCCTAAGTTAATTTAATACGGATTCGCATTATTCAGCACAATTATTCCTAATTTCTCTGATTCCTACATATTGCATTTTCGTCGCAGAACTTTGGTTCACACGATATACTTTTATCACAGGATTGTACCTCACACGGCAGTCGTTTGTAGTGTCTCCACAGTTCTTATTTTTATAATATCGGAAAACACTTCCATTGTCTTTATTTTTATAATTTCGAGGAACGTTTCCATTGTATTCATTTTTTTAAATATTTCAAAACATTTCCATAGTTTTTATTTTTATAATATCGCAAAAAATGTACATGGTTTTTATTTTCATAATATCGCAAAACATTTCCATGGTTTTACTGATACAGTATCTCAAAACATTTCCGTAGTTTTTATTTTTATAATATCGCAAAACATGTATATGGTTTTTATTTTAATAATAGTCTATCGCAAAACATTTCCATATTTTTTATTTTTATAATATCGCAAAACATTTCTATGGTTTTCATTTTCATAATATCGCAAAACATCTCCATGGTTTTCATTTTTATAATATCGCAAAACATTTCCATGGTATTCATTTTTATAATATCGCAAAACATTTCCATGGTTTCCATTTTTATAATATCGAAAAACATGTCCATAGTTTTTATTTTTATAATATCGCAAAACATTTCCATGGTTTTCATTTTTTTTATATCGCAAAACATTTCCATGGTTTTCATTTTTATAATATCGCAAAACATTTCCATGGTTTTTATTTTTATAATACCGCAAAACATTTCCATGGTTTTCATTTTTATAATATCGCAAAACATCTCCATGGTTTTCATTTTTATAATATCGCAAAACATTTCCATGGTATTCATTTTTATAATATCGCAAAACATTTCCATGGTTTCCATTTTTATAATATCGAAAAACATGTCCATAGTTTTTATTTTTATAATATCGCAAAACATTTCCATGGTTTTCATTTTTTTTATATCGCAAAACATTTCCATGGTTTTCATTTTTATAATATCGCAAAACATTTCCATGGTTTTTATTTTTATAATACCGCAAAACATTTCCATGGTTTTCATTTTTATAATATCGAAAAACATGTCCATGGTTTTCGTTTTTATAATATCGCAAAACATTTCCCTGGTTTTTATTTTTATAATATCGCAAAACATTTCCATGGTTTCCATTTTTATAATATCGAAAAACATGTACATAGTTTTTATTTTTATAATATCGCAAAACATTTCCATGGTTTCCATTTTTATAATATCGAAAAACATGTCCATAGTTTTTATTTTTTTTTATATCGCAAAACATTTCTATGGTTTTCATTTTTATAATATCGCAAAACATTTCTATGGTTTTCATTTTCATAATATCGCAAAACATTTCCATGGTTTTCATTTTTATAATATCGCAAAACATTTCCATGGTATTCATTTTTATAATATCGCAAAACATTTCCATGGTTTCCATTTTTATAATATCGAAAAACATGTCCATAGTTTTTATTTTTATAATATCGCAAAACATTTCCATGGTTTTCATTTTTATAATATCGCAAAACATTTTCATGGTTTTTATTTTTATAATATCGCAAAACATTTCCATGGTTTTCATTTTTATAATATCGAGAAACATGTCCATGATTTTCATTTTTATAATATCACAAAACATTTCCATGATTTTTATTTTTATAATATCGAAAAACATTTCCATGGTTTTCATTTTTATAATATCGCAAAACATTTCCATGGTTTTCATTTTTATAATATCGCAAAACAATTCAAGTTTACCTTCCACCCATTAAGAGCAATTAATGCTGGGTAACTTTTCGCGGTGGACCTTGTATTCATTTCGTTCACTGGGTGAGCTGTTTGGACTTTTTCCATTGCTAACTTTCAAAATTATAACACAACGTTTCGAAGAGTGGGTCTCTCTTGGTCGCCAGGTAAAAACCTACTGTGGGGATCGTTACAAACAGCTAGCCTGTCTTGCTGATCATCTTCATCTCATTCAGACGCTAGATAACCATAACAATTGATAAAGCGTCGTAAAATAAACCAAAAGCATTAATGATGAGATTAAAGAGTAAAGAGTATTTTGCAGTCAGTCATCTGAATCGTATGAATGCTCAAAGAATATTAGAGTCAAATATAAACTTCAAGGAAGAAATGACTGTGGAAACTAAAAACGACAACCTCGCAAGTGGGAAGCCAAAGGAGAAAAAGACGAAGAAGAAGAAATATCAGATACCCATGAAAAGAATGGAATTAATGGGTTAGGTACAGCTTACAGCAGTAAAAGTTTTGGAAATAACCAACATTTTTTCCTCCATTACTGTATCTTGTACAAAAATGAAAATTGAAATGTGTAAAACACTGTCCCTCCGTTATATGAAAAAAAATATATTTTTACGATTTAAAAAATATTATTTATATATTTTTTTAATTCAAAACGGTAGCAGTTCACTGTCCAGAGATGAAGCGTTTCCCTCATAACTCATAACCTTGTTAACTTTTTCATGTTCTCTCTCTTTTATTGTATTGCTGAAACTCTTGTTTCTTAAAAAATGTTATTTTTTTATTTTGTGTTAGAAGAAAATACTGATATTTGACCATTTTTAAAATGAATTTATTTTTCATCAGACTATCTAATAAAGTTCGAGAAGTGATCTTGCATCATATAGTATATATGGCATGCATAAATATACACAAAAAATGTAATCACAGAATGTTGGATAGTTTTTAGTTATGTGGGAAACGCTTCATCACTACACAGTGAAATGAATTTTGAAAAAAAAAATGTAAATAATTTTTTATCGTAAAAATACTTTTTTATATAGCAGAAGGACAGTGTTTTACACATACTAATTTTCATTATTGTACAAGATACAGTAAATGGAGGAAAAAATGTTGAATATTTCCAAAATGTTACTGCTGTAAACTGTACCTAACCTCTTAAAGTAAAATGTAAGATGGAAGAGGCATTCTGCTTACTTGAAATTAAGGAGAAGATTTATATAAATGATTTGCATTTAGTTTTTTGTTGGCATATTGGAAGGAATAGGAAGCCTTCGTAGAATAAGTAAGAATAGCTGCAAGATTTACAAGATCAGAGGCGTATGAAGATGATGGAAAAATGCACAGAAAAGAAGTTTGCAGGGAAATGCTGAGGGAAGCCAACACCGTTATCAGAATGTGTAACCAAGAAATAATAAGAAGAACAGAATAAAGAAGAGCACTGTTATGTTCTTATCTTAGCTTTCCGGATTTTCTCCACTCTAAACCAGTCCGAAGAACATCGCTAAATGTAGCAAAATGTAGGAACATAACTCGCGCTCTAGATGGCATCGTGGGAAAGCGCCATTTGTTCGTATCATAGACTGGCTTGGGCAGAGATGAACTTCATCTGTGTCATTGAGACACGCAGCCCTCCGAGATGTGAGAGCGGCTGGTCGGCGCGTGTTCCCACCAAATGAGCTGCACTCTCTGTTCTGCTTGTTGGCTCGGCCGCCCTCCCGCCCGCACTAAACTTGCTTCTCCCTAAGGGCTGTAGTGTACATTCCATGTACTGCTTTCTAGCCTGGACGTCTTTATTAAGAAAGGTATATTAATGTCAGTTATTAAACAGTGGCAGCACACTTGGTTATGCGGTTGTGTACACAGTCTTGAAAAAATCGCCTTTTCGACGGTGTTCCTACAATTTGGGAGATGAAAGACTCACCTAAGACTTCTTCATTTACATAAGCTTGTATAGTTATTGTTGTTTCACGCATTAGTAAATTAAGGCTCGGAATTCTATGACCTAAAATTTCATAACGAAATATGATCTAGAAAGTTGGAAATATGTATGTAATGTATATATGTACGTACGTACGTATGTACGTATGTATGTATGTATGTATGTATGTATGTATGTATGTATGTATGTATGTATGTATGTATGTATGTATGTATGTATGTATGTATGTATGTAATGTATGTATGTCTGCTTTGTGTCAAGAAAGCGGCTCCATCATGAACAAAGAACATTTAACCAAATGTGCAAAATTAAGTGATTGTGGTCACAACTTAACGACACTGAGAAGCAAGACAGCGAATGACATTATGTCAAGTTCTTGTATATTAAAACAACAACAACAACAACATCAATAATAATAATAATAATAATAATAATAATAATAATAATAATAATAATAATAACAACATTCGCATAAATTCTCATGTCTAAAAATAAACCGCTGGAAATATCTTAGGAAGCATGATGATAGAGATATTCCGATAGTGAATGTAATGTAATATAATCTAATGTTATTTTATTTAGAGTTCAGTCTAATTGACATATCACAGTTTAAAATCAATAACACTTACAAATGTAAATGATCATTGCATATTATGAAATTGGAATGCAAACGTTTTCGCCCTTGGGCATCATCAGGCATTTTAACTTATAATATCTTATACAATTTTTTCATATCTTTGCTGTGAAGTGCGTACCAGATAATTAAAATTTACAATCCTGTATATAATAATAAACAACTATTTACATGATTAACTCTATGATAAATAACAATCTGAAATTTAAATGAGTACAGGTATTAAAATTATATATGATAAAATTATGACTGAAAATGTTGTGTAGATCTTATGTTTCAAATTATAAAATTGTGAACATTGAAACAACATGATGAAAAACCATATGATTCCTCTTTAAACTTCATAATAGGTCAAATACATTTCCATTAGTTGGGTGTTTATAGTGCGAGCATTGGTCTCAATGATTTGTCACTCCATTTAATGGTGGAATCATTCTGAAATATATATTATTTGTTTGAGCAGCATTTATTAATGTATTCAAATGGAAAAAATGCCCGATGATGCCCAAAGGCGAAAACGTTTGCATTCCAATTTCATAATATGCAATGATCATTTACATCTGTAAGTGTTATTGATTTTAAACTGTGATATGTCAATTAGACTGAACTCTAAATAAAGTAACATTATATTATATTAGCTGGAAATAGGATACCGTGTGTTACTACAAGTAAGACTGTAATCTCAGAACGTGATACAGTTGTATTACATCTCTGCCTGTGACTGACCATAGAGTTTCAAGTGGCTCGTCTTGGCTCGTTTTGATCGCAATAAAAAGCAAAACAAAAGATATCTCGTTGCCTTCATTCCAGTGCTCTGACCACTGCTTGCTTGGTATAAGGTGAACATTTAGACGTACCGTACTTTTTCTCGCAGATCAATACAACCTTTTGCTACCTATCTTCCCTTTTCCGTTAACTGTGACGTTGCACAGAGGCAGATATAAATACAAAGTCACACTTTCTTTAATTTGGTTATTATTTGCTGTGCAGTTTTTGGCTGTGGAAATGAATATGTGCGGATTTAGGTCGCAAATTGTGTGATTTTTAGCACTACAGAAAGTATGCGATACTTGGCTACGATTTCTGCGGTTTTCAGCAATACTCTTTTCTTATAAGCTTGGTTCCATTTTAATATATTGCCTTATTTATGTAAATATTTAATAGTGTGGGTGAAAGTGGGCATTCCTGTCAGACTCCTCCATTTTGTTACAAATATGTCTGTATTTTTTATATAGAACCATATTTTATTTACTAGGGAGGGGGCTACACTTTTGGCGTGCAAAAATTTAATGAAATTCATTTTTATAGCTCAGCATGACAGTTAACTGAACGAAACTTTTCATGCTTAATACACTTTACACTTTATAAAACACTATTCAGAATATTAAAATAGCTACTAATTACCTGTAAAACTGATAACAAATTGCATAACTTTTCTTACAACCGTAAAGCATTTATATAATAAAATGTACAATTAATAAAATATATGTATAATTCTTTTACTGGAATGTTTTAAAGGCCTAATCAACAACATAGTCTAGGATCTTTTACCTATTCCTACCTATTCTTTCAGGAAATATTTTTAATCGTTACTTCAATATTAAATTGTCTAACATTTTTATTAAGATAAAAAAATTTCCTGAAGGAATAGGTAAAATATCCTAGACTAGAATTTTGACTAGTCTTTAGAAAGTTCTTTAAAACAATGATGAAGATATTTATTTAATTGTAGATTTTGATATTTTAATGCACTATGATTGTAAAAAAATTATGCAGATTTGATATTAAGTTTACAAGTAATTATTAGCCATTTTAGTATTCTGAATATTGTTTTATAAAGTGTAATGTATGTATATTAAGCATGAAAAGTTTTGTTCATTTAGCTTTTATAGTAGCTGAGCTATCAAAAAATAATTTCATTAAATTTTCTGCAAGCCAAAGGTATACCTCCCCCCTTATGCATTTTTCACGGTCTGCTTTGTTGTAAGGGTCTAATAAAGTAAATGATATTTATTGTAGAATTGTTTTGTGTTGTTATAATCTCATTCTGAATTAATGGATGGTAGAAGTGTACGTGACGTAATATTATTTTTCAAGGGAGGTGATTCGATTTCCTCGTCATCTTTCAACCTGCGCGTGGAGCCTCGCGTTTATGAAATGTTCCCCAGCAGCTACATCCTTGACAGATAAAACGATAATCTCCTTCGAAATCTGACCGAGATCTCTGTATATTGTGTTTTACGCCAGCTTATGTGTTACATCGCAGATCTTGGCCGCCTTCCAGTGCGTTTCCTCTTTTACATTCTCCAGAAAAGCTTTTTTTTTTATCGCGGCAAGAAATATATAGGGTGTTTCCGTTACGGTGATATAAACTTCCAAGGTTGATACAAGCAGTCCAAAGATGAGTAAATGACACGGGCGGGAACACAACTTCCTTAACTTTTCATGAAATCACTCGGATAGCATATAAAATGAAAGAACACACTTTAAAACATGTGACCGCTGTAATAGCTGTAATCCCATCCGCTAACCCAAATAATTGCCTTCCTTATATAGGCTTACGCCTTCCGAAATGTTTGTAAATGAAACAGATTCTGACGCCATCTTTCACGCTGATACGTAAATATCTTTGGATTGTTTTTTTATTTTTTTCTACGGGTTTAACTGTTTGTTATTCTTTTCGTTTCTTTATTATACTTTGTGTGGTGATTTTAATATATTGAGTATGTTTAATATGGGTGAATATAGATTTAATATAATTAAGGGAATATTAGCGTAATTCTTTCAGCGTAGGCTATGCAGAAGATATACCATAACGCGAATACGAATAGTGGGTATACAAGCTACAACATAACCTAAATAATGTAAACAAGATAAATGAAAGAAAAATTTTAATTAAGCATTATGAAATAAACATGAATCACTTTAAAAGATAGGTTATTGAAAGTACAATGTTGGCAGACAAAGAAACAAATACTAGGGAGATTATAAAAACAAACAAATTCTAGGGAAGTGATAAAAAAAACAAATGCTAGGGAGGTGATAAAATTGTAGGATAACCAGCCGTGATCGGTTAAAACACGTTGTTCCGTATCGTTTTTTAGTCAAAAGTAGTGTGACGTAGTAAAAGTATAATAGTTATATTAAAATTGTTGCAACGCATTTCTCGGAGATGTAAAAATCTTCCCGCTACACTTTAATGAAATGCGTCTAGTTTCAAAACATCTTTTTATTTGTTTTCTTCTTATCCAGCATTTAAAAAATGTACCGTTGCCACAGACTACATTCCTCGTTGTGTCACATTTTTTGACACTACTACGGGACACGCCTATAGTCATTGCCATTCGTTTTTGAACTTTGTGTAGAGGAATTTCAATTCCTTGAGAAGTTTCTTCACACATAAAAACCAATACATTGTTTATAACTTTTTTGATTTGAATATGAAGCTTCTTATTTTGAAATAACTGGAGCCATTTCCTTAAGAATTGTAATTAATAAACACTTAAACTAACTCTACTAATATACAGAATTTAAGTACACACACTTATTGTACAGACGTGGACAAATTATTAGACTAAAAGGTTTTCCTTGGAAACATTGTATAATTCGTCATATCAAGTATCAGTACAATTCACAGAGTCTATTGTTGTAATTATGATTGTTTTACATCTTCTGGTATATTTTTCCAATGGTTAAGTATATTTTATCTAACTGTGTTGGTACTACTGGTGTTTTAATTATATACTGCAGAAGATATTCAACAGTCTGTTCTCCCATGGCCTGCAAGAAGACCGCACATGAACGAAATTGAAAATCTGTGATCTATACTGAAGAAGAAAGTGAACAAAAAGAGGCTTGCAACAAAACATGGACTCATTTAAGTGCTGTCTGATATCTGGCTAAATGATGCTGATATTCAAAAAAGTTTCAAACTCTGGTTTCCAGCATCTCTGACAAAATCAACGTGTTAATAAAGAATAAGGGAATGTTCACAAAATATTAGTAACCTCCAGACTCAATTTTCTGTTCATTATTTCTGTGCTAAGTACATTTTTGTTCATTATTTCGGCCGATAAATACAGCTTTGTTGCACATATAATTAATTTAGTGTAATAATTTGTCCATGTCTGTACTTATAAATAATGCTACTGAATATTTTTAAAACTTCCGTAATGTGACACAAAGCGATTCACTACAAGCACCTAGTATGGGGCGAACGTGGCAAAGAGAATGTTTTCCAAATGAACTTTACACGTCACCAGGAACCGGTACCTGGCGTTTAAATCTCAACGGTCACGAGGCTTTCAGATATTTTGCGGGAGCTGTACATGCATCGTAAGTTCGTGCAGGCGTATATTGAAAGTAACGGATACCCTACATTCAACATCTGATCCCAAGAGACATATTCACCAGCGGCGGATTTTCAGGGGAGGCAAGGGAGGCTGTGCCTCCCCTAATATTTCACCAGAACACAATATGACAGTAATAATTCCAGCTGAATTAAGATCACAGACAAGTTATAGCAAATCACGAACATTTTTTCCTTTTATATTAATTTTACTATTCACTACGACTAAGGTGTAAGTTACATCAAGTTGACCACATCCAGTTGGTGATGCCCGCTAACTATAGGCTACTGTAGATAGTACAAATAATTCGTGTCGAAAAATAACAGATAGCACTGTAACCTGTATAGTCGACATCTAGCAGCCTGCAGTGTCTATGCGAGAGCGGGAGAGAGGAGACAGCTACATCACTCTACTCCCCGGTAACCATGACAACAACAGTTCAACCAATAACATAGCTGGTTAGCGGAGTGTTTAAACTTGACTAGAACGCGCGAAGGAAGCCGAATTTGGAGACGTCCTATCCACCGCTGCTTATAGTCACAGCTGGTTTCGGCTGTATTGGGAAGCTCTCTCTCTCTGTCTCTGTCTCTCTCTCTCTCTCTCTCTCTCTCTTTTCTTGGTTTTAGAAATTTAAGTCACGTGTTGTTAGTTTTTTCTCCCTGCGTAAAAGTTTTCTTTTATGTTGTTAGATTTTCTCTTGTTTGCGAGTGTTCCTGTTATTTCTTTCTTTTGTGTTGCGAGATATATTTATTTATACAGTATTTTAAATATATCGAGAGTTTAGAAACAAATGCATATTTGTCTCTAGCTTCTTCTAGTAGCAGTTGTTCAGTATGTTGTGACCTAATTGATCGATTTGAGAAGAAAGAGGATCGTCGAGTTAATTTGCTGTAAAATTAGACTATGTAATAGTAATGAGCAAGCCCCGGATTCTTAGGTTCGAGTCAATTTTGTTACTATCTTGTCACTCTCGAAATATTGTTTTTCTTATTCGTTTTATGTAGCAAAGAGTAACATTCTTAAATTCAATATGACCTAAAAAAAATACCTAATCCGTAGGTTAGAACGTAAAGTGGCTATTCATAGACATTTCGCAGCACGCGCTACGAGCGTACTAAGCTAGATCCGGCTGTCCACTGGTTACTAGTACAGAATTCAAATCATATCCTATCGCTAACACTGGTTTATGAATACGAAAAACGCTGATCATCCACCGTAAGCCCGTGCTAAAATGTCAATGAATACGGCCCAAAATGTCCTAAAGAGACGCAATCTTTACCAAGCAGTACCAATTAACAGTATGTTGTTTATTCCCCCCCCCTAAAATCATATAAATTCCTATACACAAGATTTAAAATCCTAAAACATAAATTTTAGAAAATCTAATTTTAGTTTCTAAAAACCTATAAATTCTGCGCTTGGTAATAAGGTACGTCACAGGCCTTATATTTTTATATTCTCATCAGTCACGTCTTGGCCTCCTCAACTTTCAAACCTACTGTCCGCTACTGATATTCACATATAAAACTTGCGTTTGTCTCCAATAGAGCCTATCCCGATTTTTTGTGAGTGCTTGTGTACTGAGCAAACTTCACTTAAAATTGCCGTTATGTAATTATTTATCTGTTTTAGTATCCGATTTTGGACCCAGGAACTAATGAATATAGTTTATAATTATGATATTCTTTCTTCTACTTTCTAGAATATTCTGTTTTCTATTATTTTTCTGTCGTAATAATGTTAAGAGGATTTAATTGAATTAATGAGTTGCTTTTTTTTTAATTCTACCGTTAGAGGGGCGTTAAACCCCCGTGTCTCGGCCATATATATATATATATATATATATATATATATATATATATATATATATATACATGTGCTCATTTATTACACATAATGGCGAATCGATTACGTCAATTAACGGGAGTGGTGGGAGAATATCATGCTCGTGAAAGGAATTCAATAATTCAGACGGAGTCCACACAAACAAAACAAATCGGATTAAACAATGCAACAGAGTCGATAAAGAGAACGCTGTGCAGGCAGACCCGTGGACGATACTTCAAGAGGATGGACCAGAGCTGCGTATGAAGTAGACAAGTCCACCGTTGTGGCTGAGGGGTTAGATAGTCTAACTCCGAACCCAGTGGGTCCGGGTTCGGTCCTCGGTCGCGACGAGTTGCCTGGATGAGGGTTTTGTTTTTCTGGATTTTTTCCTAACTCCTATGGATGAATACCAGGTAACTTTATCAGGCGAATTGATCCCCACTCATTTTCGCCACTTCCTTTCCTCCCCTATCATCCTTTCATTCATCATCCCGTTACTTCTTCTGGTTTTCAGATCGCTCCACAGGCGGCCCTCCGAAGATGCTGACTCTCTCGACCGACCTCCGTGGTTTGTATTCATATGATGATGGATAGCTTCTGCAACGGAACCCGGATCAGACCTTCTCGGGGGAGGACTTCCGCCTCGGACCGTTAAGAAAGCCTTGGGGGAGGGGGGAGGTTGCCGAAGCAGGCGTGGTAAATGGACTGTGTTGGCTGTAGGGACCGATCGTTAAGGGGGTCAAGTGGTTAGGTCGGTGCGCGTAGAAGATGGTGGCACGCAACTCATCCCATATAGGAGGATGTACAATAGACCTCAGGTCGTAGTGCGTGGGATGTTCCCTCGCTCCCTCCTAACAGAAAAAATGGCGTAGACAATAGCAAGTATAGTTAATATAAAAATACATGCAAGAATAATGAGAAAGAAAAAGAACCCTATGAATTATGTGTCTTATTTTAGTTATTATTAGAGCCCGGAATTTTAGGTGCTAAAAGTTAAGAATGACACTGAGTGTAGATGAATAGAAGTGGTACCCGTGAGAAGGGTTCTAAGCTTAGTTCACAAGAGTTTAGTTAGTCCGATATGTAATAATAGACAACAGAGTCAGAAGGACTGAGCAATGGATCTTGTAAATCGTGCGCTAATTTGTAAGTGGTGCTTAAGACGATTAAAGACCTTTAACGATACCAAAGGGAAAATACTGAATGACAAAAATGGCATCTCAAAGAAGTGAAGGCATGGCAATGATAAATCGTGCGCTAGTTTGTATGTGGTGGTTAAGAAGATTAGAGACCTTTAGCGGTACCGAAGGGAAAATACTGAATGACATCTCGAAAAAGTGGGGGCATGGCTTCTATATTTATAAACTATAGCGAGGAACGATATTAACTTTTAGCACCTAAAATTCCGGGCTCTAGTTATTATAGACCTATTTTTAGTGTAACATAGTTTATCCAGTTTTGTGAAGTTTATGAGTAAGTGTATTCAAAATGTATGCTCACGTAATGAGAAATAATTGCGAATTTATAGCCTATTTATAAGGTAGCATTAAATTTCAAACTTTCAGCCTAATTTGCAAATGGGTTTACTGCATATTCTGATAGAAGGCCTAAAAATCGATCACTATTGGTATTGGCTTTCTCCTCGTTAGGTATGAACTTCATATTCTATAATTTAGTCAATCAATTCTATAACACTTGTTCTTAATGTTTTTAAATTATTTTGCCAATGTTAGGATATTAATTTAAATTTTGATACTGTGGGAGATAAGTTAAATTGTAAGCTTCCTATTCATATATAAAAAATATATATAGGCTATACGTCAGAGAAACTAGATTGAGATGTTTAACGGTTGTGTACGTCATACCTAAAGCATGAAATTGGAAAATAAGTCACAAGACCATCGGAGGATGCTATAATAATTATAATACACGAACCTTGACGCTATCTCCTTTAATACTGTGTCACAAAAGACTGCCTAGGTCTATTTCAAAAGGGATTCTGGAGCAGAAACCCAGTGACGTATACAAATATGTTTCCGTCGCTTTATATCAATGCTTGGGCTCTGATTTGAGTTTCTCCAAGCCGAGGTGATACGTTATATATTACTGGTGCTATGGATATATTTCTGTCATCTCTGACGTCAGAAATATGTTCCAGGATATCTGAATGATAATGGATCAAGACCAAAGATTAATTTCTTCGGGTTCAGCGTTTGAACAAAGAACCAACAATCTTGAGGAAAGGAATTTCACCAAAACCTTAACAATCATTGTCAGCTCCACATATTCCGAATTCGTATCATTTGTGATGAAATATTAAAATTCCATCGTCTTCTATAGTTTAAGTCATATTTAAATTACTGTTCGTTGCTTAGCTACTTAGTCCTTACTTAAAATTGAGTTAGTATTGAATTGTGAGATTTTATCTGTATTTTGATATAATTTAATACTTAAAATACTGGTAATTACGTAAACTCTAGTGTTTAAATATCTCCTGTTATTATTATTATTACAATGCCTAGGACACTAATAATCGACACAGAGAAACAGCGTATCGGCGAACTCCGGAACTACAATGTGTGACGTCATGCTCCATCTACTAGTATCCTCAGTTCCAGTTGATACTGGGACAGTTCAATATATCGAATTCAGTAAAGGTAATACATAGTGCAGCTAGATAAATCTGTTATAAATCCGTTTCATTTTGTAACTCAGAGAAGGAAGCTGATATAACCATACCTATATTCAATGCAGCAAAACGTACTGATGCATTTTTGGGTGTAAATAAAGTCAGTCTTTGTAAGATACGGAAAGAAGTAATAGTACTTTTATTTTGTCTGGGAGAGTTAAGGCCATAAGGCCTTCTCTTCCACTCAACCAGGTTCTCTTCCACTCAACCAGGTTTGAATAATGTACATGAAATACATAAATAGAATACAAAACAACACAAAATATTATACCTTAGAGATTACATAAAATAAAATAGAAAATTACATATTACCGAGATCAGTTACATAGTCTAATGGAAATATTTAAATTTATAAGACGTACAATGCTAAAGATAAACTCGACGATTACATATATTATACCAATAAGAGACGCATGAAATACATAATGAGAATATAAAAAAATTAGAGATATAATATACAGTTGTATAATAATACTAGAGATGAGTTGCCCTCTTGATACCAGTTGTGTCAACTATACAATCTTCATTGATCTCTATGGACGATTACTTTTGGTGCAGTTTCAGTTTTATTAAAACAGTTGCATTCCACTTCAATTATCAATATATATTAAACAATCTCTTATTCGCGACCATCCATAATCTTATACATCACAAGCTACAACATAATCTAAATAATATAAACAAGATAAATGATAGAAAAGTTTTAATTAAGCATTACTAAATAAACATGAATCATTTTAAAAGGTAAAGTTATTGAAAGTACAATGTTGGCAAACAAAGAAATAAATGCTAGGGAGATTAGCAAGACAAACAAATGCTAGGGAGGTGATAAAATTGTAGGATAACCAACCATGATTGCTTGAAACACGTTGTTCCATACAGTTTTATTGGTCAGAAGTAATATGACGTAGTAAAAGTTTAATAGTTTTATTAAATTTTTATCTGTTTGATTGAGCTTAATAATTGCATTTTATAGTTCATTTTCTGATCTGGAAATAATTATCTGTTCATCTGCAAAAAGTGTAGTAGTAAAATCGACCTGTTTTATTATAAAGTTCGTCTGTAATTCATTCATCCACTGTTTAACAATTTCGTCGATATATGAACTGAATAAAAGTGTAGATATAGACAGCCCTGCCCTACTTTTCTATTTATTTCCTCATTTCAATTATTAATTGAATTTAATTTTATTCTTCTAATATTATTTGTATATAATCAATTACGATTCCTTTTTATAGTATGCTATTATCATACCGCATGCTTTCTATCATAAGCACAGTAATATAAAATACGTCATCAGACAGATCAGTAACGCGATTTCCTTGCGCATTTCTACGGTTACCGTTTATGCAGAAAGAGACAGGATATATTTAGTCCCGTGCTCTGTGGTGGACTTACTGGTTCAACCCTGTAGAAACCTGTAATGAAACGGCTTACATGTACCTGGATTAATCCGCCATTGATTAAAAACGAATCTGTTTACACTTATATGTAGTAGAAAAAGTAAAAAGTAACCGCATTTTTAATTGAATGTGCCTGTAATTTATTTTTGTACACATGTTACCATTACTTTATTAACAACCCTCGTATTTTTGCCACTTTGATGTACGCCTACTCACACATTTTATTTTCCACGTTAAACTCAATTACTCATTCATCAGCATTCCTAGAAGAGGTGTAATTGATCTATGCATAAGTTACACATTTTACTTAGAACTCAGTTAATTATTAAGTACTTTAATTATTCAAATCTCAACACCAATTAAAATTAACGCTATACTGGAGAATTACCACGGTAGCTTTGAACCGTGCCGTTACGTTTACCACCAAATTTAATTACATACACAATGTTGCCAACATAAGAACATGATTTTGGTCTGTGGTATCGTTAGAAGGAGAAATTTGTTTCTTTTTTCTCTCTACCTCCTTCGTTCTGAATCTTACTGAGAGATAGCACCACTGTTACTCTCATCTATTGCAATGATTTTTCCCTGGACCACCAATTTGCTTGGACGACATTTCTACATAGAAGATTAAGACAGATCTTACAAGCGATCTCCAGTTACTAACAATATGGTCATCAAAATTGTGTCTCCATTTTATCTCGAACTAAAATCTCTCCCGTCTCGCACCTGGCGTCGCGGTCTAAGGCATCTTGCCTAGGACTCGCGTTGCGGAATGCGCGCTGGTTCGAGTCCTCATGGGGGAAGACATTTTCTCATGAAATTTCGGCCAGTGTATGGGACCGGTGCCCACCCAGCATCGTGATGCACTTGGGGAGCTACGATAGGCAACGAAATCCGGTTGCTAAAGCCAGCTATGACGGCTGGGGGGATCATCGTGCTAACCACACGATACCTCCATGCTGGTTGGATGATCGTCCACCTCTGCTTCGGCATGTGGGCGTGAGGCCAGCAGCCGGCTGGTCGGTCTAGGCCCCTCATGGGCTGTAGCGCCACGGATTATTAAAATCTCTCCCGCATTTTCTTTTGTTTCATCATGGCCAAATGGATTTATCTCTTCGGTATCGATGTTTCTAGTCGGTCATGGCCTTTATGGTAGTTTTTGTTTCGTAATATTGATAGACGGTAATACAGAGTGTTTCAAAAATACGGGTCATAATTTCAGGTATGTATTTCCCACATGTAGACAGTCAAAATAGTTCATTAGAACATGTGTCCGGAAATGCTTCATTTCCGAGTTATGGCCTTCACAACATTGAAATTCACCGGAAGGTTTTTCTTTCCGCAGGTCGTTGCCGTCAAAGGAGACATTAAGAGGGCACTCTGACAGTTCATTCCGAGGCGAAGGTTACATTCAGTGTTGTGTAGGCGTTAGACTGTGCGACATGTATTCAAATCAAGAGCTGGCAGAGATACACTTCATATACGGTAAGGCGGACGGCAATGCTGCGCTGGCTCGTCGTTTGTACCAGGAGAGGTACCCACAGCGACAATGTCCAGATCGGAAGACATTTGTACGTCTCCATTATCGTCTGTGGGAGTATGGAAAATTTAACTCTCCTGGTTTGGGAAGGGGACGACCAAGATCTACAACTCCAAAAGTACAGGAGGCTGTGAACATGACTCCTTCTATCAGCACACGAAGGGTAGCGTTGCAAGTCAATGTTCCTCATACGACTGTCTGGAGACTGTTGAAAGAGTATCAATTGTATCCTTTATCATTCGCAACGTGTACAGGCCCTGTCACCAGCAGATTACCCTGCACGAGTTAGGTTCTGTCAGTGGTTCTTGCAGCAGTGTGGTGTAAATCCGAACTTTCCTGCCTTAGTATTATTTACAGATGAAGCACAGTTCACACGAGATGGCATAACAAATTTCCGCAATCAGCATGTATGGGCGTATGAAAACCCACGTGCAACTGTTCCATCTCATCACCAGGTGCGGTTCTCCCTCAACATGTGGGCCAGTATCATTGGTGATCGATTAGTTGGACCCCATGTACTAGTAAACAGACTTACGGGGCAGGCGTACACAAACGTCCTGGAAAACACCATACTTCATGTTTTAGAAGACACTCCACTGATCAATCGTCAACACATTCACTTCTTGCATGATGGCGCTCTTGCACACTTCAGTCGTACGGCTCGCCGGTACTTGGATCGAAGGTTTCCTGATCGATGGATAGGTAGAAGTGGCCCAATTGCTTGGCCTCCACGCACACCTGATCTGAACCCTCTCGATTTCTACTTGTGGGGCCATTTAAAATCATTGGTTTATTCGTCTCTGGTGCCTGATTTGGAATCCCTTGGGAATCGAATTGTGGCATGTTGTGAGGACATACGCAATATTCCTGGAGTTTGGGATCGTGTTCGCAGGTCAATGAGACATCGATGTGAGGTCTGTATTCAAGCACGAGGTGGACATTTTGAACATCTTCTGTAATGACAACGACCTGCGGAAAGAAAAACGTTCCGGCGAATTTCAATGTTGTGAAGGCCATAACTCGGAAATGAAGCATTTCCGGACATATGTTGTAATGAACTATTTTGATTGTTTACATGTGGGAAATACATACCTGAAATTATGCCCCGTATTTTTTAAACACCCTGTATAATTAAAGAGGTGAATAACTTCATGGCCCCTAAAAGTTTTTTTTTTTTCGTAAAAGGCTAGGAATTTTGTCTAGGCCACAAATAAAACTGCAGCGCGGTCATAATTATGTACTTAATTCTTTGGTGAACATTAACCGGAAATTTACTTTCCCTTATTTAAATTATGTTCCGTGAACCACACCTTTTTTCTCTTTATTTCGTTGTCATAACCTACTTTAAGATCTTACTACATAAGCATTTTGTTTTAGTGCATTCAAAACATTGTCGTTGTACTGCATAAATCTTGCACTTGACTAATAGAGTGATTTATTTAAGAATAAAATCTCGAATTTTACTACCACCATTTCGACTGTCTTCTGTTTGATACACCCGGTGACTAGTGTCCAGATAGTAACGTCGACTATCGACATTGCTCTGCCGTGGTATTATCAGTTGTAATATAAACTTTGAAAGTCCGCTTAGTTTTTTTTTTTTTTTTTTTTTTTTTTTTAGAAAAACGTTTATCTACGTTGGTACATTGGGACACTAGTAAGAAAATGTATGACAGGTATGGGTGTAAAAAATGTAAATAATTGCTCACAAGCAAACATTTTCATGAGGGCAGATAAAAAAGTTAATTTTTTTCTTCCACCATGTTAATAATGTCAAAACAAATGCTCATATAAATTTTGGCCACTCGAGCGCAATTACGAAGGTAATTCAGAAAGTAAGTTTCCCTTGGATCGTTTACAGAAAGAAAACACAATTTCATGAAAAGATTCATTGGAACAGATACTACAATTGTTGAGCTATTTTTCAACATATTTCCCTCCAGAATTGAGATATTTGTCATACCATGAGATCAACAGAGAGGCGCAGACGCCTATTACACACTGGTTCCGATCCCAGGCGTCAGACTTCTACGGTACAGGGATACCAAATCTTTCAGACCTCCAACCTATATATTAAAATTCGAATTCTTGTAATTTTATAAATATTTGCAACTCTGTCCTGACTTACGTACTTTTCGTATGAAAGTCATATTATTATTATTATTATTATTATTATTATTATTATTATTATTATTATTATTATTATTATTATTATTATTATTATATTTTAGTGTACATGTGCAACATAAATATTTTTTACCCACTTATTTCCACCAGAAACTGATACAATTTCGAACTTAAAATTACTGATGGACAGGGAGTGCACGAGGTTAGCTGTTTTTTGACTGTAGATACGGGTTTGTTTACATGCACATGATTAGACATGATCAGGGTGGAGAGGGATAGGCTGAGACCACAGATTTCCGCATAATGACATGAAGTGTAGAATGAATATAGTACGGTAGACAAATTAATTAACCATTTCAGTTTGGTCTTAAAGACTGAAATACAAGAATTATTTAAGCATGTGAGTAAACTAGTGCACTGGTCCCCAACCTTTTTTGACGGACGACACATTTTACAGAACGCTCACGATATCGCGACACACTTATTTGTTTTTATTAATAATGATAATAATAACAATAATATAATAAAAAACCATTGCTTTTCTTCTGGAGAGAAAGGTGGTGGAACTCTGTGTAGACTATTTTATAGGAGACGGTGAGATGATTACTGTTCACTGTACGGAAATTTTGTCGTTTTTAACCTCCTTTTCGTCCAACTAAGACTTTCAAGGTATAAGCAGAATTCAAAGAAAAATTATATTCAAACGTGGTTATAGCAGAAAAACTAAAATACAGGCACTGGAGACCTGTGTTTATCTTGTATTACTTTATGGGTGCCAAACATGGTCGCTAACAGGGAAACACAGGACCAAACTACAAACGTGTCAAAGGAAAATGATGCGCAAAATTATGGGCGTATCACTGAAGGAGAAAATCCCAAATGCGACACTGTACCAACTAGCAGATACACAGGACATAACACATGCAGCCATTACATCCAGATGGAAATGGGGTGGATACGTGGTCAGGCTACTAGGCGACAGAAGGAAATACCGAGCTACCATGTGGGACCCCCGTATAGGAAGGAGACTTCAAGGCAGACCTTGGCGCACATGGGCAGACTTCTTCAAAGAACAGGCAGGTCAACAATGGTCCAGAGAGGCAAGAGACAGAAGAAAGTGGAAACTACTCGAGGGACATTCATGCATAGACAGGAAGTTGTGAAAGGCAGTGAGAGAATCATTGTTAAAGAAATTACTTAAATATCACGTCTAACGTGAACTAGCTCATCACGTTAGGCAAATAGAGCTTTCCTTTATTTAAGGAGGCCTTTGCCCTTCATGGGACACAATAGGCTATCTTTATCTTATCCACATACATTTCGGTTCCATGATGAAGAATGCAACAAAAAGGTGTCGGAATGCCGAATGATTACTTTCTAAATATCTTTTTAGTGTATTCCGCACCATGGACTGATTTCACAAAACATTTTCGCATGTAAGACATTCGCATTTTGTTTATATTCTTCTCCTCGCCACGTAAAACCATATTGCAAGTATTCATCACTATATTTACGAAACACAGTACGTTTTTGTGAACCTTGAAGGGAATTTTCGCTCACAGTATTTGAATTAGCACTTCTGTCATCTAACCCAGAACTTGATTCAGACTGTCTTTTTCGAATTAAAAATTTGTCCATGATAAAATCTAAATAAAGCACTTTCAATAAAATAGTCGCTCACACGTATAGGCCTATACTGAAACTGACCAATATGTTCTGACGATTCTACACTCTGTTTCTTACTAAGTGACAAGAGTAAACGAATTACTACGCATTATTCTAGATCAGTGATGTCAAAGCAAGCGCATTTTTCTGACCTTGACGTCGTGCGCGGGCATCAAGCGCTAAGTATGGAAAGAGGAAGGGTTGTGTATATGAATAAGCAGCCTGTTGGATTAAGGAAACAGTGGTGCACAAACTTCAGACGGAACGTGAAATTTTATGTCGTTATTTATGGCTTCTTTCTGTTTGATATTAGCTATATTGTCTGCAAAACAAAAGTACTAATACCAATTTCTTAATATTGCAGTTGTGTTCTAAATGTTAATAACATAAAGAGTTAAGAAGGAATATTCGCATAAATTCCATGGTAGTACAACTATACTGTACTGAATGGTTGAAACACATCATTCATAAAGAAAGTGATACCTAAAAAAAAAGAGATTGAGTATGACATGATAAGTTGGAATTGATACTGATGGTACCTTTAGCCTTATAAAAGTAATCAATAAACTAATCAAAACAATATTACAGTGCAAAGTAAAGTTACCTACGTGTGTATATGTTTTAAGTGTAACTAATATTACATAACAAAACTCTTATCGCATTTTGCTTTTAAGGTGATATTTGTGAGCAACAGAATATCATCAGAATATTAAATTATTTTCTCGAAATCTGCTGAAGCTATAGAGCTGACTTTTTCCAACACATGGGCACATATCTTTTGCTTATGATGTAACAGCAGTTGTTTTGTTAATTCATTTCCGTACAAATAATTTCCATGTGAATATTTTCAAAATGTTCAATAAACTATGTTCAGTAATACGTATTTACGGTATATTAGATTTATGAAAACATTCTATAAGGCTACTAAATAAATAGGCCTATATCTGAAAATTTCACTTTTCTATAAAAAGAAGTTGAGAAAATATTTCTTTTGAATAAAAATTCAAACTTGTGAAAAATGAGCATTAAAATTAAAACTTACATTCTTATAATGCACTTATATTTCTCAGACAAATCTAAAAATTAACATGGATATAGTTTTAATAAGTTCTCTTCCCTTTATCCATTGAATCAGTGCTGGCCATCCCTGAATATAGCTCGTCCAAGCGGCATATACTACCTCTTTCGTCTGTCTCTTTCCTTTCCGCTGTAAAGCGCTCAGGCTCTCCTGAGCTCTAAAGCGCGCGCTTGCTCCTATGGGCATCAATTGACATGACTGTTCTAGATGTTCACTTTCATTCGAATTGTCGCCAGACAGAAAAATTAAGCTAAGCATTGTTGTAGATGTTCACGTTTCATTGGTAAAGTCGGTCTCGAAATAAAATATACCATATCAAAGACTTCATTTTAAATAATAAAAAAGAGACTTTCTGGATGACATAAAATTTATTTTTTAATTCCAAAATTTCGCAACATACTCCATGGCGCTGCGCGACACACCGGTTAGGAACTCCTAAACTAGTAGTTCAAAGAATTGAAAAATATGAGTTACATGATTCATATTCATTGTCTGTAAAATTTAAATGAATTATCCAATCCAGCAAATATTGTACAGATAGATGTTAATAATGTTAATGTACTCGCACAAGGGTTTAAACACTGAGTTACTTCAAGGATATAAGAAGTACTGATTGGAGTGTAGCATTTGTTACTTTGGATGAAAGAAATAGTTTTGGAACAATCATCCAAAACTTCCAATGTTAAAGTTGATGTGATTGAGGCATTACGAGGTCTCATATTGAATTACCTTGAATTTACACCTTCTGTGTTGAAATGTATCTGGGTTCCTTGAGCATCTGCTGAATGAATTTGATGTATGAAAATTTTTTATCATTACTTTGACGCCTAATGCATAATATAAGGTTATTTTTCAACAGTAATCTCACTAGAGATTTTGATTTATCTAGAGAAAATCAAAACTCGAGTGACATTTAATTGACTAGTACACGATTAGAAGAAAGTACATAAAGATAAGAAGTAACGAAGTACTCTAATGCAATAAAATATTGACTTACGAAAATACTGAACTGTGTTCAAATGTATTATTGTACCATTGTATTCCGCTAGATGGCAATAGTGTGTTATGATTAGCTGTTTTCTTGTTATCAGTTGTGCCAACTATAGAATCTTCATTGAACTCTGTGGAGGTTACTAGTCAAGAAGGCTTTGTTGATTCAGTTTCATTTTTATTAAAACAGTTGCATTCCACTTCAATTATACGGATCCCAGTATTCAACGTCACTTGACAGATGATTTTCAATAAATCTTATCATTAAACAATCTCTGATAGGTGACTATCCATAATATCACACAGCAGAAGCTATAACATAACCTAAATATAATAAACAAGTATTAGAAAAATTATAATCAGGAATGATGAAATAAGAAAAGTTTTAATGAAGGATTATGAAATGAAAAATAAACATGAATAATTTTAAACGGAACATTTATTGAAAGTACAATTTTCAAATTTGAATGCTTTAGTGGTTGGCGGTTCAGTTGATGTTATATTGGACGTGTGCGTAAAAGAAGTGGAACTCGTTGATGTGCATGGTGTATTCCTCAACTTTTCAGGATTTCCGAATGGAGTACTTCATTTATTTGTAAATAGTGTTTCAGGGAAGATGCATAGCTATGACCAGTGATCTTTATTAATTCTTGTTCTTGAATGCCAATGTGAGTCATATTTGAAAGTGCTGTGTATCGACTGGAGTGGTTTGTAATTTTCTGTTTTTTTTTTTACGTCCAGACCAATGCAGTTTGAATTGTTGGCAAACAAAGAAACAAATGCTAGGGTAGTGATAAAAATAAACAAATGTTAGGGACGCGATAAAATTAAACAAATGCTAGGGACGCGATAAAATTGTGCGATAAGCAGCCATGATTGGTTGAAAGATGTCCTTTTCTACCGTTTTATTGGTCAAAAGTAGTATGACGTAGTAAAAGTGTAATACTCACGTAAAAATCTCTTTCCAATTTATACGAAATAATTGCGATTAGGTAATTTGCAATAAAGCGTGAAACATGATACTTTTATCACGATTTTTTTTTAATTAATAAAGGAATTTCGTGTGCTGTAGCCCATGATGTAAGTTAGTCGTTGTAGTTGATAAAGCTTCATAAAATAACTAATTAAAAAGTTACATCGACTGCAACACAAAAGCAAGTAAACAGCGAACAACTAAGGCACAGTATTTCAACAGAGTACGATCCACGACGCCTTCTTTGTACACAGTACACAGTACACAGTTAACCTGAAACCACTGGCCTCTGTCCCATCGGGCAACAAGTTTCGCTCCCTGCTGATGAGGAAAGTAGGCATATTTTCATGATTTTAAATTAGAATTGGAATTAGAATTATTTATGAGCGTGAAATTAAGGCCATCACATCTTTTCTTCCACTTCGCCATCTCTATCTTAAGTTTGCCGCACTGATCCTCTAAACGTACTTCTTTAATATTATTTGTTATTCATAGTTCGATTTATTCCATAATTTCTGATGCAGCAATACATCTTTAACAGACAATAATTATACTTTTCGTAATCGGTCCGCCGAGTTACCTCTGTGTTAGCATGTCTGCTTGTAGACTAGTCGACCCAGTTGCGATTCCCGGTGGGGTCAGAAATTTCTACCTCGTGACTAGGAGAGATGGCGGTGCACAACTTCTAATCACTAAATTGTGCACCAATATGCCTGGGTTAAATCCCAAATCTCTCCGCAGTGCATGTGAAGGGAAGGTATATGTCACTGTTTATAGTGATGGAGACGTTAAGCCTGGCGGCCCCCTTGGTGCTATTCGACAGGATTAGGCTACTTGCCGGCACCGGGTTTCCCCTTCTCTCTTACTCACCTTCATCGTCATCCTCACTCATTCCTTACACTATACTTACACGAACATTTAACGTACACTCACCCTAGTACACAACATAACTCTTCACAGGTACATATCATGCATAACGTGGCCCGCCGAAGTGGTGTGAAATTTGAAAATGGGCCACAGTCCTGCCATCTATCCGCAGTATGCGGAACTCAAATCGCGCAAAGTGAACTGGGTAGGCGTTCGACACACACATATACACACTTTTCCTAATTTATTATTTATTCTATAAAAATATATTACCTATATAACGTCACGTAATTTTAATCTCTAAGGGTGCTATTCATATACATTTCGCTAGCCCGCGCTACGAGCGTGCTAAACTACCCCCGGCTATCGACTGATTAGTTGTACAGGATTCATATCATATCATATCGCTAACACTGGTTTATGAATACGAAAAACGTTAGTTCGCTTATCATCCACCGGAAGCCCGCGCTAAGAATTTCTATGAATACGGCCGTATAGGTCTATTTATGCAGAGTTCTAACGTTAATATACATACAATTTGATATGGTCTAGAAAAGAACGTTCCACAAGTACAAAATAAGCTAACAAGCAAACGTTCTGATGGGTGCAGATAAAAAAGTTAATTTTTTTCTTCCACCATGTTAATAATGTCAAGAGAAGTGCTTATACAAATTTTGGCCACTCGACAGCAATTACGAGGCCGTCCAGAAAGTGATTTTCCCTGGGGCTGTGTATAGAAAAAAGCACAATTGCATGGAAATATTTATTGGAACAGATACAGCAGTTGTTGCGCTATTTTTCAACATATCCCCCACTGGAATTGAGACATTTGTCATACAATGAGACCAATTTTTGTGTCGTAGAAGTCAGTTGACCTCTCTCTGTCCATCCCATGATATGAGAAATGTCTCAATTCCGATGGAAAATATGTTGAAAAATAGCTTAGAAATTGCTGTGTATCTTCCAATAAATTTGTCCAATGAAATTGTGTTCTTTTTGTGTTAACGGCTCCTGGCAAACTTATTTTTTTTACTGGCCTCGTAATTGCGGTCGAGTGGCCAAAATTTGTACAAGCACTTCTTTTGACATTATTAACATGGTGGAAGAAAAAAATGTAACATTTTTAACTGCCCCCATCAGAACGTTTGCTTGTAAGTTTTTTCTGTGTCATAGACCTATTATACATATAGGGTAAACATTGGTAATTTCGTGATAATTTCATGAAAACTAATTTAAAATGCAAATGTGTAAATATATCCTTATTCCGATTTTTTCATCTAAAAGACGATAACTTGCTGTACAAATCTGGAGATATAAAAGATTGGATACATTCTTGAATATGTGTCAAAAACCACTTTTACAACTTAAGGTAAAAGGTTGATTATTTCGTGATAACCTTGATAATTTGTGATATTACATTGATAATTTCGTGAGAGGTAGAAGAATTGTGTAAAAATTCATTAAAGTCAAATGAAATTATCATTTATTTTTACAAGACTTCAAACATAGTAATTCCGTCTAATATTCATAGCAAGAAAACATAGAAATAAATATCAACACATAATAAGAATGAAATCAAAGTAAAAATTGAAATTCAAAAGGGATCTTCTTTGCCCTGAAAGGGTGAACACTTTTATTACGGACTTTACTATAGCCTATATTACTAGGGTAACTCCAAAAGTAATGCATAACGTTTGTTTGAAAATTATACTTTTTATCCTACAGCTTTGCTTTTTTCACAGAATGTATATACATCCTTTAGGAACAAAATGCCACTTTTCCACATAATCCCCGTCCCTTTCAACTGCCTTACGTAATCTAGGAACGAGGGCCTGTAGACCAGCACGGTAAAAGTCTAGACCAACACGTCTGAGCCACTCTTTAGCAGCGTGCACAAGGGAGTCATCTTCTAACCTCGTTCCGCGAAGGGATCCTTCAGTTTACCAAAGAGATGGTAATCGCACGGTGCCAGTTCAGGACTCTAAAGGTTGACGCTCACTGGCACGAACCGACCGGAACGGAACGAACCGGAAATATTCTGCGAGAGACGTATGCATGTATTTTAAACGGCAAACGCTCACTTATCCGAACGGAAGCAACCGGCTGCCGGTCCTGACGGACAGGGTTCTCGCGACACGACCCTAGCGGAATTTCCGATGACGATCGTCAGCATTCGTATGTCTTCGCTGGTCTTCGGAGAAAAGTGTGTTGGCTGTTCTCAGTACTTTCCCACTCAACATGTGCTGGTGCGTTGTCCAGACAGATTATTCTTAAAATGGGCGATGAAAAGTTAATTTTAACAGTGTTGGCCTTCGAAATGTGATGTTTCCCTTCATTATTTCAGTGCTAATAACAGATGAAGTTTTAAACATTTTTCTTCGCTCAAACGAAAGTACTAAAAAAACCATTACTCGATCTTTACACAAATCTGGGAAAAGATATTTAAATTAATCAAAACACTTTTTTATAATGTTATGACTAGAGCCCGGATTATATGTAATTACATATTCCTTTCCTACATATGTAGCTATAAGGAAAGCTAAAAGTCCGCGAATCATATTAAAGGAATCATTATTCCGAAGTTTTAAATGTTTTTACATATTTTGGTGTATAATAAATATTTTGGCATATATTATATTTTTTTACATATTTTGAAGGATATTGCATATTTTGAAAGAATATATACATTTTTTTCACCAATTTTCTCTCTACGTAATTCTTAAGTTATTTTTTAAAATTGTTTATAAAGCTTATCCCTTCGTCTCTAGTGCATAAATATAATTTAATAATTGAAAATAATAACGTATTCTGTCAAAAAATGGCCATCTCTTTGCAATGCTAATAGTTTTTAGGCTATATCCTTGAGAAGTAACGGTAAAGTAGGTACAAATACCAATGCAAATGGTGGGTCATTGTACTGCTAACGTAGTGAAGGAAAGAATGAAAATTACCCTGTGGGTATGGCCGTTTCGCACAAACACCCCCAATCAGTTGCTCTAAAAGAAAATAATAGTTTCTTCTGTTTTTTTTTAAGAAACTTATTTTGACATCAGGTAATCCAAGTTAAAAGACTGGGTTTCAATTGATGATTCCTTTACTAAAATGGTAAAATCGTGCAGTCCAAAGTGTGTGACAAACGCATTGGGTGCTCCATGAAGTTACGATTAGAACAGCATTTAAAAATTGGACTTCATGTGAGAAATAAAAAACGTGCTCCGTCGAAAAGAAACAAGTTCTTCTTACACAAGTGGTGCTGAAACATTCGTCTTCTACAAGTGAATTTAATAAAAATTTGTGCATGGCAATGGTTGCTGCAAACGTACAGTATATAAACTTGGAGTTCCAAAGTTCCAAGCATTCCTACGCAAATACTGCAACTTCAATATTTCGCATGAATCAACACTCCGGAAAAAATATTTGAACTCCTGCTACACTGACACAATGGAAACGATTAGAGATGGACTTGATGATTCCTACGTATGGGTTGCCGTTGACGAGACGATCAATAACCGCAGAAAATATGTAAAATATTTAATTATTAGTTGCGCCTCCAAACAATGAGGTCCAATCACATGTGCATCTGTAATGTTTTATTAGTGTGCAAAAATACATCTAATAAAGCTTAGATTTTAAATTACCAACGTTTTTTTATTTATTACATATTTATCTACATACTTCGTCATTTTTAGCTTCATATTTATGTAGTCTACATAGTCCTCATTTTCACATTACATAAAATCCGGGATCTAGTTATGGACCCATATTTTATTTTCTTTTTTTATTCCTCATCAGCTAAAGACTCAGTAAAATAAAATAATCTTCGGAACTACTATCCCACTCCATGCTTAAACCAGACTGCCTGTCGACTGTACCGGATTATTCCGAGCAGTGAGCGTCAGAGCTTCCGCGGAAGACGGACTGCTGTAGATTTCCGTTCCGGTCGGTTCGTGCCAGTGAGCGTCAACCTTAAGGCGGATGTTTCAGTGTTATCTATCCGAATTTTCTGATCTGGTCTGTGGTGTTGTGACTGACATATGGCTGTGCGTTGTCGTGCAATAGCAGAACATCCTGCTTCTCCCAATGTCGTCGAACACGACTCAGTCTAACTTAAAGTTTCTTGAGAGTTGCAACATATCCGTCAGAATTAATGGTGGTTCCGTGTGGCATGATGTCCACAAGCAAGAGTCCTTCTGAATCGAAAAACACAGTAGCCATAATGTTTTCTGCCGAAGGTGTACTTTTGAATTTCTATTTCTTTGGTGAATTTGCATGATGCCACTCCATTGTCTGCCTCTGTCTCCGGTCCAAAATGGTGGAGCCATGTTCCATCTTCTTTCACAATTCTTCCAAGTAAGTCATCTAGCACTTATCATTGACACTTAGCATGATAACAAATCAAACAGAAGCTACACTGAACCTATTGCGTCTCCGTTTTCTTTTTTGTTATCACGTCTTGTCTTCAGATTTCTAAAATTCCTATTGTAATACATTTTATACTATTTTAAAAATTGTAACACTTAATGCTCAACAAGATTTCGTCTCAAACAGCTAAGATTTCTATCAGTAAAGCTAAGCCTATATGGCGACTACAGATGTATCTAAAATTCCAAAAACATTTCCTAAAATTTCATGAAGATACAATAAATCTTTGTACCAAATATTAATATGCTTACCTTTAGTAAGAAGCCTGTAATGTAATTACAAACATCCACAAAATTTGTATGCCTGAGAAGTCTACGCAAACTTGCTCTCTCCAAACATAAAAGCTCACTGAAGCAACTACAATAGTCACACAAAGCTTAGCTGTATGTTTCTGGAAACTGGACAACATATGCAATCCCTTGGCGGAAATTTGGATTTCGTAACGCCATTGGTTAGTTCACAAAAGAGCAAAGAAAAAGTATCACGAAATAACCACTGCCACGAAATTACCAATGTTTACCCTACTTAGAAAAATTTTACAAAAGAAAATGTTGAAAGAAATTTATAAAATAATGGCATTACCTGTTTCGTTAAATGATTTGGATTTTGGATTTGTACAAAGGTTAAGTTAAATAGAGTGTAACTTGCACATTTATTACGGGTTATTTAACAAGTCTGTATCAACTGTTAGGTTATCTAGTGTCGACAGGATCGGTCATAGCAAGATTTTATAATAATACTTATCTTCGTTATATTTTCATCATTCAAATGTATCACTGCCAACTTCACTTCCATGAGAACTCTCGGGAATAGAACATTGCCAACAACGAAACGGTTTAATCTCGCTAAACTTAGCTTCATGCATATTTATCAGCTTACTACAGCTTATCTCTCTTTTAAATACCACGGGGATATGTAATCTCATTGTCACTATTGTGTTTTTGTTTTTGTGTCTTCAAACTCCAAAATTAAAATGCTTTAGTGAAAATATTTGCATATTAAGCAAAGATTGTATTTGTAATAAATTACAAACTGAATTGAAATAACTGGGACATGAAACTTGAACTAGGTTTTCTGGGGAGAAACTCTTTCCATTGTCCCTCAGCACTTCTCTTTCTACTGAACAAGATGGCATAGGGGCATATTTCATTGCCGCTACTGTTCGTGGCCGCGAAGGTAATTCGCCTGTAAACTACTCTTGCTGCATAACTGCACACATTTATTTTATCCTTTCATACTCTGGGTTCCTCAGAAGAATATTTGCTAATTGGTAAAGCACGTCGTGCCCATTCAATCAGATTTTTCTTTGCTAACACTTTCACCGTGGCGATGACGTCAATAACAACTTTCAGAGACAGGGACTCGGACTAGAGGCGTTGAATTGTAGCCGCTAGATGCTAGAAGTGTGCGGAGTTATGAAGAATCTCTCTGTATAAGAGCATTTGCTCTATGTCATTGCACTTAAAGAAAATACAACAGGAGAGGAGTTTTCCAAGCATGAAGAAAATATATAGAAGAAATGAATCTGAACATAAAGCAACTTGTATCTGTAGTAACATACGGGACTCGAAATACGACTTTAAAAAAGTCTATTAGATGGATTAACGTGTTATTAAAACAGCTGGAAATAAATGAGGATATAAAACGTTGTCATTGTATAACGCACAAGACTGGCTTAGATTTATTTAAAATGCTCTCCCTATAAAAATAATAACTTATAATGTCGCCTGCCGCAAACCTACATAGTTGCTATGTTTGGCTCTATATTCAATATATTTCGGAACACTAACTTGTTTTCTCAAAGAAAACTTGTAATATCTAAACAAAGATCGTGACTAGCAGACGAAAATTTACGAGTTGTATTAAGAATGGCAATTTGTGACGTATTTTTCTAGCATAGGTTGTTGTAGCACAGTAAAAATAAAGGTGAAATAAAATATAATCAGTCCATCTATAAATTAATATTGTGTAGTCTACGTCAGATGATTGGGTTGAGAGTCCGACACTGGGATCCGAACGGAATGATCTGTACTCCTCGATTGATATTACATCTTATGTATTGCTGGTTGCGTCCAGTGATGCCATAGTGAGTACAAATTTGCCGAAGGCTGGCATAGGTGGAGGGGAAGGAAAGGGAAAGTGCACGCCGCGCTAGTTAGAGTTATTGCAGTAGCTGTGATGTTGCCAATTGCTTCATAGACACATAACGATTTACTCTAAAACGGTGAATGTTAGAGAAAAAATTTATTTAGATTTTTAAACTTTCTCCTCATGATTTATTAGCGGTTTCATTTTGGTGCAGAGGTTACCATCCACTCTATATAACTTATGTAGTCCTTCAAAGGCAAAACTTTTGTTTTCTCTACAGACATTTTCATACTGTATTCTTTGCTTAATTAAATTTAATTTAAAAATAGCTCCTTATAGTCCTTTTTCGGTTCTTGTTTTATTCTAATATTGTAATTTATATTTAAAATAACACGTGCCACTTAAAGAAACACGTTTCGCAAAAAAAATAATGTTCAATGTCAGTCTTCATAAACCATGCACTGTTCCTCATAGCGTTATTTTTCCAACTACTGCGGACGTTTATATTTGGAAAATAATATCGAGTAGACCTATATACGTAAGGGTCTCTTAGCGGACATCCCCCTTTTTGTAATATAACTAAAATAAGTTATTTACGTATTTTCCACCGCGTATAAATTAACAGAATAAATGTAAATATTGTAACTGAGCATTGCTTCAAATACAAACCTTTTATATATTCCTTATAATCCTTACAGGCTTGTGCAGCAGATGCTGTAGAGTGAATTCATTAGAAGTTTAAATAAGGATTTTTGAAATTTATTTTCCAGGCGGAATACCAGATATTTTGAAAGCCATTTGCTTCCATAATAATGAAACGTACTCCACGAAAGATGTAACATTGAAAGCAACGTAATATCACAGTCTAGTATATACAGTCGCGAAGCTCAATACGTAGTAAATATTCAAACATTAGATAGTTGCTCACCACTAGGATCGCTAATATCGCCTCATTACAGCCAATGCAAAATAGAATCGTCACAGTCTATTGTTTCTAGCACCCTCAAAACTCAAGCTTCGTGACTGTATATAGTAGACTGTGGTAATATCTCAATGAATTGTAACCTTGCCAAGACTATCTCGTTTTAAAAAAATACTTCCTCTGAATGGATTTTATGCCAAATGTTTTTTGTTGGACATAAATCTTCATTCTTTTCAGCTTCAACGCGAAAACGCAAGTAAAAATATCAAGAAGATCGGCGGTTTTTGCATGTGGGGTTAGAGTAGTAGCTGTTTCAGATCATTGCGGATTGTTGGCAAATGATATTTTGGAGTGTATTAGGTACCAGTAAATGCTGGACATCATTTGGGTCACGTTAAACAGTATAATATTATGTTCAATCAATGACTTATTTATTGGCCATAAGCTCGTACTGCATTACTACCTAGGATAATTAGAGAATCACACATAAATATCTACGTCACACCGCCATTAATATCTGAAAAATATTCACAACACTTGATTTATAACTACAAAAGTATTTAATTTTTTTATAAAAATAATGTCTTACGTAAGTTTTGCAGCTTTCAGTAACGTAGCTATATGTATAGTCGTTACTCAGAAAATTATAGAAATGGAGATTCCAATATAAGATATCCTCTACGTTTACTTACATAACCCCAAAAGGTTTCACTTTCATAACATCAATATTAGTATTAAAGAGTATCGTTAGTGACAAATATTCACACCATAGAATTACCTGAAATATTTCACTTTTAATTGTCATAATGTCAACACATCGTGAGTTTTGTAGTTTTTAATAACCTATACACAGCTGTGCTAATAAACTTAAACAACACAGAATCAGATCTGTAAATGCATGAATAACCTTCGTAATAAGTTTTCAAGTTGTTCAGAAAATTACACAAATGAAGATAGGCCTATTGGCATTATGTCAGAGAATTTGTTGATAATTCTGAGTCATGGCCTCCATGACAATGTTTATATTATTCTTTTGTCGTATTTTGAAAAGCTCTTAGTTCTCAAACTGACGACAGATGGATTTTGGAAAATAGGAAAATTATGTAGGAAAATGAACATTTCACTGAAAACTACTATTTTTCCTCACATCTTTGGATACCAAGCTTCAAGATGAGGGATCATTCATTAAAATGCGGTCAATCGTTTTCCCGTAATTTCCATTACCAGTTCAAATTATATATATATATATATATATATATATATATATATATATATATATATATATATACATATATATATATATATATATATATATATATATATATATATATATATATATATATATATATTAGTTTATGTTGTATTTTCAATAACCGAATAAATGGAATGGATTTAATTGTTATTTTTACACGTTAGAAAATACATAAATAACTTATGATACTTTTTTTAGTTATATTACAAAGAGGGGATGCCCTTAAGAAGACACCTATATACCCAATGGTATTTTCTAAACTCCGCTGATGAAGTGATGTTTTTAGTCGAGGCTAGACTTAATTTTTCACCACTAGGAAGAAATGAGAAACAGCTTTTAAGAAGTTTTCGTGAACTTTGGAAGGCCGCCACCGGTTTAGCTCAGGCAATAGCGAGCTGGGTTCGTTATCTGAGACTTCGTTTGGACATGGGTTCGAATTTCGCTTGGGCTGAGTTATGTGGTTGTGTTTTCTAGGACGTTCTCAATTGTAAAGTGAATTGAGAATTCCATGACCAATCCTTGGTATTCATCTCGAATCCTTGGTATTCAATTAGAATCCTTGGTAATCATCTCGAATCCTTAGTAATCATCTCGAATCCTTGAAATTCATCTCGAATCCTTGGTAATCATCTTGAATCCTTGGTATTCTTCTCGAATCCTTGGTATTTATCTCGAATTCTTGGTAATCATCTCGAATCCTTGGCATCCATCTCGAATCATTGGTAATCATCTCAAATATGGTATTCGTCTCGAATCCTTAGTAATCATCTCGAATCTTTGGTAGTCATCTCGAATCATTGGTAATCATCTCGAACCCTTGGCAATCATCTCGAATCCTTGGTATTCTTCTCGAATCCTTGGTATTCATCTCGAATTCTTGGTAATCATCTCGAATCCTTGGCATCCATCTCGAATCATTGGTAATCATCTCGAATCTGGTATTCGTCTCGAATCCTTAGTAATCATCTCGAATCTTTGGTAATCATCTCGAATCATTGGTAATCATCTCGAACCCTTGGTAATCATCTCGAATCCTTGGTATTCATCTCGAATCCTTGGTAATCATCTCGAATCTTTGGTAGTCATCTCGAACCCTTGGTATTCATCTCGAATCCTTGGTATTCATCTCGAATTCTTGGTAATCATCTCGAATCCTTGGTATTCATCTCGAATCCCTGGTATTCGTCTAGAATCCTTGGTAATCATCTCCAATCCTTGGTAATCATCTCGAATCCTTGTTATTCATCTCGTATCCATGGTAATCTCGTCAAATACCATCTCCATCATCAATTCTGTTGACACTTGAATGATAACCAAACAGCGGATTTTCGGTTCCTACAAAGCAACAAGACATCGCATCCTTTGACGTACGGAGGAATCATAATAATGAGTTCAGTGACCTCCCAGCAACTGACGTACAGTATCGGGACCCAAAATCCGCTGTCTTATGATAACTTATCACTGGATGCAGTGTCTTATAACAACAGTTGACGAAAAATTAAAATTATTTTAAATATATGAAAATTCCTTTCGTTTTCTCATATATAAAATATTCGAATATTTACTATGATTAATCTATCAAATTCTGTAGTCAATTTTTTCAATAATATAGATTTATGTATTATTGTTCCATATATTTGCTGACGTCCTCTGTTTTCATATGGATATGTGGATTTTCTACTTCACCACGCACTGGACACCTGACTCTCTGTTTGATCCCTTAAACCTCTTACCTTCCATATATCTGGTTCGAGCCGTAATCGACCACGTCTGGCTGCAGTGCCGTGATTATAATATTAAAAGCTTGTCGTAAAAAAAGAGTAATTCGCCTTCCTTTCCTTCATTCTCGTCACGGTGGTTCATTTAGAACCTAGCTTCTAAACCTTATGCGAGTGAATAGCAAGGACTGCGAAAGAAAAGGCTTATCCTAATTCTTCATTGTTGCCAGATCTCCATCACATATTGTTATTCTAAGTCAGAATCGAAGTCTGAAATGTAAATAAAGATTTAAGCTTTTGGAGTCGTACTGCAGTCCACTTTTACTTTTTCTCTAACGAATCATAAAGCCAAATTATTGTGATACACTGAAAGAAAAGTGGCAAGGGATTTAACGAAATTCCTACGATTGCAAGAAATGTTGAACATAAATAGAATTCGGATAAATAAGCGCAATTTGCTGTAAGATTTAAGTATGTCTAATGAACGGAATGAAATAAGATATTAGTTGCAGTCAGTCCTCAAATATATAATAATTAGTTAAAACATTATATACTATTAAGAGGACAAATTAATACTGAACATTTCTTAACCAGTGACAATAATTGAAGACCGGACATAATGAAGGCTGTAAGTGTTAATATCTTTGAAAGTTAGTTTTTCCAAAAAGAGACTATGTCCATGGCTAAATCCATTAAGAAAAGAAAATAAGTCCCAATGCAATTTCAATTAGAACATAGCTTCTGAAATAGATGTGCAAAATGTATGATATTATATTACTAGTTACGCAAGGAAGGTCTGCTTCCAAGAGTTTTTCTCTTTGATACTGACAGCCTTTTTTATGTGCCGTCTTCAATTGGTATACTGGAAGAACGAGCATCGCTCAGTAATGCGCGGACTGAGGGCATAAAAAACTTATGTTGTACTATGTTATTTCCAAACACTGTAATACCAAGTCAAAGTCATTAAAACGAATCAGAGAATTAACTTTCTATATTTACGCACGTATTTTGCACTCGTCTGTTTCTCTTCCATGTCAAAGCATAACCGAAGAACACTACTGTATTACTGTTCACAAACTTCCAATGAGTTATAATAAACTCTTCCAAGTAAGTTATATAGCCTTGCAGATTTCCAAAGCGAATAGCTCATGTTATATGTAACGAAAACTGTAATATCTTATTGGTGGAAAGTTCATAGTTTTTTTTTTTTTCAGAAAAACATGTTTTTCTTAAATGTTTAACAATCTCTTATTCGGTAACTATTGTGAATAGGATCGCGATTTTTGTCCATATCGATAGGAATCTGATGAAGAATAATTTATCCTTCTGACGTATTTCAATAACGTGAGCTGTTTTCGTGTAAATTTAATTTAAAGAACCCCTAAATTCAAGCCATTGCACGAAGCGAGCGAGTGGCAACGTCTCGGCAGAATGCAGCTTACGTACGGAGACTCACTAATTCGTTGATGTCTTACATCTGTATCACGAGTAGAGTGCATTAGCAACCATGTTGCCGGACTGATCAAACTTCAAACTTAATTTTCTAATCAATAGTGCATTTAATTCTAAAAAGTAATATAGGTTTTCTATTCATTTACGATTACCCTATCGTCCCTTTCAGGTTTCAAGGTTATTTCACTTCCACTCTGTATATAGGCCTACATATATGTAAGTATGTATGTATGTATGCGTACATACGGTGCGTACGGTGGCAGGCAGAGTTAAGGCCATAAGGCCTTCTCTGCCACTCAACTAGGTTTCAATGATATACATGAAATACAAAATTAGGTGATAGATTACAAAACAACACAAAAGAAGATACCTTAGAAATTACATAAAATACGGTATAGTAGAAAATTACAAATAGTCAAAATCAGATTTACATAATATAAGGACAATATAAAATAAAGTAGAAAATTACACATAATCAAAATCAGTTACATAACATAAGTGGAATACACACACACACACACACACACACACACACACACACACACACACACACAATTTATAAGACCTAAAATCTTCGAGATAAATTCGACGATTAATTCACTTGAGATATAGTATACAGTTAATATATACTAATAGGAGAATGCAAGATATAAAATGTTGAATAGCAAAGTCGTACTAAATAGCATACAAATACAAATTATTAAGTAATATATCAAGATAATAAAAGAAAGGAAAATAAAAAAATAACAACTTGGTCATTTAAGACTATTTAGAGACTTCCGCAAGAGTCTAGTTCTGTTCAATAAAAGCATTTCTAAGTAGAGTGTGCTTGAAAGATTTTGGACTCCGACTCTCCTGATTTCCTGTGACAAGGAATTCCAGGAACGGGCTGTGCGTATTGTGAAGGAAGCAGAGATGTTTGATGATATGGAATTGACAGAACAAGGCTATGCTGTGAACGTGTATCACGGTTGTGGTGGGATGCTAAAATTGTGAAGCGAGCAAGTAAGTAAATAGGAGTGGAATTATTTAAAATCTGATACAGCATACATACATACATACATACATACATACATACATACATACATACACACACAAACCCACACCCCCCCCCCACCATACACACATCTTCACCTTCGTTATTATAGGATCCATATAGCCATAAGAATCCCTGGAGTTGTTGTACTGCCTCACCAAATAGACAAATAGTTAGTAGAACCTTGTTATAAGGACTGGACTGAGTACATTATAACGAAACATAATAATGAAGGAATATATGCAGTAATACGTTTATTTCTTATTGGTTTCGTAATTACTCTATTGTGATAGTGTGCAACTGAAGTTTGCGACTATAATAAATCGACCAAAATAGTTGACATGACAACGAACAAAGCTTTACAGACAGGCAATTAGCGTTGAAAGCATCTCGTTCTGCAGATTAACAATCTGTATACATCATTAAAACGTTACGCCCACTGTCACACAGAATTTTAGAATTTAAAGAGTGAGTACTCGTTGGCAATGAATTTCACGAATTGAATAAAAACTGATAGACAACACAACGGCATTTCGGACGGATGCTGATCAGAATTTATAATGAACCAATTACAAATTGTAATTACAATTTCCGCAAAGTAATGCAAATCCAGACTGACAAGTTAAATTAAGCATATCAAGATTTCTTCTTTGTTATATCGCTTACATATTACAAATTATGTTTAGGTCATAATTTGGCTAATTAGGTCGAGGCGTCTGTATGCTCTTGAGGAAGTCTTCTTTAAGCGTAATGTAGCTCAGTCCTTTAAATATTCAAACTTGTCAATCAACATTAAAATACAGTACACGTCACTGGTATATCGTCTGTGTGAATTCAAAATGTCCACATAAAAATTATTGAAGGATTTCTGTGAACATGTATTCCGAGAATAATGAGAGGATCTTTTATCCTTTATTGATTAAAGGGCTTAAAATTAATTGAATAATTGTTTTCAAAGAACGCGATAATAAGATTAATCTTATAGACACCGTCTTTCATAAGTCCGTGAAAAAAAAAAAAATTCACCAGAAATAAACTACGCAACGGATGTCGATAATTCTTACACCGATTAAGAGAGAAACTCTCCAAGTTTTTAAAGAAAAAGTCCGCTCTCACAGTTACCGTAATTTGCCGCTAGGAGACAATAGTAGCAATTATATCGTTCAGTAAACGTGAGCAGTCATTTTGTTTGTTGGAATTTTTACTAAAGAGTTTTATCCATTATGGTTGAACAGCGATGATTTCGAGCATAATTCTAGAACGTGTCACTTTTTTTTCAATGGTATCAAGAAATGGTATCAGATATTCCAGATTTACATTAACATGTCCAAAAACTGGCTGATGCCACAGGTCAATGAAGACGCGGGTAATGATTACTTATTTCAACAAAGCAGCTGTCGGTTCATTATCACAAACACGTGCGAGGGTATCTCAATAAAAATTTACTAAAAAAGAATAGGATGCACTGAACAAGATGACGCGTTAATGCCGTGGCCACCCCGGTCCCCGGATTTAACCTCGTGTGACTTTCTTGTTGGAGTTTGTGAAGGATACTGCCTTTGTGCCCCTGCTCTCCACTAATCTTTATCTGTATCACCACTGCTGTGGATCTGGTCGACTATGATACGTTGACACGCAAATGGGATTATTACGGATTTTATCAGTTATCACATAGATGTCTGCCGTATCAACAAAGGTGGAAATATTGAGCATTTCTGAAATATGGGGAAAAAAAAGCTTTGACTTTATTTCAGTATAATAAAATTTGATATCCGTTGCTTAGTTTATTTGTGGTGTATTTTTTAAATGTTTCACGGACTTATGAAAGACTGTGATGCTGTACTAACGATATGATAAACGTTTCATACTTCACACAGACGTTTGGAAGGACATCTGTACTTTATGTCCCAGAAATGCCTTCCATTTCTACAAGTTATACTGTAGTGTACCGGTATGGCTCACGTGTCGTTTTGGATGCATTTTGAAGGAGTATCAGAGATGATAAAAGTTATATTCAATTAAGGCTCACTTTCTTTTCAGCAATGAAAGTCATTAAACCTGGACATTTACCAATCCCTAATGACGTGATTTGGGTTATCTATTCGAATAATGTGGACGGCGTTTCTAGGACAAAGTATATATATATATATATATATATATATATATATATATATATATATGGGTTTATGTGAGGGCGGCAATGAATCTGCTGGTTCCTCAAAAGCCATTTGTAAGTGAGTAACTATGTATATACATACCGATATGAGTAATTTTTTTGACCTTGTATAAGACTTGTTATCTATTGATACAAAGAGTGTGGAATTTCTTTCAAATGTCAATGAGAGTACAACAGTATAATTCATAGCAGACATTGTAGTAGAATCTAGTAAAGTCCCTTGCGCCACAATTTACATTATTCTTAACTGATACTCACGTATACGGATCCTTTTAGCCTATACATGGAATCAAAACTTGCTATAGGGTCCTGCTATAAATTAATCAGTAAATTACTAGAATTTTTATTATAAAATAATAATAATAATAATAATTATTATTATTATTATTATTATTATTATTATTATTATTACTATTATTATAAAAAATTCCTAGTAATTTACCGATTCATCTTACAGATACTTCCTATAGTAACGTTTGTTTCAATGTATATAATGAGTCATATAAGTGAATATCAGTTCGAAATAATATAAATTGAGGCACAAGGGACTTCTTATAGTATAAAGCGATACAATATTTTATTAAGATATTAATAAAATTCAAACCACTTGTCATAGAGGGATGAAATTTCGTTTAGGTCATTCGTTATCTCGTTAAACCAAATGCTTGCGTTCGCCGCAGCAAATAGTAAGAAACTTATGATAGGGGTAAGTGAGCTCGCTTGCTACAAGTAGAAGCGTGGCGAGAGAGGGAAACTTCTCAGTCAACATTTTTCTCCCCCTGATGCGGAGTTAAGTTTCACGAAATATCGAATGGCCTATACATGTATTGTTATTAACCAGATACACCAGTCTTAACAGTTTTGTGAATTTAGCTTTAAAACATGGTTTCCCCTTAAAGTCAAATAAAAAGATATGTCGGAAATATTAGACTTCTTTTGCTTGACAACGTTCTCTTTAGCTCATAATGAACACAAACTACCTTAAAAATTGAAAAAATTCAAGACGAATTCGGCAACACAATAATATTAGTCTTTATTTTCAAAACAAATTCATTACAAAGCCCCTATTCCCATGGAAAACAAAAACGCTTCGAACTTACGCAGCAACCTGTTATATAGCTCGTGTATTGTCACTAATTTATTATAACTGAGCCCTTTATTATTCGAGAGCAGTTTGATTGATATACCTCAGACAACACCAGAAAGTAATAAAGAAAAATGCTTTAAATCTACGATAATAAATACCTTTATTTTCTTTGAACATTTCCATTTTAAGTGATAGGCCTTCAGTGTATAAGGCAGTATTTTTGAAGATGGTTCAGAGCAAGTCCTCCGCTCTTGTATCGGTATTGAAGTATTGATATTTACCGAAGGAGACCAAGCGTTGAAATTTTATCCCATATGGCACTTCAACGAACGGTCAAGGATACAGACGTTCTTCGTCCTTTACCCAATATGCCATTTGCTTTTATGTACCTTGGATAGAAAGAAGTTTCCAACTAAAGTTTTCCTATAAATCCATATCGGGGCTTTACATGAATGTACTGATTTTCTTGCAGGGTGACTTGGTGCAACTCAAGGAGATTCCTGTTCAAGGAACATTCGAGTTGAAGAGTAAAGCCATGGACGTTCTTGTAACGGTAAGCAATTTTCTGTCTTCCATTTTATGACAAGGGAATATGAGATGTGTAGACTTTTTAAAATCTAAGTCATAAAAATTCAGAAATACCACAAATATAACCATATCTTGTGATTCAGTTGCAGCATCTGACGTCTTAACAAAACTATACCCGGGTTCGATCTCGATTACATGAAGTGGTTTTTGTGATTGATAGAGAGAGACGTGGGGACAAAATTTAGTCGCAAAACTCCGGTATTTTCTAAACTTCCTACTCCATATTTTCATTATCATCATCTTTATCATGTTATGGTTTGAATCAGTAAAGAATCTAGGTATTTATATGGATAAAAGTTTAAATTGGAACATTCAAGTTGCAGAAACCTGCAAAAAGGTATTCTCATTAATCCACTCGTTTAGACGATTGAAGAATTTTCTACCCCTTTTCCATGAAAAAAATGTAAGTGCAAACACTCGTGATGCCCCACTTCGATTACTGTGATATTCTGCTTACTGACCTAAGCGTTACTTCGGCGCAGAGACTACAACGTGTTCATAATATGTGCGTCCGTTTCGTCTGCAATATTCGCCGGGCTGATCATGTAACACCATCCCTCGAAATGTTGTCCTGGCTCCGTCTAGAAGATCGTCGGAAAATCCACTGTCTTTCCCTTCTCTTTCACATATTGCATTTCTCCACTACTGTCTATCTTGCGTCTCGTTTTCAAAACTTATCCACCCATCATAACCTAGACACACGATCACAACACTCCTCAATATTATCCATTCCCTCCCACCGAACATCCTCATATTCATCTTCTTTCACTGTGGCTGTTCCTCGACTTTGGAATTCCCTACCGAGTAATGTCAGGGACTGTCAGACATGAAATCGATTTAAGAACAGGCTAACTAGATATGTTTCTAACAATTATTGTCAACAATAATAGCTGTTTCAGGTTTCTCAATGTTTAATGGTCATACATATCACAGATAAATATCTAAATTATCTCATTATTATTATTATTATTATTATTATTATTATTATTACTATTATTATTACCCTATTATTATTATTATTATTATTATTATTATTATTATTATTATTATTATTATTATTATTATTATTATTATAACTATTTCTTACCAGTGTTTATTATTGTCACACTAACATTAGTTATCCAATTTTCATTATTTACTTTCATGATCTAGATATTAATGTAATAACTATGTAAGCAAATGTATTTAATTAGAATTAGAGTCTGGCTGGGCGGAAGAGAAGGCCTACTGGCCTTAGCTCTGCCAGATTAAATAAATAAATTATTATTATTATTATTATTATTATTATTATTATTATTATTATTATTATTATTATTATTATTATTATTATTATTATTATTATTATTATTATTATTGAATAAAAATAAAAAACAACTGTCTGAAATGTCATATTATATGTTATTCAGTAGTTTAAAACAATGGAAAATTAATGCAAGTGTCACAACCTCATCATCTGCCTCGCATGTTAAAATTCGCTTTTTTTATTTTTAGAAAAATATAATACGTCTAATCTGAATTTCTGTAAGTATCTGCAGACAATCTGTTGCAACCTGCTGTCAGGACTGCTAGTCAGCAACTGACAAATGTAGGCATAGCTATAATGAGAATCACATAAGAACAGTTCCTAAACAGCAAATATTGCCGTCTTGTGAATGTTGCCAACTGTTACCAGATATCACATGATCCTACGTACTAAATGACTTATTTACTTACCGTACTTTATGTTGAAAGGTTATTTTAAATAATTCAATAATTTGAAACATATTTTTGTAGGCAAACTATAGGAAAAAGGGATCAACATATCAAGTATTTTGTCTGGAAATACGAAATTCAACGGTTTGACTAAACAATTGACTCACGAGATCTAACCTAAAAATGTCAACATACCAATTACAAAATCACTACCATTTGTAGTATTTGTCAGTATCGAAATTCGAAACGAAGTTGGCAAAGGAAAATTCAATCTGCAAACTAGAAAATCACCGCAATCCAGTAGGATGTGTAATAATGGGGGAAAATGATTAGGTTTCACCCTTAGGGTATGAAGTAAGCTGATCCGGACTATAGAAGAAGAAGGGGCTCGCTTGGCGGGAAAAGTAGTGAGGATGAATTGTTTGCCCATTATACGTCCTAGGGTTAAACTGTAAGAATAACAATGTTGAAGTCTGTATACTAGTTCACTACTGAACGATAGCAGATCAGAATTACCACGCCTTGGGCGGAGAGAACACTGATTTATTCTTTGCCTATTTCATGATCACATGGTTGTACTACATCTGATTCTGACATGCGCCTTTTTTTTTTTTTAATTTGTTCAATGGTTCTACGGACTCCATTTTAGAGGTTTCCTTTTAAAGAACGCCGCCTACAATAAGGTATTTACGCTGCAATGAACGGAAATAGTCTAGCTACTTCCACAGTCACTTTAAAATAAACAAAATACAGTTGTATGGGTTAAATGCAACGAATTAGTTATTTTTAGATTATGACAAGCAAAAAGGTAATTTTAGGTCCTAACCTATGAATAAGGTCTTTTTTAGGTCCTATAAAATTTAAGTACAGTGGACTCTCTTAAGTTCGACTGAACAGAATTCAAAGTTCAGTCCAATAAGAGCAGTGGGTGTGGCAGGTGAAAGGAATACAAATTCTTATTGGTTATCCATCAACGAATACAATACTGCCCGCCCCGAGACTTGTGTATGCGCTTCTAATACCACAGTAGGTTTCGACAGTTCCGTCTCACAAACGGCTCAATTCTCAAATAGAAAAAGAAGAGTTCATTAATTTAAAATCAGTGATTAAATATGGATGTCTTAATCAATAAAATATTCTGTTTTCCTTTAACAAAAGTATCACTAAAAAAACACAGAACCAATTCCCATTCAAATGGTAAACCGATTTCTCAGTGCCCTATAGGGACGTGTTTAATTCTCATACGTAAGCACTCGAACTATAGGATGTCGAACTTGTTTTCTGTCGAACTTGTTTTCTGTCGAACTTAAGAGCTTCCACTGTATGTTATTTTTGGTACATAAAAAAGTAAAAGAAGAGTGATATTTCGAGTGAAACGCGATAGGAACAGAATAAACTCGAACCTAAGAATCCGAGGCTTAATAGTAACCCATTTTAACTACAACTTCTCAATTTTATTAAACTTCATGGCCAGTCCTAAGTCTGGTTAAGTGGGAAGAGAAATGTGTGATTTAAAGAAGAGATGCGATTCGGATGTCTCAAGTTTTTGGTGGGTACGTAGGTAGGATGATACTTTTCGAAGATGATCGGCCAGTAATAAAATTGTACGAAATCTGATTAAATCTTAACCATTTAAAAACACTGCAAGAATTTTTAAGGTAAAAATTATAAGCAAATTTCCCCATCAAATTGGAAGGAGACGTGATGTGTGTCATATAGAGTCAAATTTCACTTGTTTATCTAGATGGATAGATTTATTTATTTATTTATTTATTTATTTATTTATTTATTTATTTATTTATCGATCTGGGTATGATGATAGAGACTGGATTAATCTTGCACAGGATAGGGACCGCTGGCGGGCTTATGTGAGGGCGGCAATGAACCTTCGGGTTCCTTAAAAGCCATTTGTAAGTAAGTATTTATCGATCGATTGATTGATTGATTGATTGATTGATTGATTGATTGATTGATTGATTGATTGATTGATTGATTGATTGATTGGCAGATGTGGATTTATTCAATAATTATACATACAAAATACATTACACTTTCAAAATTTTCCCTTAAATTCAGAGGACTGGTCTTTTGACAGTACGTGCTTTGCACAAACAAAACACATTATATCGCATACCGTAACTTAACTTAATAATAGATATAAAAGTCCACACCTGTGGAGTACCGGTTAGCGCGTCTACCTGCGAAACCAGGTTGCCCGAGTTCGAATCCCGGTCGGGGCAAGTTACCTAATTGAGATTTTTTCCGAGGTTTTCCTTCAACCCAATTTAAGCAAATGCTGGGTACTTTCGGTGCTGGACCCCGGACTCATTTCACCAGCATTATCACCTTCATCTCAGTCAGACTCTAAATAACGTAAGATGTTGATACAGCGTCGTAAAACAACCTATTTAAAAATAGATGTAAAAGTGTATAATTCAATAGTTGTTAGCATTATCCCTTCGTCAGTTCTCATCATAAACTTCAACAGCTGATGTTCTATGCTGTCCCGCCTTGAAGAGGAACAATCCAGTTTTCTATTCGTATTCTCTATTCCCCCTGAAGTCAAGATATGCAAGCGAACCTTTATTCCGACCTAGCATCGAAGATGGTAGATATTTTCTTCGAAGATGGTAGATATTTTCTTCGAAGATTATCTGTTTCCTTACAGTGCGCTAGAATGTGTTCCCATGACTCCTTTTCGACACATAATGAAAAGATGCTGTCTCCTTTTTCGATGACAATTTTATGACCCTTCCATGCACTCAATCTTAGCCACGCCAAACCCGCTCTACTATCTTTGCTACAAGAATTTATGTACTCACCCCTCTCCATCCCGACTTGGTACGCAAATATCATTATACGGACAAAGTATCGGGTTCTAATCGCAATGATTTTTAAATAATAATAATAATAATAATAATAATAATAATAATAATAATAATAATAATAATGGCTTTATTTAACCTGGCAGAGTTAAGGCCTTAAGGCCTTCTCTTACACTCAACCAGGATTAAAACTTGCTTACACAGTTGAACATAAAATTGGATCGGAATTCAGTAATTACATACTGATACAATTTAGGTACATAATGAGATCAAAAGAGATAGTTACATAAAATTTACCTCATAAAATAAAAATAAACTTAGTGAAATACATATTAATGCTGTTAGAATCAAATATGAATCACATAAAAACAGAAGCCGATAATTCAATAAAAAATATACACAGTAAAAATAAAAATAAACACATTAGGATACATATTAGTACCGTAGTTTCCCCTAACTATGGTCCACATTTGTCACATTTTTCTGTGTATATTCAGTACTATTCATCCAGATTAAGTGAAATTTTGGCTTCGGACTCTTGTAAGTGTATATTAAATAAATATTGACATATGTGTTTGAAATTATTTAATTACAAGTGTTGAAAAGAATAATAAGCATTGGTACATAGTTGTATTCTGAGTTGCCCAACTATGGTCCACTCATATATTCATGCTTGAAAGCATGAATGGACTATAGCTGGAGCTGTAATTATTCGTAAATCAATACATTGAGTTTCTAATTTAAGGGTAGAAACATAATCTATCACAGAAATATTAAAAATAAATGAAAAGTACATGGATTCTTTTTATTAGTACACATTGCATAAACACACAATAAACAAGTGAAATCTGAAAGTCATTTTCCTGCAATAATGAACAACTACACTCACCGGCAAAAATACCGGGGCACCTAAAGTTTCTCAATTTTTTTATGAGGTGAGAATCAGAAAACCCATTATGAAATGAAGAAAACATTTCTTCCCAGAAAAAAAAAAAACTCTTTTTTATTATCACTTGCGCAATTATTTTCAACGCCAAACAATGGATATAATTAAAAGGTTTAAAAACTTACAAATTGTTTCAATTTTCTTCCAAATGTTCAACTGATTTTGTGGCCACCCAGATGTTACTAATAGCGGATATTGCATCCCCGTGACTGCATGACTGTTACCATTCGCCGATTCAACCTTTCGATCAGATTCTGGATGTCAGTCTGGTCGATACTATTCCATTCTTTACTTAGATCATTTCGGAGCTGCTGTAAGTTGCTGTGAGGAGTTAGTCGACTTCTATCTCGCTTCCCTAGCAGGCGCCACACATGTTCAATAGGGTTTATATCAGGACTTCTTGCTGGGCATGACCTATTCAATCCAACGTCGTGAAAGACCCACACATATTCAATAGGGTTTATATCAGGACTTCTTGCTGGCCATGCCATCCTATTCAATTCAACGTCGTAAAGGAACTCATCCACGATTCTTGTAGCATGAGGGCGAGCATTGTCATTCATTAACAGGAACTTTTCACCAATAAGTGGGGCATATGGTACCACATGTTAAATTAGACCTTCTTCGATGTATCTTGGAGCAGTCAAAGCACCTCCATTAATGAAAACAAGTTCTGTGTGAGCTTCATACGAAATACCATCCCATACCATTACTGATCCACCTTGGAAACTCACACGTGACTGAAGTTACATGAAGAAAAAGTTCTCCTTCTCTTCTCCACACTCACGTCCATCTGTAAACTAAATCTCGATTCATCTGTGAAGAGCACTCGTCGCCACTGCCCCAGGTTACAATTAGCATGATTGCTGGAGCAATTCTGGGCCTTTGGTTCGTCTTCTGGAATTCAGCCCACATTCATCCAGACGTCTGCTTACAATTCTCTCACTCACGTTAACTTGTCTTATTTTCTGGAAGGCTCTTCTGGTCCCAAGACCTGCAGCCACATAACGCTGACTATTCCCATCTTCTATCAATGCAAACATTTTGCTGAATCGGTAGGACTTAGTGACATTTGTATACAATGAAGTACTCCAATACTGCCTCAAGAGAGCTTACCAGTCTGTAGACTTCTTCAGCATAGCTTGAAATGAGTCCGAGAAGTTTAGACACAATATTGCAAGAAGAACGAATCTCTTTTTCAGATCATTGTTGGCTATTACGTATTCAGTATTACATTGTTACGCATCACAAAATAAATGAATAACTAAATGAATCTCAGCACACCTACAATTATTTAAAAAATCCTACAATTTAAAAAAATTTAAATAAAATGTAGTTGGCCCGGTTTCTTTTTGCCGGTGAGTGTATATTAAAGAACAAAAGTACGGTATCAAAATAAACTAACACGTTCTTAGCAAAATATTGTGCAAGTAAATTCACTGATAATGTTTATTTACCATACTGGGAACTATATTCAGTAGGCTTATTTCTATCCTTTGAACCTGCACTTCTCTTGTAATTCTGAAATTGAAAATAGATCTCTCTTTTTCGAGACGCATTTGGGGTCTTCAATTTGTTTTATTATGTTTTCCTTTCTATAGAATAAAATGTCACTTATAGGGACGGTTGTGATCCTTCTACCCTGAAGTTTTCATTTTACCGCACCATCATTCGTGCTAGTACCATTGATGCTGGAACAGCCTGTTTCTTTGTTTACTTGACTATAATGTTAAATGGTGTTTTATAATATACTGAGATACCGTATTTGCAGAAGTAAATAATCACATTGATCATATTTTATTGAAACAAATATTTCAAAATGAAATAAAACTATGGTCCACGAAAAATTGTAGTACATAATTGAGGACTGACTTCTAGCCTTGAGGTTAAACATTTTTCACGCAGAGTCCTTAACCGCTGCCAGTCTAATTATTACGTGAAAGTAATTGTACACACAATCATATATCTATAATTTACCAGTTCTACAGAGGAGAGGTTAATAAAACAGACAAACACAAACTGAGTGATTTCGTGTCTTCACACATTCAATAGAAGGATGCACACTGACCTTGTTAAGCATCCATATCATTGCCACGTGTAATGGTAGATAGAAGCATCTATGGGGAACATAATTCCATCACAGTGGCGCCTTAAATGGCAAACACCGAACTCTTGAGGGACTAAATAGTTCATAATGCGTTTTGGACCATAGTTGGGTGCCTGGACCATAGTTATGGGAAATTACGGTATTAGATTACAATTAAGTAGGATTTACATAATTAAACCAGAAACCGACAATTGAATAAAATGTACACAAAAAATAGATTAATAATAAAAAACAACACAGTGGGATACATATTGGCGTTAAGTGATAAATAAACACGATTTAGATAATAAAAATAAGAAACAAAAAAAATAAAAATAAATACAGTGGAAACACGTTCCATTAAATATTTGCAAGCGTTAGGTCTGGCAACTCAACATAAGATATTTTTCTAATTTACATTTAAAGGAAATTAAAGTTCGGCAGCCCTTGACTTCAGGCGGCAGAGAATTCCAGTGACGAGAAGTAGCTACAGTGAAAGATGAAGAATAAAGAGATTATGTGTGCAGTGGTATTTCTAGCGTGTTATCATATTGTGACCGAGTATTTAAGTTATGATACCGAGAAAGACTGTGGAATCGGACAGATAAATAAGAGGGAGTAGAGGTGTGCAAAATTCGGTATAAGAGAGAAAGGGAATGCAACTTTCTCCTCTCATTTAACCTGAGCCACATTAATTTATCGAAAGAAGGCGAAATGTGATCGTAGTAGCGGACATTACAAATGAAACGAACACACGCATTATGAACACGTTGCGGTTTCTGGGATAAATCCACCCTGAGATCACTGAATAAAGCGTCACAATAATCGAAATGAGGCATAATGAGAGTCTGTACAAGCGTCTGTTTTAATTTAGCTGGATAGTGGTACAATCTTTTTAATGAGTGAAGAGTGGAAAATACCTTCTTGCATGTGTGTTTGATATGCGTGTCCCAGGTAAGGTTAGATTCAAAATCAACGCCAAGGTTTTTTACAGTTGAACTGAATGGAATGATCGCTTTATTCAGAGTCACAGGAGGAAGGTTCAGCTTATTAATATCAGGGAAAATAAGATAGCCTGTGATTTATCTGTATTTAAGTTAAGTCCGAATTGTTGAGACCAAGATGAAACGGATTCGAGATCTTTATTGAGTCTATTAATACAGTCACTTAGTCTATCAGGACTGGCGGAAATGTATAATTGAACGCCATCTGCATAAATATGATATCTGCAATATTTAAATGACTTGGCGATATCGTTAATATAGAGACAGAAAAGCAATGGACCCAATACCGAACCCTGGGGAAATCCTGACTCTACTGTCTGCCAGGAGGAGAACCGATTATTAAAGATAACACGCTGCTGGCGGCCACTGAGGTAGGAGTGCATCCAGGTGATAACGCTGTCAGAAAAATTTAACACTCGAAGTTTAGTTAATAGTAGATCCATGTCAACAGAGTCAAATGCTTTGCTATAATCCAATAAAATTAATATTTTTGCTAGTCGTTTATCCATAGCCTCTCGTATATCTTCAGTTAAATTCAATAAAGCCGTGGAAGTGCTATGCCCGCTTCTGAATCCAGATTGGAAGGGGTCGATAATATTAAATTCAATCAGATATTTGCTTAATTGCTTATGGAGAATATGTTCAAGAGCCTTTGATAGAACGGGAAGAATGCTTTGTACATTGTACATAGATGAAAAACACGAGATTCCTCTCTGTGGCCGAGTAAGTTATAGCTACCTCATCGAATAGTCTCCTCTCTGTAGGCCTACATGACCAGATGTGTACATTTGTATTTTGTCTTTTTCCTTTTCTAGACAACATCAGACTGAGACAAGTTGTCAACATGCTTAGAGCTTGCATAACTATTGAAATGACTTACTTATTAAGACGCATTAATGCAGAATCATTTAGGATTTCCTTCCTTCGATTTTCACATCCTGAATCAGGAATCTGTATGTCGCATAGCAACAATTACAACTTGAAGCGAAGTAGGGTATACTAGTTGTTGGTTAAAACACCAGTTAGTGTAAAACTATTAAATTTATGGCAGTTGAATTCTGAAGCCGTCAGCTATATGCATCAGTAATGTGGTCATGTACAACAGGTAATAAACCCAACCTACAGCTTCTGTTATACTGCAAACAAAACTAGACAAACAGAATTCTAGTTGCAACGGAAACCTGTATTCAAATTAACTTGAATTATTAATGAGTTGCAGGGGGCGTGTGTTTTGGGCACAAATGGGCGTCTTCACATAAAACAATACTGAACATAAAATCCATTACTGCGAACTATGGCGCTGCTGATTGGTCTTTATAGATGTGAATGAATACATCCATTTCAGGACAATAACAGCCATTAATTTAAACTACTCTTTCTTTTCTAAAAATGGCTAGCATAAACAAAATCGCCAGTTTTATGGGTTGATAACAATCACTGGAGCTTGATAGTTTACAAATGATTGAGTCCTTTATTTCGAGGACCCGTCAGTAATAGTCATAAATACATTGTAACATATATTCACTTATTTTCCTGTCCTCATTTGTCAACTTCATTTCCCGCTTTGTCCCCTAGAGGTCTGCGGTTTCATTATACAGATTTGTATATAGACACAGTAGTTTGCCAACAACATGGCTGTCTGATTGAACCACGTGACCCCTGTTTTCTCGTTGACCTCCAAAACTTGAGGATAGCTGTATGAATGGACGGGTGGGTGAGTGGGTGTGTAGGTAGAACGGTGTAAATAACCAAGTGAGATGATGAAAAAACTGTTACTAACACTGTTATAGAGTGATTATCTAATATATTATCCTACGAAAAAGAGATCCGGCTTTAAAACAGCATTCAAACTAGAAAATAAATAATTGTCGCAAAAATATACAAATTAAAAATTGTATTTGTACAGATATAAAAATAAAAATGTTTAAAACAGCGTTTAAGCTACAAAATACATAAATTAAAAATTATATTTGTACAGATACGGAAATAAAATGTGCGCAGAGTCTTGGCAGCATTCCCCCTGAATGTAGGCAACAAACCTCGCAAGACTGTCCACAAGTAACTTACATTTGAGCCGTTCAGAGCAGAAGTGGTGTAAGTCAAAAATGGGTAATGAGGGTTAAAATAAACATTCTGTAAAATACAGCGCAAAGAAGCAATTAATATTCAATTTATTTAAACCATTAGTAGTCAGTGGATAGCAAGAAGGTCATATTAATTGCTACTTTGCGCTGTATTTTACAGAATTTTTACTTTAAGCTCCATTACTCAATTTTGACTTACACCACTTTTGTTCTCAACGGCTCATTTAGTCGCTCTTGTTTACTGCACATGCACAATGCATATATGACACTTAATTAAAATAGGCGGCCCATATTTTTTTCTCGGTCTGCAGAAATTGCGAAAAGCTCTTGCAACATTGTAAATGTAATGTTCTATTTTGACTCGCAGAATTGAGGCCATTCGGTCTTCTCTACCACTCTACTAATATAATATAATATAAAATTATTATTATATTGCTATAAATGAAACATAATAGTTCTATACTAATGTACAAAAAGATAAAATTCATAAGGTTTGCAAAAACAAAAAAATGCGTAACTTGTTCCTTGGAGATCTATTGCATTCATCCCATCTTACCATAGGTAGGCCTATAAGTGAATTATTATGCCAATGTTTAAATTCAATTACTGCTAATTAATTACATCTCATTAAAATACGTCTATTCTTAACATTAAAAGCACTTGGAAAAGCAAATTCTTTACAAGTAGGCTCTTCAAAATGTATTATTAGCGGAGTGCTAACTCTTTTTATTCAAAGGCCGTTTTTAATTTACAAGATTACAAGATTAATGCAATTAAATCCTCGCTCACAATCTACACTATTCAATTGAATTGTTGCAGCATACTGTATAACGAAATCAAATTAGAGGAAACTCTTCACTTATGGGGGTAGGTACAGCTTAACAGATTTAAAAAAATCGATTGTTCAAAATATATATTTTTTTTTTGATGCAACAGTAAATTATTGAAGCTCATTTTGATTAAAGTAATTATTATTTGAATATTTGCATTAGTTTCAAAGTTATGATTTAAATGCCAAGATGCTGCATCGGCTATAGCAGCTGCCAGTTGTGAGCGGTACGCCAATTCTCACAATGTTTACGTATATTTAAGTATTTTAAAACAATTCGTTAAACACTTGGGTTCTAACAAACGTATTGTATTCATGCCTTTGATTTTGTGTTTGTGAGTGTGTGTGATCTGAAATTTGTGTGATTTTTATGTATAAAATTTAATAATACATTGATATAAATTTAATGTGTATTCAAGACTTTAAATTCTTTATCAAATTGTTGAGTATGATAATCAATAACATTTTTTAATTAATTTCAATTTCATATTTTATTTATTGTCATTAAGCATAGTACATGTAATAGAAAATGTTAAAAAAATGTGTTATATTAAAAAGTCATAATATTATATATTCATGTCTTTCATATCCAAAAACTCATCAATTGAATATAAAAGATTTAAAACCAGCCATTTATGATTTTTTTTATTTAAAAGTAACAATGTTTAATAACTTTAAGTTATCAAGTAAGTAATTTTGTTTAATTCTAATTAAATAGATGATTTTTAAATAACAGTCACAACAAGTTATCAATACTCGTATGATATCCCCAAAAAAAAAAAAAAAAAAAAAAGACAATCATCAACATATATTCCAAGAAATGTAACGTTTTATCTTACATTAAGAAGTAACTCATTATAAATCTTCGGTTCCGAACCTAGCGGGCCGGGGTTCGATTCCCGCTTGGGACGAGTTGCCTGGGTGAGGTTTTATTTCGGGATTTTTCCCTCACTCCTATGGATGAATATCAGTAACTTTATAAGGCGTATGGAACCCCACTTATTCCCGCCACTTCCTTTCCTCTTTCACCATCCTTTCCTCATCATTCTGGTTTTCTTACTTGGTTTTTATATCGCGTCTGCGGCGGCCCTCCAAAGCCGCTGACTCTCTAGGCCGGCCTCTGTGGACATGTCAAGTTATGGTAGCTGGTGACCAGTAGAGGAACCCACTCACCTCCTGACGGAAGAGAGGGCTTACACCTCAGACCGTTGAGGAGACGGGAGAAGGGACTTACATCTCAGACCGTTTGAGGAGGGTAATGTGGAGGGCTGTTGGGGTGAAATGGTACACGGATTTGGAAGGATGGCGGGACTGATCGTCAGGGTGTTAGCGGTTAGGTCGGTTCTACGTAGGTGAGGTCAGTGAGCTTTCAACTAATCCCAGGGGTGCACAATAGATTTCAGGTCGCGGTGGACAGGGATGTTCCCCTCCCACCCTCATAGAGAAAAAAAATTCATTAGGAAGAGTTTTCAAACCAAAAATCATAGACTTAGGTTTTTATTCATTTAAGAAAAGTCCGTTAGCTCTAAAGCATTCTGAGATTTGTTCATTAATAATCAACGTCGTGTTTTAAGCTGTCTATATTACTCTTAACTGATACAAACGAAGTGTCATCAGCATTTCTTTTCTGTAATAAATTTGGTGAAGTAAGGTTAGTTTTATAAGTACTACCCCATCTTAATATTCCATATTATATTATAGACTACACGTAAATTGGTAAGTAATTTTTCAACTGATTTAAATAATGTGATATAAGTTTATGTCATTTGTTACAAAGATAGTTACTTTATTACTTACTTACTTACTTACTTACTTACTTACTTACTTACTTACTTACTTACTTACTTACTTACTTACTTACTTACTTACTTACTTACTTACTTACTTACTGGCTTTTAAGGAACCCGGAGGTTCATTGCCGCCCTCACATAAGCCCGCCATTGGTCCCTATCCTGAGCAAGATACAAAGATAGTTGACATTATATTACTTAATTTAAATTGTATCAAATTGAATGACTTTGTCTCATCGTGTGAATTTGTAAAATGTATTCCTAATAAATTGTCTTTGAAGAAATAAGGTTTTTATAAACGACCGGATTTCTGTGCAAAATAAAAGTCCTTAAAGTTTGGATTATCTCTTTTCTGTGAACGAGAAAGCGACACTAAAATCCAATCTTAGTGAATGTATTTCTTTGGATCCATTCAACACCTGAAACTGTGGACCCCGTGCTGACCTGAAAGCACAGATAAGCCCAAAACCTGTAAGCTCGGCAGTTTCAAATGCTGTCTTCTAAACTGAACAGAAATAGCCGTCCACTTGGCTCTTGATAGGATCCTTTTGAAGGAGAAGGGTCCTAGATAGTGACAAAGTCAGTCTTTTGACCTGTTTCTCCACCTGTTCTTGCTGAAAGAGAATAAATGAAGGAACATTCACGAAAGAACATGGCGTAGATCACCACTGCGACATCTTAAATTACACTTCTCCTAGTCGAGTTTTTATATGTCCTCTTCTATCTGCTTTGTCTCTATTTTTGCGGGTTTTTTATTTAGCTACTTTTATAGCTAGCTGCTATAGCACCACAAATTAAAACAACTCGTGTCACTACGTTTTTATGTCCCGCTTTTTATGACTAGATAAAGCTCGAGTTCACTGAGAAAAGGCGTTGCTAGGAGTAGCTCTTGAAAAGTCATCGTGTCACATGTTGATTTAAACATAGAGGTGGCTCGTGATATGCAGTGGAGGCTCTCCTATCTTTGATATGTAAAGTTTAGTCTCAAGTCTCAAGTGACCTAATTTAGGGTAGCATTCACAGTCAGAAAGATGTTTTCCACAAATATAAGCAGTATAGAAAGCCATGAATTCCGCAATATACTACAATAGTAATATGCGTTAAAGAGCGGTATGTTGACGTTTTCATGTTCGAGGAAAAGATTGAAAAAGCGAAACGTAGTTGAGCTTTTTTAATTTCCGAGAACATGAAAACAAACATACCGCTCGTGTACCGTACATTATTTTGTGCGAAGATCGTTTATTACATACCTGAAAGAGGAATTTCTAATTAGATGCAATGAAATCTCCATCTTGGTTTCTGTTCAATGACGGCAACTTTGGAAAACAAATATATCTATCTGCAACATTGTTCCTATAAAATGTTTTCTGTGTTTACTATACTGCAGCAGGCCGTGATATAGGCCTACGTCTGTCTTTTTCTTTTCCCCCAGTCTATAAATGCGAACTTAAAACAAACGGTAAGGTTATGTAATGATTTATTTTTCATTTTAATATTTTAACAATATTATTTATATAACATATTGCAGTAATAACATCGGCAATTTAATTTTTCCGGTCTTGTTGATTTTTTCACGGCTTCCTTAATGTTATTTGCATTACAAATGCAGTAACTTTCGTGCTGTTGTAGAGTTTACTTAATTTTTGCAAATATTTAAAAACAATAATTAACAGTGCAATTTAGGTGAAATTGCAGTGGTAAGTTTCCAATTTATAATTATTACTTTATTGAACGTCTTTAAAAATAATATGTTAAAAGCCTAAAGCAGTAAAATGAATATGATGCTTAAGCGGTAAGAATAGGGAAATTGTTATGTGTGTTACGTTGAGAATACTGAATGTGGTATTTCACACTTACCGCGTATTGGTTTTGTGCGGAAAGCAAGCAAATACGCACGATCTCTCACAAAATTGTATACTGTGAATGAGTCTTTTCTGTACCAGAGTTAAAATGTTGTCTCCTTTCACTAACAAATAGATAATAGTGTCCACCGCTGTGGAGTTACAGCGTGTCTGACCGTGAAATGAGCGGGTCCAAATTCAAATCCTGGTTGGGACAAGTTACCTGGTTGAGGTTTTCCCTCAACCCTTTAAGAGAAAATGCTGGGTAACTTTCGACGCTGGACCCTGGACTCATTTCTTTGGCATTGTCACCTTCATCGTATTCTTACGCTAGATAACCATAGCAGTTGAAAAAGCGTCGTAAAATAACCAATTAAAAACATTAATAGTTTAATATGCAATACATAATGTAATTAATAATAAATACACGGACTTACGGGGATCTATACGAAAAAGCGTAGATACAATCACTAGAGATCTGCTAATATTTAAACCGTAGATTTACAAAAAGTTGAAGCCATTTTTTTTCCAGTTTTTGTAATGGATCATTTAGGAATGTTTTAAGTTGTGAGGCATAACCTCTAGGTGCAGACATGTTTCTTCACTTACTATTAGGTATATAAATATATGAAATAATATTTTTAAATTTTCATATGAATATGAAGGCACACGTCTAAAAAATAAGCCATATTACACAGCTGAAATTTTCTGTAGACCTTCGGGACTCAAATATGTTAAGGATGGACTATTATTATGATTTTTATGTAAGTATCTCAAGCATGTTTATATAAATAAAAGTTAATTTTAATTATGATGTTCTATTATCAAATTCTTTTACCATAACTAATTACAGGAGCACTATTATAATAGTATGGACTAAAAATTACCTTTTTAAGAAATACCAGTAGAAATCAAATTACTAATTATTATGAAATAGGCGTGTCTATACTCATTCTCCTGTATATATATGAAATTATTTTCGCGTAGTATGTATAAGTGACTAGAAAAAAACACACATCTAAATATTATTTTCATACCTTAAAATATTCTTAAATGATCCTTTACAACGCTGTAAAAATTATATCAAATTATTGCTGCAATTTATTCCAGTTTAAGTATTAGAAAATTACAGTATTAATGATTTTTTCTTGCATTCACATACAATTCACCTTAATGCAATATGAGAGTTTTTATACTAACATAAAAATGTTGGACTAAATTTAAAGACTTTTGATAATAGGCCCAGTAAATATAAAGAAATGACGTAGATATTTCAGAAAATTGTTATGATTGAGTGTAACGTCTATACAGGAATTAAGATAAATACAATACTGTGAAGAACCTTGGTATTTATATGGATTGTCACCTGGAATGGAATGAACAAGTGAATCACACTTCCAAAAAAATATTTTCCATTATTCACTCATTAAAGCGACTGAAGAACTTTCTTCCTGATAAATTAAAATTAATCCTTGTACAAACACTCGTGATGCCACACTTTGACTACTGCGATATTATATTAAGTAACCTAAATGCAAATTTGAGCAACAGGCTACAACGTGTGCATAATGCGTGCGTCCGTTATATTTGTAATATTCGTAAGTATGATCATGTTTCCCCGTCTTTCCAAACTCTGTCTTGGCTAAGGCTAAGCGATCGACGAGCCCTGCATTCTCTTGTTCTCTTATTTCAAATTCAGCTCACCGCTACCCCAATATATTTGGCTTCTCGTTTTCAAAATTTATCCGCATATCATCAGCTAAGTACAAGATCTCATTATAACAATTTACTCATTATACCCTACCACAAGACATCTTTATATTCTTCATGCTATACAGTTTCAGTTGCTAGAAATTGGAACTCGCTTCCGAGTGATATAAGGGGTTGTTGGACAATAGCTTCATTTAGGTCAAAATTACATAAATTCTTACTTAACAGATGAATTGCTGATTAATATTTGTTACTTATAATGAAACTAACATCTGTCCATTCTTATTATTATTATCTTTAATTTCTCTAAATATATTTACAAAACCTCTAATGGCAATTACATTAATATTCTCATTATAGAAATAGAAATATATATATTCTCCCGGTAACATAGTCCTAGTAAGCTTATATTAAATTAATTTTCATCATTTTACTAGCTATCTCAAATATTAAATTAATTATAATTCATTGAATTAAATTAGCTCATAAATTAAGTTACTACTTTACCTTATAGATTTATCTAAATTTAAATAAATGTGTAGTGAAGATTATTGCTGGAGAACCTTTTAAGTGTAGTGAAAATATTTGTAATTTAAATTTATGTATTGTATTGATTAAGGCTGGTTGAGTGGAAGAGAAGGCCTTATGGCTTAACTCTGCCAGCGAAAATAAAACATTATTATTATTATTATTATTATTATTATTATTATTATTATTATTATTATTATTATTTTCTGTAAGACGCAAGTGTGTCTTTGTATCTGTAATGAACTTATATTATAGACATGGAATAAGTTACGAATAACATTCAGACCTCCAATAATAATGCATTAGGACAGAATGCACTATTAAGAGAACGGTAAAGAATTGTTTTTGAGCCCACAATTAGTAATTAACTGTTATACTGTAAATAGGTAGATCTATATGAGGAGATCTTGTAAATATTGTTATTGTTGTTTAATAATAACAATGTTTATTCACCTGTATGTCAGTAATACCAAGCATGCATTAACTTTCTGCAGATATGCATGTATTGTGCACGCGTCTGTTTTGCTCCCATGGCAAACATAATTTTTTAAAATATATTTCAGTCCTCCATGGATTATAATAATAATAATAATAATAATAATAATAATAATAATAATAATAATAATAATAATAATAATAATAATTTCCAAGTAGGTCATGTGTGCATGCCGCCTCCTCTTGTGTGTAAGAATGGACTCGTTCTCATTGTCGAGTTTATCGTGTATGACGTACGTAAACAATTTCAAAAAGCCCAAAGTCGAAATAAGTGTTTCCACCAAATCCTTACACTTGTTGTGTCAATGTAGATTGAATATATACGTTATACTCGAAAATTTGATTAATGAGAAACTGTACAAACTCAGATGTCTCAATTTAAATCGATAGGGAGACTAGAAGTGACACAAGTGATTTTGAATAAAAACACTTAAAAATTCAGAAGAGTCAAACCACATGATGGGCTACTTACCCAATTTCTAACAGATATAGAAAGACGACTCTGATTAGACGTCGGATAGAACCATAGGAGAGAATCAGGAGAGGTCTCTGGTCTAGTAGAAGGCAAGGGCGATTGTAATGTAGGGAATGAAGAAAATTTAGTAATGGGAGTGAATCGTGTGCCCCGTGTCTGTGTTTCCCGGCACATTAAACAACTCTAAGCCTAAATGAGAGCCTATGGACTAAATTTCCCACCTTCCGCTTCGTAGTAATACCTTAGTTCCATACTAGGTGTTGTTGAGGCGATGAGGGTAACACTCATCCCTCTGTCCTCTATCGGCAAATAAGCGTAATTAAATTTGTTGTAGTGTTTGAAACCTCCGCTAGGCGGATACCTATGTTTCTATTCCGGAACTATATGTTGAATTATTTATTTATTTATTTATTTATTTATTTATTTATTTATTTATTTATTTATTTATTTATTTATTTATTTATTTATTTATTTATTTATTTATTTATTTATTCATTCATTATTTCTTTATTTATTTGTTTGTTTGTTTGTTTTTTTTTAACTAATGCCATAGTGAATACTAAGGAGAAATGATATTGGTGCCCTTTAAACAGATAGGTGTGTAGTCATTAAAACGATATTTCATGAAAATTTGTTTAGGGAAAAATCATTTTATTGGGGATAATTAAAGATAATGTTCTGGACTGTCAATTTCAACATACTGGAGAAAACACTCAGCAAGAAACTCAGAATAGAAATATTGGAGATTTGCGTAACTCCTGTACTGTTATGTGGGTGTCAGACATGGTCTCTCACTGCCAAACTTCGTAACAGTCTCCAAATATGCCAAAGAAAAATGCTGAGAAGGATACTAGGCTTATCACTGAGGGACAGAGTTCCAAACGAAATGCTACAAAAGATGTCAGCAATTAAATATCCGGCACTGCAAGCCATCAACACCAAATGGAAGTGGGGAGGCCATGTTGCACGACTTAGAGACTGAAGATGGACGCAGACAGTCACACTATGGGATCCCCGCATTGGCAAGAGATCACGCGGAAGACCAAGAAGAAGATGGGCCGACCTCTTCAGTGAGCGTGTAGGAAGCCATTGGTCAAGCAGAGCAAGACATAGGGAAGACTGGAAAAACCTAAGAAGACAAGTGAACAGCGACTAAAACCAGTGCGACAGAAACAAGCGAACAATATCAAACAGTGCAGAATGTGAACTAAGTGAACAATTCCAAGCATGAAAAAATTCTCTTACGCAGAGTAGCTCACCGCGTGAGACAAATAGAGCTCTCCCTCTATAGGAGGAGGCCTTTGCCCTTAACGGGACATTTTTAGGCTAATCATTTCAATCATTTCATTTCATATGTGACAAAAAGACAAAAAATTACACATACCAATGTGGAAATTTCAAAACCATCTTGAAAACACATAACAATAAAAATGTATGTATGTATATATGTATGTATGTATGTATGTATGTATGTATGTATGTATGTATGTGTGTATGTATGCATGTATGCATCGACAGTTTTCATACCAAATTGCGATCTTATTCTAACAATGGAATATTTCAAAATTATCTGGTCGACATGTAGTGTGAAGAGCTACACACGGCCGTGTATTTTAAAGGAAAGCTTGAATGCGTAACGAAATTAACAGACAACACGAAGTGTAAGCTTCCAAAATAGCTTAAAACGAATTGTATATCTGGGAAGCCTTCGGGAGCCACCTGGTTGACAGGGCTCTCTACGACGCTTCAACTTTCCTCCTGGCAAGACGTGTAGACCAAATGTAAATTTCCTGTCTCCGACCTTGTATAATTTATTTGATTTGCATTGCCAGATAGGATGGGAAATCTCTTTCAAGTGTTCAGTGAAAACACAACGCGATTCATAGTAGACGTTGATGTAGTTAGATTGTGACTTCAGATGTAAGTTATACAGGATTCACGAGGATTTACCGTCCCTTATGGAGCTTATTTCTGAAGACATTCTGAGCAAAAAGTCATATAAACATTCGTCCTAATCTCAATATTTTCAGAATTATACTAATTTGAAATTGTTTGTAAAATACCATTATTGTTGAGTTTTAAGGGTAAAAGAATATTACAGATAAAGAATTAACTATTCAGGAGCATCATTTCTTTAAATAGCTAGTATTCTGAAGCTAAAAATGTGTTGTGAATTCCATAGTTGCTTCGTACAGATTTTTTTTCTATTTTTAACTACAAAATTACATCTTCTTACGCATTTATCACAATAATTGTTACAAATCACGCCACTCTTGTAAATTCTTTAAGACTGTACATTAGGATGCATAATTAAACTGTAAAGAATCAATCAATATTTGAGGAGAAAAATTCGCGCCGGGGATCGAACCCGGGCCCTTGGTTCTACGTACTAAGAGCTCTAACCACTGAGCTACACCGAATTCAATCCACAGCACCGGACCGAACCCCTCTCCTTCGTTTTTTCCCTTTGTAGGGAATTTTTCTCCTCAAATATTAATTGTCAATATCACAGATATTATTCTGTAGGACAAATTAATAAATCGATAATAATAAGAATCAAGTTACCAAAGTCGTATGATTTGTAACAATTTTTGTGATAAGTACTTAAGAATGATGCCATGTTTAATTAAAAATTTAAAAATAAAATCTGTACAAAGCAATTAACAATTTAGCTTCACAACATTAGCCAATTAAAGAAATGACACTTCTAAATAGTTCACTCTCTATTTGTAATATTTTTTACTCTTAAAACTGAAGAAAAAAGGTATTTTACTAACAACTTCAAATTAATGTAACTTTGAAAATATTGATATTAGGGCAGATGTTTATATAACATTTTTTGCTCATAATGTCTTTGGAAATAAGCTCCGTAAGTGATGGTAAGTCCTCGTGAATCACCCTGTATATCAATCATTTGCCACTACTACAGCGTAAAATGTGATTTATCTAGTAAAGTGAAACCTGTCCATAACGGAATCTCATGGTACCATTTTTTTTTTTCGTTGTGCAAACGTTTTTCGTTTAGTACAGGTTATGGTAAAATAAGTTCCATTTTACATACATATTGTGTACTGGAGAACACCTTATATGTGATGTTCTCTTATTGTTTTGATGAGTCATACGCGCATAATAAAATATGTTACACTATAACGCTCTTATTACACTTTATTAAACTTAACGGAACAAAAATTTATCAATTAGCTTTTCATTGTTTTGCGTCTTCACAAGGGAATGCGCTATTTGCAAGGAATTAGGCTACTGGACTCAATTGTAGAAATAATTAAGAATTGTTTTCTGAACGTAATTTAATTATGGAAATGAGGATTATTTTCTGAACGTAATTTGCTATTCCTAATTTATCTGCTACCTCTCTAGTTTTCTGCTGCAGAATGGGTCCAGACACACTGATTTTTTTGCCCTAGAACTTATAAACCAGTCCCACACGATTTCATTTGCCTTTTTTTTCCGTGTCTTTCGGTTTCCCCTTCATAGAACCATATCCGCTCAGCCACTAGTTCCTTATTTCTAATTTTGATTTTAGAATTCCATATACCTGTGTTATCCTATTTTAAATTTATATATAATCTGCTTTACACTCAATTTATCTTCTTCACTTGCCTCTATCACTTTAACTTTAGAGAACAACTCTCTTCATTGTAGAGATCATTGATCATGAATACACTAATCGAACTTACAGAGAGAAACTGCAATTTTAGGTGATGTTTGAAGTTAGGCTGCCTCTTTTATATTACCTTCCCATAATTGCATAGAAGTCGACTTACCACAGAGTTGCGTTCCGAGGAATGCGTAGTAAGTCCAAATACTTTCTAACATTAATACTGGAAAGTTCACGATAAGAGAGGCGAATGACTCATCAGTGCTATCTAGCGGCAGGGAATGTTAACAGTGAGGATAACGTAATACGTAGCGCGGTAAACTGCATCTAACAAGAGCTTTGTACTTAAACACGTGATGTAAGTCGTAAGGATTATTCTCATGGTTGTTCCACAAAATGCCAGGGAAAAGTGGAATTGTTTGTTCTGTGTTCTTCTGTAAAAACTACGCTTGGCAAAAAGATGCTAGATCGTTCTTCAGATTTCCGAAAGATACAGATAGGTGAGTGAGTAGTCATGTAAATACGAGTAGTCTATTACTTTTCTGTCACAGGAGGATGATGATGATGATGATGATGATTATTATTATTATTATTATTATTATTATTATTATTATTATTATTATTATTATTACAGTAGAGGAGACAGTAGATAACTTGTTCTGTGACCTTATCATGTGTTGTGGCTATCACCAATGGGTATGGAGAAGGAAGATAATTAGTCTGAGATGAACTTTCGTGTCAGTAGATTCGTATAATTTTAATCATGAAACAAACTCTCTTTCTGTTAGCTCATTCTTTCCCCACACGCACGATTCACATGACAGGTCTCGTGTCCTCACCATCATCATCATATTATTATTATTATTATTATTATTATTATTATTATTATTATTATTATTATTATTATTATTTGTTTTTGTCTTATAGATGTGGCATATGGGTAAATAAATGTAAAAGACAGGACCTAGACGAAACGTTTAAAACTAGAGGAACAGAGTATCTGTACAAAAATCACAAAATATGTTCAGATCACTTTAGATTATCGGACTTCAATAACCCTAATTTGAAAAGTCAGAGGTAAGTAAAAATAAGGTGTAATTGGAAAAGTACCGGAAGTTTCAAATGAGTCATAGACCTGTTAATGTTTAATATTTTTTTTAATAACAGACTGAAGAGAACTGAATTTAATAGCTCCTTCTTCCGAAAATATGGGTCAAAGTATGATGAAAGAACCGCGAAGGTCCCCAAAGAAACTCATTAGACCTTCCATCGAGGAGGCGACAGGTTCTCCGATTCCAGACAGAAACGACGATAGTCCTCTACCAGATACCTCATAATCAGATAGTACATTAGCAATAACATGTTCTCTGTGCTAAGTGAATCAGTTATTAAACTGCATAAAACTACTTTACTTCCATCATACCAAACACAATTTCTTTATAGTTTCTCCATATAAAATACTGAAAGTCATTACTTTTTCAAACTAAATAGACGCATATTGTGACACGTAACATAAAAATACGAATTATTGATTTTGTGAAGAAAGTGTGTGAACTCATGTTTTCTCATAAAAACTGATTCAGTTAGTTATTTGCAAAATATTATTTACCTAGCCCTAGACTTTCAAGACGTTATTAATATTTCACTAAATTAAGTCCCTGTTTATTTTTTAAAATGCAATAAATCCTAAAAGGTCAAAGATGGCTCAAGATCTTCAGATAAAGACACTTTCTAAGAAATTGATTGCAGCTCAAAAGTTCGTATCTAAACACAAAAAAATTATTTCATCTCTTCGGGCGGAAGTGAGAGCTCTGAAGACAACCAGTTCAAATATTGATTTAATCAAAATTGTTTCTAATGATGAATTCATTATGTCGCAAGTGCGCTTAAAAAGAAAGAAAAAAATGGGAAGGCGGTATTACAGATGTCTCCGATTTGGATGTAACTGTTGATGATAAAAATGTACAGCATACAAATGAAGAAACCGTGTTGCAAGAAAATGCAAGGGCTTATGTTGCAGGTTGGGTGTGTAGCAGAATAAATCACGAAATTTGTCGAAGAAATTTATCTTGTAAAGAAAACCCCAACGATGACGTAACAACGCACATCGCAAATAAAAAATACTGTAAAGATTCAAAAATTGTTTTCCCTAATGATGTTTCTCTAATGCTCAGCCAATTGTGTTCTGATGTTTTCAAAGAAATTGATCATGTTATTTGTAAAACTATAATTGGTGTAAAAAAAGAACTAGTTAAAATGGTAGCGCTCCCTGCTAACATGTCCATTTGCAGTGACTGTGCCAATGTCTTCATTGATAAATATTTCAATGTGTTAATAAATTGTTACATCAAAAATAAAATGGACAACCATACAGCTAAAAAACAAAACAAACGATGTATGAAAGCTGCTAAAGTCATGCACAACTAAATTTCATCAAATTTGAAAATATGAGAATTTATCAATTCATTTCTATTCTAATAACTTTGTAATTTGTTATTAATTAAAAATGTTATGAACAAAGTGACTCTAAAGTATACTATTTATCGCTTTGCAGCTTCTTATTGAAATCAAATGCACACCTCTCCTCTTTTCTTCACCTAACCCAGCACGACGCACGGAGTGTGCGAACGTTTCAAGCCGCTAGATGGCAGCACTGTTACTTTTCGCCGCCGCTTGTAATGCTAAACAGGAAAGCTTTCCAGTATTAATGTTAGAGAGTATTTGGTAAGTCGTGAAATCTTATGAAGTAAAGTATATTATGACGGAAGCAAGGTAGGCCTACACATCACTAAATCACACTACAGCCGCCTCGGTAACTGACTTACAACCGCGTACCGAATTCAAATCTCGGCGATGACGGAGATTTATTTCTGGTGGGCAAAGCCAAGGTTGTGAGAGTTTGTCTCGAAGTTCTCCTGTTTTCCCCTCTTCATTCCACCACATAGTTCATCATTTCCAATTCGAAAAAATCCACACGTGCATAGCTGTATTACGCTGCATATCTTTACATAAAACTACGTGTGGATGATGTCACTTGTTGACAGGTGCTCAGCTGTACAGGCTTGTTTCCTATCTGTGATAACGAATTTGAATGACGTCATGTGCGTCAGGAATCACACCGACAGCTGAATTGCGGCGAGAGGTGACAGACCAGTAGCGAGTGATTTCATAATCACAGTGCACGGTGTATCACAGTAGCAATGCCCAAGAAAATCAAGCCTTTTTGGGAGGGGTACATAACAACTCTTTCCGATGCCAAGTACAGTTACGTGAAAATCATAGAAGCCTGCAAAACACATGGTTTCGTTATTTCCAAGAAAGGTATCCTAATAATACTTGCAAAGCTCGGATGGGATTAATTCCAGAGTGGAAAAAGCAAATCCACTCCCAGTCACAAGTCGCCGCACCCCACGAGATGATACATATTAATATCATTCGAGCTTTACCAATCTTATTAAGCACACAGAAGATGCCTTTCTTGGAAACAACGAAACCTCGTTTATTGCAGGCTTCTTTTATTTTCACTTAACTGTACTTGGCATTGGAAAGGGTCGTAATGTACCCCTCCCAAAAAGGCTCGATTTTCTTGGGAATTTCTGCTGTGAGTCGCTGTGCACTCTGACTATGAGATCACTCACTACTGGTCTGTCACCTCGCGCCACAGTTCAGCTGTCGTGTGACTCCTGACGCACATGACATCTTTCAAATTCATTATCAGAGATCGGAAACAACCCTGTATTATGCTGTTTATATTTACATAAAAATACTTGCGGATGCGGTCACCTGTCGACAGGTGTTTAGTTGTACTATGCTGCAAACCTTTATGTAGAACTACGCGTTGGAACCGTCACCTGTCGACAGGTGTAGCTATACATTTACAATGCTGCGTACCTTTATGTAGAACAATATGTGGGTGCGATCACCATCTTTACTATAGTGCATGTCTTTACGTAGAGCTACGTGTGGGTGCGAGAGGCGCATATTTTCACTATGCTTTATGTATTTACGTACAGCTGGTTGTAAATTGTCTTGTGTTGTTTCCACGAACTAGAGAAGTACGTCAGCTCCCTCCACAAATTCTTTGATCCCTCAATGCCCCGCGCTCCGTAATCGCCTACGATGTCCTATATACAGTAGCAGTGGCGGCGACACTAGCGTTCAGCGGTCATGTTACAACATTCAACGCGTAGTACACTGGTGTTCAAATATATCTGACCTACAATTGCCTGACCGTTTAAGCGAACTTTCTAACTACGCGATAAGTCCGAACCAAAGATACAACAAATTAACAAAGTTTTTACATAGTTCCGCTTGTTCTCAATAGGTGGCACTGTTATTGAGATGGGTAAAACTTTGTTGGGGAAAATATTGATGTACAGAATGAGCACGAAGTCTCGTAACCCCTATAAATATCTCAAATATACACATTATTTATGTATTTCTGGTCATAATGCAGACATACACCCTCTTTACACTAATTATGTATCCTAATTGTCCAAAGGATCAGTATGTCCCCTATCGTTCTCCTAACACAAAATAATGCGTCGCCAAGTTCGGTGTGATATTCGCCTCAGCATTGCTGGTGTAATCTGTTGGAAAGCGCGTCGCACGGCTTCTTTCAATTCAGCAATGTTGCCGTATCGTTCCTGTGCAACAATGCTCTTGATGAAACCCCACAGCACATTGTCACAGATTTTCATCACGCTGGATTGGCCGTGGGTCACTCATCTTAATAGCTCGTCTGGTCTGGCCACCTCGCAGCCCCGATCTCAGAACCTGTGACAGTGTGCTGTGAGGTTCCATCAAGAGCATTGTTGCTCAGGAACGTACGACACCAGTGATGAATTGAAAGACGCCGTGCGACACACTTTCCAACAAATTACACCAGCAATGCTGAGGCGAATGTCACCCGAACTTGGTACGAAGAGAATAAAGGGGGACTTACTGACTCTTTGGACGCTTAGGACACACAGTTAATGTAAAGTGGATGTATGACCGGAATTACATAATAATGTCTATATTTGAAGTATTTATAGAGGGTAACGGAACTTTGTGTCCACTTGTAGACAAAGTATATGCTATTCTCTTGACATTATGATCAGTTTCCCGCTAAACCTAATGCCTTTTACAATTATTAGGGGAGGATGAAATTTTGAATTCTATATTGCGGGTATATCTATGTGCTTTTGGCGAAATTGACTGTTATCTTCGCCATCTATTCATAGAAGTAATAATTGAAGAAGCCACACTAATCGTTCACTGTCAATTAGTAGGCGTCAGTTCTCTTTGAACGCCAGTGAACTGTACATGTTAGCTAATCGAGAAAGTATTCGACGAGATATGACTGCCGTACAATGACACATAGTTCGCAGTGCCATAAAACCCGCTGTAATACCACTCTTTAATTTAGTACCACAATAAACAACGTGAATCAATACACGTCCAAACGACATATTTACTCGTTATTGCATTTCATGCAAGAGATTAATAAATTTTCACGGAAAAATTATGACACAAGGTTACATTTATGGCTAGTGCATCCACATAATAAGACGAATATTCGGGTTGGAGTTCCGATTAATTTTATTAGTGAACAAAAACATCGCTGGCAGATCTTCGTATAGCATTAGGCCTATTCTTTTAGTTCACGTGATATATTTTGAATTCTGTTAGTCACTGTACTGAATAATTTCAAGGGAAAAGTTGTTCTGGGGCCGGGTATCGATCCCAAATTTGGGACGATGTCGGTGTAGTTCCTGGTTAGCTCAGTCGGTAGAACATTGGTGCGCTAAGTGAAGGGTCCCGGTATCGATACCCGGCCCCGGAAAAATTTTTCCCTTGAAATTATTCAAGTCTGCTTCACAGGGAGGTTTACCTGAAAGCCAGATTTGCAGTCACTGTACTAACTTATATGTAAAGGCTAACTAACGTACGTATAGTTTTGGTTTGGACTGAAACTATAGTTCTGAATTAAAATTCCGCCTACGGCACGGATGTTTATCTGTTGCCAAAATGATGTCCTGACCATGTTGGTTTCACGAGTAAGCTCCATGTGATATAATGTGAGTTTGAGAAATTAAAACTTATTTGCTAATCGTAAAACTTCAGTAGTGCTTAAGAAGCACTAAATACTTGCTTGTTTACAGAGTTATATTTAAAAATATTAGGTACCTACCAGTTTTATAACATCAAATGACATATTCATTACCGTTATTATTAACATTATTGTTGTTATTATTATTTATCAACGGATTACGTGAACATGTTAGGAGAAAATCCACAAACTATTAGGAAAAGCACGGGAATTTTTCTTGAAGCAAGTAAAGAGTTAGGTTTAGAAATAAATCCCGAAAAGAAAATGTATATGCTTATGTCTCATGAACAGAACATAATACGAATAGGAAATATAAAAATTGGAAATTTATCCTATGAAGAGGTGGAAAAATTCAAATATCTTGGAACAACAGTAACAAATATAAATTACATTCGGGAGGAAATTAAACGCAGAATAAATATGGGAAATGTCATTATTTTATTATTCGCTTGACAAGCTTTTGTCATGCAGTCTGCTCTCGAAAAAGTTGAAAGTTAGAATTTATAAAACAGTTATATTACCGGTTGTTCTGTATGGCTGTGAAACTTGGACTCTCACTTTGAGAGAGGAACAGAGGTCAAGAGTGTTTGAGAAAAAGGTGCTTGAAAATATTTGGAGCTAAGATGGATGAAGTTGCAGGAGAACTGCACGCATTGTAATCTTCATCTGACATAATGAGGAACATTAAATCCAGACGTTTGAGATGGGCAAGGCATGTAGCACGTACGGGCGAATCCAGAAATGCATAGGCCTGTAGAATGTTAGTTGGGAGGCCGGAGGGGAAAAGACCTTTCGGGAGACCGAGACGTCAATGGGAAGATAATATTAAAATGGATTTGAGGGAGGTGGAATATGATGGTGGAAATTGGATTAATCTTCTTCAGGATAGGGACCGCCGGCGGGCTTATGTGAAGGCGCCAATAAACCTCCGAGTTCTATAAAAGGCATAAGTAAAATAATATTATTATTTATCATATTTTTCGAGTTCTAATTTTGGTCGCGAATCAAAGACAATTTGATGTGCAAAGTCTGTATTTGATCTACATTAGTATAAAAACGAAAGGATTTGGTACAAAGGAAATTATACAGCTCGCCATAGAAATTCTTACTTCATATCTGTTAAATGCGACAGTGTGAACAAGTCCAATTATACAGAAGCGGAACTCGCATATAAAAGATAACCTACGTCGAAGTGTTAATTATAATCCATGTGAGGATGAGGTTGCATTAGGCCTATATTTTAAGAAATAACTTAGTGCTATTCAATTCACTTTGATATGGACACGAAATAGACGAGTGAATAATACATGCGTAACTATAAATATTAATACAAACTTGACATATATATGTATGATTTGAGGCTTTCTCGGCGTTGGTTCGCTAATATGTTTTCGCGGGATATCAGCCGAGTTAAGATTTTGGAATGCTCCAAGCTTTCGACTGCTATCTCTGCAGCCATCTTCAGGGAAGTGATGTCCGAACAGAAAGTCGAAAGGTTATATAGATGTGGCTGTCTCAGGTGAAACGGGATTGGTTGGCGGATCGGCCAATCCGGGGCCGGGAATTGTCATCGCTCGTAAGCTCCGCCCCTCCCGGGATTACTGCGTGAAGTTTGGCGGGCGGCGAGCCCTGTTCCGCCGGTTGGAATCGGTTGCCGTCCTCGGTCCGTGATCTTCATGACCTTGATTGTAAGAGGGCCTGAGTTGGTCTAAGGCCGGTGTCCATGCCTGACTGAGCTGGAGTCCACTGTCTCTGTTAAAGTTGTTTTTCTCCAGCTTGATCTCTATGGCCTCCTTGATTGTACGATCCCAGTAGTGGCTTGATTTGTTAATGACCTTGGTGTGGTCAAACAGTATTTTATGCTCCTTTTCTATGCTGTGTTGCGCCACTGCAGATTTTTCCGGGTAATACAGCCTCAGGTTCCTCTTATGTTCTTTGATTCTGTCTTCTATTGTGCGGCCAGTCTGCCGCAGACTGGCCGCACAATAGAAGACAGAATCAAAGAACATAAGAGGAACCTGAGGCTGTATTACCCGGAAAAATCTGCAGTGGCGCAACACAGCATAGAAAAGGAGCATAAAATACTGTTTGACCACACCAAGGTCATTAACAAATCAAGCCACTACTGGGATCGTACAATCAAGGAGGCCATAGAGATCAAGCTGGAGAAAAACAACTTTAACAGAGACAGTGGACTCCAGCTCAGTCAGGCATGGACACCGGCCTTAGACCAACTCAGGCCCTCTTACAATCAAGGTCATGAAGATCACGGACCGAGGACGGCAACCGATTCCAACCGGCGGAACAGGGCTCGCCGCCCGCCAAACTTCACGCAGTAATCCCGGGAGGGGCGGAGCTTACGAGCGATGACAATTCCCGGCCCCGGATTGGCCGATCCGCCAACCAATCCCGTTTCACCTGAGACAGCCACATCTATATAACCTTTCGACTTTCTGTTCGGACATCACTTCCCTGAAGATGGCTGCAGAGATAGCAGTCGAAAGCTTGGAGCATTCCAAAATCTTAACTCGGCTGATATCCGTTGACATATATACATTCATTGATTTATTTAAAGTGTTCTGCCCAAGGGCAGATCTTTCACTGCACACCCAGCATATTACTTAAAATTAGGGTCTGCATTACAGGCGCTATGTTCGGTTCAAGTTTGTCGAGTATGGCGAAGTTTGATATTCGCCTATGTTCGCTCTCCAGAAGGCCGCCTGTCATGTTTGTTCGGACTTGTTATGAACATAGGCTATTAATCGCTGTCATCCATCCTACTTCTTCATATTTTAATCGCTCAAGAATTTTAGCACATAACTTGCGATAAGTTTTTCGTATGGAACAATACGAATATTGTAATATCTTGGTTGCCTCTCTCATGTTCGAAAACTGCAGGACACTAACTCGCATACTGTTGGATAAGTAACGATTGCAACAATTACGGAATATTCTTATATGCTTATATGCAGAATTCCTGTTAATTTTTAATTAACTGTAGTTGAAAAGAGCTATTCCATCTCAAATCGACCGACATATAGAGAAAATTGACCTTACACTTTCTAAATACAATGAAACTTTTTTCGTACGTAGAGAACTGTGATACAATGCTTTGTGCAAAGTTTGAGACATCAGAACTTCATAGAGTTTAAATTGAAAATATTTAAATTTATCGTATTTTCATACAATTTCCAACTTTAAACTGTTGTGGCTCCGAAACCCTTTCACCCAATGATCAAAATCATGGTTTATTTTGATGCTGAGAAATTAAAGTTTATATTGACATAAACAGATTTTCTTACTTTTTATGGAAATGGAGAATTTACATTTTTCCTCATTAAGACGCCTTTGCCAAGGAAAAAAAAAATTAAAAATATATAGTTAGATTCCGCATTCAAAGTACAAATAAACACATATTTTTTACTCATGGTATGTTGATAAGAAAGTATTAAAAATATCAAATAAAGAAAATAAATAGTACGCGCGTGAACTAACCAGCTGACTGTGAGACGGGAGCTAGCCGAGACAAGCAAGGCTAGGAGAAAAACACGTGGTGTTTCGTCTAGTAGCGCATAGCTGGGCTAGCTTTATCACAAGTTTTCATAAACACAGGAGTAAAATGGCGCCCAACGCTCGCTTATCTTCAACTCTCGGCCAGTGCGTGCGGTACTGCACCATTTAAGTCCAGGCATGTGAAAATAATATATTTAATACCCTCGAAACTTATTACCATACCACTAAGCAAACAATGCCGAATCCCTCCTAATAATGCAAGGTTTTTCTATATATATTTTTTACATTTTTACAAATTGGCAAATTGCCTAAAAGTAAGTAAAATCAGATTATCTGTCTCTCTGTGTGCAATAAAAATAAGGATTACTTCTTATCATAACCTGCCAAATGTCAGCTTCAAAATGAGACTTGTTTTTATAAAATACGCTAAATTTGTCGCTCAACAATACGAAAACCGTTTGACTTTCGGTAGTATATTTTTTAAAATGCACTCCCCTTAGCACATTGTATAAGTAGGGAGAAACTTAGAGTATAAAAAAATGCGAGGGTTTTTACTGATCGAGTTCATATGGAATAGCCCAAAAATAATTATTCACTCGTCCTGTTAATAGTACATTATTTTTAACCCATTTTATGTATTATTATTATTATTATTATTATTATTATTATTATTATTATTACTATTGAAGTGTCCTGCGCTGTAGGCTATCATCGCGGTCTAAGGCATCTTGCCTAAAGTCTTGGTTTTTCTGAACCGACGCCTTCCTCGCATAAATCCGGACTACACGAGAGATATTGAGTGGTTTCTATGACTGCGAGGTACCAATCTCATCGACGCTAAATAACCTAGTAGTTGATACAGCAGTCGTTAAATAACCAACTGAAAACACCGGCCAAGCTATTTAAACACGACAGTACTTGATTGTGTATCAAGTATTTTGATTAAATGACGGAATATTCATTTATAAACCTCAGATTAAGCTCAGTTGGTAATCGGTTGCTGCGGACTGGAAGGACGGGGTATCGATCCACAGACAAAGAACCTTTCTCTTCGCCACTTAACCTGTTATCAAATGAGCTCTACATCTCTATCCTCTGTCTGTAGGAGAAAGCGCACGGGGAGTACTACGGACCGCGTTTTTCTGTTGCCGACGTTAAAAATGCTGAGATCGAGTGTAGTAAGACGTGAAAACAGACTATATTTACATTAGACTAACATTCTTCTTAATTACAAGCGTAAATTTGTGGAGAAGTGATAATATGAATTACTTGTTTTCCATACTGTCTAAACTCCTCTTAATAAATGATTATGATAATGATAATGGCGACGACAATATATTAACAATAGAAAGTAAAGAAGTTCTGAATATATATAATGCAAGAAGACTGTATTTAAAATTGTGCCCAATACAGTTTTACATCAGCTTCTTGTCTATACGGATGACGTGAATGTTAGGAGAAAATCCACAAACGATTAGGGAAAACGCGGAAATTTTACTTGAAGCAAGTAAAGCGATAGGTTTGGAAGTTAATCCTGAAAAGCCAAAGTATATGATTATGTATCGTGACCAGAATATTGTACGAAATGGAAACCTAAAAATTGGAGATTTATCCTTCGAAGAGGTGGAAAGATTCAAATATCTTGGAGCAACAGTAACAAATATAAATTATACTCGAGAGGAAATTAAACGCAGAATAAATGGCTGTTATTATTCGGTTGAGAAGCTTTTGTCATCTAGTCTGCTGTCAAAAAATCTGAAAGTTAGAATTTATAAAACAGTTATATTAGCGGTTGTTCTGTATGGTTGTGATACTTGGACTCTCACTTTGAGAGAGGAACAAAGATTAAGGGTGTTTGATAATAAGGTTCTTAGGAAAATATTTGGGACTAACACGCAAACGTCGTGATGGGGCAGATAAAAAAGTTATTTTTTTTCTTCCACCATATTAATAATATCGAAAGAAGTGCTTATACAAATTTTGGCCACTCGACCGCAATTACGAGGTCGTTCAGAAAGTGATTTTCCCTGGGGCCGTTTAAGAAAAAAGCACAATTGCATGGAAATATTTATTGAAACAGATACAGCAATTATTGTTGCGCTATTTGTCAACATATCCCCCACTGGAATTGAGTCATTTGTCATACAATGGGTTCAATTTTTGTGTTGTAGAAGACAGCCGCCTCAGATCGGAACCAGCGTTTGACTGCATCTGCACCTCTCTCTGTCGATCTCATGATACGAGTAATGTCTCAATTCCGATGGAAAATATGTTGGAAAATAGCTCAATAATTGCTGTGAATCTTCCAATAAATTTGTTCATGAAATTGTGTATTTTTCTGTTAACGGCCGCTGGCGAACTTATTTTTTACGGCCCTCGTAATTGCGGTCGAGTGGCCAAAATTTGTATAAGCACTTCTTTTCACATTATTAACATGGTGGAAGAAAAAAGTTAAAATTTTTTATCTGCCCTAATCAGAACGTTTGCTTGTAAGAGGGATGAAGTTACAAGATAATGGAGAAAGTTACACAACGCAGAACCGTACGCATTGTATTCTTCATCTGACATTATTAGGAACATTAAATCCAGACGTTTGAGATGGGCAGGGCATGTAGCACGTATGAGCGAATCCAGAAATGCATATAGAGTGTTAGTTGGGAGACCGGAGGGGAAAAGACCTTTGGGGAGACCGAGACGTAGATGGGAGGATAATTATTAAAATGGATTTGAGGGAGGCGGGATAAGATGATAGAGGCTGGATTAATCTTGCACAGGATAGGGACCGATGGCGGGTTTATGTGAGGGTGGCAATGAACCTGCGGTTCCTTAAAAGCCATTTGTAAGTAAGTAAGTAAGTAAGTTGTTTTAAAGAGTATGGAATAAACCAATGAGAATAGAATGCGTGAATATTTACGGCAGTGACGTCAAAAAATGCAGTCTAGAATTAAATGTGCTACAATGTCAAAAATTCTTTTTGAAGAATGTTAATATTTTGAAAATGTCCCGGTAAGATTCATATGGGTATAGCCTATAACTTGTTACTGTGTTCAACATTTCGCGTACTGCACCTCGACGACAGGCCTACAGTAGCGGCAGCATAAATTGCACCACCTTCCATGATTTTGAGATATTCAGTTAATAATTATATAAAAAAAACATGTTCTTTATCGGCAATATGAATTTGACATATTACCTGTTACTGATATATCTGAAAACATTCAACATTTTAATGGAGCCGTAAGAACCATCAACCAGGTTTTCACAACCACGAAAACCCAAAAACATACCAGGTTAAAAGCATATAAAGTTCTAGCAAGACCTGTCCTCATGTATGGTAGTGAGGCGTGGACTGTCCGAAACTCAGATGTTCAACGCCTAACAACTGCGGAAATGAGATTTCTAAGGAGGACTGCCGCCTACAGCTTGCTTGACCACAAAAGGAATGAACTAATTACAAAAGAATTGAAAATTACACCTATTTATGAACATCTCAACCACTATAGACAAAAATGACTTAACCATGTCAATAGAATGGACCTTTCCAGACTCCCAAGACAAATTCTCCGCTATATACCACATGGAAGACGATCTTTGGGACGCCCCCTGAAAAGATGGACTGAGACTGTAACAGGCCACTAGGCCTAATACCTGCAAGGACGATGTTGATGATGATTGGTAATATGTTATTCATTAATGGGTTAATAATTGATCTGATATAAAAGTTCTGATTGTATACATTTATTTTTGGAAATTTGCTGATATTTATACAAAGACGACATATTTGTGGTTTTTTTTTGGAAGATTTGTATAGGCTATCTCTAATTTAGCACTGAAAACCCGTAAAAGAAGTTATGTATTTTAAAAAAAATAGCATAAACAGACTTTTCACATTTTATCATAGATCACTTACCGGTATTTCAGTTCTCAGTACTTTGTATATCCTCCACGTGCCTTGATTACAGCTGAGCACCTCTCGGGCATGGAACGAATTAGTTTTCTTAAATAATCACTTCCTAGCTCTTGGTATCACACTCGATTTATTGTTTCCTGTAGCGATTTCTTTGTTTTTGGCTTGTTTTCGGCAATTTTGGTACCCCATAACATGCCAGAAATTCTTTATGGGATTTAAATCCGGACTATTTCCGGGCCAGTCCAACAAAATAGTATGACATTTCTGAAGATAATTCTTCACCTGTAGAAGAAAATTACAAATTATTTAATGTTCAGTGAATTAAAATGTTGAAAACATGTTAGTTAATTAAATAAGATAGATATTTATCTTTTTAGCTGTGTGGCATGTTGGAGAGTCTTGTTGAAATGTACAGTTTTATGTCCAGGGAAAACTGTCTTTGATGAATGGATTCAGAAATTCTTCTAATATGGGAATGTACTGCTCGGAATTTACAGTACCACTTCTAAAATTTAGTTTTCCAACCCCCTTACTTGTGATGCACCCCAGACCATTTCACTAACAGGAAATTTCACTTTTGTGCCAATGCAGTCAAGATGGTACGTTTCACTACTTCGGCATCGTACATATTCCTTTACATCTGATCCATCCAAATTGAATTTTGATTCGTCGGAGAATATTACGGTTTCCCACTGCTGTATTGTTCAATTGAAATGCTTTTTTGCCCCGCCACTTTTTACGAGGTCTGTAGGCCTTAAGGCCCAAGTCAAAAAGTCGCTTTCACACTGTTCTGGCACTAGCACCGACAGCCCCGTGCTCTTCCCACGCAAGTTTCAAATCATTGGATCCTGCTCGACAGTCACTCAGGCACAAACGCATTAAAATTCGGTCTTGAGCAGGAGTACTGACACGTTTTAGTCTTGTTCCACGTATTCTTGCAACATCTCCTGTTTGAAGATTCCTTGTAAGAATTCGTGATACAGAAGGGCTATTCCATATGAAATCGATCAGTAAAAAACCTCGCATTTTTTAATACTCTAATTTATCTATTTATACAAGGTGCTGAGGACAGTGCATTTTCAAAAATATACTATCGAAACTCAAACGGTTTTTGTATTATTGAGAGACAAATTTAGCGCATTTTAGAAAAACAAGCCTTTTTCAGCGCTCAGAACTCTGGAACCATTTACTGCAGAACATTGAACGGGAGCTCATTGGTAGGTTATGATAAGAAGTAATACTTATTTTTATTTATACAGAGAGTCAGATAATCTGACTTTACTTACTTTTAGGCTTTTTGCCAATTTGTAAAGATGTAAAAAAATATTGAGAAAAAACCTTGCATTATTAAGAGGGATTCTGCATTGTTTGCTTAGTGACAGGACAATAAGTTTCGAGGGTATTAAATAAATTATTTTCATACGCCTAGACTTGAATGGCACAGTACCGCACGCACTGACCGAGAGCTGAAGATAAGCGAGCGTTGGGCGTCATTTTACTCCTGTGTTTATGAAAACTTGTGATAAAGCTAGCCTAGCTATGCGCTACTAGACGAAACAACACGTGTTTAGCTCCTGGCCTTGCTTGTTTCGGCTAGCTCACGCCTCACAGTCGGCTGGTTACTTCACGCGCGTACTATTTATTTTCTTTATTTGATATTTTCAATACTTTCTTATCAACGATGCACCAGTAAAAAAATGTGTGTTTATTTGTGCTTTCAATGCGGAATCTAATCACATATTTTAAAAATATTTTTTTTTCGCGGGCAAAGGCGTCTTAATGAAGAAAAATCTAAATTTCTCCATTTCCATAAAAAGTAAGAAAAACTGTTAACATGTCAATATAAACTTTAATTTCTCATCATCAAAATAAACCATGATTTTGATCATTGGGTGAAAGGGTTTCGGAGCCACAACAGTTTAAAGTTGCTAATTTTATGAAAATTACGATAAATTTAAATATTTTTAATTTAAACATTATGAAGTTCTGATGCCTCAAACTTTGCACAAAGCATTGTATCACAGTTTTCAACGGACAGAAAAAGTTTCATTGCATTTAAAAATTGCAAGGTCAATTTTCTCTATATTTCGGTCGATTTGAGATGGAATAGCCCAGAATAATGATTACAGTCCACTTTTCTTACAATTTCTCGACTAGATAGTCCTTTCCTGTCTAAAACAACATTAACATTTTTCTACCGAGGTGGCTTGTATGATGCCATAGTCACAGTCTTCACAAACAGAGCACACCGACTGCTCTGACTGATAAGAGCTCCTCTTATAAATACATTGATGCTGTCATAAGAATAGTGCAATAGTATTATACAATATGATACAGTCAAACACTGTGCATATTAAATATAAATGAAACTGGCAATTATATAGAGTTTCATTGCTATAGGCCTAATCTACAAGATTTCTTTCATACTACAATTCTATAAAGGGATCTTGTTACGATCATAGTTTTAATATATAAAGATATTTTTATATATAGTGCTTTTTTTGTATATTGCCTCGTTTTTAAACGTAAGATATCTTTTACGCCTTCGTTTTCGTGGCCCTTATGAAAACCGTCACGGGAGCTCAGTGCTAACGCGCTGGGTTTGTAAGCCAAGTGACCTGCGTTCAAATCCCGGTTGATCCACCCTGAATTTAAACTTAGTTGGGCAAGCCCGTGGTCCAGGCAAAATATGAGTTTTCTCAGCGTACTCCGATTCTCCTGTAACATCTCAATAGTTCTACATCATCATCATCATCATCATCATCATCATCATCATCATCATCATCATCATTTTTACGAGTGTAATGTAGACTTACAGCCTGTGGTGCACTCTGGATAGTCTCTGACGAATTAAATGGTCTACGCTTGTCGACATCTATAAGCCTCGCTCGTAGAGTAGGGGCGAATAACGGCAAGTTACAACGGCACAAAAAATGGCGAGGCAATAACAGTGGCAGATAATAATGATTTATTATGTTCGACTGAGATGAAAATTGCGGCAATGACGAATGTGATGTTGAAAGCGGTATTAAAGACGATGAAAATGAAGAAGTTGATGCTAATTACGCTAACAATAATGATGACAATGATGATAATTTTGTTAATTACAGCAATGACAGCCACCTGCGTGGCTCAGTCGGTTAAGGCGCTTGCCTTGTGGAAGAAAATAATAACACACTGTTGCTTAATATGTTTTAAAGTTGCTGCAAGTTCTTTTAATCTAGGTTAGGTGCTTCTAATGATTAGTTTCTAAGAACAAAAATATTTTGACAATTCAAACACAATATATCAGACGAACGTAAGTTAAGATGTTTGGGCGCAGATTTATAAGAGAAACTGTAGGAGTCAAAAAAATGTCGCCTCTTGTGGAAATTCATCAAGTAAAGTGCCCGGCGATCTTGTTACACCAATATTATATCTTCCGGTCGCGACGTCCTCCAACGCCCCAAGAGTAGACTCACTGCAGCGCCAAATGACTTACTGCAGTATATATCAAATGAATAGACGTTATCTTCGAAGATATAGCGGAGGATAGTAGATGTATTGTTGGAGGTGCACGTTAGGTTTTATCAGCAGTTGGAATCTGTATTTGTGTAACAGAATCTTATCGCAATTTAGCTAAATAAATTTTGTTTCTGTGAGATATATGGGGATATCACCATTGATTTTCTAAAAATGAATAAGAGAGAAAAACAATAGCAATAACTTTCGTAGGATTTTGTTACAATTCAATTGATAGATTATCCACCTAAAAATTCAGTTTAGTTTCTCGGAAAAAAAATGAAAATATATTTCCCTTTCAATATATCTCGATGTGTCCCTTGTGTAATGTTATTCATAACCTTTATTTATTTGTGACCTTTAGCATGTAAATTGCTTCTGTAAGTTCCACTGCTTTTTGAGTCCCCGTTCTTAATTGAAAAGATTAGAACAGCTGAAATGGTAGGTTTTACTATAGAGATAATAATTATTAATACTATTTTTATTCTTATTCTTATTATTATTATTATTATTATTATCATTATTATTATTATTATTATTATTATTATTATTATTTGCATCCCCTATTCTGCTCTCATATGTGACAACGCTGCTACCAGCATTCACTAGCGTACATACACGTAGCAGGACAGTTGGACAGCTGTTAGATAATGCAATATTATGGAAACGTTTCCTCCTATAATCACTAATTGGGACGACCTAGAATTTTCTGGAAGGAATAGATTCTTAGAGATAGAACAGACTTTATTATTACTATTATTATTATTATTATTATTATTATTATTATTATTATTATTATTATTATTATTATTATTATTATTATTATTATTAATGAAACGCTGTCAACTCTGTAATATGCAGGTGAGCAGATATTTCTTGCAGAAGATGAAAAGTGTAATGAGTGAGAGATATAATGCAATTGATTACACATGGGAGGTGAGGGGTTTGCTTTTTAATGCCCGCGGATCGGCGTATAAATGTACTACTGACATTTTAAAACAATATCAAAAGTACTTACATTGGACTGACCAT